>NC_083768.1:53302463-54502463 GCF_963514075.1 Conger conger | reverse complement strand
GACTGTACTGACTGACTGTAGTTTCCTCCTCCCATACGGCAAAGAATCTTGGGGTGACTCTTGATAACTGCCTCACCCTGGCTCCACAAGTATCCTCCACTGCCAGAACCTGCAGGTTCTTTCTGTACAATATACGCCGTATCCGTCATCTCCTGACAGAGAAAGCCACCCAGCTCCTAGTCCAGGCACTCGTCATTTCCTGCCTGGATTACTGCAACTCCCTCCTAGCCGGTCTCCCAGTGTGTGCCATCAAGCCCCTCCAGCTGGTCCAGAATGCTGCAGCCCGCCTGATCACCAGTCAGCCCAGGTCGGCTCATGTCACCCCGCTTCTCATTGGCCTCCACTGGCTTCCTATTGCCGCACGCATCCGATTCAAGGCCCTAGTGTTGGCATTTCAGGCTGCTAAGGGGACTGCCCCACCTTACATACAATCCTTGATCACTCCCTACTCCCCAGCTAGACCACTCCGGTCTGCCAGCTCTGGTCGCCTTATGGTTCCCTCTCTACGTGCACCTGACGGTCGAGCTGCACGTTCACGCCTGTTTTCTGTTCTGGTTCCTCTGTGGTGGAATGACTTGCCTACCACTGTCAGGACAGCAGAATCCCTCCCCCTATTTCGACGCAGACTAAAAACATACCTTTTCAAACCCTACCTTAGTCCTCCCTCCTGATTTCCCCCGCCCCCCTTTCTGATATCCCTATCCCCCTTGTCTAACCCCCAATATAAATATATATAAATAAAATATAAAATATAAAATAATGCACTTATTCATCACCATTATTGCGTATTATTGCGGTTCTAAACTAGCAATCGACTAGCTTCAGTAGTTTGAACAAGCAATCTGGCCATTTCAGGGGGTTTAAAATGCAAACACCACAGGGAATTGAATGCTACAGTACCTCTAGTATGCTGTTGGTTGATTTATGCCTAATTGTAACGTTATGTGTCGTTTCCTAAGGTTCACAGAAGATCCATGTTTATTCGTTGAGACGCAAATTCGAACTACGGCAAACTGAACATAGCTTTCCACTATGCTGTATGTACATAAAAATAAACAAAGCAATACATCATTGCACTAAATATAACAATACACTGTTTACATTGAAATCCACAAGCTACAGTCATACAAGCAAGCAATCTGCGGCCATTTCAGAGGATTAAGAATGCAAACACCGCATGGAATTGAATGCTACAGCACTACAGTTGTCAAATAATTTCTGTGTGTTTTAAATCTGTAGTTGTTAGTTCACTTATGGCTTATTCTATGGCGTTTGTTCATCTGTGTTTATTCGTTGACACGCAAATTTAAATCTGCAAACCGAACTTCGAAAAATGGACACGTTAATCTCACCACCATGATTGTCCCACACCATATTAAATGCATTGGCATATTAAATGCAAGTTTACCGTCACATAAGAATATATCAAATTATACAGAGACCTGCATTGGCATTAAAGTAAAATCATTAGACCAGCCGCCTATGGTAAAATAGACCGGGTGTTATCAGGCAAGTATTGTGTGACCACGGAATTTTGAAAAAAAAATGGTTATAAAAACTGATGATTTGTCACATCCCTAGTGGTACTTTGCTCTCCCAAGCCTTTAAATAAGCATATCCATCGTCCTCCGCTTTGAATGCTGGCTACAGCTTAGCTGGAATTCTACTGTTAGCCAGGTGTGTAGGAGCAGAAGGATGTTTTAGCTGGATGTCATGTTTCACCAAGGTTATATACCCTCGCTTCTTACCAAGCAGCCCTGGTGGTACTCAGTGCATTAACTCCCTCATTCTGAGTGGAAGTCAGGTGAGATAAATCGTCAGCAAACTCACCCTTATCTTACCTTTGGGAGGACATTTGGTCAAATCATCCAGCTTCTCTCATCTTCACCACATAGGAGGCAATGTTGGTCTGCTTCCCGCTCTGCCTTCCCAGCGCTCTCTCAGCATATGCATTGGACCCTGAACCTGGCCCCACTACATATGTGTTTTTTAATCAAACTCTGGCAATGCTGATAGACAAAATCTGTTCTGTATTTTATTTAATATCTACATAAACAAAACAAAGAAAAAGAAAAAGCCTGAATTAGAGTATTATTGGAGAATGTGTATACATGGAAAATGCACATGAGATTACTGCCTTGAATGTAATAAAGCCGGATGCATACATGCAATAATGAACTCTACCCATAGACGCAAGTATAAAGCACGGCAAGTTTGGCCCTATTGTCTTGCATTCAGGTTGTTTTGTTAAATAATCGATTTTTAAATCTTATCAGAAGTACTAAAGTCTATCTCAGGCAAACTTTTGTATTATTTTTTCTTTTATTTGAACTTCATTTTGATGACTTGGGCAACAAAGCAGCACAGAACAATCCATATGAACAATCATCCTCCTCACCACAACATTGATGATAAAGGTTGCATACGACAAACAAAACTTTTCTTGTTGGAGAATTTGAAGGTTGTTTCTGTATGTTTCTAGAGAGATACAAAGGTATAAGGTATCTGGCGCTTGAACCACCAGCCTTCTGGGTCCTAATCAAATACCTTACAGGCATGCCCTCCCCATGACCTTTGGCACATCTTTCACACCCGCCCAGCCTATTCCCCTCCAAAGACCAGAACAAAAATTATTTCTGCAATGCAGCTGCTTTCTTCTTCCTGCCTCCTACAGAATCTGCATGATTTCTTCTGTTTTATTTTTTTTCAGGAGTTCAAATTTATGGGCCAGTCGCGTTCGCCATCTGTGTCCCCCAGCAGGCAGACCTCGGCCACCAACCCCACGGACTTCTCTCTTTTCGAACAGTACTACCAAGGAGGGAACCCTTTTGAGATGCAGATCGATAACAAGGAGGATGAGACGGAAGACGTCCTCGCCTCCAATGGGGTACGTAGAATTGTGTATCATGACACTGGAAGTGCATAGCATGGTGCTTCCTAAAATGAGCACATTGTGGGTGATTTACAAATGGCCGCATTATGTTATTTTAAGTAAGGATGATATATTTTTCTGAATCCTTCATTTGTCCTGTGTGAGGGACTGGCACTCAGTGAGCATTTATTAGACTTATTATTTTTTTTACTTCTACTGCTGTAGCCTATCCACTTGAAGTTATGATGCAATGTGTGTTCAGCTCTTTTGCATACCACTATAATGTGTGGTTATTTGCATTACTGTCACCTTTCTGTCAGCTTTGACCAGTCTGGCCATTCTACTGTGACATTTCTCATTAACAAGGCAATTTTGTCTGCAGAACTGCTGCTCACTGGATATATATATATATATATATATATATATATATATATATATATATATATATATATTTATTTTTTATTTTTATTTTATTTTTTTGCACCATTCTTTGCAAACTCTAGAGACTAGTATTCATGAAAATTGTGGGAGATCAGCAGTTTCTGAGATACTCAAACCACTCTGCCACCAACAATCATTCCACAGTCAAAGTCCCATTTTGCATCTGGACATACAATTACTGCTTCACTAATGAAGTAAAAAAAAATAAAAAGTCAAATATCAGTTTAGCAAACATTAATATAATTCCTCCTTTTCACAGAACACACATATTATCCATGCTGCTGTGCATTATTGTTCAATTAAAAAGATGAATACAATCCATGGTTAAGTGGGTCATAATTATTTTCAGATGTTAAATGGCATATCATCTGTAGAACTGTCAGCTGAGGGTAATAATCAAGCTTTATTGGTAGGGTTTTAGGGGGTATCCACTTGCATTGACATCTGATGTGCTTGGCATTTGAGATGAGTTATCGGTGTAATAAAAATAATTATCATCCTGCTTTAGCAGTTCCTGTTGCTCTTTTGAGCCCAGATGTTACCATGGAAAGCATTGGTGCAGAAATATCATTACAACAAAGCAGTTCTTTGTCCTTTTCAAGAACAAATGTGTTTCTGCCACCATATTTTTGACAAGTATGGTTGAGTGGAAATTCGGCTGCTGGCTTTGTATAATCAGATTAAATGTCTGCGCACGGCTCTCATTATCATTATTCATTTGCTGAAATTAATTCATTGCAACGGACTCTTTAGGCTGCGTAGGCAAAAGATGTTGGCAAATCATGTGATACCGGAACCGCCAGGGTAGTTATACGGGCATTCTGCTGATGTGGTTTGGCGTGAGATGCGAAGTCCGTAAGTGAAGAGGACGTGCAGCGCACTGCAGAGGCGCTCCGGTTTATAGATTCAATTTTAAAATTGCAAACAGGGTCCATTGTAGCACAAAAACGAACTCATTAATGTTAATTCCCTGGCTTACCATGTTTATATACGATAAGAAACTTCTCCCGAGGTTCAGTTTTCTCAACCTTTTGGGCATTCATGGTATAAAGAGAATGTCATCATAGTTATTGTGGTCTGGACGCATGTTGTATCATGTTTGCTTGCTATTCATAATGCCCTCTGTCTACGATTGCATTTCTTTTCTTTTTTTTTATTAATCCCGCCACCACCTCTTTGGGGGACATCATTATTGTTTAATTTAAAGTACAAATACATTACATTTAGGTGAAGTCACTCCGTACCCACCCACCACCCCACCATAATATCATAATACAAAGACATGACAAGATATTCCAAGATTAATAAAGATAAAATTTAGCAGACCGACAGACATACAGACATGTAGATAAGCATGACAGGACATGAGAAGACCAAGGATTGTATATAATGGATTGTATAAAGATGAAAGGGGTCGTTTATGTTCTGATGTAGGAGAGATGAGATCGGAAAGCAAGATGATGAAAGGGAGAGATGACGATTTTAGTGAAGGTTTTCTAGTGTGTGCGTGCGTGCGTGTGTGTGTGTGTTGGTGGGATTAGTTAACAGGCAAGTCTAATGAGATGATAAAGGCGCCCCAAACTGTTTTAAAGAATGAAGTTTGGTGCTGGAGTGTAATTTGTTCCATGGATATGTATTCTTTGAGGAGGTTTAACCATTTCAAGTTTTCCAGTTTAGCAGGATAGTTTTCGATAGTTAAGGCAATGAGTATCGGTTTTGAATTTTGGATTGGTGGTTTTATTACCGAGAGATCTCTGAGTAGGCAGGGAGATATTGGAATGCTGCAGCTCAAAATGAGAGAAATTCTTTTGATAACTTCTTGCCAGAAACGTTGAGTTGGTGAGCAGAGCCAGGTGCAGTGGAGGTAATTATCTGGTGTGTTTAGTGTGCAGTGTGAGCATGCATCGGAGTCTGTGTGTCCCATCCTATGCATCTTGTGTTGAGTGATATGTGCTCTGTGGATTACCTTGTATTGTATTAGTTGCAAGTTTATTATTGTTAGTCATTGTGAAGGTGTTCTTGTAGATTTGGGTCCAGAATTCGATTTTGGCGGTAAATAACAGGTCTTTTTCCCATGCTTTGATTGGGATGGAAATTGTTGATATAGTTGGGCTCACCTCCACTCACAGTACTGGTTCCGGAACCAAACTCCTGGAGAGGGGCTGGACTCTCAAGGTGAGAGGCGCCGGGCGGGTGTGGGGATACTCACAAGCCACTGGCTGAGCGCCACTGTGTTGGAGTTCCACCTGGGGAACGAGAGGGTCACCTCTCTGCGACTACGTGTCGCTGGGGGGAAAGTTCTGACTGTCATTTGTGCTTATGCACCAAACGGCGGTTCAGAGTATCCGGCCTTCTTGGAGTCACTGGGCGGCATCCTGGAAAGGGTGCCACCCGGAGACTCCATAGTTCTGCTGGGCGACTTCAACGCTCACGTGGGCAATGACGGAGAAACCTGGAGGGGGGTGATTGGGAGGAACGGCCTGCCTGATCTGAACCCAAGTGGTGTTTTGTTATTGGACTTCTGTGCTGGTCATGGATTGTCGATAACAAACACCATGTTCGAGCATAGGGTAGCTCATAAGTGTACTTGGTACCAGAGCACCTTAGGCCAAAGATCGATGATCTACTTTGTGGTCGTATCATCAGACCTGCGGCCGTATGTCTTGGACACTCGGGTGAAGAGAGGAGCAGAGCTGTCAACTGATCACCACCTGGTGGTGAGTTGGATCAAGTGGCGGGGAGGCTGCCGGACAGACCCGGTAAACCCAAACGTGTAGTGAGGGTGAACTGGGAACGTCTAGCGGAGGCCCCTGTTCGTGAGGTCTTCAACTCCGACCTCCGGAAGAACTTCTCACGCATCCCGGGGGAAGCTGGGGACATGGAGTCCGAGTGGGCCATGTTCAAAGCCTCCATTGCAGAGGCGGCAAGCAGGAGCTGTGGCCAGAAGGTCATCGGTGCCTGTCGGGGCGGCAACCCAAGAACCCGCTGGTGGACACCAGCGTTGAGGGAGGCCGTCAAGCTGAAGAAGGAGGCCTTTCGGGCTTGGCTGGCCCGGGGGTCCCCTGAAGCAGCAGACAGGTACCGGGTGGCCAGAAGGGCTGCGGCTTCGGCAGTCGCTGAAGCAAAAACCCGGGTATGGGAGGAGTTCGGGGAGGCTATGGAGAAGGACTTTCGGTTGGCCTTGAGGAAGTTCTGGAAAACCATCCGACAACTCAGAAAGGGAAAGCAGGGCTTGTCTCAGGCTGTTTTCAGCAGGGGAGGAGAACTGCTGACCCGGACTGGGGATATTGTCGGGCGGTGGAAAGAGCACTTCGAGGAGCTCCTGAATCCGAACAACACGTCCTCTGTGGAAGAGGCAGAGCCCGAAGACTCGGGGGAATCTGCACCTATATCCCTGGCGGAAGTTGCTGAGGTAGTCAGAAAGCTCCTCAGCTGCAAGTTGCCGGGTGTAGATGAGATTCGCCCTGAGATGCTGAAGGCTCTGGACATTGTTGGGCTGTCTTGGCTGACACGCCTCTTCAGTGTCGCGTGGAGGTCGGGGACAGTACCTGTAGAGTGGCAGACCGGGGTGGTGGTCCCCATTTTCAAGAAGGGGGACCGGAGGGTGTGCTCCAATTACCGGGGTATCACACTCCTCAGCCTCCCTGGGAAAGCTTACTCTAGGGTACTGGAAAGGAGGCTCCGACCGACGGTCGAACCTCGGATTCAGGAGGAGCAATGTGGCTTCCGTCCTGCCCGTGGAACAGGGGACCAGCTCTTTACCTTGGCAGGGTTGTTGGCGGGGTCATGGGAGTTTGCCCATCCAGTCCACATGTGCTTTGTGGACTTGGAGAAGGCTTTCGACCGTGTCCCCCGGGGAACCCTGTGGGGTGTACTGCGGGAGTATGGGGTACCGGGGCCGTTGTTACGAGCCATCAGGTCCCTGTATAACCAAAGTGAGAGCTGTGTCCGCATTCTCGGCACAAAGTCAAGCACGTTTCCTGTGGGTGTTGGACTCCGCCAAGGATGCCCCTTGTCACCGGTCCTGTTTGTGGTATTCATGGACAGGATCTCAAGGCGCAGCCGAGGTGAGGAGAGTGTCCGGTTTGGTGACCTCAGAATCACATCTCTGCTTTTTGCGGATGATGTGGTTCTGCTGGCTTCATCGGACCGTGACCTTCAGCATGCACTGGAGCGGTTTGCAGCCGAGTGTGAAGCGGCCGGGATGAGAGTCAGCACCTCCAAGTCCGAGGCCATGGTTCTCTGCCGGAAAACGGAGGATTGCTCCCTCCGGGTTGGGAACGAGTCTTTGCCCCAAGTGAAGGAGTTCAAGTATCTCGGGGTCTTGTTCACGAGTGAGGGTAGAAGGGAGCGTGAGATCGACAGGCGGATCAGTGCAGCGTCAGCAGTAATGCGGAACTGAGCCGGAAGGCGAAGCTCTCGATTTACTGGTCGATCTACGTCCCAACCCTCACCTATGGTCACAAGCTTTGGGTAGTGACCGAAAGAACGAGATCGCGTATACAAGCAGCCGAAATGAGCTTCCTCCGTAGGGTGGCCGGGCTCAGCCTTAGAGATAGGGTGAGGAGCTCGGACATCCGGAGGGAGCTCGGAGTAGAGCCGCTGCTCCTTCACGTCGAAAGGAGCCAATTGAGGTGGTTCTGCATCTGATCAGGATGCCTCCCGGGCGCCTCCCTTTGGAGGTTTTCTGGGCTCGTCCAACTGGGCGGAGACCCCGAGGGAGACCCAGAGCCCGCTGGGGAGATTATATATCTCTCCTGGCCAGGGAACGCCTCGGGAGCCCCCAGGAGGAGCTAGAATGCGTTGCTGGGGAGAGGGACGCCTGGAATACCCGGCTTTGCGTACTGCCACCGTGACCCGACTCCGGATAAGCGGGTGATGATGGATGGATGGATGGATGGAAATTGTTGAGTCTATGGTGGATATTAGTTTATATAATTTTGAAAGAATTTTCCTTGGGTTGGTGATTTTGCTGATTTCTTCTACTAGTGGGGGTAGGAGTAAATTTTTATTTGATGTATTGATTTTAGAACAGACTTCAATTGGAGGTATTGTTATTTCCCGATGTTGAACTTCTGGACCAAATTCTGAAAAGTAATGAATTAATTATTCTGGAAAAGATGGTGGAGGGGTGTGACACCACTTTGTTTCCATGTGTTGAAGATTTTCAGGGTTTCATTGTAGATTTGAAGATTTTGTTGATTTTCCAGCAGGCTGTCAGGGTTGTTGAAATTATGGTGTTATTAAAGCAATTATGGTGTTTTATTGTGTTGTTGAGAAATGGTAAATCGGAGACTGATATGTCTTCACATTGTTATTGTTCTATTTCTGTTGTTAATAGTGATATATATTTGTTCTGTTGGTTTGGAATCTATTGTAGTTGATTTGCCAGATAATAATTCTGAAAATTTGGGGCTTCTTGAGTTTTGTGTTTCTGCAATGTGACCAATTTGATTTGGGGTGTTTTATT
Source organism: Conger conger (assembly GCF_963514075.1). Lineage (NCBI taxonomy): Eukaryota > Metazoa > Chordata > Actinopteri > Anguilliformes > Congridae > Conger > Conger conger. The sequence continues at coordinate 54,493,680 of NC_083768.1, read as the reverse complement.
TTTCCAGTTGAAAATGGAGTTTAGTGAATTTAGTGAATTTAGTGGTGGGCTGGGTCGGAGTCATCGTGAAGAGGTAATTAATTTTGGGTAATATAATCATTTTTACAGTAGCTATTCTGCCAATTAATGAGAGAGGTAAGTTTATCCAGCGGTCATCTTTTATTGTTTTTATTAATGGAGTGAAGTTTAGGTGAAACAACTCTGACAGTCTGGTGGAAATGTTTATGCCCAGATACTTAATGTCACTAGTGGGAATAGGGAGTGGTGGGTTTTGAGCTGCAGCATTCCATTCACCATTCCATTCAGCCCGTATCTCTGCTTGCCAGAGGGACCGGTGACCCGGTCTTGCAGGTTCTTCCTATAAAACATACGGAGAATCAGCCCCTTTCTCACCCCCTACTCGACCCAGCTCCTGGTCCAAGCGATGGTTTTGTCCCGCCTGGACTACTGCAATTCCTTCTTGGCTGGCCTCCCAGCGTCCGCCGTCAGACCCCTCCAACTTATCCAGAATGCAGCAGCTCGTCTGGTCTTCAACCTTCCCAAATACTCACACGTCACCCCCCTGCTTACTTCCCTCCACTGGCTGCCTGTCATGGCTCGCATCAAATTCAAAACATTGGTGCTAGCCTTCCAAGCAGTTAAGGGGTCTTCCCCAGCTTATCTACAAAAAATCATCAGACCCTACACCCCTGCCAGACCTCTTCGTCCAGCCTCCACAGGCCGCTTGGCACCTCCCCCTCTCCGAACCTCCACCTCACGCTCACAACTACTGTCTGTTCTGGCTCCGCGGTGGTGGAACGAACTCCCCGTTGAGGTCAGAACTGTAGAATCTCTCCCCACCTTCAAGCGCAAGCTGAAGATACACCTCTTCAAGCAGCACCTCTCCCCATCCCTCCCTACCTCCCTGTGAACCTTAATTGTTGTTTCTGTGACTTGCTTTGTGTATCGGTATTTTTAGTTGGCTAGGTAAGCAGTGTTTGGATAGTTAACTTTGGTCACTTTTGCTCTGTTGTTTGTTTATTTGTTTGTTTAAAAAAAAAAAAATTGGCCCTCGTCCTGTAATGTAATATATGGGTAGAGTTGATTTTGTCCAATTTATAGCGTAGTCATAAATGTTGGAGAATTAATTAATGAGCTTGATGGTTTCTTGTAGAGAGTTTGATGGTTCTTTTAGATACAGCTGCACATCATCCGCGTATAGGCTAATCTTGTGGTGAGTGTTGATGGTTTGGAGTCCCTTGATGTTGATGTTTTGACCTATTGCTGTGGCAAGGGGTTTGATGAACGGAGCAAAAAGTGGGCATCCTTGGGAGTGGGCATCCTTGCCTGGTACCCCTGTGCAGTGTGAAACTCTGTGATGTTAATCCGTTAGTAACAACTGTGGTCATTGGTGAACTATACAGACTTCTTATCCAGTGAATGAACGATTCTCCGAAACCGAATTTGTGTAGCATTCCAAATAAGAACTTCCAGTTTACTATATCAAAAGCTTTTTCTGCGTCTAATGACACAATTAGTGTTTTCAATTTGTTTTGTTTTGATACATGAATTAAATAAAATAATCTGTGCTATTTGATGAGTGTCAGCCTTTGATGAATCCCGTTTGATCTGGATGGATTTGTGATGAGTTAACGGTTTCCATTCTGGTGGCTAGTGCTTTACTGATAATTTTTAGGTCTGTTGATGAGCGATAGGGGGCGGTAGCTGGAGCAGAGAGTTGGGTCTTTATCAGGTTTCAGAGATGAGGGCTTTGTTCATGTGAGGAGGAATTGTTGAGTTATGTTTTATATTAAGGACCATTCTAAAAAAATTCTAGTGGGGAGATTGTATTCCAAAAATGTGTTTAGAACTCGGCAGGAAAGCCATCAGGTCCTGGAGCTTTATTGTTTGGCATCTTATTGAGTGCTGTATGGAGTTCAGTACCACGATTGCATTTCTAATGAGCAAGTGGAAGATTTAAATAAGAATCCCAGGGCAAGCTGCAGTGCAAAAAGTAATTAAATACGGTGACAGAAGCATTGTGTTATTCGGTTACGTGTAAAAAAAGAATCTGCAATGGTAATGGGTCTCTTAATGTTCAGGTGAGAGTGAGTACTGTTGGAGTCTCTCAAGGCTTAATATCTGCAGCATTATGCTAAAAAAGCCAGTGAGCCCAAATATATCTGAAGAAAAATTCAGGAAATGCTTGGTCGGGCCTATAGCCAGGGGAAATGTTGTGAGGTGTTTTTCAGAAAACAAAAACCTACTCATAATGCCCTTAATGAAATTTGTTATCAATGCATTGACTAATATTGGCTATATGCTTGTCGTATTTATTGAATAGTAATTCTATTTTTTGTATGGTCATGTTCTCTTCAATGGCTCTAAATGCTTGTAAATTGGCTGTGTCTGCATATCGAATTGTATGTAAGCGGCAAGAGGCGTACTTAAGTAGGGCACAATAGTACTTCCAAAACCAGCTGTTGTGGTATTAAAATGGGGTTTTCAAAAGGGCCGTGGAACACATTAACTGTGAGGCTGAAACAGGCTCTCTACCAATTCCATTACCCTTGGCTAACCTTTCCACCCCAATGTCCACAGTATGAGTCGGATGAACTGGAGAAGAACGTGTACCAGGACTACGACAGCGACAGTGACGTGCCTGAGGAGCTGAAGAGGGACTATGTCGACGAGCAGACAGGAGACATTCCTGTGAAGAGGTTGGATGGGCCATTATCGCTTTTCTTTTTTCAAACACAAAGATGTACCATCTGCTGCATATATTTTGCATCTGTGCTGCATTTGGTTCATGTTAAAACCAATTTCTCATTCTTGGGGTCAAGTATCTGAATGCTTGAAAACACTTTTCACATTTCTCTGATTTCTCAGTTGTAAATCCATGATGAATTTTGTGTAGAACAGCTTTACACACTTTTACACAGACTCACTGACACTTCCAACCCAACCCAACCTGATTCGTAGACTTTATTAGCTGAAGACATTAAACATTCCCCATAGCCCATTGAAACAATATTCATAATAAATCAATTGTTCGTTTGAAAACATTTTCTAAAAAAAAAATGCAACCACTTTTCTGCGTTTTTAATCCACTGTACATTTGTTTCATGTGGAGTGGCGGTATTATGTGGCTATACCTACAGGCACTATAAGTACATTTTTATGACTTTAACATGCTCAAGTAATATGTAATGCCAGTATGTAGGTCACTCCCCACTGTTGGTAATTTGATGATGTTACATGAAAGTGCATTACATATGACAAGTTTTGCTTGGTCGCTTCCTGCACAGTAGGGTTTCTCTGTAGTGATGTGCAGAGGTTTCACCTATAGGCAGTCTGGATTTTTCCACACTGAAAATAAGATTAAACATTCTTTAAAATTAGCTTTAAAAGCACTTTGCTTCACTTAGTTCTCATTGTATGTGTGATTTAATGGAAGTCATTACAAAATTACTATCTGGAAAATGGCCCTGGGTCCTGGGTCCTGGGTCCTGGGTCCTGGGTCCTGGGTCCTGGGTCCTGGGTCCTTTAACATTTTTAGGTTTTTGGGATATATGCATAAAGTCGTCTACATATTCCAATGCATGTGTAGCTAAGCACTCATGCATGTACATGTGGAAGTATAGTATACATCAGTATTTCAGTAAGAACTCATCAATGCATAATGAGTTTTGGGCACAATGCCCCTCCTTTATTGTTTTCTGGTTGGCAAAGAAATTGTGTTTTGCATTATATATCAAGCTATTAATTGTGTGTTGTGACATGTGAAATTTTGTTTACATAACCAGATGTTCTGCAACAACAACTTCCTGCTCTTTCCTTATTTAGAAGAGTCTCATTATGTTTAATACCCACAGGAGAAACGCATATATATCACATTTTATGAGATCATTTACATTCCCTGTAATCTGCTTATAATGATTTTAGCGTATGCGTTCTGGTGACTGGTCCCTGTGCTCTGTGTTAACTTCGACATTTTATTATCTACTGAATGATGTCCTAACTGGAGACGTGAATTTCACAGTCCGTCAGAGGACCTGCAAGGACTCAGTAAATTGAGGGCTACAAGGTCATACTGGGGGTTGGAATTAACTGTGCCTGATGAATTGTGGCTCAGTGGCATTGCTTTTGAGTGTGTAAGCACTTCTTTGGGTTCCTGTCGTCTCGAGCCTTCAGTGGCCACCTCTCTGACCCGGCTGTCATTATGGTTCTGTTTTCTCAATTAGCGTGTCTCGGGAAACCCTAAGGAGCCGAAAGAAGTCAGACTACAGCCTTAATAAGGTGAACGCCCCCATCCTGACCAACACTACCTTGAATGTAATCAGGCTTGTTGGTGAGTAATTTGCTTTTTAACTCAAAGAAAATGATGTAGACAGTTTGACCCCTCATCAGAACCCCTAGATAGTGTCAATTAACTGGCTAATGGCTGATTAGCAATGGGGAGGTATCCATTTTGTATCTCAACCTTTGTGACATCTTTTCTTCCTGGTCATTAAGACGGTCGCACCCATGCAATTGTTCATTTCCAAGCTTAATTTAAATGTTCATGTTGCATTGTGTCTTTTGCACAGTGACACTATTATTTCTCATGCACTTCTGGTATAATGTGAAAGGAGGAAATCGCATTTAGATAAATGAGGTCTGTCACAGTTAGGATTTGGCCAACAGTTTTTCATTTTGGATTGGATTTCATTGTGTTCATTGTTGAGGCCCATTCAAAAACACAGTGAGATGAGGTTCCGTATGCCTGTCATTAACTGGCCCCGCAATTCACATGTTCAGATACGCCCAAAAGGAAAAAGCTCTGCTTTGACGCAACTATTTATGGTGTAACTATTTTATATGAATAGTCCAAAAAGGACCAACATTCCCTGGTCAGGATACGTATATAATATCTTTACTGAAAACTACTCCTCCTTAGACTCTCTTGTGCAGACTTTCTACTTTGTATGAATTTGATTTATATTTTTTAATCATTGGATAACTTTATTGTGATTGAGCCTTTTTGAACAAAAACCTTTGATTTGATGATGGTGTAATTAAATTGCATTCCTTGTATCCTGTTGACTGCAAGTGAAATACTGCCTGATTTGCTGCAGAACTAAAATTGATTGCTTCCCCATTTATCAATCTAAATGCAATATTAACATTATGATCTTCTTGCATTCTTTGGTAATTCACTATGTAACTTGCTTTCTTCAAATTAGTTTTTCTGGGATCTTACCTCACACTCGCTATATTCTACAGTAAAACCATGTTTTTAACTTTTATAGCAGATATACACCCACTTTATTCTTTATTGATTAGATTTCTTTCTTTAGAATGATTGGTATTCTGCTGCTGGAGCCCATCCACTTCAAGGTTGGATATGTTGTGTGTTCAGAGAGTCTCTTCTACATACCACTGTTGTTACATGCAGAGTTGCTGTTGCCTTTCTGTCAGCTTGAGACAGCCTCTCTCATTAAGGCATGTTCTCCACAGAACTGCCACTCACTGGACGTCTCACTGGATATTTTTTTTCGGACCATTCTCTGTAATGTTTAGAGACTTGTGCGTGAAAATCCCAGCAGTCTATAAAATCCAGCAATCATTCCACTGTCAAAGTCACGTTTCTTCCCAATTCTGATCTTTAATCTAAACCACAACTGAACCTTTTGGCCATGTCTACATGCTTTTATGCATTGAGTTGCTGTCACATGATTTGCTGATTAGATATTTGCATTAATGAGCTGGCATACAGGCCTACCTAATAAAGTGGTCACTGACTATATTATCCTTTTTCGCATTAGAAATTCCTAAAGGCTTTACATGCTATGGCATGCTTATGATACCCAAAGACAAATTCCATTAACCCTTGAAGTAATATGTTATAAATGTTGTCTAATATTCCGGAGGGATTTATTCCTATTCATATTTTTACCACGTGAAATAAATATTATGCTGAGCTGTAATACTGAACAAGTCTTTGTTACTTTAGATGATAATCCTATTATTCATTTTGCGAATTCAATGTTTTGACTCATTACATTTGAGGAAAGGTGTATTGTGGATGCTGTAATGTCTAATGTGTTGTCATGTTTTAGCACTAAATATTTCTTGAATATTAGAAGATTAATAGTAAAAAGTAAATTTGCTTTAAAACAGGAAAGTACATGCAGATGATGAACATTCTGAAGCCCATTGCCTTTGACGTCATACATTGCATGTCCCAGCTGTTTGACTACTACCTGTACGCAGTCTACACCTTTTTCGGGCGGAATGATATGGTAAGCAAAATGCTCTAAATGTGTTTGAATTTGATTATTCAGTATGCTTTGATATTACCACCCTGTACCAAATTTAAGCAATTGTTTCAATTTTTTTTTCGAAGAACTCAAAATTTTGTGGTAATAAAATGTAATCTAATGTCTACACTCACTGGGTCTCATTGTACTGTACAGTACATTCCTCATTCATAGTTATGCTATGTTTTTTTCCTGTATATTAAGATATATTTAGGAACTGTATTTAATATTGATGCAAACTCACTTGCATGCAGTGATAGGAACATCCGTTCATTTAGGTGAGCCGGATCTTTTGGCTCCGTTCGTTCAAAAGATTCATTCATTTGGCTCGCTTGTTCGTTCACTTGTCCTTCTGGAAAGTACGCTCATCAGCCTCATTTGTTAATCGTTCGTTCGCAGCATTGAACTGTGTTGTAAACAAGCCGCACGTGTGTGGAATATCACCCAGTATAGTTGCGGAATTGATTTAACATTCCCCCCTTTTAATATTAACGTATGAACCGTAACCAAAGTGTAATTGGTTAAATAACCATATTCATTACCGCTCTTTTTGACAGCATACTTCGATGCCACTTGTTGCCCTGTTGTAGCAATATTTTTTATTTTTTGGACTGCACCCAGACAGTAAGCGACTCCAGGTCGGATCTGGCCCGAAGTCAGCCGGTACCGGCACAGATCCGGTCCGCAGTCACTTGCTATGCGGGCAGCTGATCAATAAAATGTTTTTATCTTTAGCTTCATTTCAGGTTTCTTGCTATTGGAAGTTAAATTACAATGACATTGTATTGAATGTAACATTAGCTATAATTAAACTTTAATGCAATTAAGACAATACCTGAAATATATTATTGCAGCCTACACATAGCTAGCTATGTTTCAATATACTACCTACACAAATAAAATGACACGATGTACGTTGTGGTCACTATTTGTTCACCGGCTCAGTATGGCTCCATGGTTAACTGAACCTGAAACCTGAATTATAATCCCTGTTCCCTTGCAAGGCTCCCCTGCAGAATGCGCCGATGCACTGGCCTAATAGGGTTATAATTGGCAAAAAGAGAGGGTACATACTGAATGTGTGGGTAGTGATGTTTGAAGTACTGTGCTTTATTAGTATTTGGGATACTCCGTTCATCTGTGTTTTTTTTGGTGACAGGATCTGGCTAATTCGGAAGAATGCATTTCCTCTTCCCACTGAACTGTAAATTGCACTCATGGTTCCTGTCAGCCCACTGCATAGCCGGCAAATGTATGCACAGTTAATTTAAACAGTATTTCTATACACATACATATACGAACACTTATACAAATTCTGTGCTTAGAGGCATCTTTGTGCAATATATATGTGTACGGTACATTCTCTACCAAAAGTATGTTAAGGGGAGAGAGAAAATTATTTTGCCATATACTTAAAGCATTTGGATTTGAGATCTGAGACTGATAATATCTTCTGACTCCAAATACAATCTCCACAGATGAAAACTTCCTTTTGCACCTTTTTAGCTTTACAAAAACGGCTGCTCCTGTACAAATGTCAAACATACACGTATCAGCCATAACATTAAAACCTAAAAATGCTTTAAATTGTAGAAACATGTCTATAAACACTTAATATTTTATTATATGATTTGTGTACTTATTTAAGCAGATCATCATAAGTAAATTTCATTCAAAATTTACATTTTTAAATGAAAATGGAAATCTTGTAAGCTCATTGCAAGGAGGGGCGAGTGCATTGATTTTTTATTTAAATATCTTGGTACATACTGGTGTTCATGATGACTTCTAGCCTAACAGATGCTCCAGGACCTCATATTTAAAAAAATAAAGGTGAAACTTATGTAGGAATAGATCACATGCGTTTTGAAATATGGCAGGTGGTCTTTTTTCTTTTTAAATATTAGAAAATCTACAGGTGGAACAACAGGCTAGGATGCAGCGGACTTGCGGTTTCAGTTTGTTGCAGTTGCACACCGAGGACCGGGGTTCGATTCCCGGTCCTGCCAAAAAGGCGAGTTTGGCCGGCTCTCGTGGAGCGGCATAATTGGCTCACTGTTCCAGGGGAAGGACTTGCCAGGGTTAGTGTGATTGTCGCATACAGCGCCCTGTGCGCCTCGGAATAACTGTCTAATTGAGACGAGACAGCTTGGAGAAGGCGTGTCGCTCTCAGGGTATAAAAAAATAAAAAAATAAATACAGGTCCAGGAGCACCTGTTAAGACGTGATCATTAACACCAGTATGGACCAAGATATTTAAATAACAAAACAATGCATAATACACATATCATATAATTAAATATTAAAGTGTTTATATGCAAGTTCACACGGTTTAAAGCATGTGGTTTTAATGTTCTGGCTGATCGGTGTATATTCGTGTAAGTACCACAAAATAGCTACTTTTGTCTCGTTCATCTTTTGAGCTGAAATCCTTATGCCTTAAAGGTCCCATATTGTGGAAAATGACATTTTCCTTGTTATGTGGATTATAAAGGTGAAAGTGTTATAAAAACAAAACAGACCCCAAATAAATCCACATAATCCGTATGAAGAAAATGTGCATTTAAAAATCCATTTGGACATCCCTGAAGTTATGACATTGTCATTATCATGGCTTTGTAGCCGGAACAAATCCGAGCAGTGGGCTTGTTGGAGCTAGATATCAATGAGCCTTAAAGACACAGTCACAGCCTGTTTTTGGTAAAGCTGATGAGAGGCACTGGATAATGGACATGTAAAACTGGATAGGGATTGTTTTTGGTCATTAAAACCCAACAATTGTCTTCTTATGGATATCAAGACCATTAAATAAAACACTGGAGGGCTCTGTATATGACATAGTATCATTTTATGTCTCCATTTGTATGCGTTAATGCATGTAGATCAGCCTTAGGCTGCACCCCAGGGAACAGGTAATGAACAGAGGAATTGGATTGCCACTGCAGGGGTGTCCACTGATTATCCCTAGGAGAGATGTGGAAGGGGAGGTGCTAGTGTACACCGTTCTGCTAAGATAGACCGTTTTCCCATCCATCTCCCAAGCTTGGTGTCAGTGAAATGGGACACCAAGCTCAGTTAAACTCATAGTTTTATAAACATATAATTTGGATGCTTTGTAAAATTCCATAGCTACATATGTTGTACCCTATTTGCCAATCATGTCCAACAAACACTCTCTGGGCCCTTTAGAGGACAATGATAATCGAAAGCCAGTTCTGAAATAATGATTATTAATGCAGGTGTCATGATGCAGGAGAGGCGACACATCTATACACCGGTGTGATAATTACTTTGCCACTGGGATATGTTGAGAGAGCACATTATTCATGTACATTTTGAAGAGAATAACCTGATGGGAAAAGGGGGGTCAAACCTACAGTTTTGAAATAGCTTATCAGAAAAATGCAGAAAAACAAGTCACCTCCCAGATGATGAAGTGCTTTACCACTTAGGAATATCTTGAGTGCCCCACAGCAATCATTAGGACAGAAAGTGCTGGAGCTGTCATCCTAATGGATGAGCTCCTTGCAAATAAAGAAAAGAACAAAACTTTCTAACATTAATCTGTCTGTTGTACTTAAACAACCTGATATTGTTTGCATAATATGCAACGCTGCTCTTTGAAGAAAAAAAAAAGTGGATTGAAGAAGTCAAATTAACCCCAGAATACCTTATGCCAGTGCTGATTTGCTGCAGAACTTTCTGGCATTCACGATGCAGCAGTAACCATGCAGCTTCCTCTAGCACAAGTGTGTTTTCCTGAAACAGAGCGATGAATTCACTTGAACTGCATCTTTTCCAGAGGTATCGATTCCCTCGTTGCGCATCTTTCGCCTGCTTGCTCCATTGTTTTGCTTTCTGTTTTTTTGTTTTTCCTTTTGATCCAAAGCGTGCGCCTAGCCCGACCTTGCCCACCCAGGGCAAAGAGCAAAGTGCTGCCTGCCAGGCTTCAGTAGGCTGGGTAAGGGCAGGGTTCTTCAACTTTCGTGGCTGGAGATGTCACCCCCTCATTTGCAGTGTGTTCATCTTCAGACATCTCCATCCCTTAAAAATGTTTTCTCTTTGTGTGCCACTTTCTCAGCTTCTCATCTGCTTTCTAGAATTTTCTGTCCTGTAGTCAGCAACTACATTTCAAAGCCTTTTCTGTACCAGCCAAAAATCCCATCTTAATTGTATTAGAACCAGACTGGCATATGCTCATATTGAACTGCTTTGCCTTTGTTGTCTAAAAATGCCACCAGTTCTTCCACCACCTTTCATCCCTAATTACAAAGCTGTAGCAGAGTTCTGCTTACTAATAGAATGTGAGAGAACAGAGTGAGAGTTGTTGCTGGAGTGCAATGCAAACTATTTGGGTAACAAATAAGTTTGGTCTTTGGGCACAAGTTTATATAGTGGCTTTCAGGCCCTCTATTGTCACTACATATGGGCTGAATGGTCTGTTCTGGATTGTGTGAAAGCATACTGGTCAATTTGGCTAACAAGAGTGAGCTCCACACATAGCAGAAAATTGATGCAAAAGGTGTTGAGATTAAAAACAGGAAATGTGGCTTGAGACAAAACTTGGCCTTCTTGTATTTGAGATTGACCCAAGAGCATCGATTTAGGAAAGGTGTATTGTAGTCAACCATGGTGCACTGGAGACAAAACAGTGTACAGATTGTCCATTCGGCCTTACCAGCATTTAAAGCATTCATGACTGAAAAATTCACTATAACAGAACTGAGTACACTCTAAAAATAATTAACTGCCCCAACTCATAAATGTTATACTACAACAGATCTTGAGGTGGCTGTGCTAATCATTGAACAAAATTTTTCAAGGCCTATGTTCAGTTCCTGCTTTAGTGGAGAGTAGCTAGATGTCTGTTGTAACACAATGTTTCTCTACCCTGGTCCTGGGATGTTGGTTTTTGTCAATACAAATCTCTTTATCAAATAAGGGTGTTGAAAATGTGTTTATGTTTGACCGTAATAGTGTGGTTAATCTTATTTTACCACAATGCAGGTTTGACTTGTTGCCATTTCCTGTTTGAACACATTTTACATAGATGGTGTCAAGTTTCCAAGTTCTCAGCACTCAAATCAATTCAAAATGGAACTTCTAAATTGCTTTTTCTGGCGTAATTTGGCCTTAAGAAGGTAAATCATCCTTCAATAGATGTAAAAAGTCTAATTAAGATTTTTAATAACAATTATCAGGTCATTGCAATACAGAGTTTGTTACTATGGTTGAAAGAAAAACCAGCATAGACAGTGGGCTCCCAGAGTTGCGAAACAGTGTTGTAACATACTCCAGATCTGTTGTGGTGTGTCATGGATCTACAAATTTAACCAATAAAAAAAAAGGTCAAAACCTCTGCATTATTGTAAGATAGTTGGGCAAGACGGGAGTGTCATTCAAAAGCATGTGTGGAAATGTGAGCCACCCCAACTTGATTGTTGTTCAATGTGTACAGTAGGTAGCCAGATTGAGAGTTATTTGTTCTGATAAATCTTTTTCCTTTTGCGCTGTGGTGATCCTGTCTTCTGTTGAAAAGAACACATCATCTTAGTGGGGATAAATCTGTTAGAAAAAAAGAACAGGCTTCGTGTGCATATGTGTGTGGAAGTGAGCTTGTGTTCATGTGTGTGTGCGTGGGTGCACGTGTGTGATTCTTGTTGTGCTGTGCAGATTTTAAAACTGGCTGATACTCAGTGTGAAATGTGTTCCCTGCAGTATGAATCATCAGGGCTGGGGCTTATCAGCAGCAGACTGCGGACTACACTCAACAGGATCCAGGAGAGCCTCATCGACGTGGTAAGAGACACCATTAGCAAGACGGCTGCTCGCCGAAACGTTGCACGGGCCGCCGCTCCCCCCATCCCTGTCCATCTGGTTGGATCCCGCAAATGGCAGGATACTCGGCCCTTATTTTTTACAGCCCTTGTTAAGGGTCATCACTTAATGGCCCGGTGTTAGCTACAGGTGCTATAATTGTCCTGAAACACTGAGCAGACCCTGCTGCTTCTTAAATAAATAATAAACGCAAGTTCTTGAATGCCCCCATTAGAGGCCCAGGGAATAGCCTGCTGCTGCCCTAAAATGTCACCCGTCGGATTCATTAGCTCTCTGCTCGGCCAGGGCTGCCTCCACAGGCTGCTCTCGCATGCGTCTGGGGTGGAGAGCGAAGGGAGAACGGGCCGGGCTATGATCCATTAGCCTTTGGGCCTGACAACCTTTTGGCTGGGTTAGTGTGCGCTGAGCTCAGTGTACCATAGTGTCCCCCTCTGTTTGATTCGCCCAAGCTCTAATTAACCATCTGAGGCACAGTTAAGCGCAAAATTGGCATTATGTCACGTTGAATAGGAATGGAAGCGATGTGGTAATGGCTGAAGCCGTTGTGAGGGGCACTGTTATGGTTTTAATCGGCTGTGTCATTGGCCTGCTGACTGGGACTTCTCAGGTTGCTGCTACATTGGCCCAGTGTGATGCCTATCCAACAATCAGGGCAAACTGTCTCCGGTAGCACTGTATGACCTGATGGTGTAAAACCGTTATTGACCTCTGGCCGGGTGCTTTGGTGTACATGTGCTGCACCTGCAGGGATCCTTGCACAGGTGGGTGGCTCAGATGTGACTCAAGAAGTTAAGTTGAAGGAAAAATGATAAAGCTGCTGGGTGGTCTGCTATCAAATTCCGGCCATGCCTGACGATAGCGCTGATTAGAGCCAGGAATCCCATAGTGTGGTTCATACAGTGCAGCCTAATGATGGTCTGCTTTACTGGCTTCGACATTTCTTTGTTGATCATGTTCAGAGACAATAACAACCAAATCCAAATGGGGATGGCACTTCTAGAATCAACTCTAGACCTTTTGTTAGCTATTGTATGCATGATGAAACTTAACACACCTATCAAAGAAACATTTGAGCAGCAAAAAGTCCAGTTACTTTTGGTCCCCTAAAATTGGGGAGACTATGTATTAAAGGTCTTCAATTTCCACAAAACTAAAAGTCTGCACTTTAACCACAAAGTGATTGTTTTATTTCAACTGCTTGTTTGCTGGAGTACAGAGCTAAAACAATAAAGAAATGTGTCACTGTCCAAATACTTACAGACTGCACTGTAACTGCCCATAGTGTCACTCTGGGAAAGAGGGTCAAATCTCTGTCTTGCACACACCAGTGACCGCCTCAGCTCAATCGGTGTCTATGGTCTACCTGCAAGCTACGATAAGATAAGGTGTACATTCACTGAATGCGTTAAATTTGTCTTCTGCATTTAAGTCTCATTCTCATTGGTCAAGGGCTAGGGACTTGGTCAAGGGCAATGGCAGGAGTATACCTAACCTGGCACGCATGTCTTTTGGTGCACATGAAGCATCCTCCTACTACTTGGTGGTTGTCCAAAATGAAACAGGGAACTCTCCAAAAAAAAGTATTTGAAGCTTGGCTTACTTTCCAAATTTGTAGAAATTTGTGGTGAAATATCAATGCTCGGGATAGGTAAAGCTTGCTTGTGTATATTTTTCATGATTAGAGAATTCGATTAGATCTGGGGGCCAGAACAGGGTCACACTCTTTTTTGCTGTGACGGTTTCAAGTATTTGCTTCAATCCAAAAAACCTGTGCACAAGTATAGGCCGTAATATCGTCCTTAGCTCCTTGCAAGTTGTATCACAGGGACCTAACTGTACATAACATAACTATTTTAACAGCCTTTCACAAACCTATTCAGGAGCCTTTCTTGGATGTTTTAAAGTCGTTTTACACTTTGTATGTGACGTATGAACCTTTTCTTACTCATCTGACCCTTGTCCTCTTCTCTGCTCCACTGTGCCTCAGCGGTGGTGAGGAAGCTTCCTTCCTCATTATCCTCTGGTGTGTTTAGCATGTCTGACTTTGCTGCTCAGCAGCATATTTCCACAGATAATGCCTACCCTTCCTCCCTACTGTACATACAGCTACAGCAATGCGCTGTTTGTTGAAAAGTCTTGTGGATTCCTCAAGTTTAACATGCGTAGCTCTACAGATTTATGCAGTGAAAGTTAAATAACTAACTAACTAGCGAACTAACAGTTAAAAATGATTCAGTTGTTTAGTAGTAGTAGGTGTTCTTTACCTAATTTGGTATGCATTTGCCTCATTGCATTGTTTTTGCATTTGCAAAAACTGTTTTATTGCTGCTTGTTGGTGGGTTTGTTCTCATTAGATTAATCTGCAGGGTTCAAGTTTTTATCTATGTATGTGGTCACTTCTAGCTCTTGGAACTGTTACCTCTAGTGATTTCAGCGCATTTGCCCCTGGTTATGGTTATGCACTTTGTTGCTGTACGCTGGATAACAGTATCTGCCAAATGCCTGAAATGGAGTGGAATGTAATGTCACTTCACGCATTTATGAGAAGGAAATGGATTTATAAAAGTGTTTTGATCATAAAAAGAACATCCCTTTTTTTTTGGTTTCACATTTAAACAATTTTATCAGGGGGGTGAGAAGAACACTGGAGTATGGGGGCGGCCTGTAGCGTAGTGGTTAAGGTACATGACTGAGACCTGCAAGGTCAATGGTTCGATCCCCGGTGTAGCCACGATAAGATCCGCTCAGCCATTGGCCCCTTATCCAAGGCCCTTAACCCTGCATTGTTCCAGGGGAGGATTGTCTCCTGCTTAGTCTAATGAACTGTATGTCGCTAAGAGATAAGAGCGTCTGCCAAATGCCATTCATGTAATGTAATGAGTAATAGGAGCCACAGTGCCAGACAACAGCTGGCTCAAATCAACCAGCAAGATCATGCACAACATCCCTAACACACTAAAAGAAGCAGACTTCCAGGGCTGTAAGCATTTCTGTAAGATCTGTGCTGATAGACCTTCATGGAGAACAGGCTTATGTTAGCCGACCAATTTAATTTCCTGTTTATTTTGGCAAATGCCAACATTTCAATTAAAACACAGTATTTTGTGATGAATAACTAATTAGATAGTGCACACTTTCTCAGCCTCAGTGGTTGAGGGTCATGCGTACACTGCAATACATCACCATGAAACAAAATGGCTGTCAGGTAAATCAGCGTGTGAGTTTTTTGGAGCAGAGAGGCTGAGGCAGTAAGTGCTCTGCTGAAAAGTGTTGAATTTACAGGAGAGTGTTCCCCAGTGAGCACAACATAGAGGATTTCAACCCAGAACCTCCTTGCTGCCCACTGCACCATTGTGCCGCCCTTGAATAGGACTAGTGTTTGGTTTTGCCAAAAGTGTTTCTTTGACTTTTCATTGAATTGGAGGGAAAGTATCAAAAAATGCTGTAAATCGGCCTCCCTTTGCACCGAGCTATTTTTGTGAACTCGATAAATCATTCATCTCTGGCTACAATATTTCCCCATTATTTTTATTTCATGATCTTCTCTTCCTTTCTTCCCTCCCCTGCTCCATATCTCTCTCACTCTTTCTTTTTCTGTCCAATTAAAATCACTTTATTTGACTGCCAAATCACACTGTTTGTCAAGAACCCATTCATATGAACGCATGCATAAGAATTAATTAATCAAAATAATCATCACAGAAAAATTTAAAGCATTATCATATATAATGATCTTTTCCCCCTCGGTTACAGAGAGCACATTTTAAAGTTTACATGTATTATCATGTATAATCACTCTCCCTTTGTCTCCCCACTTGAAAGTTTCAATTCTGTACTTAAGGTATCTAAAAAGGTCCACACAATGTATATGCATATTATAAATCGAATTACCATATTTTAGAGTTCATTATAAGGAGCAGTACTAAGGTCAGATTCTCATTTGACATTTTGAAATGAGTATTGCGATGTGGTCGCAAAGTGCAATATCTCAGCCATCTCAATATGTCTCTATTTCCTTATGAAAGATGGCACACCGGCTTATCTCCATGGAGACATATGTTTTGCAATTCATTTAAAATTCTCCATTTGTAAATCTTGAACTAGCCTGCCTGAGGTAGAAAAATAAATGTTGTGCCAAGAAGTTTACAACCATTAGATTTATATTTTTAAATCCCCTAGCAGCACGGTCTGTACATCCATTTCAGCTTTGATATTACAGCTTCTTAGCCACATTTGAATTTGAGTATTGAAAAGGCTCACTATGGGACAGTACCAAAAACATGTAACATACTATACAATAGTTTCAACTGGAAGGCTCGCATAAAGGAATCAAAAGTTATTTTATATATATATATACTCATGGTAAATGGTAAATGGTTGGCATTTATATAGTGCCTTTTTCCAAAGCGCTGTACAATTAATGCTTCTGATTCACCCACTCACGCACACACTCAGACACCACCGGCGATTTGCTACTATGCAAGAC
Source organism: Conger conger (assembly GCF_963514075.1). Classification (NCBI taxonomy): domain Eukaryota; kingdom Metazoa; phylum Chordata; class Actinopteri; order Anguilliformes; family Congridae; genus Conger; species Conger conger. Next base: position 54,477,075 of record NC_083768.1, on the reverse strand, counting down.
ATCAACCAGCTCGTCAGGAGAAATTGGGGGTTCGGTGTCTTGCTCTGGGACACTTCGACACACCCAGGGAGGGATTGAACCGGCAACCCTCTGACAGCCAGACGACTGCTCTTACCACCTGAGCCAATGCCGCCTCAAAAAGGGGTGCAAATGCATTCGACATACCAAAAAATTGACATTTTTTAAATTAATATTACTAGTTTTTGTCCATCTATTCTTTTTTATACTGATTCTGCGGACCACAAATTCCAGTTTCCAATTCTTTGGTAGGGGTGAAAGTAATTGATGCATGGAACCAGCCTGTCCACACACTTTAGTTGTTTATTCATATGTGCCCTCCATCCAACCAACCCCTAAACCGCCCCCCCTCCTCACACCATATGTCTTGAGCCTCCAAAGCTACCTCCCCCACCAAAACCATCACACTACATATGTATGTTTATTAGAACAAAGAGGCTCACCCCCTAGTCTGCTCTGATAGCTCTAATGGAATGTTTAATTGTCAGCATCCCTGCGTTGTTTGCCTTGCTAAACCTAAGTTCAGTTGCTGCTGGTGAGGGGTAGCAGGCTCTCGCATCTAATTTAGACACCCTATAACAGCTAATGCCGAATAATAAATTTCCCGTCATGATGCCCAACTTCGGAATTGTGATTGCGGTTTCCTATTTCATAAACAGATCAGGATGTCCGGACGACTAGGCAACAGGCTGCCTGTAAGCTGGTGACTATGGTACATGACCAGAACCGGAATGGTTGGTCATTCAAGCCTTGATGTTGCCACGATAAGATCCGGCTCTTGGGCCCTTGAGCAAGGCCCTTAACCCTCCAGGTGGGATTGTGGGTTGGATTCCGCTAATGGTATGGTTTTCTGAGGGAAATGATAAAGAGAATTTGTTTTTTAATTATGCTTGATATGGAAATAATTTCCACATATCTACATTTGTCTTGACCTACCAAGCAAGTACATATCAAGAATGGTAACTCCTAGTTAATGCTTGCTGATATACCTAAAATAAGTATTCAAATATAATTTAAACCTACGCAATCTTACTCTTATTATATACTTGACCACAATAGGTTAACAACATATTCAAAATTGACATTATATCAACTAATTGACATTATATCAACGACGGAATCTAATCTTTAGCCATCCCATTATGGTCAATGGTAAACTGCTGTTATTTTGCTGTACTATTTATGATGGATTAACGCTAAAAGCCATTGGGGACAGGGAGCACCACTATGTGGCTGGATTTGCTTACAAAATAGATGATTTGCACCTTAGGGGAGATGTCTGAAGTTTTAAACAGCAGACCCATATTGACGGCATGGATGACGGCATGGGATGAGACTCATTGAGACCCAAAGAGGGGAAGTGCATGTTGGTGACTTTTGGGTCTTCAGAATTTATTGCCCTAAGCGGGGATAGCAGTGAAAACAGCCTGAAAGCATACAGTAAAATAATAGAAATTATATATACAGAGTCCCATCATTTTTTATTTGCCTCTGTTACTTGTATAGGTATTGTTTTTATTGGCTGTTGTATTCTAGCTGCCAACAGTGGTATGCTAGTTTGAATGTTGATTGTACTCTTCAAGGGTTCTGAATTTCTGTATGTTTACACTAGGACTCGGAACTGTACTGTCCTCTCAGGTCTACTTTTGCACTTGTTCTTGTGATTGATTTGCACAATATGAGATTTGTAATGTGGTTAAAATGCATACACATATTTTAATGTGCACATATGGATTTAAGGGCATTTTTATACATTTTGGTTTTACCATGTAGACGAGGTGATGAGGTAGTATGCTTTGGATCTTGTGCAGTTCCTTCTCTCCTCCATACTTTGCTCTTGCCATTACTCTGATATACACTTTATTAGGTATTTATTAGACTTATTTTTTAGACTTCTACTGCTGTAACCTGTACCTGCTGTAATGTGTGGTTATTTGCAGTACCATCACCTTCCTGTCAGCTTTGACCAGTCTGAACATTCTCTTCTGACATCTCTCATTAACAAGGCGTTTCTGCCTGCAGAACTGCTGCACCATTCTTTACTAACTCTAGAGATTAGTGTGCCTGAAAATCCCAGGATATCAGCAGTTTCTGATGCTCAAACCATATAGACTGCCCCCAACAATCATTCCATGGTCAAAGTCTCAGTTACTATGGCTACTAAATAAACGCTACTGAAGGAAGAGCCACAGAGAGCGGTGCGGTGTAGCTGTTCTGGGAAATTGTCCGTCTTAAATTAGTAATATTGTTTGAGAGTCTTGTCTTCTGTTTTTAAGTCTTTTAGCACAAGTCCGAGTCAAGTCTAAAGTCATTCAGGGCAAGTCTGAAGTCGAGTCTCAAAGCAGTCAAGGCTCAAGTCTAGTCAAGTCTTATAGCAGTCTGTCCAAGTCTCAAGTCCCCAGCTCTGATTACTGACTTGGAAAAGAAAATAACTTTGTAATCCAGTCACATTATGATGTCAACAAATTAGTAAGTGATGTTAGAATAGGCTATTGTAATACTCAAATTACACACAATAAATCATAGTTGATGTTCCAGTGCTTCGGACAGAGACAACTAAACAGTTACAGTGACTTTAGGAATTACACATGATTTAAGAATCCATTTCCCAGTACTTCAGAAACTGCATTCTACAGACCAGTTACTTTAGGTCTTTGTTATAACTTCTGTTTTATATAGATGCTTTAAGATAAACCACTACAACCCTGTTCCAGTGCTTTCAGAGACAGGTACACTTAAAGATTCCAATCCCTTTCGGAACACTCTTTTAGAATAAAGATCCCAGTACTTCGGGCACCAGTAATTCTAAAGACCAATCCGGTTGCATAAAACTGCTTAAGTGTAATTGCCCCTTAAGTTTTCCCTTAGGTTTCCCTTAAATTTAGTGCAAATAGAGTGTTGCGGAATTAACCCTTAAGTGTCACTTAAAGGGGTAGTACACCCATTTTTAAACTTTGTATGTTGTTATTACTTACCCCCAGAGTGCTAAGTAGTACTGTTGTGATGGTATCCTCACATCACTGTTCTAGCTGTACTGGATTGGACCAATGCTAACAATGAGCATTTTGCCATTGGGTAGACTGTCCCCCCGGTTAGTTTTCTTTAAAATAACCGTCTAAATCCACCCAAATAAGGTTTAACAGTCCTACGTACCACTTTGGGGGTAAGTGAAATAATATAAAGATTTTTTAAATGGGTGCACTATCTCTTTAAGGCTTTAGCTTAAGAGAAACCCTCAAAAACTCTCTTCAGTATCACATTTTCTCTTAAGTAATCCTTTAGAATCCTTTAAGTGTTGCATAAAACACCTTAACGACAACTTCCATAAGTAGAATTTCAGTGTAGCTACACAGTACCTTACGAGTCTTTTGAACCACTGGAGGAGGAAAATGTCCCTCAGTGAATTTTTTGTGACAGAGAAAATCCTCTAGACTATACGACAGATGAAAAGTTAATTCTTGAATATAGATTTACCTGTCAACCTATACATAAGATTGCAAACGACCTGGAAGGTGAACTTGATCACCCAACGCAATGGAACCATGCCTTACCGTTTATATTACAACTGCATTGCGGTTTTCTGCTACTGGGATATTGCTAAGTGGTTGCAGAGGGGTTGCTAGGGTGTTCCTTGGGTCTTACTGGGTGGTTGCTAAGGTGTTGCTAGGTGGTTGCTAGAGTATTCCCATGTGGTAGCTAGCTTCCAGACTGTGGTAGATGATGTATTTAGAGTACATAATTTCACGATGTGCAAGGTGGTCCACAGAGTTGCAGGGCCATTTGCCGGCGCCTGACCAGGACACACCAAATTTTGACCAAAATTTTTAGACAACGTGTCTTTCCCCGTATCTGTGGTGTTTTAGATGGCACTCCCATCAGGATCCAGGCACCCCGGGCACATGAAGACCAATATGTGAATTGTAAAAATGTTATGTTAAACTGGTGTGTGACCACCTCTGTTGCATCACAAATGTGGTGGCATCATGGCCTGGGAGCACCCGTGACTCTGGTATCCTGGCGCAGTAGAGATTTTGAAGACGGTGTGCACTGCTCAGTGACCCTGTCGACTGTGGCGGATGACACTATTCTTAAGTCCCTCTTCCCCTGCAAAGGTAGTCTTAAATTGATAGTCTAATAATCATTGTAGATCATTAGGGTGGCCACAGATTCCCATTTTCAGGGGACAGTCCCTGTTTTTAACCACACTTTGGGGAAAGAAATAGCCATGTACTGAAGGCCAAAGGCTAAAGTTTTTTTTTTTTTTTTTTTCTCCTGGATCGCTGCCCCTATTTGTGATGTGGAAGTTACTAAAAAAACCTACTTCTACACAAGCAAGTCAATGCCCGAACTGCGTCCACCTTGTTGATTGATGCCTATTCAAACTGCAAATTAGCGTTTGCATTTTCCATCTACCTTTGATCAAGATGACAGCCTGGATTGGGATTATTTCTCTTTAGATTATTTTAAAGATGATTTTTAAAAAAAATGTAATGCTTTTTTTCCTCAGTTTAGTCAATTCTTCTTAAGCAGATGTAAGGCAGTGTATCTGCTGTGCCACTAGGTGGCGTTGTAGCCCTCAGTTATTGACCAGAGTTTGTTTATTTTAATGCTTTTTGATCCTTCTGATATACCGTAGGGTTGATGCGTGTTGAGTGTAGGACCCCATTTCATTTTTAATGTATGTTATCAACCTTATAGGTAAGTCACGTTATTTCTGTGGGTGAAAAGAATATCAGATTGCTAAGTAAATACCACACTGAAGTTCGTTTTTATGAGCTGTACTGAATGTTAAACTGTTAAGCAGTTAAATGCTGGGTAATTTGCATAACTAGCTATTTTGTTTCTCTATAAAATACCGAGTGGAATATGGCTAGCAATGAGATGAAATGTGTTATGGTAACAGCTACGGGTTGTTGAAATGTATTAGCATTAGTTACTGTGATGCATTAGCATGTAATTGTAAAGAGTACAAACTCAGAATGTACGTTATCAACCTTATAGAGACTGTGCTGGAGAATAAAAAACCATCTCGCCACCATTCCCGAACCCCTTCGTCTCCCGTGTGGATTCCTTCTACACACAACCATCCGCCAAGTAATTATAGAACACAATGCAGAGTAGCAGCGGGTCGTTGGAGAGCGAGAGAGACAGGGTTACACATTCAAACATTTCAGCTTGTCTGTTAGTAAGAGCCCTTTTCTTTGTTCCACAGTTCCATACTCCATATCATTCTTTTGCTCTATATAATTGGTATTTTAGTAGTTGGTAAGTAATGCCTAACATGACACGTTACTGCTGGTTCGAAACATATTACTGTAAGCAATTGACTACTTTTTACACAAAAACTTGATCAAGGCTGTCTGAGATCAGAAGCAAGGAGCCAACCAAAGTCTGTGGCAAGTTCTCAAACATGCTTGGAACAACCTCCCTGCTGATTGTCTTATAGAACTGCAGGACAGCTGTGGCTATCTCAGACAAGCGATGCAGTGATTTGATTCAGTTTTTAACTATTCTGCCAAATGACAAAAATATAATGTAAAATGTTTAGTACGTTTATTTAGGACCTTTCATTTCATTTTTTTTTTGAAAGAATCTTATCTGTACAGAATGTTATACTGGTGCCTAAGACTTTTGCACAGTACTGTATGTGTTCTCAACTTTCAGATGCAGGAAATGCACTCCTGTACAGCTTTCTGCAGTTAACATTCCTGAATGTGAATCCTCCATGTCTTTCTTTCCAAAAATACAAAGCCTTTTCCATTACGCCTTTTCTGTGAGTCCAGTGATTAAATTGGCAAAGTGGTAAGGTCATGATTTATTCTTTATGGAAATATCCCCATATCTGCTGAATAGACACTATTTTTTATTTTCATAAATAGTTTATAGCAAATGTATCATCTTTCTTCATGCAGCTGCAGGCATGCTTTTTACTGTAATAGACAAAGCAAATGATAGCCCTGATTTCGTTTGACACTCTTCTAATGAGAAAAGAGTTTGGGATATTAGGATAGGATTAAGAACTAGGTACGGTAGTGCACTTGACAGTAATTGCCTCCCGGCTCAGATGCCCTTGATTGGAGGAATTTTCACAGCTTGGAATATGGATGCGACCAAGTGAAAGAGGCCGTATTATTTTCCTCGCAGATTGAATAGCTTTTATTTATGTGCAGCCTCTTTTTTTCTGGCCACTGAAAATTTTGTCATTTGTAAGGGTTTATCAGGAATCATTAAAGTTACCTTGGTCATTTTAAATTAAGCTTGTTTGTTTATGTCTGTGTGCATACATGTGAGTGTGTGTGTGAGTGAGTGTACCTGCATATGTATGTACACATGGGTGTATGGAATATGGAACAGGAGGAATTTTTAGCGCTTATAAAGGACCTTTTTTTGACATAGTATGTCATTCACCCTACAAGAGAGCAATTTGCAGTATAGAAGTAACAGAAAGTGATCATTCCACAATACGTTTTGATGTATTTTGGCAAAGAAGATGCATGTTTGTCACTAATTTAAATATTAATCAAAGATAACACAAGTAAACACAAAATGCAGTTTTTAAATGAAGGTTTTTATTATTAAGGGAGAAAGAAAAAATCCAAACCTACATGGCCCTGTGTGAAAAAGTGATTGCCCCCCCTGTTAAAACATAACTGTGGTTTATCAAACCTGAGTTCAATTTCTCTAGCCACACCCAGCCGGCCGACCAAAATTACCCCAAGAGCGCAGCGACGACTCATCCAAGAGGTCACTAAAGACCCCACAACAACATCCAAAGAACTGCAGGCCTCACTTGCCTCAGTTAAGGTCAGTGTTCATGACTCCACCATAAGAAAGAGACTGGGCAAAAATGGCCTGCATGGCAGAGTTCCAAGACGAAAACCACTGCTGAGCAAAAGAACATTAAGGCTCGTCTCAATTTTGCCAGAAAACATCTTGATGTTCCCCAAAACTTTTGGGGAAATACTCTGTGGTCTGACGAGACAAAAGTTGAACTTTTTGGAAGGTGTATGTCCCATTACATCTGGCATAAAAGTAACACCGCATTTCAGAAAAAGAACATCATACCAACAGTAAAATATGGTGGTGGTAGTGTGATGGTCTGGGGCTGTTTTGCTGCCTCAGGACCTGGAAGACTTGCTGTGATAAATGGAACCATGAATTCTGCTGTCGACCAAAAAATCCTGAAGGAGAATGTCCGGCCATCTGTTTGTGACCTCAAGCTGAAACAAAGCAGGACAATGATCCAAAACCAACCAGCAAGTCCACATCTGAATGGCTGAAGAAAAACAAAATGAAGACTTTGGAGTGGCCTAGTCAAAGTCCTGACCTGAATCCTATTGAGATGCTGTGGCATGACCTTAAAAAGGCGGTTCATTCTCGAAAACCCTCCAATGTGGCTGAATTACAACAATTCTGCAAAGATGAGTGGGCCAAAATTCCTCCACAGCGCTGTAAGAGACTCATTGCAAGTTATCGCAAACGCTTGATTGCAGTTGTTGCTGCTAAGGGTGGCCCAACCAGTTATTAGGTTTAGGGGGCAATCACTTTTTCACACAGGGCCATATAGGTTTGGATTTTTTCCCTTAATAATAAAAACCTTCATTTAAAAACTGCATTTTGTGTTTACTTGTGTTGTCCTTGACTAATATTTAAATTTGTTTGATGATCTGAAACATTTAAGTGTGACAAACATGCAAAAAAAAAAAAAAAAAAAAAAAAAGAGAAATCAGGAAGGGGGCAAACACTTTTTTACACCACTGTAAGTAATAAGAGCAAAGTAATAAGTAACTGGGAGCAAGTTCTTGATTACAGGACTGTGAATAAAAAGTGGGGCAGGTTCACAAGGGTTATACTTGATGCGCAATGGTATTATCTCAGAAACTGCTGATCTCCTTGGATTTTCACACACAACAGTCTCTAGAGTTTGCAGAGAATGGTTTGAAAAACAAAAAAACATCCAATGAGCAGCAGGTCTGCAGGCAAAAACATCTTCTTAATGAGAGAGGTCAGAGGACCAGACTGGTCAAAGCTGACAGGAAGGTGGCAGTAACACAAATAACCACACATTTAAACAGTGGCATGCAGAACAGCATCTCTGAACAAACAACGCATCAAACTTCTAATTCGATAGGCTTCTGTAGCAGAAAGTTTTTTTTTTTTTTTTTTTTATAAAAAAAAAAAAGTAGTCTAATAAATACCTAATAACATGCTCAGTGAGTGTAGGGGGCCGTACTGATCGGGGAAACTACAGGCCTGTCAGTCTAACTTGTATCACATGTAAAATACTGGAATCTATCATTATAGACAAACTGGAATTAGTTCTTGAAAATAGTAACATTCTAAGGCATATCTAACATGGTATTCGTAAGGGTAGATCATGCCTGACAAACCTTGTGGAATTCTTTGAGGAAGCTACCAACAGCTACCAAAAGAATATTTTCATGTATTATGATATTATATATTTAGGTTTCCAAAAAAGCATTTGATAAGGTAACGCATGACAAATTCATTATGAAAATGACGACAGTAGGAATTACGGGAGCCATTTCAGAGTGGGTTCGGAACTGGTTCCTGGATAGAACACAAAGAGCAATACTAGGAGGTAGCAGGGTATTGTGGGAAGTGGAGTCCCACAGCATTCGGTGCTGGGGCCACTGCTCTTCTTCATTTACATAAATGACCTTGACAGAGGCATTGAAAGTTTTTTTACTTAAATTTGCAAATGATACAAAACCAGAAGGTTTAGCTAACAGTTTGAAATCTACTAACGTAATCCAGGAAGATTTAAACAAAATCCAGAAGTGGGCAAAAACTTTGTAGGAAAAGGTGGGCTGAATGGCCTGTTCTTGCCATTATGTTATGTTTTGTATGGTTGTGTGCATGCATGCGTGTGTGTGCATACACACATATTGCATTGTGTCACATTATGTTGATGTGAGCATACATTGTTTGTGTCACTGAGTCGGTCTAGATGTATTTTGTGTACATTGTGTGCTTTGTACATGTTTATGAGTTTCCGAGTGAGAGAAATATAGAGGTAGTGAGTGAATAATGAATGTGTCAAGAAGAAAGGTGAATGCAAATTCTTTTCTTCTTTTTTTTTTTTTTTTTTTTTACAGCTCAGGGATAATATTTATGAAGATCTGTGTGATACCTCTCTTGTTTTATGTTGTGCATCGTTTGTGTTAAATGGGTCATTTCAGCCATCTTTCTCAACTGTCTGAAAATTCTTATTTTGGAAGACATTATTGAAGATACGAAGAGGTCACAACCGTTCTAATCAATTCACAGATCAATGACACAGAGCACCCAAGCTTTAACGTTAATTCCTGGATAAACCAAAATCAGTGTATATCGGCATCCCACCATCTTTTCACCACCTTTTACAATTCAGTTGCATAAAGCAAGGTGACAGTTTTACTGCCAGAATGCTTATCTGTTATGCATTTTTACTAGAAATGTAGGCATTGAAATAACCATGGTCCGTTTGCAAAGATGAACTCTAATGTCCCGATAAAGCTTTCAAGGGCTTCCATCATTTTTATGACAAATCATTCTCCTATCTTTTCCAGAGGATATTATTTGGCAGAATAATGGAAGGTAAATTAGTTGTGCCTTTTAATTCTCTCATTTTGCTGTATCGGCTTTTTTATTACATCAGAGCAGAACTCATACCCATGGGAACTCATACCCAGTAGTCCACACGGGGCCAGAACAGAGCAGGCTCAGACATGCTCTGTTCTGGGGCTCTCGAATTGTGCTGGGTGCGGCTGTTTGCACGACAGCTTGGCTCAAATCGGGAAAGTTCTTGTTCCAACTGACTGGAACTCACACAGGGGTGACGCCCAAATCAGGAGTGTTCCAGTTCCAACCAGCTGGATCTTGCCCAGGGGTGACACTCGAATTGGGAGCGTTCCAGTTCCAACCAGCTGGCGTGTAATTGGCCACACCATTGCCCAGGGAGGGAGGGAGCTTGCAGGTAGCAGACTCTTTGATCAGTGGCGGCTGTCCCGGTTTGCCGGGTGCCAGCTGGCTCCCTGCACCTGTGGCGGTACCTGTGGCGGCACCGCTGGCCCGACACAGAGCATGAATGAAGCTGTGGGCTGGCTGGCATACGTTTCTCAATTGACAATGGGAGGGCTAATGGCTTTTCTTCTGTGAATATTTTTTTGGTATGCGGTCCTGCCAGGTAAGTAGGCTTTTCACACCTGGCCTGACCCCATCCTACCTCTAAGACAAAGCAATACTCGGTGAGAAAACAGAAACAAATCATTTTTTTTGATTCAGGAATTTATTGAAATCACCACACAAACTACAAAGAATGAAGATGCCATTCACAAACACGTGAATGCATGGATGTGCATCACATTCTTTGCAGGATGGACATCTCAACAAAAAACAACACTATTTGGAAGTGCAGAATATGCAAGCCTTGCAAAAACGCAGAAGTATTATTTTAGTGGTAACTTACAAACACCATTACTCAATATTCAGATGAACACAGAGATAAATTGCTATAAAGTACATATATTTACCAATATGATTGTAAGAAATACATTGGAGTTTATTTAGCTAAGTTATTTCAGCTTGAATGTAGATACAGTATGCTAATAGCGATTGTGTGAGGACACCCAGTTTTAGAATCCTGGCTACGCCACTACACATGGTGTGGGAATCACGATCACGATCAAGATGGCGTCATGGATGGTCGCCTCGGTGTGTCGGTGCGCATTATATTGTCTTGTTTTGTTTGTCAGTTCAGTGTTTTGCAATAATTCTGGGAGCTCATACACCAGAGAAGAGCTCATGAACATCAGGGCTACAACCCCTATGGATTTATTTACCACATTCATCGTGTGCTTACCTTCGTACATACAGTGAAACGCCGGAGGAGAGGAAGATGTGCTGGTGTGCTTGTGGAGCGGACAAACCCGGACTCTTTAGTTATTGTCCTCGGCGACTTTAACAAAGGAAACCTCAGCCATGAACTCCCCAAATACAGACAGTTTATTAAATGTCCAAACAGAGAGAAGAACATTCTAGATCACTGTTACACCACAGCTAGCAGTTCTTATCATGCCGTCCCCCGCGCTGCATTGGGACACTCTGACCACGTCATGGTCCACCTGATTCCTGCATACAGGCAGAAATTAAAGCTCTTTAAACCTGTTGTGAGGACATCAAAGAAGTGGACCAGTGAAGCTGTGGAGGATCTTCAGGCATGTTTGGACTGCACTGACTGGGATGTTTTCAGGACTGCTACCAACAATCTGGATGAGTACACAGAGTACACAGACTTCCTACATCAGCTTCTGTGAGGACAGCTGTGTACCAGGGTGGGTTACAACAACGACAAACCCTGGTTCACAGCAAAACTCAGACAGTTAAGGTCAGAGAAGGAAGAGGCATTTAGGAGTGGGGACAGAGTCATGTTTAAAGTGGCCAAGTACAAGTTTAGCAAGGAGGTGCGAGAAGCTAAATGACTGTACTCAGAGAAGCTGCAACACCAGTTCTCAGCCAATGACTCTGCTTCTGTCCGGAAAGGGTTCAGACAGATCACCAACTACAAAACAAAAACCCCCCACTCCATGAACAATTCACGCCTGGCCAACGACCTGAACGAGTTCTACTGTCGCTTTGAAGGTCAATGGGACAGTCCTGACACCATCCCCCATGACACCAGCCACCAGCTCCAGCTCCAGCCCCCCTCCTCCCCCACCTCCTCTATCACAGCAGGAGCCTGGGCCACTCCACAGCTACTCACCTCAGCGACACCTCTGTCCTTACTGGAAAGGGATGTCAACAGGATCTTCAAGAGGCAGAACCCCCACAAAGCAGTCGGGCCAGACTCTGTCTCTCCATCCACCCTGAAGCACTGTGCTGATCAGCTATCTCCGGTGTTCACAGACATTTTTAACACCTCACTGGAGATTGCTTCAAGACCTCCACCATCATTCCAGTCCCCAAAAAGCCAAGGACTGAATGATTACAGACCCGTCGCCCTGACCGCTGTGGTGATGAAGTCTTTTGAGCGCCTTATGCTGTCCCACCTCAAATCCATCACAGACCCCCTCCTGGACCCTCTGCAGTTTGCCTACAGAGCCAACAGGTCTGTAGATGATGCAGTAAACATGGCTCTCCACTTCATCCTACAGCACCTGGACTCCACAGGAACCTACGCCAGGATCCTGTTTGTGGATTTCAGCTCTGCCTTCAACACAATAATGCCAACTATGCTACAGGACAAGCTCTCCCAGCTGAACATGCCTGATTCGACCTGCAGGTGGATCACAGACTTCCTGTCTGACAGGAGGCAGCACGTGAAGCTGGGAAAACATGTCTCTGACTCCCGCACCGGTTCAGCACCGGTTCCCCCCAAGGCTGCATTCTTTCCCCTCTGCTCTTCTCCCTGTACACCAACAGCTGCACTTCCAGTCACCAGTCTGTCAAGCTCCTGAAGTTTGCGGACGGCACCACCCTTATTGGGCTCATCTCCGGTGGGGATGAGTCCGCCTCATCAGCAAGGCCCGGGTGACCCTCCACTGTCACAGAACCATTACAACCGTTACAGACACGTTACATCAACGCACTGTCTCCCTGTGATTAATGTCAACTAGGCCCGGGACCCCCCATTGTCACAGACTCTTATCTCGCCCCCATTGACTTTATATTTTATATTTTTATATTTTAATAATACTTCTCTCACCCCGCTTCAGCATCATGTTGTATTGTAAATATTTATTTTTATTTTTTATTTATATTCTACATTACATTCCACCTCATTTTTATATCTATGTTTCTATTTTTTGTATTATTCTTTGTTGTCTGCATGCACCCACATACCACAGCAAATTCCTTGTACATAAAAAACTACACAGCGAATCAAGTGAATTCTGATTCTGATTCTGATTTACAACGCATATTGCTGAATATTTAAACGATGTTGCAGTACACACAGAAGAAATGCTCATGAAATTACTCATGATTTGCAGTCATTTTCCATAATGAAACGTGTTCCGTGATGAAAAATGTATTTCATTTTATTGTGGTTTATAGTTGGCATTCTCGCACATGGCATCACCCCTCCCCTGCCAGAGAATAATTATCTGCTCCTTTCAAATTTAATGGGCCGAATTTGCATGGAGCGAAACTCACATATTAATGAGTAAAGATTGAGAAATCGCAGTCATCTTATTCATCTAATTTAAAACGTTTTAAAAATATTGATATTATATGTCAATAGGTGAATTGCAAAGTCAAGATTCTAAGGTTTCTGTCAGTATGTTTGTTGGATCTACATTACATTACATTAATGGCATTTGGCAGAGCGACGTACAACAAAGTGCAAAGTGCATACCCATAACAGGGATAAGCGCCAAGCGGCCGAACGAAGAGGTCTGGCAGGGGTGTAGGGTCCGCTTGGACCAGGAGCTGGATCGAGTAGGGGGTACGAAAGGGGCGGATTCTCCGTATGTTGTATAGGAAGAACCTGCATGACCGGGTCACCCCGGCAATGTTCTCGGAGAGGGACAGTCTGCTGTCCATCACCACTCCGAGGTTCTTTGCACAGGGTGATGGTGTCAGTGTGGTATCCCCTAGGGAAATGGTGAGATCCAGATGGGGAGAGGTAATAGCAGGGTTGAATATAATTTCTGTCTTACCTGGGTTGAGCTTTAGATGGTGGTTGTCCATCCAGCTCTGGATGTCACTCAGGCAAGCAGAGATACAGACTGAAACCTGTGTATCAGAAGGTGGGAATGAGATGAAGAGTTGGGTATGGTCCGCATAGCAGTGGTAGGATAGCCCATGTGCAGTGATATCAGGGCCAAGGGAACGAGTGTAAAGAGAGAAAAGAAGTGGGCCTAGGACTGAGCCCTGGGGAACTCCTGTGGCAAGGGGCCAAGGTATTGATACTATACCAGCCCAGGCAACCTAGAAGGAGCGACCAGAGAGGTAGAACTCAATCCAGTTCAGGGCTGTGCCACAGATCCCCATTGCTGACAGGGAGGACAGGAGGATGGAGTGATCCACAGTGTCAAAGGCAGCGGAGAGATCTAGAAGAATGAGGACAGAGGAGAGGGAGGCTGCTTGTGCAGCATGGAGTAATTCACAGACGGAGAGGAGCGCGGTCTCTGTTGAGTGGCCAGATCTGAAGCCAGACTGATGGGGGTCTAGCAGGTTGTTTTTAGAAAAGAAAGAAGAAAGTTGAATAGAAGTGGCTCGTTCTATTGTTTTAGATAGATACCGGGTGATAGTTCTGGATGATGGAGGGATCCAGGGTAGGCTTTTTTAGCAGCGGGGTGATGTGGGCCCTCTTGGAGCCCTTAACCCTGCATTGCTCCAGGGGGGATTGCCTCCTGCTTAGTCTAATCAACTGTACGTCGCTCTGGATAAGAGCGTCTGCCAAAATGCCAATAATGTAATGTAATGTCTGTGACCTTCTCATTGAATAAATCAGCTAAGTCATCAGCAGCGAAGGAGGAATGAGGTGGAGGAGGCGGTGTACTGAGGAGAGAGGAAAAAATAGAGAACAGTTTCCGGGGGTTAGAAGTGGAGTTCTGAATTTGTGTTTGATAGTATTTTACCTTGGCGGAAGAGAATGCCGTCAGGAGAGACTGGTAGGTTGTGAGGACTGATGGGTCTGTGGATTTTCCCCACTTCCTCTCCACTGTGCGGAGGCTGACCCTGGAGGTACGGGGGATGTCAGATATCCAAGGACTGGGAGGGGATGTGCGAGGTGGCTTTGAGACAAGGGGACAGAGAGAGTCAAAGGTGGAGGAGAGAGATGAAAGGAGGGTGGCAGATGCAGAGTCAGTGGGGAGTTTGGAGAAGGATTCGAGAAGGGGGCGTGAGGTGGTGACAGTGGTGGCAAAGGAAGAGGGTGAGAAGGAGTGAAGGTTACGGCAGGCTGAGGAAGTATGGGTGGGAGGAGGATGGGGAGGAAGAGGGAGGGAGAATGAGATGAAGTGGTGATCAGATGTATGCAGAGGGGTAACCATGAAATTGGAGCATGAGCAGTTCCTCACGAAGACGAGGTCTGGGACATTGCCCGCCTTGTGGGTTGGAGGAGAGTGTTGCAGGGAGAGGTCGAAGGAGTGGAGTAGTGGTAGGAAGGCAGCAGCCTGGGAGGCTTCAAGGTGGATGTTGAAGTCTCCAAGGAGAATCAGTGGGGTGCCATCCTCAGGGAAGGAGCTGAGAAGGGTGTCTAGCTCATCAAGGAAACTTCCCAGGGGCCCTGGAGGACGATAGATGCAGTAAAGTGGTTAGCAGGGTAGGATACTGCAACAGAATGGAATTCAAAAGTGGATATGGACAGGTCAGAGAGGGGGAGAACAGAGAATTTCCATGAGAGGGAAATTAACGATCCAGCACCACAGTGATTAACACAGCAATAAACAAACTAGCTCAAACCTCAGCTGTTCAAAATAGTAATTTAAAGACCTACTTTACCGCGTCCAGTGGAACGGCACGCAGCGATACCAACACACCTGGTTCAAATTGTGCACTCACTGTATGGTAAAATCTCACAAAGTTAATCATCCAAATAGAAAGGAAAGTTGATTTGATCAACACCGCCGACCCCAGATAAGACTTTTCTGTCTGCAGAACTGCTGCTCGCTGGATTTTGTTTTTTGCACCATTTTTTCGCAAACTCTAGAGATTAGTGTGTGTGAAAATCCCAGGAGATCACAGTTTCTGAGACACTCAAACCACCCTATCTGCCACCAACAATCATTGTCAAAATGATCACATCACATTTTTCCCCCCATTCTGATGGTTGATGTGAACATTAACTGAAGCTCCTGACCCTTATCTACGTGATTGTATGCATTGCACTGCTGCTACACAATTGGCTGATTAGATAATCACATGAATAAGTAGGTGTAATAAAGTTTTTTTTTTAAAGTGCTTGGTGAGTGTATATAGCGCTTTATAACGAAAGTGCTTTATAATGAATGCCTCTCATTCGCCCATTCACACACTCTCACACACAACTGCAATAGGCTGCCATGCAAGGCACCGACCAGCTCGTTAGGAGCAATTGGGGGTTAGATGTCTTTAATTCACTGGCTTCTGGCTGCCAGACTTACCTCCTGAGGTAATTTCACCCCATAAATTAATGCTTTTAAATGAACTCAGGTTTTATGCAATAGCCTCCGTTGCTCCTGAGAACATTTGTCTCTTTTTCAGGGAGAGTAACTGCTGTACAAGTTTTACGGGTATGTGATGTGCAGATTGAAGACTAGTGCTGCCTTCAGTCCGACATGTTTTTACATATGGTGAATATCCTCACATCTGGATGTAATTGCTTCCTGCATGCAAGGGTATGGCAGATGCTAGTGTGCCTGCCAGCGCAGTGTTTTGTGAAGGACAATGTTGTTTGTTTTGAATTGAGCGGTTGGGCCTCAACTCTGTTCATTTCATGTCGGAGCCAATATCACGCCGTGCCGGTGAATATCTTATGTGCCAACAAATTAATTAATTCTCAGTAAATCTGATTGTAATCCAATATTAATGTAAAGGGACTCTAAGGAACTGTTTAATCAGTGCAGGTTCTTTGACTTACGACTAATTTCTGTGAAATTGTATACTCCGTGTAGCTTATTACTGTTGCCTTCTCTTTGTCAGTATGTGACAGTATAGCACAGGGTTAAGTGACTCACTGAGAAGAATGAAAAGTAACTCTGATTGGAATTTGTGGGTAAATCACTGTGTCATTTTTGGTTATTAACTTGAGAAATATTGCTGCTTATTAATACGTTCCCCTTTTCTAGGAGTCAGTAGTTTTACACTTATGTAAAAAGACCGCATTGTCCTCAGATAGTTTTAAACTTTAAGGTAGTTCACAACATGTAGCTGTTTTACTTGTGTATGGCCATGGAAAATAATTGAGTAATTCTATTTTTCTTTTTCTTTTTTTACATAGTTGAAGCCGTGTCATAGGCGGATTAAATCAAAGAGGAAACGGGAAAGAACACTTGTGTACTTTGACCCTGTGTAACACGAGGCAGCTTTTTTTTTTTTAAAGAAAAAATTTGAAAGTTTCAGCAATTAGAAATTCAACTTATCACTGAACAGAGTCGAGAGAAAGAACAACCATGTCTTTCATTCGGTCAACCGCTGCCACCTGTTTGGCAGGTTTGAGGTAATCATTGAATTCCACACTAAACGGTAGTGGCAGTCAGATGGGGCCGTCTGTTTTTTCTTTGCCCAAGGGCTTTGTGCTGTCTACATTACAAGGGCAAGACATGGCAGAGGCACGGAGATGATGAGTAAATTTTTGACATGGCAACATTATATGACTGTGGTCAGCCAGGAGGGGAACAAAGACCGATTGAAAAAAGGGGCTAAACGTTGGTGAGAGTGAACGTACGAGGAGTGACAGTGGGTGGGTGGGGGGGCATTGATTCACAGTCGGAACCTAGTGCCAGCTTGTTATGTAGCCTCACAACCCCCCACCCTCCTTTTATGTCCAGACTCAGTCGGTTATTGTTATTGTGAAATGGCAAAGTCCCATAGTGGGCCACATAGCTATTTCTGTCTCTTTCTCCCTCACATTGTAATGATTAGACAAAGTGGGTTCATCAAGGAACAATGCAAAGGGCAGAGGCATAAAGCACTCGCTTTCCGTGCAAAATACCCTCGCAGACACGGCCTGACTGTGCACATGAGTGGTTTGCACATCTCCACCGTCACCCTGCCAATAGTGCCATAGCCACGTAAACACAATGGTGGGATTACACTGTAATGACGCTATTCAGTTTTGAGGGCGCTGTAAGTGCCAATTAAAAGCATCTGATTTGGGGGCATTTTTGCTGAGGTGAGCTTCAACTGACTCACTTTTTTTCCATTATGAGTAAGTGGGGCGACAATGGCTCAGGTGGTAAGAGCAGTCGTCTGGCAGTCTGAGGGTTGCCGGTTCGAATCCCACCCTGGGTGTGTCGAAGTGTTCTTCAGCAAGGCACCTAACCCCCAAATGCTCCTGACGAGCTGGTTGGCACCTTGCATGGCAGCCAATGGCCGTTGGTGTGTGAATGGGTGAATGAGAAGCATCAATTGTACAGCGCTTTGGATAAAGGCGCTATATGAAATGCCAACCATTTACCATTTAAGTGCTGCTTGATATGGGTAATATATTGTCATACATTGGGGTGCAAAAACTTTCGCAAACCTGGTTTAAATGTCTGTTACAATTAATCTGTATGTGAGCGAAAGCAAACCTGAACTTTAAATGGTTAAACATTAGATTTCTCTGCAAAATCTGTAGTCTGCAATCTTTAAAATAATTTATTTTCATTTTTTACTGTTTATAAATTATTTTAAAAAAAGGAAAAGGGCCCTGTGTAAACATTTGGTAACCCTTTTGGATAATTCTGTTAATAAAAAGATTATTACTCAGGCCCAGATCCAGGTGATTTTTGTTAGGGCTTCAATGAGTCAGGTGAGTATAATTCCAGGTCTGAACTTTTTATTCTGAATTAACTCCATGCCTTCTAAAGTATCCAACTGCAGTGGCTGTTCTGTCTGGTGTTAATAACCAACCATGGGTTCCTCTAAACAATTTTCAATTTCAGAATGAAGATGGTTAATTTCCACCAAGAAGGAGACGGTTACAAAAACTGTTTCAAACTTCCTATTTCCACCGTCAGAAACATTATTAGAAAATGGAAAATAAATGGAACAATTCAAGGCAAGGTCTGGAAGACCAAGAAAGATTTTGAATAGAATAGCCTGAAATCTGGTAAGAAATGCTAAGAACCCACACATCACTGCAAAAGAGCTGCAAAAAACAGGCAAACACAGGTCTAGCTGTTCACAGAACAACAATACAACATACTTTAAACAACAAAGACCTACATGGCAGATTTGCCAGAAAGAACAACTGCGACACAGAATTAAGCATCTGAACTATGCAAAAGAAAACATTGAGAAGCCTGAAGCCTTTTGGAACAATGTGCTTTGGACTGGCGAAACCAAAATTGAAATTTTTGGCCACCACCAAAGAAGGTATGTTTAAAGCCTTTGTAGAGAAGAACACCTTACCAACTATGAAGCAGCTGGGGACACAGGACATATTGTGCGAGTGGAAGGAGGAATGGATTCCACCAAATATCAAGAAAATTTAGAGGCTAATGTTCAAAGGTCAGTCCAGACATTGAAGTTGAAGCAAGGTTGGGTATTCCAGCAAGACACTGATCCAAAGCATACCTTGAAATCAACCATGAAGTACCTTCAGGAAAGATGGATGAATGTTTTGGAATGGCCACCAGTCCCCAGATTTGAATATTATTAAAAATCTGCCGTACATGCAAGGGGGCCAAATAATATTTTTGAGCTAGAGGTGTTCTACCAGGAAGAATGGGGGAAAATTCCAGAAGTGAGAATTGAAAAACTACAAGCTGTTATAGTTGTCCGAGGAGGAGTTACAAAGTACTAAATGACAGGGCTCCCAAACTTTTGCACAGGACCTTTTTCCTTTTTTTATTCAGTAAACGTGCTTTAAAATGGAAAGAAATGTGTCAGGTTTAACGTTGCACCATTTAGAGGTCAGGTTCGCTTCTGTTCACTTACATATTAAATTTGACCCCTGGTCAAAAAAGCCTTTTGGGTGCTCAAATTTGTGCACACCTCTGTGTACCCGGATGTTAACTTGTCTCGACTAGACAAGAAGTGGCAGATTTGATCTTATTAAAATGTTGTGTTTTTAAATGCAGCTCATATTGTATTGTTCAGTCCATTTAGATGTGTTCCCTATGAGAGCAAATCAGTTTGTTTGGAGAAATGCGGATATGGGAGTGAGAAGGGCTGCAGATGTATGTGTGTGTGTGTGTGTGTGTGTGTGTTTTGCGTGATTATCATGAATTAATTTCAGTAGATAGAGGTTACTTTGGGCTTTTCAAAGTCACTCTCTAATCTTGCTCAGCATGCATCATTTTATGTAACATTGAAAGGGTTACAATTCTTCGTCCTTTGATTTTAAATTAAATGGAATGTGCATTCGACACATTGAATGGAAGGAGAGGATACGGTTAGGACAATGAATTGAGTATGTGTGGACTCCCTGAACTCATTCTTTTTATGACAGCTGTGTGTGTTTTATATTTATTATTTATTAATTTATGTATTTTCTGCTGGTTAGGTTATGTTACATGTAGCATAATGCTAAGAGGACTGGGCTTACAGCTACTAGGCCGTGGGTTCAGGTGGGGCACTGCCTTGCGCAAGGTACAAATCCGAATCGCTTCAGTAAATATCCTTCGATAAAAATTGGTTGTAAGCCAAAAGAATGTCGCTGTATACCTCTCTCTAGGTAAAGGCATTTGCTGAGTGGATACAATGCCAAATGTAGACGGTTAACAGCAAAACAAGAAATGCATTTCTCTCCTCCTGATTTTATGGCGACTGTAATGTTAAAAAAAAAAAAATGCTTTGTTGTATGTTAACGATATGTAAATACAATACAAGTTATGAAACGTGAAAGTAGAATTATCACAATATTTATGCATCTAAATCACCGCGCACTGCAGTAAAAGAACATGGCTGTGGTTTATGCTTTCAGTAATCAGTTAGAACTTTTTTTTAGTTTAAATTGTCTTGTTTTTTTTTCTCTCTAGACTTTTTAGAATTTTTTTAATTTGTATTATTTAAAAACTGAATTTCTGTGTTACTATAATGGAATGCTAAGCTTACCGAGCATACCGGAAATCCTCAAATTGTGGCCGGGGTCTTTTATTTACTTAGGCTGCACAAAGCACAGGCCTTTATTTGGGGCAGGCTTGTATTCGAGGCAGGCTTTTATTTCTTATTAGGCTTCTGTTGTAGAATTGTATTCTTAAGGATCTTGTGTTTTATTGTGAGACATACGTTTCATTTGGAGCAGCATACCGGTAGGCTATCAAAATTTCTTTGCTTTGGTTTGGGATTTAATTGACTCTTGGACTGTTTGATTCTATTACTAAATGTTGGGACTGATGGGCACTGAAATCTGGGGGGTATTTGATGGTTCACTGTTAAAATGTAGTTGAAAGAGTGTCGGGATTTCCACCCGTCTGTTTATTGCGAGCCAAGACAGCCGCTTTCATTCATTCATTGAACGTGCGCTGTGCTGTAAATACATGGAAACCTTATTGCGTAGCCAAGTACCCTAAATTGAGCTAATTTTTTATTTTGCCTGATTTACTTTTTATTAAATGCGTAGGCTGGAATGCCTCGCGGCAACAATTGTGTTTAAATGTATTCTGCTTCAGCCTTTGGCAAGCTACTCAGAAGGGGGCGGCAAGCGACTGGTAGCTTGAGAGCAACGTGTTGGAGACCCATGGTGTAGGACAACGACTTCTCTTTGGCAACAGTATTAAACCATCCAACAATATAGTTAAATCGAAACAATGTCTTCTAGTGCTCATGGACTGATAGCCCTACTGGTAGGCAATATTACCCCAGCTTGTATTTGGGGGCCAGCCTTTATTTGTCTGAATCGACCACGCCCCCGGCTATTATCCGAGGCCCAGCTTCAAATCGAATTTACGGTAATCACACAGGATTTCCATCTTCCAAGCTAATTTTCCAAAAATCACATCCAGAAAGCCTGTTTGCCCAACCACAGCGCATAAACATTTGCCCTATTGCCGCTCTATTGCTGTCACACATACCAATGCATTAATGGCTGATGTACTAAGACTGGTCCCAATTACATAATAACAGAAATTAAATGCCCCCCTTTTACACTTATGCAGGAGGAGACACCCATAAAATGGTTCAAAACAATAAGGCATGCTTTACACATCCACATTACAAGGTGCCAGGAAATGGATACAGACACAAGTATACAGTGGTTTCTTATTTTTTTGCATGTTTGTCACACTTAAATGTTTCAGATCATCAAACAAATTTAAATATTAGTCAAAGACAACACAAGTAAACACAAAATGCCGTTTTTAAATGAAGGTTTTTATTATCAAACCTACATGGCCCTGTGTGAAAAAGTGATTGCCCCCCCTGTTAAAACATAACTGTGGTTTATCAAACCTGAGTTCAATTTCTCTAGCCACACCCAGCCGGCCGACCAAAATTACCCCAAGAGCGCAGCAACGACTCATCCAAGAGGTCACAAAAGACCCCACAACAACATTCAAAGAAGAGCAGGCCTCACTTGCCTCAGTTAAGGTCAGTGTTCATGACTCCACCATAAGAAAGAGACTGGGCAAAAATGGCCTGCATGGCAGAGTTCCAAGACGAAAACCACTGCTGAGCAAAAAGAACATTAAGGCTCGTCTCAATTTTGCCAGAAAACATATTGATGTTCCCCAATACTTTTGGGAAAATACTCTGTGGTCTGACGAGACAAAAGTTGAACTTTTTGGAAGGTGTGTGTCCCATTACATCTGGCGTAAAAGTAACACCGCATTTCAGAAAAAGAACATCATACCAACAGTAAAATATGGTGGTGGTAGTGTGATGGTCTGGGGCTGTTTTGCTGCTTCAGGACCTGGAAGACTTGCTGTGATAAATGGAACCATGAATTCTGCTGTCTACCAAAAAATCCTGAAGGAGAATGTCCGGCCATCTGTTTGTGACCTCAAGCTGAAACAAACTTGGGTTCTGCAGCAGGACAATGATCCAAAACCCACCAGCAAGTCCACATCTGAATGGCTGAAGAAAAACAAAATGAAGACTTTGGAGTGGCCTAGTCAAAGTCAAAGTCCTGACCTGAATCCTATTGAGATGCTGTGGCATGACCTTAAAAAGGCGGTTCATGCTCAAAAACCCTCCAATGTGGCTGAATTAGAACAATTCTGCAAAGATGAGTGGGCCAAAATTCCTCCACAGCGCTGTAAGAGACTCATTGCAAGTTATCGCAAACGCTTGATTGCAGTTGTTGCTGCTAAGGGTGGCCCAACCGCTTATTAGGTTTAGGGGGCTTTTTCACACAGGGCCATGTAGGTTTGGATTTTTTTTCTCCCTTAATAATCCATCCATCCATCCATTATCTGAACCCGCTTATCCTGATCAGGGTTGCAGGGGGGCTGGAGCCTAACCCAGCATACATTGGGCGAAAGGCAGGAATACACCCTGGACAGGTCGCCAGTCCATCGCAGGGCACACACACCATTCACTCACACACTCATACCTATGGGCAATTTAGACTCTCCAATCGGCCTAACCTGCATGTCTTTGGACTGTGGGAGGAAACCGGATTACCCGGAGGAAACCCACGCAGACACGGGGAGAACATGCAAACTCCGCACAGAGAGGCCCCGGCCGACGGGGATTCGAACCCAGGACCTCCTTGCTGTGAGGCGGCAGTGCTACCCACTGCACCATCCGTGCCTCCCTTAATAATAAAAACCTTTATTTAAAAACGGCATTTTGTGTTTACTTGTGTTGTCTTTGACTAATATTTAAATTTGTTTGATGATCTGAAACATTTAAGTGTGACAAACATGCAAAAAAATAAGAAATCAGGAAGGGGGCAAACACTTTTTCACACCACTGTAGTAAATAAGAATATACTTCCTCAATTATAATAAAATAAAGAAATTGTGGTGTGATGGTCAATGAGGTACTGCATCACCACTGCATATTTCAACACCAGTGGAGAACAATCTGGAATTTATAATGGCATCACACACAAAATTAGCTTGACAAACTGAACAGCAGATGACGCAAAGAAAAGATGGCTTGCTTTGTGTAGAAAAGGAAAACCTTCCTACAATATGGTGTGGGCAAAAGAACAGGTGGAACATTTCCTGTAAGATAAGAAAATCATGGAAATAACAGACATAGCTGAGCTTGTGATGGAGTTAAAAACTATTCACTGATCGTTCTATACTCCAACCAGTATGTATATTCAACCCAAAAACTTTGTTTTGAAGAAGAGATAATGATTGGCAAAAGCCGAAACAAACAGGAAATTCACAGAAGCACTGAGAACATTATCTTGATCTATGCACTGAGAAGGCTTCCAACGCACAATGCGTTAATACCTGCTATGGGTACTGTAACTATGGTGGTCTACTTCAAACAACATGTACCACTGGCCAGGCTGCTGAGGATTCAATCAAATATTCTCTTTGAATCAGCAACCAAATGATCTTTTTTTACCGGAAGGTAATGTAATCATATCTATATAAACAGTGGTTGCCCTGACCAATGATATCTTGTGTTATCAGAAAGTAAACCATTTCAAAATCAGCATTTTACAATATTCCACTTGCGTTCTGAATAAACTCCGCTAATTTTGCCATAATAACTTGAACTATTGATGACTAATATAATTCGAATTTTTGACCATTTAAAAAGAACAGAGAACCATAAGTAGTTTAAGACTGTTACCTATCAACTACATAATGGCCCTTACACATAAACGTCACAGCAGCAAGAGCTTCAATGAAGTAGCCAACAAGCCTCAAACCACATATCTTTTCCGGACCGAGTCGAAAATTAAATAGTTGAAGTTACGGTAATTGTCCGGAAGCATTGCGATGGCTGATTTTGCTCAACTTTGAGCTACTGTTTGGCTTGTGCCATTGCAAGTGGATTTTTAAAAGTTTGTTTTAAACCAACTAGTTAGCCAGGTCACTAAGCAAGCACAAAAAGAGAAAGATGCATGCTGTTTACTTTCTATAACTTGCTACCGAAGACCATGTAAATATTATGATACTAACGACAACACATGCTAGATGCCGAAAGCAGATCGGCTTAGAAACACATTCAGATATTTCCACATGGTTAGTCTGTGTGTGTGTGTGTGTGTGACAGCAATTATTTCCACAGTGTCAGTTGCAGTTGCTGCAGCTTCTGAAATTGGCACCTTTTAATATGACAAAGTTATCCTCAAAATATCTGCTTGTTTGGAATGCAAGATAAAGTGACCACTGATGTAAATATATGATCAGTTAAAAATATGATCAATAAATATAGTGTGTTACATACACCAATCAGCCGTAACATTAAACCCACCTGCTTAAACCAGTTTATTCATGATTAAAAATGTTTTTAACGTCTATGAACTCTTAATATTTCAGTATATGATATGTGTACTTATATAAGCAGATAATCATAAGTGAATTGCATTCAAAAGTTACATTTTTAAATGAAAATGAAAAAATTGGGTCGGGGTGTGCATTGGTGGCATATGTTGGTTCATAGTGGTGTTCATGATCAAATTAACAAATGTTGGCTAACTCTACCGTTCAAACTAGCTAACGTTACAGCATGGTCGAAGACAGTTACTGGCTAGCTCTGCCTAAATTGCTAGCTATGATAGCTATCCATGTAATGAATGTAGTGGCGGGCAGTGAAAGAGAATGAACAGAGAAGATGTCATGCCTCATGCCTGGCATGTGCTAGCTGTTGATAGCTGCAACTCTGTTACATTAAGGCAATGTCATTTTTGTAAGATTGGCGGTGACTACTAGTCTGCTGTTGTTGGTTTAATGTATATGCTTTACAGGACTTAATAACATAGCTAGCTAGAAGTTGCCATTATAACTAAATTGCCCTATTTAACGTTACATAGCCAGCTAGCTAATGCAATTAGCTAGTAATGGTAAGGTTACTTTACCACCAAGCCAATATAGACTAGCTAGCTAAGCATACAAGCATAGAGCTAGCTATCCCAACAAGTTTTTTGTGATGTAAAGTATGTTACCCATTTATCCAGGGTCAGACATAATGTGTCTTAGATATTTTGTGAAATCAGATCCTAGAGCAGCAGAGCAACAAAAGCCTAAAGTATAGACAGCTAGGTAAGTAACACATTGGTTGCTATACAAAAATATATTTATTTTAGTTGACTAGCTTAATTATAGCTTTGTACAGTTGTATCGCTAGCTACTAGTAACTAACAAGATAGTTAGGTATCAGTAGCTTAAAATTAACCAGAAATGAACATTTCATAGCTGGTTTGATTTAATGTTGACGTGTGTGTGTGTGTGTGTGTGTGTGTGTGAGTGTGTCTGTTTAAAAAAATACTAACAATAGTTGTATTTTTATTTTTTTATTCTACTAGTTGCATGCATTTAGCCCTCAGCCCTCATATTAAGCTAGCAATTATGACTACACTGTACAACAGAGGTAACTTATTTTTATCATCCCAGTTTCCTGCCCTTGGTTGTGCTTTTTCTTGTAACAAGAGCTTTCAACAAGCTTACATTAAAGAACTGTCACAGCAGTGGAGCAATATTTTTTTCAATTTAACATTTAGGGTTGCAGACGGCACTTACACCAAAATTAGTTATGACTTCCTTCTGGAAAAATGCTCTGTAATTACCTGTACATTTTGTACATTCAGTTTATTTTTATCCAAAGACACCATAGACTGCCTCAAGGGCTGACAGTAAGAAAAGCCTGTTGCTGGTGATGGATCTGGGTTAACCCGACAGCATCCTCAGGTCCTGCCGCCATTTTGTCGTTTCAGGAGGCGGGGGTGGAGAACGCAGGCATTCACGGGCCCTTGGAGGACCGGAAGGAGAAGGTTCCCAGCCCCCACCTCAGCCAGCTGGTGGTGCTGACCGCCAGCAGCACACTCTACGGCCTCGCTGAGAGGGTGGTGGCCACCGAGTCGCTGTGAGTCTCCACACCATAGACTCTGTGTGAGGACAGGATGTCAGGAGTGTTCTCACTTTTCACAAAGTACTATGCCTGAAAAGTTTGTATGTATTCCTAATGCTAGTATGCAGCAAATACTGCATGCTTTAGATTAATTAACAACATACACCTTTATTACTGATTTGTAAATCTTTTAGTAATATTTCACGAAGGCTTTTTTAGAGATCTGGAGCTGTCAGAAATTTCTGTATCTAAAATATCCTTCATCCTACACAAAAAATGTCTTGCCCAATTGAAAACATATTAACCCTGAAATATATATTTTTTACTGTGTATAAATTATAAAAAAGGAAATGGGATTCTTCTTTGTTACTTGTAAAGAAAATGATTACTAAGGCCCAGACCCAGGTGATTTACTTGTTAGGGCTTCAGTGAGTCAGGTGAGTATAATTCCAGGGCTGAACTTTTTATTCTGAAGTAACTTTTTATTCTAAAGTATCCAACTGCAGTGGCTGTTCTGTCTGATGTTAACAAACATGGGTTCCTCTAAACAGTTGTCCAAGGATTTCATTTTCACCAAGAAGGAGAAGGCTACAAAATCGACCTATTTCCACTCTCAGAAACATTATTAGAAAATGGAAGATAAATGGAACAGTTGAAGTCCAGGCAATGTCTGAAAGACCAAGAAAGATTTCAGAATGGGCCAAGGCCTGGTGAGAAATGCTCAAAAGAACCCACACATCACTGCAAAAGATTTGCAAAACGGAGTCGCAAACACAGGTCTAGCTCTGTACAGGACAACAATACATCATACTTTAAACCACAAAGACCTACATGGCAGAGTTGCCAGAAAGAACAACCTCAACACAAAAAGTGCTTTGGACTGGTCAAACCAAAACTTTTTGGCCAGCACCAAAGAAGGTATGTTTGGAGAAAAAAAATGGTGTAGCCTTTATAGAGAAGAACACCGTGCCAACTGTTAAGCATCCATTATGCTTTGCGGTTGTGTGGCAGGTGGGTGCACAGGACATATTGTGCGAGTTAATATATCAAGAAAGTATAGAGGCTAATGTTCAAAGGTCAATCCAGACATTGAAGCTGAAGAGAGGTTGGGTCAGCAAGACAATGATCCAAAGCATACCTCGAAATCAGCCATGAAGTATCTCCAGGAAAGACGAATTAAGGTTTTGGAATGGCCACCACAGTCCACAGACTTGAATATTCTAGAAAGTTTTGTGGAGATATGTCAAGCATGCCATACATGCAAGGAGGCCGAAGAATATTTCTGAGTGAGAGGTGTCGCGCAAGGAAGAATTGTCGAAAATCCAAAAACAAGAATTAAAAGATAGATAGATACTTAGATAGATAGATACTTTATTCATCCCAAAGGAAATTTTAGAGACTCATGGCTGGCTACAGGAAGCATTTATAATTGTAAAAGGCCTTTTTGACCAGGGGTGCCCACATTTTTGCACACTACTGGATAAAAAAAGCTGAAATTTAACTATCCCTTTAATATAAATGTGACCTGTGTGTTATATCTAGGTTTTATTCCAGTAGTTCCATCACTTGAGCCAGTTCATCTATATTCCTCATCTTTTTAAAACAAATCATTACATTACATTACATTACATTAATGGCATTTGGCAGACACTCTTATCCAGAGCGACATACAGTTGATTACATTAAGCAGGAGACAATCCTCCCCTGAAGCAATGCAGGGTTAAGCGCCTTGCTCAAGGGCCCAACGGCTGTGCGGATCTTGTGGCTACACCGGGAATCGAACCACCAAGCTTGTGGGTCCCAGTCATATAGCTTAACCACTACACTACAGACCGCCCTACCATCTACCGGGCCGAAGTACCGTGCTCAAGCTCAAGCTGTGCTTGAGCTGTGCTCAAGATAAACTCTGGATGAACACGGAATATAATACAGTACACCATGGAGAGAAGAGAAACCTAAGATTCTTTAGAACACCCACTAATTGTAGGTTGCAGTACATATTACTCTCTGGACACACCCCAAATAAATACACTTTATTGTTGCATATGGTCCTATAATAGGATGCAGTTTTTATAAATAAAATCACTTGGAATTATAGATAAATTATAGAGGCAGCATGTAGCCTAATGGCTAAGGTACATACCTGGGACCTGGAAGGTTGGTGGTTCTAGCTCTGGTGTCGCCATGATAAGATCCAAACAGCTGTTTGTCCCTTGAGCAAGGCCCCTAACCCCCACATTGCTCCAGGGGCGATTGCCCCCTGCTTTGTTTAATCATCCATAAATTGCTTCAGATAAAAGCATCAGCTAAATAACAAATTATTATTATTATTATGATTATGATTATGATTATTATTATTATTATTAATAATAATAACAAATGATGAAGCCAAAAAAAAAACGTAATGGTAAAAAACAAATTATGATAAATTGCATTGTTTTCATAATTTGGGCTACTTCAATTAGTATCCTTCAATAGTAAATATAGGAAAAGACTCATGGCGTCAGTCTGATGTGACACAAAGCAAAATTGTTGCCCATATATGGATTTCTAGATCAAAGTACAATTTCTCTATGGGAAAATGTGAATGGCCTTTTCACATAACTGTCTCTGTCACAGTCTGTGATTTAAGATGGCGTAAAGGAAAAGGAAACCGAACCACAATATTTGGAGATACAGTATACACTCACCAAGCACTTTATTCGGAAATCTTTACTTTATTACACCTACTTATTTATGCAATTATCTAATCAGCCAATTGTGTGGCAGCAGTGCAATGCATACATTCCAGTAGATACAGGTCAGGAGCTTCAGTTAATGTTCATGTCAACCATCAGAATGGGGAAAAAATTTGATCTAAGTGACTTTGACCATGTAGTGATTGTTGGTGGCAGACAAGGTGGTTTGAGTATCTCAGAAATGTCTGATCTCCTGGGATTTTCATGCACACTAGTCTCTAGAGTTTGCAAAGAATGGTGCAAAAAACTAAAATAATACATATAAAGATATGTTTCAATCAGGTAGAGAGCTGTGCACTTAGGATGCATACAGAACTCTCTATATGCCAAAATGTATAGATACCCTTTTCTGTAAATAGCCATTAGGCCTGCAAATGACTTTGTCCATGTAGTATATATGCATGCATTGAATCAGTAATTCTGATGATCACCATTAACAAGTACACCAGGATCTTTTAAAGGTTATGCTTAGGGTAACACCCCATTCATTTCTGCTTTAATGGAATAATCAATTAGCCCATGAGGTCATGTAAAGATCAGGTGTGTGGGAGATAAGAGACAGAAAATGTGCCTTAATATCGACCAAATGCCTATTTATTCAAGTGTAACTGGATAAGCATTAAATTATGCTCAATCAGCTTGTGATGCCACCCCTCCAGAAAACAGGTGCCATTGAGCGTGACTTGGATAAAATGCAATTTTCAGAGTCCATGAAAAAAAGCAAAGCACATTTGCCTGGGCTTGTTGGAGCGCCTCATGCTATATTTAACCATAGCCCACAAATTTCAAAATGCTCAGACACACTCAAATGTGTTCGGTTTTTTCATCTCTTGGAATCATTTTATTCATGACAGTAATCTCAATGTCAAAGATCAATCAAAATGTAATCACATTGCATTGGTTTGAGTTGCTTTGGGTTGACTTCTACTTAATGAATTATGAGCATTTGTTTGAGAACAGTTTCCTTCTCTCTCTGATCTCACTTTAACGGACTTTTCTGCAGCTCAGCCAATGCACATTTTCTATGCAAATTAGATGTGTGGCTCATGGAACCCTGTGATGGCACAATAACCTTTGCCCTCTAGCAGAATCCAGCAGTGTCTAGCAACCTCCTAGAAACTAATAATTAACATTCTAGCAACATATATAGACTTATATAGATGTACACTCACCGAGTACTTTATTAGGTAGACCTGTACCCCAGCTTGTTAATACAAATGTTTAGCCAGCCAATCTGTGACAGCAACTGAATGCATAAAAGCATGCTGACATGTTCAAGAGGTTCAGCTGTTTTTCAGACCAAATGTGAGACTGGGAAAGAAATGTTATTCAGGTGACTTGACCGTGGAATGATTGTTGGTGCTAGACAGGGTGGTTTGAATATCTCAGAAACTGCTGATCTCCTACGATCTTCATCTCTAGAGTTTGCAGAGAATGGGGTGAAAAACAAAAACACATCCAGTGAGCATCAGTTCTGCGGAAACGCATTGTCAATGAGGGAGGTCAGAGGAGAAGGGCCAGACTAGTCAAACCAGACAAGAAGGTGAAGAGGACAGTAACGCAAATAACCACGCATTACAACAGTGGTATGCAGAAGTGCATTTCTGAATACACAACGTGTCAAACCTCTAAGTGGATAGGCTACAGCAGCAGAAGACCAGTAAGTCTAAAAAATTTGTATAATAAATACCTAATAAAGTGCTCACTGAGTGTATGTCTGGGGATCGTTTTCTCTGTCCGTTTTGGCACACTGTTAGTTACTGCATTCAGTATATAACTATGACAGTACTGGAACTTCTATTATAGCATAGGCAACTGGACACCTCAAGGTGCGCTAACGTTAGGCTATAGTTAGGCTACGAGTAATAGCCATCTCATTAATTAGTCAACTATGGTGTGTTTTTACTACTCCAATATTTTTTATTTAATGTTACTAGAAGACATTTTGTAGGCTATGACTAGCTGGAGGTTAGAGTTTCTTGCTGGCTAGCTAGCTAATTGTCTTGTTATCTTTGCATCAGGGGTACAGTATATCTTACTGAGCTAGCTGTACAACATCTGCCTACTGCCTACAGATGGACACAATTTTCTGCACACCCAAATTTAGGCCAACTCTGCAAGTGCATATTACATAGCCTCTTGTCTTTTGCTTGACTATGTACTTTTTTTTAAACCGTTATTTTAACACGCACATACAATTTAATATTTCTCATCTGGTAGTGCTGGTTATTTTTCTCTCCATCAAAGGAACTGCATTGTGGCTTATTGTCTGGTTGAGACATAATCAATGTTCCACTCAAGACACTTTGTATTTCCCGAATATTCACTATGCAAAATGAAACAACCAGCAACTCGATCTGGCCACGTTGAATCCCCAATAAGCAAAACCATGATAATCCCCTTTATTTTATGTATATAAATTATGGGGCGACATTGGCTCAGGCGGTAAGAGCAGGTGTCTGGCAGTCGGAGTCTTGCCAGTTTGATCCCTCGCCCAGGGTGTGTCGAAGTGTCCCTGAGCTTCTGACGAGCTGGTTGGTGCCTTGCATGGCAGCCAATCGCCATTGGTGTGTGAGTGTGTGTATGAATGGGTGAATGAGAAGCATCAATTGTACAGCACTTATAATTTACTTTTTACCATATGCAGTGAAACTGTTCAACTAGTTTCTGCAGAAATCCTGCCTGCTCCCTACCATCTGAGCCGCCACTTCAGGACTGTCACCTAGCTGCGGCTAATTTAATTGATGTGAATATTGACTGATTGGCCATGCTGGTCATTAAAGCCGCACCCTGAGCCAGCCCACAAGTCTGGTTCTTTCCTATTTGAGAGAGGTTTCTTCCTATCTGTCACCTGGGAGTTTTCCTTGCCACTGTTGCCCTAAGCTTGCTCTTGTGGGGGTTTAGTTCCAAATTTCCTGTGAATCGTGTTGTGACATTTTGATTTGATTTTACACATTCGACCAATCTGCTCGGTTTTCTAGGCTTGTATGATTGACGATGCCTAAATCAGCCAGGGCCTCGCTTCACTGTGCCAACTGAGCTGGCCTCCACTGTGCCAGGACGCTGAAAAAACATGCAGCGTGAAATTTTATATGCACTCATGCATTGCTTTTTCCAGTGAAGAGTGAAGAGTATGACTTTTAATTCTTTGTTCTGTTCTTGTTGTACACAATACCTTTTAGAATGAGTGTACTAACACTAAAAATGTATTTCTGAGTTTATATGGCTTTTGCTGTACACCTACATTAATCAGGACTGCTAGTAACAATAATTGTCTCTAGGATACCATGAGTGTGCTATTCACATCATCATGTGAATTATGAGTTCAAATTGCAAGCTCATGCAGATGCTAGTCTTATGAATCACCAGGCTGTAATTACTCCTCCGCACCTGGCTTTTTGACTTATCTGTTTTCATTGATAAGATGAAAATTAAAAAATGGTTTAAAATTACATTACATTACATGTTATTTAGCAGATGCTTTTATTCAAGCAACGTACAAAACAGTGAATAAGAAGGTCATAGCAACCTACCACATCAGGTACAATCAATATATTACTGGTAGTAAAGCCATGAACATGTGTCCAGGTGTAATTTTACACCTGGACACATGTTCATGGCTTTTTGTTCATGGTTTTTGCTTCTTAAAGTATGGTAAAGCATACACCACAAGACCGCTCCATTCCGCTACTTTGGGTCGCCTGGCACCTCCCCCTCGCCACACCTGCACTTCTCGGTCATGATTGCTCTCCGTTCTGGCCCCATGGTGGTGGAATGGGGTGGAATAGTCGTCTCTGACCACTTTCAAGTGCAGACTGAAGACTGATTTCTTCAGGCTGCACCTTTCCCTCCCTACCTCGCCACCATGATTATACTTATGTTTTTTCTTTTCCACTGTTGCCCTCGGCATACTCTTGGGGCCCGGTTTTTCTGTAAAGCTGCTTTGTAAAGCTGCTTTGTGACAAAGGCCCTTTGCTCTATACAAACAAAAATTAAAATTGATTGATATATAGATATAGTTGTATTGTATTAGATATTGTATTGTATTGGTGTACTCTGGGTATTCTAGCTGCCAACCATGGTATGCTAGTTCATAAGTTGATGTATTCTTCTAGGGTTCCAATTGTCACGCTAGGACTCCTACTGTCCTGTAGTACTGTATTGTCTGTACTATCCTCTAGGGTCCTCATCACACTTGTCCCTGTGTTTGATCTGCCCTTTGTTGTACATCGCTCTGGATGCCTGTAATGTAATGTAATGGTACAGTATGTGAGACATTTTGCTAATCTTTGCTTGGGGCATACAGAACATGATGCTCTTTGAAAGTATTATTCTTTTTTAAAATAAACTAATCAGTGCCTTTGGTATGATTGGAAGATAATGGTGACCTTAATTGCCATATCATCTTAGGAGTTATACTGCAGATTAAGCTTTAAAATGAATGTGTGTGTGCATGTGTGTCTACACGCTTTCCATTGTGTGATTTTGGGTGGGCGTGTATTAATTTTATTTTTCCAGAAAGCAACTTTAAATATTTTGTGTGAGGGCGAGACTGTGGTGCAGTCCCTACATTAGCCTGGGGTTCAATACCTGGTCATGTCTCTTGATACTGTCATCCCATCTCTGTATCTTTATTACCCTCTTTGCTTTTGCTCTGTGTGAATAAAATGGAAAAATTAGAAAATTGAGGATGGACTGTCCAGTCCCAGCTTGCTTATTTATTACACACAGTTTGGGAGTATGCAAAAGTAAAGCAGTTACTAAGAAACTCCCTCCACGCCTACCTGCCATACATTTTAATTAAGTAAATATCCTCTGGCAGAAATATGCGCTTCCGTAAAGAGATGCCTATTCATACAGCCCGGCACGGGGATAGGCAACTTGGAGGAATGGCGGTAAATTGCTTGCCACTGACGTTTCATTTAAAGTTGGAATCCGAACCCTTCCAAGTAACAGCTGAATTCCCATCTTTCTCCACAGGGTTTTTCTTGCTGAGCAGTTTGAGTTCCTGCAGCCTCATCTTGACACCATGATGCCTGCGGTCAAGAAGCCCTTTTTGCAGCAGTTCTACTCCCAGGTTAGACGTTTCACCCAGAGCTCTGTTTAGAATGGCTGCTCTTTTTGGTGGGAAAATAGTTATTTTCCTTTTACTTTTCTTTTTTACAAAAGGGCAGAAAGGGTTGGCTGATAAATACATGTGTATCGATGTGTAAATTTTAACAGAATGTAGAGTTAGAGTACTGCCTCTGAATGTCTTACTCAGATAGATATAGGTATTTAGGTATAGGTCTTTTCTGTTTGATCCCAGACTTGAGGAAGTGTTTCCATGCCGCGGTACATTTCTTTTCACATCAAAATAAAACAAACCATTTTTAAAATAATTTAATAATTCATAAGCAAAAATAGATTTTGGTCAGTGTTGTATGAAAAACAAATCCAGATACTTATTAATATTTTATGAACTGTGGTATTGACAAGGGAATCCACAAAAGGATGACAATGCTTGTGCTTTATTGTTTATTTGGATCCCCATTAGTTGCTGCCAAGTGACTCTATCTGGGGTCTACATAAACCATTACACCCTTTAAGCCATTGCTAGCATCAGAATTTTTTATTTATTTTTATGATTCACAAAGTGCTGGATAGTGCATGCGACCACTTTACCAGGGAAAGAATGACCTTGTGTGCCGTTTGGGTGATGCATTTAAATTATGTTATCTAAATAAATTACAGAGCCAAAATGGCTGATTGTTATGCAAATGGAATGAATTCACTTTTTATGCATTATGGGGCTCAATATAGAGCATTCAGGTTTACGAAGATGATCTGATAGCAAATTACCAGTAGCAATAGCAGAGATTTTTTAAGATGGCCTGAGACCTGACTTAAAGCTGCACAGTCCATTTAATAGCCATGCAATGTGTAAAGGCTGTTGTCGTTGTAGCGGTAGAATATGAATAGTGGTTGAATTTAGGCTATTAGGGGAGACAGCTCCACTAAACACAGCCTGAAGACAAGACTTGTGTTCTGGAAATCTCCCTAATAGTGTGAACTTGTTTCCGCATATCTTGATGTTGTGCTTTCTTACCATCGCTAATTGCCTGCTCTGAATATTTGGCCATTGTGGCGTGGTTATTTGATGTGCGTAAATATTTTATGGAATCAGTCATTAAAAATGGTGCAGATACCATTCGTGGCTGAAAATAAGCAATACTAACTGCATGCTCACATTAGCTGTCAAGACACTAGGAAGAGCAAATGATTCTAACATTAGTCAGAATGTCATTAAATGTCATGGCAACATGCAGTACAGTGCAAAAGTCAGAGACCACTCACCCTTTTCTTCTGATCAATTTCCGGTCAAGTCAGCCATTCAGTGTAATTTCTTTCTGTGTTAGAGGATGCAGGAAACATATATTTAACAAAATTACCGTGACGCTTGTAGTGTGTAGCCTTCTTTAGATAAGAGACAGTTCTCAGCTTTCTCAGTCTTCATTGTATTTGCTTGTCCTCTCTTCTCTTTCAGACTGTGTCTACCGCCAGTGAGCTACGCAAACCGATTTACTGGATCGTGGCGGCTAAAGCCATAGATTATGAACAGATGTTGTTGCTCATGGCTGGAGTTAAATGGGACATTAAAGAAATAATGTCACAGCACAACGTGTATGTGGATGTCCTTTTAAAGGTAACGTTCTTTCAGAAATGTGAGCTTGGTATTTTTCCCTGCAGATAAGGCGGTGAAATAGCACATTGATCGAGAAGATCCTGTGCAATGCCATTTTTTCTGGATAATAATGTGGTGTAACTTGTTGCCCAGTGCATTGATATGTTTGTTGCCATAATGCATCATCATAAAGAAATGTGAGGCAAATTATTCAATTAAAACATTGCTTTTTCAATGTCTTCATCAAACAATACTGTAAGTTGAAAACTGAAAAACCAAGTTTGAGCCAAGCTCCTACCACAAAGAAATAAAGGCAAGTAGGTGCAACGCTCATAAAAAATGTTTGCTACATATTTTCTTTTTAATCAGCTTTTTAATTTGTATTGGCCTTGGTCAAAATGCAGTCAGTTGTGTGTTTTTCATCACTTCTCCAGTACGCCTCTTTTTCTAGAAAAAAATGTTGGCCCTCAGTTTCTGTTTCTGGGGATGTTTTTTGAACGAGTAGCCACATTGTGTATATTAATAAGAAGTGCAGTTAATCAGTGCTGGTATGAGTATGCATGTTCCTTTTCTGTGTGTTTGTGTGTGAGTGTGTGCTGCATTTTGTCAGAATTTTCTGTGCAACGTTGTGAATGTTGTCCATCACTGTTTTTTCTCCCTCTTCTTTTTCACCCCACATTAACTTTGCATTGTGAGTTTCTCTCGATTAGAAGGTCTCAGATATAAATTATTAGTGCCATCTTAAATCATTTATTAAAGAGGTTTGGAAATTGGATGCAGGTTACCAAGACTTTCCAAGATTTGTTTAAAGTACAGTTGGTGTCTCTTAACTATTACCAGGCTTAGGTCTTTCAACCCTTCAATCTTTATTCATGCCCTTTCAATTCATTCCTTCATGCATTTTGTATGGGGAAGTGTTATGTGATTTGCATGGCTAGGGCATACAGTGGCGATATAGCAGAAGGAACAGGCAGCTTTTTAAACCGAAATCATGAGAAAAGCCTTCTGGCATTAAAGCTAGAAAAGAAAATTCTGAATATGCATAATTGCATGCCTGAACATATATTTACATAAGGGGTATTTGCGCATATGTAAATATGTGTTTTTTGTTTTTTGTTCCCCTTGAAAATGTTGTCCCCATTTGTGATGGAGACAGCCAAGTGTGACATCACACATACAGTCACAGTTAAATGCACGTGCCAGCCCCAATCCTGCTAAAGCTAACGGCCCGATTAGAAAAAACAGCCATGCTTGAAAAAATAAATGATAAACGAAAATATGTATTCACGGCTGAAAGAAGATATTAGGATATGAATTGGAGCAGATAACCTCATTTGCTGAATGCTACAGTATTTGATTAATGCAATCGTGAAAAATATGAAGTTAAAATAGTCAGTCAGTTGCTAACTTGAAGAACATCACAGTGATTGACAGGTCTAGGGCACTACAGCAATAGGCTCTGAAGAATTCCTAAGTGACCCAAGATTACAATACATTTAGCTGAAGCCTGCATTTTCTATGTGTTATAATACCATCATGAAATCTTCATAACCACTTGCATACAAATTCAATGAATGTATTCAGTGTATATAATATATGATGAATAAGCAATTGCAGTAAGTAAGCCATGAGAAATGCTTGGAGCACCAACGCTGAAATTTTATCCACTGTCAGACAGACTGAGCTGTGATACAGGCTATATGGTTACCTGTCAATGAGGCAGAGATTCAAACAGTTAACCACTGATGTTCATGGAAAATAAGTGAGTTTAGTGGTTAATAAATAATTTAGCCCCAGCAAAATATGGTGTCGATGATTGCAGCATTTGGTAACATATTTTAACCATATTTTGAATAATGATGCATTACATTCATACTGTGTGAATGTAAGCAGCCGTCAGATCAATTTGGTTGTTGCTGTTGTATTTGGTCACTTTCGCTCTGCCTCTGTAATGATTGTAACTTGCTGAGAATTTAGCAAAAAGTAAAAATGTAGTAAAAAAATACATATTAATGCTAAATTGAGTTTTTATGATAACTTGGTGCGGAGGTGTGGAGGGTGGGTGGGTAAAGCTGAAGATCTCATAAGATCCTGCACTCTGGAGCCATAAATAGAGATTAACTTTTCATTCATTTGCTTGTCACTTAGCTCAGTTCCAGCAGTCAAGGCAGTACCATTACTGCAGGAATTGAAACTAACGAGGACAATAAAACCATTGGCAAACTGATAACTAAACTGAACTGACTTCTTTGAACATTGCATACAGTAGACATGGATCCTATGGTTGTCTTTGGTAGTGAGTTCCTATGGTTCCAGACAGGGGGAAGGCTATTGCTTTTAAAATTATAGAGGGATGTAGAATGCACCTCTTACTTTGTGTGAACTTTTTTCAGCATCTTTAGAGTATATTAATTGACTTTAAGGGTGTAATCCTAGTTAAATACCTAGCACACTACTTTTTGGTTTCAAAATAGGTAAATGATTACATTAAGTTGCATTACATTACATTTATCCATTTAGCAGATGCCTTTATCTAGAACAAAAGCTTACGAAAGTGCTTAGAATGACACATTTGTTCAATAAATGGCTACGAGTCCAAGGTATCAAATTATTATTATTATTGGCATTTGGCAGACGCTCTTATCTAGAGTCACGTACAGTTGATTAGACTAAGCAGGAGACAATCCTCCCCTGGAGCAATGCAGGGTTAAGGGCCTTGCTCAAGGGCCTAACGGCTGTGCAGATCTTATTGTGGCTACAACGGGATTAGAACCGCTGACCTTGTCCCAGTCATTTACCTTAACCACTACGCTACAGACCGCCCCAAATGAGCTTCAAACTACCGTGCTGCTGCCACATATAGATTCTTTCAATGCAAATAGTTTTTCTATGGCTTGGACAACCTGAAAATAAGATATCCAAACTAATACTTCAAGCAGCCATTGCATGCAAAGGATATGAATACAAATACTAAACATGACTACTTTAAATTACATTTATATAACATTGCTGTGTCCCAAACATTATGGTGCCCTGAAATGGGGGGGACGATGTATAAACACTGCTTTAATTTCTCCATGGTCATACCATAATGTATAAAATGCCCTTAATTAAAATCAATGTGCACTTTAACCACATGTGATTTGTTATTACAAATCTCAAATTGTGGAGTAAAGAGGCAATTAATAAATGTTCCAAACATTATGGAGGGCACTGTATCTGATCTCAGTGAATGCCATAGATTTCTAACACATTAATTGGCATTTAGTTTAAGAGCTGTCACTGGAGGAAGATAATATTTAACCACATCTTATTTCAGTAGTTTGGTCTTTCACCTTGCCAATAAATATGTCAGAAACAGGAGTTTAAAGGTACGATAGGTCATTTCGGACTCCTTACAGCCAAGAGAGGAATTGCAGCTGCAAACACCCACAAACCACAACATGCACTGTTTTGGAAAGTTGACAATGACAAACGCGGCAGAGCCTGCCATCTTTTCGTAGTGTTCTTGTAAGAAAATTTTGCCAAACAGGAGACTTTATGAAATGTTGACTTTAGTGTGCTGCACAACACTATACGTTTTGTCTTTTTGAAGTTTTTACTTTAGCTAACCAACTATATTATGAGCAAGCAGCTTATTTGGCTATGGAACAAGCTGGCTATATAATTAAGATATGATAGTGTACCACAAACAATGCAACTGCAACTTACAGTTTGAGACAAGTAAAGGTTTATCTAAACACCCATGACTCAACACGTAAAGAGATAAAAGGAACGTGTAGCTGGCCAAATTACACTCCAAACAAGCTATCACTCAAACTCTGTATACTATTGCTTATTATCCAAGCAAAGAATACATATCTAGTTACAAAATGATACCAGTTCGTTATCGGTAGCAACAAGCAAATTAGCTATTAGTTTACAAATATTCACCTGAGACACAACGCTTGTGCAACAATGTTTGCAACGCTCGCTACTATGTTCGTATTGCCTCAGGTGGATATTTGTAAATTTGTCGAGCTAACTCTGGCTAATTTGCTTGTTGTTACCAATAGCGAGCTGGTATTGTTTTATAACTAAATATGTAGTCTTCGCTTGGATAATAAGCAATAGTGTAGAGAATATACAGAGTTTCAGTGATAGCTTCTCTGGAGTGCAGCTACATGCAAACATAAGCCCCCACGCTATTGGCTGTGGCAATTAGAACCAGTTTTTAACCAATGAGCTTGAATTATTGTACAGCTGTGCAATGTTTTGGTACAGAGTGACTGCCCGTCAACTGTATATTTTGAAACCAGAATTTAAGGGCTATAAACACAGGCAGAGGGTGAGTCAACATGTCAGTGAGCCTTTTTCAACAATAGGAAGGGATTTACAATGGTCTTGTTCGTGTTTTATCACAAAAATCTTACCTTTTGTCCCTTTAAGCTTGAATAAAACAAAGAAAAAAAAAGAAACAGTTTGAGCTAAAGCAGTTATGAACAACATTTAACAATATTTGTATTATTAAGTAAACTGCAGTAAATGTCACAAAATAAACCAGGCTTAATGTTTAGTCAGTAAATACTGACTAGTGCCTTCTGGACAAACTAATTTCCTGAACGAGTAATTGTTTTGTTGGAAAGGAATAACAGGAATAACAGGCAGTTTCTCCGGAAGCCTAAGATAAATCTGTTAGATTTCTCTGAAAAGCTCCAGTAATTCTCGTCAGCAAAGTCTGCATCAATGTGAACGAGGGAGGATGCTTGCTGTTGCAGGGACAAGTTGATTCTATCTTCTTGTGATGTTGTCGTTTTTCTAGGAGTTTGAGCAGTTTAACAAGAGGCTGGGAGAAGTGTCCAGGCAGGTCAGGATCCCCCTGCCCGTGTCCAATGTCCTTTGGGAGCACTGCATCCGACTCGCTAACCGGACCCTGGTGGAGGGGTGAGCATATAATTTGCATATTTCACATATTTAGCATTTTTGTGTATACATTTTTACATTCCAGTCAAAAAAGATATGGTGAGAATTTGGAAAAAAAAACATAGTTTTAGTTAGAGGCCTGTTTCCTAACCCCAAGAGTGAATGCTATCATTTTGTTAAGTATTGGGCCTATTTTTAGCTCTGTTAATCGGATACTGGCCTAGATAACTTTCTTATTTCCAATAAGTGCTGCCAACCCAGAAGTGTACAGATAGTAGCATACCAGCATTTCTCCCAAATATTTAGAACTATTGACAACAATGGCATGAAACTTCCAGTTTTTGTAGTGTACTGTTATGCTCATCTTGTAAACTATAACAGTTGTATTAGCTGACAGAGCAGGAGAGGCAAACTTATTAAGTCAAGCTTAACAAAAGCAAAACAGCTCTGCATCTTAACTCTCAGTTGTCACCGCATTACGTGAAAAGGCATAATTATGACCTTCTACTCAGGGCTGCAGGACTATTGTATATTGTGCTTATTGGATTTCTGGGTAATGGAATGAAAGGGGTAAGAATGCTGAGTATCCCATCCATCCCTTATGCTGAAAATTTGCTCCACAATTTTCCCCCACCCCCACTCCCCCTTCCTGTACGTGCTCATAAATATATTCAGTGTACTGTACTTCAGCCCAGGCTGAACTCACACGCCAAGGAGTCATTATTCTGCAGAGACCAATGCCCTTGTCAAGACTAGACGTCCGTGCATGGAGGGATTGCTGCTTCAGCACATCTGTCAGCGAGACGCCTGTCTAGCTGTCCGGAGCGGTAATTTAAACACTTGCTCATGAATACGGAGTTCCTTTCATAATGCCCAGGGCTACAGGGAAAGTGATCATTGCGTAAATAAACAACAGAGTCGGTTGTTTCCCCTTCTGTCACGCGACTTTCTTTTCGCTGTCTCCTTCTGGTATCTCTTTTGTGTTCCGTTGACGCATGCTCCTTTCATTCAAATGCTTTGTAATGGAGACTGTCAGTGACTTGTGTGAACTATACCACGTAGACAGCTATGTCTGTCCTCCTATTATCTTCCCACAACTTTTCTTTCATAATGTAGTTTAAGTAGTAGTGGCAGTAGGTTAAAATATTTTTTTGGAATAATTGCATACTCTGGACCAATTAGCTATCCTCTCTGTCCGTGTCAATTCATTATTCATGGCTTCTGTGAGTAGGATGGGGTGTGCCATGCATCAATTTATGATTGATTGAAACATTTTTCTTTCTCGGATGAAAGATATATAAGTGGTGTTGGGGGATGGGGGGGGGGGGGGGTGGTAAGGGGGGCACTGAGGCTCATGGGAATCCGCCACATCTGTCAGGAGTTTCAGGGATGGAGGAGTGAGCGTGAAAACCAATACAAAGATGCAAGCCAATAACAGTGAAGGGAGAGGTGAAGGGCAGGGTTGAGGGCGGGGCAGCAGTTAATACCCGTTTACTCATTTGTTTCCCTGCGGGCTTGCCCTACTTACTCTTTAGTATAGTATCTTTGTGCTGGTAGACTCCTCAGAGATATCTCCGGCTTTCTCTCTGAGTCATCACTCAAAGTGCTGTCAGATCTTCTCCCTGCCCCGCCCAAGAGGCACGGATACGTGGAGAGCCGCCCCAGCTGATGATTTCTACAGTATCTCCCCTCTGCAGACCGCAATTACTCAGCCACAGAGTAAACTTGTCCATCAGCACTTTCCAATCGCTTAGAGTGCAGATATACTATAGTGACTGTCTAGATGCTGTGGTCATTTTTTTGTTTTTTGCACCATTCTCTGCAAACTCTAGAGACTGTTTTTGTGAAATCAGCAATTTCTCAGATACTCAATCCACCCTGTCTGGCACCAACAATCATTCTACGGTCAAAATAACTTTTTCTTCCCCATTCTGACATTTGGTCTGAAAAACAGCTGAACCTCTTGTCCATGTCTGTATGCTTGTATGCATAGAGTTGCTGCCACAGGATTGGCTTCATTAACAAGCTGGTGTACAGGTGTACATAATAAAGTGATCACTGAGAGTATAATTTCGCCAGGGCTATCCTAGCTAATTAGTAAGAGCAGTCATCTGGCAATCGGAGGGTTGGCGGTTCCATCCCGCCCTGGTGTCGAAGTGTCCCTGAGCAAGACACCTAACCTTCAAATGCTCCTGACGAGCTGATTGGTGCCTTGCATGGCAGCCAATCACTGTTGGTGTGTGTGTGTGTGTGTGTGTGTGTGTGTATGAATGGATGAATGAATTAGAAGCATCAATTGTACAGCGCTTTGGTTAAAGGCGCTATATAAATGCTAAACATTTACCATTACATAGTATATGACTGGCAGCAATACAGTAGCAAAGTGTATATGACCCAGATCTGGGACAAATATGTAATTGTTGTAAAATTACTTTTCTATGCTTTACTGGCTGGTCTGGTGTATTGGAACCTATGACGTAGTGCAAACCCCACCTGCTGGTCCTCTTAGTTGGCTCAGTTACATCAGGCAAGAGCAGTCAAGCACAGAAAAGTATTTGAATCCAAAATAATGGATGTAATGTGGTATTGGACCCAGATCTGATATTATCACAGACTATAGTGTTCAGTATCTGCTTTAGTAAGAAGCAAGGACAGCTATGCTCTATTTTGTTGATGCCCCTCTACTTGTCTGCCAGCTATGCTAACGTGAAGAAGTGCAGCAATGAGGGGCGCGCCTTGATGCAGCTGGACTTCCAGCAGTTTCTGATGAAGCTGGAGAAGTTGACCGACATCCGACCCATTCCAGACAAGGAGTTTGTGGAGACCTATATTAAG
This sequence comes from Conger conger, assembly GCF_963514075.1. Taxonomy (NCBI): domain Eukaryota; kingdom Metazoa; phylum Chordata; class Actinopteri; order Anguilliformes; family Congridae; genus Conger; species Conger conger. The sequence goes on along the minus strand of NC_083768.1, from coordinate 54,433,365 downwards.
GCCTACTACCTAACAGAGAACGACATGGAGCAGTTCATCAAGAACCACAGGGTAAGGCCAGAGACAGCAGCTGCCCTTGTTCTGTGGTGCCACAGAAGATGATGGTTGGATTGAAGGGCAACTCCAGTATATACATGGTAGTACAGTAGCTAACCTACAATGTGACTAGGGTGTTAACCATGTATTTTTTATGCACGGATGTACGATTTGAAATTTCTAATTTCCGGCCTCCAAGCATTCCAGGTGCACGACAAAAAAGCAAACAATATGGCAAGTGTAGCTATAACCACTTGAACTGTCCGCATTCAGCAATGAGACAACCACATAAATAGGCCAGTAACATTACTTCTGAACTGTGTTCCCGTCTTCTCTTTGAATGCAATATATATCTAGATAAATCGGTAGCTAATCTGCAAAATTGTGGTAGACTATATTTACGAATGTTTTCACTGCATTGTGTTTTAACGTGGTGATCTGCGAATCATCCACTGACTGCCAGCCGCAGGGGTGCCCTGTGGAGTGGTGCCCGGTCCTCCTTCTGATCGGACTGGGTAGAGGGGATTTGATGAGCTGTGCAGAGAGACAGTTGCTCTCTTCCATGGGTGCAACAAAACTGTTACAGTCTTAACTAGAATGAGGGCTGTTTCGACTGACTAATATACCGCACTGCTCGTAACAGATGCGTGGACAGCTGATTATCCTGACAGGAACGCTACAATACTATGTTTTTCTTGGTCTCCGAGATCATCTGTGCCAAATTTGGTGAAGACTGGGCAAACTTTGTGGCCTGTGAAAGGTTTTCTTAAAATCCAATATGGCGGCCTGTGTCGGCCTGTGACATAATAAGTTTGTAAGGCTTGGTCTGAATATCATCCATGCCTAAATCAGGAGGATTGGACAAAATCTGTGGACTGTGAAAATTTGTAAAACCTTGAGAAAATCCAATGTGGCAGAAATTGACGTCAATTGGTGCGTTGAACTCGGCTTGATCCAATAAGTTAGCTCATTTCTTTAAATAGGGCATACGGCTCAAAATGTACAAGCATGAATGTACCTCCAACTTTGATCCTTGGTGGCGCTAGAGTGCTTGGGGGGAGAAATGAATCTTGATGAAAAGAATCATAGGACTGTCCCCAATCAGTGTGCCAAATTTCAAAACGTTTTACCATATGTATGACTGTAATCAAGCTAATTTTGCTGGCTAATATAGCTAGCTGTAATTAAATTAAAGTTTAGTCGAAATATCGAAATTTATATCATACAGTACTGTGCAAAAGTTTTGGGCAGGTGTGAAAAAAATGCTTTAAAGTAAGAATGCTTTCAAAAATAGAAATGTTAATAGTTTCTTTTTTATCAATTAACAAAATGCAAAGTGAGTGAACAGAAGAAAAATCTAAATCAAATCAACATTTGGTGTGACCATCCTTTGCCTTCAAACCACAAACTCCAGCATTTTGTAGGCATATAGTCAGGTGTATGATTAACCAATTATACCAAACAGGAGCTAATGATCATCAATTTAATATGTAGGTTGAAACACAATCATTAACTGAAACAGAAACAGCTGTGAGGTGGGTTAAAACTGGGGGTGAGGCACCACCAGACTGTTGAAGACAGTTTAATGTCAGAAGTCATACACCATGGCAAGACTGAGCACAGCAACAAGACACAAGGTAGCTGTACTGCATCAGCAAGGTCTCTCCCAGGCAGAAATTTCAAGCCAGACAGGGGTCTCCAGATGTGCTGCTGTCCAAGCTCTGTTGAAGAAGCACAAAGAAACGGGCAACGTTGAGGACCGTAGACGCAGTGGTCGGCCAAGGAAACTCAGTCAGCTCAGAATTGGCAGAAACCAGTGGGACCCAGGTACACCCATCTACTGTGCGGAGAAGTCTGGTTATAAGTGGTCTTCATGGAAGAATTGCGGCCAAAAAGAGCGGTGCAAGAATGAGTATCTGCAGGCAACAGTGAAGCATGGTTGAGGTTTCTTGCAAGTTTGGGGCTGCATTTCTGCAAATGGAGTTGGGGATTAATGGTCTCCTCAATGCTGAGAAGTACAGGTAGATACTTATCCATCATGCAATACCATCAGGGAGGCATCTGATTGGCCCCAAATTTATTCTGCAGCAGGACATCGACCCCAAACATACAGCCAATGTCATTCAGAACGATCTTCAGCATTAAGAAGAACAAGGACTCCTGGAAGTGATGGTATGGTCCCCACAGAACCCTGATCTCAACATAATCAAGTCTCTCTGGGATTACATGAAGAGACAGAAGAATTTGAGGCTGCCTAAATCCACAGAAGAACTGTGGCTAGTTCTCCAACATGTCTGGAGCAACCTACCTGCCGAGTTCCTTCAAAAACTGTGTGCAAGTATACCTAGAAGAATTGATGCTGTTTTGAAGGCAAAGGGTGGTCACACCAAATATAGATTTTTCTTCTGTTCATTCACTTCTTCTGTTCATGCATTTTGTTGATAAAAAATTAACTATTAACATTTCTATTTTTGAAAGCATTCTTATTTTACAGCATTTTTTCACACCTGCCTAAAACTTTTGCACAGTACTGTAAATTCATATTTAATTTAAGTTAATGTTTATACTGATGAGCTAGTGTTAACATCATCCACGTTACTCTAACACTCCTTGTTCGAATACATTCTATTACAGACTAAATTGCAGTCTGGACCAGCTCCACCCTGCACCACACCTTTACAATGTAACATACAGTTGTATTCAAAATAATAGCAGTGTGTTTAAAAATGTGAGTAAAGCTCAAAATCCTTATAATAGTTTTTATTTCGATGCATTGGGAACACTGCACATTATATCCTAAATCAAAACATGAAAAAAAAGTGTCAATTTTTTAATTACTTTACAGAAAATGAAGAAAAATGAATATTGGGCTGTTCAAAAAAATTATTTTCTTTACAAACTCAAACATTGACTGTATAAACTGAAAAATCTTCAGGATTTAGCATTCCTGTGAATCACTAAACTAATATTTAGTTGTATAACCACGGATTCTGAGAACTGCTTCACATCTGTGTTGCATGGAATCGACCAACTTCTGGCACCTATGAACAGGTATTTCAGCCCAGGATGATTTGACAACATTCCACAATTCCTCTGCATTTCTTGGTTTTGCCTCAGAAACAGCATTTTTGATGTCACCCCACAAGTTTTCAATCGGATTAAGGTCCGGGGATTGGGCTGGCCACTCCATAACTTTAATTTTGTTGGTCTGGAACCAAGATGCTGCTCACTTACTGGTGTGTTTGGGGTCGTTGTCTTGTTGAAACACCCATTTCAAGGGCATTTCCTCTTCGGCATAAGGCAACATGACCTCTTCAAGTATTTTGATATAGGCAAACTGATCCATGATCCCTTGTATGCGATAGGCCCGACACCATAGTAAGAGAAACATCCCCATTATCATGATGCTTGCACCACCATGCTTCACTGTCTTCAGAGTGTACTGTGCCTTGAATTCAGTGTTTGGTGGTCATCTGACAAACTGCCTGCGTCCCTTGGACCCAAAAAGAACAAGCTTACTTTCATCAGTCCACAAAATGTTTCTCCATTTCTCTTTAGGCCAGTTGATGTGTTCTTTGGCAAATTGTATCCTCTTCAGCACGTGTCTTTTTTTTTTACAGTGGGACTTTTTGCGGGGGCTTCTTGCCGATAGATTAGCTTCACACAGGCATCTTCTAATTGTCACAGTACTCACCGGTAACTTCAGACTGTCTTTGATCACCCTGGAGCTGATCATTGGCTGAGTCTTTGCCATTCTGGCTATTCTTCGATCCATTCGAATGGTAGTCTTTCGTTTTCTTCCACGTCTCTCTGGTTCTGCTTTCCATTTTAAAGCATTGGCGATCATTTTAGCCGAGCAGCCTATTATTTTCTGCACTTCTTTATACGTTTTTCCCTCTCCAATCAACGTTTTAATCAAAGTGTATGCTGTTCTTTTGAACAATGCCTGGAACAACCCATTTTTCTCAGGTTTTCAGAGAGAAATGCATGCAAACAGGGCCACCTGATTCACACCTGTTTTTTTCACAGAATGAATGACCTCACTAATTGAACTCCACACTGCTATTATTTTGAACATGCCTCTTTCAATTAATTATTCAATTGCACAGACTCAGGAGCATGTGTATCATGAATGTTGGGTCTGTTGGTTTTCTATGACTCTACTTCACCTACTGGTTAATTATTTGCCATGTAGTAATATATTTTCTACCAAAAACAGTGATTGATCTGATAAGTCATGTTGGACTGCTATTATTTTGAACACAACTGTATAATGAAAAAAGTTTAATACGACTTTCTCAAAGCGGATCAGCTAACTCATAGCCAGTACCCGCTCTCTTCACGTAGCAGAGTTGTAAACATAGAAACGTAGTTTTTAGCTGATGTAGAGAGCTAACATGTTCTACTTCAGGCAAAATCATACGATTTAAAGTCTCATTATAAGAATAAAACACTTAAGACAAACATTTTTTCAGTGTTCCACTCCCAAGTAACATTTGCACATCTGTCTTTGGACAGGAATACTCCATGAAGCAGCTGACCAACCTGGTGAATGTTTGCCTGGGCTCCCACATAAACAAGAAGGCCCGGCAGAAGCTCCTCGCTGCCATTGATGACATTGACCGGCCAAAAAGATAGTTGCGGCTGCAACTGCTAGAAAGCGGCAACTGAATTAGCATGCAGAATTGAATTTGAATGAGATTGCCGCGCGCTGGGCATGCTAAGCTTTTTCGGTAATACTTTACTTGAACCACTTGCCATAAGGCTGTCATACACATGACATAACAGCTGTCAAGGTGGTATAATAGATGATGTCAGGTTATGTCAAATGACATAATACTGTTGTACTTTTTTTTCTGTAAATATTTTATGTAATAACATTTACTGATAAAAGTATGACAGTCTTACAGTATATCATTTGACAATTAAATGACATCATGCCATCTTGTGACAGCTGTTATGTCATGTGTATGATAGTGTTATGTAAGCCTTATGGTGAGGGGTTCAAGTGTTACCTCTTTATCAAATATTGACGTTACATGCCAGACACGCTCCTTTTCTGCTGCAATTCTTCTGTTTTCTTTGGGACTTTATTTTCTCCAGTCGGGTCTCAATGTACGTAGAATGTAGAATGTTTTTGAGATTGATGCATGAAACCTGTGTGCTAAAAGGGGCATTATTGAAATGTCAGTTCCCGCATTATATCTGCCGATGAAGGATTGGCATGAAGGGTGTCTGGTGATTGTTACATATGACTGCTTCAGGTCATGTTTCATAAATGCAAGGTTTATGCTGTATGATATCTTTTGGTACTTCCGTCCATCATCCAGTGCTTTCTTTTCAGAACGAGTTCAGAGAATTTTAATGGCTGTAACTGAAAATCGGAAAAAAAAATTATAAAAACTACAAAAGATTACTGTCATAGATAGTCTCGTTATCTGTTACTGTTTTCTTTCTGTCTACCTTGGTAGATTCTTAGCATAAGACAAGTAAATTCTTAGATCTTTGATCCAATTGAAATAGATTTCCAATTTCAAATTATGTGGTCTTTTCCTTTTTCTGCAGTTTCTGTGTTTGAAGAACAGAATGTACAACACCCTGTTCTGCTGGCCGTCATTTAGTTATGTCATCACTTCTTGGCACTGTTTTCAATATTAGCTCACCATATTAAAAAATATATACTGTCAACATGAATATGACTGTGATGTGTGGAATTCTGTCAGTGTATGTTGAGTATGACTCGTATAGACCAATCCTAATCAAATAAACACACAAACTTTAAAATCTGGCTTTGTTTTCTAAATTGTGAACTATTTCCCAAGTTGTATTGTGTTCTTTTTATCAGCAAGATCAGATCAGTCAGTTGATATTTGAAGCACTTGGTCATTTTTATGAAATGATACTTTGCTCTCTGTACAAGTAGAACTGTGTGCTGGAGTTCAAGAATGGAACAGATATTTAAAACTTCTCATCATACTTTGTGGCAGAACATATTTTCATCTCTTTCGTCTATTTATTTAAAACATTTTTTTTTTAAATAATAATTTTAGAAGATGTGACTAGAAAATGAGTCTGTGGCAAACATACAGTTGCTGGAACACAGTAAGCAGTATGTGTGCAATATTTTAGAAATTGCAAGTGGAAGGCTTCCAACTCACTCCTGTGCAGACTAAAATTGCACAGCAGAAGTGCTGTTGGTTGCTAGCCATTCATACCATTGGTGTCGGATACAAAACTCCCCTAGTAGCCTTATTTGAATATAAGAAAAAGAACCAGCACATGTTTTATGCACTAATCTTATGTCAGGCCTTAGTGTGAGCTGAATCACCTCTTCACTATACAGTACTAAGCAAAGGACTTCGCACCTATTGTCAAAATAAATTTTTCCTCAACATTCCACATTTTTAGAAATTCAGCTTTCAGCTGACTTGCATTATCATTTTCATGTAAAAACAGATAGTTTGATTTGGCAAGCTCCGTACGGTTTTTAGTTGCCGAATCTTGTTTTTGAGCTTTTCATATCATCCTGGAGCTTTCGTTTTGTGTTCCATACTGATTCAAGTGAAACGATTGCAATTTTGGTAGACGTATGAAGTATGACTGCTATTTTTTCCGATTTCCTATGTGACATGACAAGTGTTTTTGCATGAACAAAACATTTTTGTATTGGATATCATTGCTAAATGATAACACAGAAAGCTGACCACAGGAGGGAGAGAGGGAGGGGAAATTGGGGTCTGGGGGCAGGGACTTTTCAAAAAACCTACTCTTTGTGAATGTTTTGTGAGCATTTTAGATACTAAAACTAGGAAGAATGCCAGTGGGCCTTTAAAGAATATGGAGAATTAGCCCCCTAACCACACTCACTTGTTGGTTCAAAGTTGTCTTGTCTATTTTTGGTATGCTACTTCTATGAATACATTTTATACAAATATATTTGTAGTTCGCACAACCACCTCTAGGTGGCATATGTGAGCACTCTAATTCACAGTGGTCTGAAATACATGCAGGTTCCGACAGCAGTGCCCTTTTTCATCATGAGCTGAAAAGTCTGTTTTCGGAAGTAAATTCAGCACAGAAATACTCGCCAGAGGGAAACAGGCATTTGAATCATGGTTACATTTCCTCCAAAAGTATTAGAACAGCGAGTTGAACAGCGAGTTTGTTTTTGCTATATACTAAAGACAATTGAGTTTTAGGGTCTAGATTTGGTAAACAACTTAGAGCATATCACCTTTTGAATCACCTTTAGCTTCTACAGCCGGACAGGAATGTAAAGTTACAAGCAATATATTATTCAATACAAAAACTATGTTTGAAGTGAGAGATAATGTCATATAGGTTGGCAAAGCAGAAAAAGACAGGAAATTCAACCTAAAAACTATGTTTTAACTCTCTGGGGTCTGAGGGAAAAATGAGGAAAGCTAATGACTGTGCCATGCTCTGACATTTGCATCATTTTAATCAACTTTATAAACAGCAATTCCAAAGTGTTTCATGTCATGTTTTCATTTTCAGCACAAACTCGGCTACAATAATATGGCAACAGTAAGTAGGTCAGAATTATATGTTGGTTGTAAATTGCTCTAGAATCAAACAAATTGTAAATAGTAGTTTTGAAAACGTACATGAATGCTGTAAAATGTACTAAACAATTGTAATTATATTTTTGGATCTCTGAAATTTGTTCATCTAGGTCTTGGGTATCAAAAGATGAAAAAATATTGTAGCAAGGGGGGCTAATGGCCTTTCTCAATGAATATGTGGTATGCGGTCCTGCCAGGTAAGTAGGCTTTTCACACCTGGCCTGACCCCTCTCTATGTCTAAGACAAAGCAATACTCAGGGAGCCATTTCAATGACAGAAACAAATACATACATTCAGGAATTTATTGAAATCACCACGCAAACTAAATACAATGAAGATTCAATTCAATTCAATTCAATTTTATTTGTATAGTGCTTTTTACAAAGGGCCTTTGTTGCAAAGCAGCTTTGCAGAATTAGAAACCAGGCCCCAAGTGTACGCCTAGGGCAACAGTGGCAAGGAAAAAGTCCCTGGAACAGGAAGAAACCTTGAGCAGAACCTGACTCAGTAGGGGGAACCCATCTGCCACTGGTTAACACCGGTTTGTAAAAACAATGGTTTTAAACAGAAAACCAGATTAAATAAGAGTTCATAAATGTCCAATAAATGTCCAATAACTTGAAGCACAGATGGCAGGAACACCAATGGGTGGCACTGTCAGGCAAGGGGACAGGCTTGGTGCTACAGTTGTGGCAGGAGGGAGTTGTGTGGCTGGTCTTGAGCTGGACCTCCAGGCCAGGAGCGGGTGCGCAGGAAAGTTGGGCTAGCGCTCTGGGCAGGTGCCCAGAGCAGGGAGAAGAGGAAAGTAACATTGTTAGGGGGTCCAGATGGTAATTGGTCATTCACAACAGGAGGGAGAGGTACCTGCGTGCGATAAGGAGAATCCCGGCAGAATAAGGCTATGGCAGCGTAGCACTCCTGCCCCTCAACTATAGGACAGATTAAAGAGATACGTTTTTAGCCTAGCTTTAAATAAGGTGATGGTGTCTGCACCCCAAACATGAGCAGGCAATTTGTTCCAAAGGAAAGGATCACGATAGGAAAAGGCTCTGCCACCTATGGAAATTTTAGTTATTCTAGGAATAACAAGATGCCATTCACAAACACGTGCGTGCCATTTTTCAAAACAGTTCATGTTTAGCTGCAAGCACACATTCTTTGCAGGATGGACATTGGGGAAAAATAACACTGTGTGGAAGTGCAGAATATGCAAGTATTGCAAAAATGCAGAGGTATTATTTTAGTGGCAACTTAAACGCGCATTACTGAATATTAAGACGAACACAGAGAGAAGTTGCAATACAGCACGCGTATTTACCAGTATGATCGTAGGAAATACACTTGCTCTTGGAGTTGGTCTGTTTAGCTAAGTTATTTCATCTTTTTCCTCGAACATAGATACAGTATGCTAATATCGATTGTGCGAGGACACCCAGTTTTAGAATCCTGGCTATGCCACTACACATCACGTGTATTGTTTTGAGATGCAATGGTTAGAGTGTGGGAATTTACAAACGCGTATATATATCGAATTCGCACAGAGTGAAACTCACATATTAATGAAATCGCAGTGGTCTTATTCATCTAATTTAAAACGTTTATATGTCAATAGGTTCATTGCGAAGTCAAGATTCTAAGGTTTCTGTGAATATGTTTGTTGCCTCTGTATGGTAAAATCTCGAAAGGAAAGTTGATCTGATCGTGTTGGTAGTCACCGGCAACAACGCCAACCCCAGATGGTTAAAGAAGAGATAATGATTGGCAAAAGCATAAAAAGACAGGAAATTCACAAGCACCGAGAACATTATCTTGACATATGCACTGACAAGGCTTCCAACACACAATGCATTAATACCTGCTATGGGTACTGTAATTATGGTGGTCTACTTCAAACAGCATGTACCAATGGGCAGGCTGCTGTGGATTCAATCAAATATTCTCTTTGAATCAACAACCAAATAGATTATTTTCAGAAGAACGCAGGAGTTGATTCATTTCTAGAAATCAGCTAGGTAAGCAAATTGGCTACTGGCGCATCTGTCCTTTCAAAAAGAGGGTGTCATTTATCTTAGGACCAATCGATTACTTCTGAATCACTCAGTGATTAGGGCAAATGTAGACTTTTAAATGATTTAAATCGTTTTTTGTTTTGGTATCTTAATAGATAGGGCAAAATGTTTAGGTCTTATTCTTCTTTTATGTTTTTGGAGTTGCTTCAGATTTTCAATTTGGTTTATTTTTTAGCATTTATAATATTATCATTGCCAGTTTTCAGTTACATGTTGTTTTTCCATATATGAAAATGCCTGCAATCATTCTTGTTCTTAGTGTCCTCTCTATGAACATTTGGACGAGTGCAACATTTTGGCCAAATGTTTATCGATGTCTTGCCCCAGCGATGCTTTGTGTCATCCATACATGCTCCATCAAATCAAACATCCATTTCCAATGAATTCATGACCTGTATTTTAAAATAATATTCCCTATTTTAATATGCATCACAGACCTGCATTCACAAAAGGATTTGGACCCAGCAGATTTAAAAACTGTGATAAGCACTTTCCCTTAAATATACAATATACAAATAAAGGTAGTTTTCTTTTTTACATTGTAGTCAATGTAAACTGGAATTCATTAAACTAACCCTGGAGAATCTTAGCTCTTAATTTATGAATGCTTGATAGCCGCTTTCCTTAGCTAAGGAAAGGAAAGCCTGTTGTAGTAATTGCATTAGTTATTCTGCTGGCTGATTATAAAATGGCATTACATGCACATGAACAGAAGTTCCAGAATACTAATAATTCTCAAATGGAACACTTGGTTGTCATGGTGCCGTTTTCGGTGCCGTCGGACTTCTATCTCTTATCACTGATAGAATGCTAGGAAAATGCAAGTTTAAAAGTCACTAAAACAGTGTGTATATCACATTAAAATGCCAGATACTGACAATTGATGTCCACAATTTTAATCACAATATTCATGCTGATTTCCTGAAATTCATTTTTCAATTGTCCTGCCTATTAAGAAACGGATGTGTCTGCGTGATTACCACTTCAGCCAGTATTTTCTGCTACATATAACACCCAGCATTGATGATCAGTAATCTCACTCCGTCATATTTTCCCATTGAAGTTCACCATAAACATTTCCTAGCTGTTCTTTGAAACATGCCACTGGTTGTAGCCTACATAAAATCAGTGTGACTGTTAGCAGCAGGACAGCTTCAGTTATATAGCTCCCATATGAGGTTAGTATGATGTAGCTAGCATAAATCAATAACTAACCAATACAATTTCCTTTTTAAGTACTTGGTCAGTAGAACGATAAAAATGAAAGCATTCGATTACGGTCAACAGCAGCGTAAATTCACAGCATCCATAAACAGCAAGGGTCCCACTATAGGGTTGATTTAAATCTTAAACTTATATACAAGATGCCAGTGCTAAGTGCTGCGGTGGAAGACATACCCTCACATTTGTCACCTGGTGGTAAGCAAACCCTAACCGGCTTGTAGCGTAGTGGTTAAGGTGAATGACTGGGACACACAAGATCGGTGGTTCTAATCCCGGTGTAGCCACAATAAGATCCGCATAGCCGTTGGGGCCTTGAGCAAGGCCCTTAACCCTGCATTGCTCCAGGGGAGGACTGTCTCCTGCTTAGTCTAATCAACTGTACGTTGCTCTGGATAAGAGTGTCTGCCAAATGCCGATAATGTAATGTAAACAACTATGGATTATGGGCAATCTTGCTACAAATGACGTCTCTGCCTGTTACAGGCCAAAAATGGAACGCGACTGCCCCTACTGTCGGAACCTCTCAATAACAGTGCCAAATGAAACAAATACCACTGTAATACCACATTTTACAGAACAAACAGTCAGTGCAATAAATTATTTCATGATAATATGCAAAGCCAAACCTCAAGCGATTTGATATTTAACTGTAACCTTGAATTATTTTCTGTATGATATAGAAGACATTTTAATTTAGGAAATAAATCATCATGTTTCTACTTGACAAGCATACCATACCAATAGTCAGTGGTGTAACTAAGACCCATCGGGTCTGTGCAAATTATACTCCGGGCCCCCTTCCCCTTCAATAACATTACCTACACGCTCACTTGCAGCGCACGTGTACCAGCATGTACCTGCCAGAACCACAGACAGTAGATAAAGTACAGGGATAAGCGATAGCCAGTCCTCGTAACATGGTGAAACTGAGAATCAAGGAAGTGCACACATCGCCAAATGCAGTTACTAGTTTAAAAGAATGATCTAACTTTGGTAGTTTTCCTTTGTACTTTTTTGTGCACCACTTGTGCTTGCTATCTTTTGCTGACATACAGTACGGTAATCGCGACACTGAACATGATAGATCGAGCCCAGTTCAAAGCAGGCCAATCGTGATAGATCATCAAAAACAAATAGTTGGGTGTCTCGGTGGCGCAGCCTGTAGAGCACTGACCGCATGCTCATTGCGAGCCGCGACGTCGGCGGTTCGAATCCGACCGGCTGACATTTGTCGCATGTTTTCCCCTCTCTCTCGCTCCCATTCTTCCTGTCTCTCTATACTATACTGTCCAATAAAGCTGAAAAAAGGCCTAAAAAATATCTTTAAAAAAAACAAATTGTTTCCCACTAACCTTTGCGAAGCATAATTACAAACAGAAATATACAGATAATAGAAACAACCAATTTTATTTTTATGTTGACCACCTTTTACAACATTAATGCATCATTTATTTATACTATCGCCATAAGAAATTTGCACCGTGGTACAATGACCATACTCGTGCTTTCAAGCAAGCTTCACGCCAACTTGAGTGCAAATGGCGCTCTACCAAATTGCAAGTATTCCTCCATGCCTGGAAACATAGCCTACTGACCTATAAACATACCCTCTCCACAGCACATTCATCATATTTCTCTACCTTAATTGATGAGACAATGAGACAATGAGAAACAATCCTAGGCACCTGTTGCCAGACTGACTAAGAATCATGTTGATCCCTGTGTCTAAATATCGTTTAGTAGCAATGATTTCATGAATTTCTTTGATGACAAAATTATAAAAATCAGGGACAAAGTTCTTCTGCCACCCCTCCTATAGGGTCTGCCCTTCCATCCACCCAATACTTAGAATCTTCAGAAGGACCGATGCCTGATCTGAACTGAGTTTAATACCATAGTTAATTCTTCAAAATCTTCTACTTTTAGCTTTTGAAGGAGCTACTACCAGTGATTGAAACACCACTCCTACATATTGTCAGTGTTTCTTTAGCATCTGGACACATACCATAGACTCTTAAACCTGCAGTCATCAAACCCCTTCTTAAGAAGCCAAACTTAGATGTGAATGACTTGTCTAATTACAGTCCATTTCGAACCTCCCGTTCCTGTCTCAATCTGGTTTTAGACCTTTCCACAGCCCTGAAACAGCCCTGGTCAAAGTACTCAATTACCTATTCCTCACTTCCGACAGTGGCTACATCTCTGTACTTCTCGATTTAAGTGGAGCATTCAACACAGTTGATCACCTGATCCTGTTGGATAGACTTGAAAATCTTGTAGGCCTGCGTGGACAGGCTCTCTCTTGATTTAGATCATACATACCAGACCAATATCAATGTGTGCATTTTAACAATGACTCTTCTTATGAATCCAGGGTTAGATATGGAGTGCTTGGGCCCTTGCTTTTCCCTCTATCTGCTTCCCCTTGGACAACTTATTCGCAAACATGGCATTTACATCCACTGCTATGCTGACGACACAGTTGTATCTATCAGTCAAGCCTGAGGAAGTTGTCCAGCTTTCAAATGGATGAATCACAACTTTCTTTTGCTAAACTCAGATAAGACAGAGATAATGGTAGCCTTACAAGGGCTGTTGGGAGACAGACAAATTTGTATATTGGACCACTTCACATATACATGGTAATGACCGCTATCAGTTTCAAGGTTCCCCCTCTGGGGATTTCCCACTGGACCCCAGGGGGGAGCGGGGCAAGGCCTCACAATCATTAAGGATTTGAATGGCCCAATCCGAAGTGCTCGGGATAGGTGCAATTCCTTACCTCCAAACCTCCAATCAGGTTACACTTAATTTGTAGACATATTTGAATATATGCAAATGTAATTCATTAAAACACCCCAAACATCATTGGTTTTCTGAACATTGTTCTGATTGTAATACATTTTCCTGTTTTCTAACGATGAACATCGGATCTGTGACGACGGTCATCTCACTGGTTCCTGGTAAAACTTTGTTTTACTCACAAATTGGCGCTGCGAGCAGGGTGGAATCGCTTCAATCTCCGTTGGTTCCCCTATCGACATCGACGAGTGAGTACTTTTGTTCTACCACCATAAAGGCGATCGGAAGGCAAACCTGCGGAGAACTGAGGCGCACTCCATCCAGTGGTTTGTAACCTGCATAATTTTCATGACCTTTAAAGAAGCGATCAATTGTTCGTTGTTAAAAAACTGCGTCTGTCGTGTCGAGGAAACGGCAGAGTCCAAATCTCCAATTTGTTGAAAAACATCTTCACGAGGGAAAAGACACCACGGCAGCAAGCTGTTCAGGAAAATCAGACTTTATTTAGCACAAGTGCATAAAGCCAGACAAAAACATGGACCTAGACTGTCATTTTTACACCCATTTTATACACCGTTAAAACATCATTCTGGCCAATCACCCACACTGTTCTTATCTTAACTCCTCCTAAACCATCAGCTGACTTGGCAGCGCTACCTTCTCAGTTCTGAAACCATCGTGGCGAATCGCCCTAATGATTTCCGAAACAAAAAAGGATTTTATTACATACATCTTGCTTTGTAGGCTGTATTTTTAACAAAATGGAATCATTAACATAGGAATCATGTAAAACATGGTGCTATTCACTATATAGTGTTTTCCAGAACCTTCTACAACCTATAACGTTTTTGGTACTTTTTGCAGCATAATAATCATTTTTGGTACTTTCCACTTCATATTAATTATTTTACTCAACTTTAGATTACACATGGGTCACTTACGCACTTCTAACACAAACTTATCAGCAGTAAATCATTGAAAATGTACAGACATACTAAACATTCGATTAATATTCGCTTCTAATATTCTTTTCTAATATACAGACATACTAAACATGGGCTCTGACAAAGCCAGCCTGCTTGAATATGTCCAGCATTGTTTTCATCCCCACAACCTTCCCCAGGAGAGCCTTCAGGCCCCCCACAGCCAAGATTCGGCCTGTCATCTCCTCCTCCGCACCCTGAACCAGTGGCTCACTCCATTCTGTAACTCAGGGAGATTTGTTATTATCTTGCATGTCATTACATTACATTACATTATTGGCATTTGGCAGACGCTCTTATCCAGAGCGACGTACAACAACGTGCATACCCATAACCAGGGATAAGTGCGCTGAAAGACCCTAGAGGGGAAGTACAATTTCAATTGCTACCCGTACAACAAAGATAAGGACCAGGGCCTGTAATTTTTTTCATTTCTTTTGTTTTTCCTTTTTTTTTTTAAACAAACAAATAAACAAACAAACAACAAAGCAAAAGTGACCAAATTTAACTATCCAAATACTGCTTACCTAGCCAATGAACAGAACAGACAGTAGTCGGGAGTGTGAGGTGGAGCTTCGGAGAGGGGGAGGTGCCAAGCAGCCTGTTGAGGCTGAACGAAGAGGTCTGGCAGGGGTGTAGAGTCTGATAATTTTTTGTAGGTAAGCTGGGGACGACCCCTTAACTGCTTGGAAGGCTAGCACCAATGTTTTGAATTTGATGCAAGCCATGACAGGCAGCCAGTGGAGGGAAGTAAGCAGGGGGGTGACGTGTGAGTATTTGGGAAGGTTGAAGACCAGAGGAGCTGCTGCATTCTGGATAAGTTGGAGGGGTCTGATGGCGAACGCTGGGAGGCCAGCCAAGAGGGAATTGAAGTAGTCCAGGTGGGACAGAACCAACGCTTGGACCAGGAGCTGGGTCGAGTAGTGGGTGAGAAAGGGGCGGATTCTCCGTATGTTTTATAGGAAGAACCTGCATGAACGGGTCACCGCCGCAATGTTCTCGGAAAGGGACAGTCTGCTGTCCATCACCACGCCGAGGTTCCTTGCACAGGGTGATGGCATGAGTGTGGTATCCCTGAGGGAAATGGAGAGATCCAGATGGGGAGAGGTATTAGCAGGGATGAATATAATTTCAGTCTTACCTGGGTTGAGCTTTAGATGGTGGTTGTCCATCCAGCTCTGGATGTCACTCAGGCAAGCAGAGATACGGGCAGAAACCTGTGTATCAGATGGTGGGAATGAGATGAAGAGTTGGGTATCATCCACATAGCAGTGGTAGGATAGCCCATGTGCAGTGATCACAGGGCCAAGGGAACAAGTGTAAAGAGAAAAAAGGAGCTGGCCTAGGACTGAGCCCTGGGGAACTCCTGTGGCAAGGGGCCGAGGTGTCAATACTGTACCAGCCCAGGCAACCTGGAAGGAGCGACCAGAGAGGTAGGACTCAATCCAGTCCAGGGCTGTGCCACAGATGCCCGTTGCTGACAGGGCGGACAGGAGGATGTAGTGATCCACATGTCCTGAGTGGACCAGGGAATGTATCGAGGTACAGCACCTGTTTTGACCCCCCTTTTCCACACTCCTCCCTCCCAAGGCCACCCCCACCTTTTCATTTTTCAGTTTTGTATCGCCCAGCTAAGTCCCCCCCCTTTTCCTCTGCACATCCCAGCGTCTGTGCGTCATATGGAGGAGGAGTCGCTTCTTCACTTCAGTCTCTACCTGCCGCCATTACGCTCTCCTTCTCCTCCACTTATTTTTCTTATCAAACGGCCATTTTGCTGCCATTTTCTTAGTTCTTTTTTTGTTTCTACTTATCGGAGATGGTTTCCTATCTACTGTATACATTTAGGATACACCCCCGCTATTATCTCAACTGCCATTTTCTTTCCCTTTTTCATTTTCATATACTGCCCGTAATAATTTTATATTATTATCTATTTATTTATTTACTTTTATTTTTCCGCCTATTATTATCTATATTATTATATCTTTAACCTTTATTTTCCATATTATTATCAGTATTATTATATATTTTATCCTTTATTTTCCCTATTATTAGGGCCCAAGCACCGTATGGTGCGAAGGACCCTATTGTTATTGGAAGAATTATTATTATTAGGGCCCAAGCACCGTAGGGTGCGAAGGACCCTATTGTTATTGTAAAGATTATTAGGACCCAAGCACCATAGGGTGCGAAGGACCCTATTGTTATTGGAAGGATTATTATTATTATTATTATTATTAGGGCCCAAGCACCGTAGGGTGCGAAGGACCCTATTGTTATTGGAAGGATGATTATTAGGGCCCAAGCACCGTAGGGTGCGAAGGACCCTATTGTTATTGGAAGGATTATTATTATTATTATTATTATTATTATTATTATTATTAGGGCCGAAGCACCGTAGGGTGCGAAGGACCCTATTGTTATTGGAAGGATTATTATTATTATTAGGGCCCAAGCACCGTAGGGTGCGAAGGACCCTATTGTTATTGTAAAGATTATTATTAGGGCCCAAGCACCGTAGGGTGCGAAGGACCCTATTGTTATTGGAAGGATTATTATTATTAGGGCCCAAGCACCGTAGGGTGCGAAGGACCCTATTGTTATTGTAAAGATTATTATTATTAGGGCCCAAGCACCGTAGGGTGCGAAGGACCCTATTGTTATTGTAAAGATGATTATTATTAGGGCCCAAGCACCGTAGGGTGCGAAGGACCCTATTGTTATTGTAAAGATTATTATTATTATTAGGGCCCAAGCACCGTAGGGTGCGAAGGACCCTATTGTTATTGGAAGGATTATTATTATTATTATTATTATTATTATTATTATTATTATTATTATTAGGGCCCAAGCACCGTAGGGTGCGAAGGACCCTATTGTTATTGTAAAGAGTATTATTATTAGGGCCCAAGCACCGTAGGGTGCGAAGGACCCTATTGTTATTGGAAGGATTATTATTATTATTATTATTATTATTATTATTATTATTATTATTATTATTAGGGCCCAAGCACCGTAGGGTGCGAAGGACCCTATTGTTATTGTAAAGAGTATTATTATTAGGGCCCAAGCACCGTAGGGTGCGAAGGACCCTATTGTTATTGTAAAGATTATTATTATTATTAGGGCCCAAGCACCGTAGGGTGCGAAGGACCCTATTGTTATTGTAAAGATTATTATTATTATTATTATTAGGGCCCAAGCACCGTAGGGTGCGAAGGACCCTATTGTTATTGGAAGGATTATTATTATTATTATTATTATTATTAGGGCCCAAGCACCGTAGGGTGCGAAGGACCCTATTGTTATTGTAAAGATTATTATTATTATTATTATTATTATTATTCTTTCTCTTCCGTCAAATGGGCATTTTTGAGGGCCTTGCCATGGCTAAAAAGTCTTGAAATTTTGCAGACACATCAGAAGTGGTGGCCGTCAGGATCTATCAGATTCTCAAACCTGGGTGTGGCCGAGAGACTCCACAGCGCCCCCTATTGCGCTGCCTCCCCCCCCCCCCCCCTGCATTGTTGTCTATTGTGGGCAGGCACTTTGAGCTACATGAACCTAATTTGGTGTGCATGTGTGGCTCCTCAATTGAAACACATTTCTCATTCGCATTGATGCAAATATGCGAACAAGAAGTCAGCCATTTTGAATTTTTTGCGTTTTCACATGTACTACACTTTTAAGTACTCCTCCTAGGCGGTTCATTGCATTCACACGAAATATGGTCAAAGTGGTCTCAGGATAGTCATGATACTAATTCCAAAGGATATTTTTGATATCTCAAACGGTATGGTCATGGCGAGGCGTAAAATTTTCATGTCACGCCGCGCCAACAGGAAGTTGCCATAAATTCATGGTCTACATTGTCTGATCTGGCTGATATTTTACAAATATGTTCACTGTTAGAGTGTAATCACATCCAAATACCAAGAAGAAATCAATGTTATAGCGCCACCATCTGGCAACGGAAGTGAGGTTTTTATCATGTTTGTATGCGTTACTGCTAGGGTATTCATCACATTCACACCAAATGTAGTCATCATGATTTTAGAATAGTCCTGACCCTAAATGACGAAAGGATTTTTGATATCTCAAACGGTTTGGCAATGGCGAGGCGTATAATACACACGTTACGCCCAAAAACAGGAAGTGGGCTTAATTCCGTTCTACATCATCTGATCGGGCTGATATTTTACAAATATATTCACATTTGGAGTGCAATCACATCCATATCCACATTCATCTGGGCGTGGCTACACAGCGCCCCCTATGGCTTTTTTCTAATATTGTGGACATATACTTTCACGTAAATGCACCACGTCTGGTAGGCATAAGGGTCTCCTCAAGACACACACATTTCTCATTTGCATCCCTTAACTTTTCCCAACAGGAAGTGAGCTATTTTGGATTTTGTGTGTTTTTAAGTGTTTTTTCACGTACCAAACTTTGAAATACTCTTCCTAGGGGGTTCATCACATTCACACAAAATGTGGTCAGCATGATATTATAGCCCTGACACACAACTATGAACTGATTTTTAATATCTTGGAATGGTATGGCTATGGTCAGCCTTAAAATTAACTTGTAATGCTGCCCAAACAGTTCATGTTTTAATACAATTATGTATTAAATAATTTCAAAAAGGTATTAAATTCTACATTGCCTGATTTTGAGGCTACAACTTTTCACATATGTTCATTGTTGGAGTGTCATCACATCCATTAAGCAATAATAGTTCACAATTTTCGCTGGAGACTCATTATATCCAGTCTTAAAACTTCAACGCAAGTCGCAACTGAATCTCCCATTTCTAATACGCGACTGCCATCTATTGGCAAAAAAAAGGTATTGTTTCTCGTATTCTGGGATAAAGTGATTTCTCAACGACAGGTTTTATTAATTTTTGCGAGCCAGTAACCATAACGATGTATGAGTAACAGCGGCAGCCTACGTGACTAAATGTACTGACAACACCCAGCCCACAGCAACGTTTTTTCTCATCTACCTTAATTAACTCGATTGAATAACTAAAATAAAAAACAGGCTTTTACTGGCAGGAAAGTATCATATATGTAAAAGATTAACACATATAATGCATATCTTGCATTGACGTTAAATGGTGTTAAAAAATCGTATTGTAGCATTTTAAGGACTCAATACAAAACGGCTGTTCGGAAAGTTAGTTTGAAAACCAAGAAGCCTTATTAAGGAATTCGAGCCGTTTCTATTTGACTTCATTCGATTGAAGTGAATGCCGTAACCCAATTAGTAATTCGCGTCGGAATACACATAATAGCCTACACTGTCAACGTGAAATAAAAATATATAGAGGTTTAAATCGATCCTATATTGGGACTTTTGTTATGATGGCTGGTGCAACGGGCATTTTCGGTAATGTTGACCATAATCGAATGCTAGCATTTATATCATTACACTGACCAAGTACCGTTAAAAAGCATATTTTAAGCTCCCTTCTGGAAACAGTGAAGTTGTCTACACGGTCTACTCTAATCACAGACTAACTGCGTCGCTGTACCTTCCCCCATTTCTGATACGGGGATTCCATTCATTGGCAAAAAATGGTACTTTCATTTTTTTCTTCCTTCAAGTGATTTTTCAACGATAGGTTTTTTTAATTTTTATAGCGTGCCAGTATGCATAACGATGTATGATTTACAGCTGCAGCCTCCGTGACAAAATGTAATGACAACACCCAGCCCGACGTTTCTTTGCTTCTATTTTCATTATATGAATTGAATAACTAAAATAAATATTAAACACATTTAAAGACTTAAAGACAGGCTTTAACTGGCACGAGAGTATCATATATTTAAAAGATGAACACATGAAGTCAAAAAGAAACGTCAGCGTTTGAGGTGTCTCTGCTCGAACGCTGTGTTAACATGAGACCGTTATGTTCAACAAAGGTATCGCATGCAGGTCGTTGCCAGATGACACGCACGGGGTAACAGCAGCCAACCTGTCCACTGTTTGTGTGAGTCAAAAAACAGGTCAACTACGTTGGTTTACATGAATATAAAACTTTCAGTTAAATCGCCAGCTATGTTTGTTTATTAGGCTTGTCATTAAACACGAATTAAGAGAACATACAATTTCGCTAGGAATGGTAACTTAATATGAAAATACTGTATTGAGGGCAGAGAGTTGGCATCTCTTTTAGATTTGGCTGAACAAATGCGTTTCAGGCAGCATAATTACCGGTGAAATGGAAAAGAATGATGCTGGCTAACTAGACGTTTCATGCAATATTATCCGACACTTCGGAGAGAAATTATTTAACCAAGATAAAAGGAAACATACAACTTTTGGCCAATAGATGGCACCCGTGTATCAGCGTGCAGTGCAGCGTAATGGTTCGGGCGGTGGATTAAGGCACGCAAATTCAGCGGTTCCATCCCCGGTGCAGCCACAATAAAATTGAACAGTTTCTTGAAGGTAATGGTTTTATTTTGAGTGCATATCTATAGCCTAATGACTTTTCAAGCATAAATTGTGCCTCCCCGTGTAAAAACTATGGAAATTAATTAATCTCTGCTCTCCATACAGGACTGTAGCATGTTATCACAATGTTCAAGCTAGAAGTTATTTTTGTTTCATTCTACATTGTCTCATGTGGCTGAAACTTCACTCATGTTCATTTTTGGAATGTAATCTCATCCATATCCCAATAAAGGCTCAATGGCATAGCACCACCTCCTGGGAACAGGAAGTGTGGCTTCATTTCATTTCACATCGTCTGATTTTGCTGACGCTTTAGAGCAGGGGTCACCAACCTTTTTGAAACTGAGAGGTACTTCATGGGTACCGAGTCATACTAAGCGCTACCAGTTTGTTTTGTCACGTGCACAATACTGACCTTTGAACTAGAGTAGGTCAGAGTTCACCTAAACTTTTCAACTTCATGGATAGTAAACATATTTTTAAGATATTGTCATTTTTAAATCTATATAAATGCAAGTGTGATTAAAAAAAAATAGCAACAGAATAAAATTAAATTTTAGATGCAGCTCACTCGTGAGTGTTGCTATTTTTAGAACAGGCCTGCGGGCGACTCATGTGGTCCTTGGGGGCGACCTGGTGCCCGCGGGCACCGTGTTGGTGACCCCTGCTTTAGAGATATGTTTCATGTTGGATTATAATCACATCCATGTTCCAATAAATGCTCAATGTCACATCGCCACCTGCTGGCAACAGGAAGCGGCCTTAATTTCACTCAACATCTTCTGATGTGGCTTAGAATTTAGAAATAGGTTTATTATTGGAGTGTAATCAAATTCAAAAACCATACATGGTTCAATATTATAGCGCCAGCATCTGGCAACAGGAAGTGAGGCTTATATCATTGATGCATTCCAATAGCAGCACCAACATCTTCATTGATCAAAGGGGAATTCCTGTGCACACTATACGTTGTCCATGAAGGTGATTATTTCCAAAGTGTGTACATGTTGTGAAACATGTCATTGGCACAACTATGCCACCAAGGCGGATGCGCCCATGGTGCTTGGGCCCGTTCATTGCTGCTTGCAGCTATATTTAGGGCCCAAGCACCGAAGGGTGCGAAGGACCCTATTGTTATTGGAAGGATTATTATTATTATTATTATTAGGGCCCAAGCACCGTAGGGTGCGAAGGACCCTATTGTTATTGGAAGGATTATTATTATTATTATTATTATTATTAGGGCCCAAGCACCGTAGGGTGCGAAGGACCCTATTGTTATTGGAAGGATTATTAGGGCCCAAGCACCGTAGGGTGCGAAGGACCCTATTGTTATTGGAAGGATTATTATTATTATTATTATTATTATTATTATTATTATTATTATTATTATTATTATTAGGGCCCAAGCACCGTAGGGTGCGAAGGACCCTATTGTTATTGGAAGGATTATTATTATTATTATTATTATTATTATTATTATTATTATTATTATTATTCTTTTTCTTCAGGCAAATGGGCTTTTTTGAGGGCCTTGCCATGCGTAAAAAGTCTTGACATTTTGCCCACACATCAGAAGTGGTTGCTGTCAGGAGCTCTCAGATGCTCAGACCTGGGCGTCGCCGAGGGACTCCACAGCGCCCCCTATCGCATTGTCTTCTATTGTGGGCAGGCACTTTGAGCTACCTGCACCTAATTTGGTGGCCATATAGCGCTCCTCGGTCCAAACACATTTCTCATTCGGATCTAATCAAATATCCAAACAGGAAGTGAGCCATTTTGGATTTTCTGAGTTTTACACGTACTACACTTTTAAGTACTCCTCCTAGGGGGTTCATCGCATTCACACCACCTGTGATCAGAATGGTCTCAGGATAGTCATGATGCTAAATTGCCAGGATATTTTTGATAGCTCAAACGGGACGGTCATGGGGAGGAGTACAATTTTTATGTCACGCCGCGCCAACAGGAAGTGGCCATAATTTCATGGTCTACATCGTCTGATCTGGCTGATATTTTAGAAATACGTTTATTGTTGGACTATAATCACATCCATATCCCAAGAACAGGTCAATGTTATAGCGCCACCATCTGGCAACAGGAAGTGAGGTCTTTAACATATTTGTATGCATTCCTGCTAGGGCATTCAGCACATTCACACCAAATGCGGTCAGCATGATCTTAAGATAGTCCTTACGCTAAGTTGTGAAGGGATTTTTGATTTCTCAAACGGTATGGAAATGGCGAGTCGTACAGTACACATATTGCGTGCAAAAAAATGACTTTTTTTTCGACATCGTCCGATCTGGCTGATATTTTACAAATATGTTCACTGTAGGAGTACAATATCAGATATATACATATCAATCGGGGCGTGGCTAGACAGCGCCCCCTATAATTATTATTCTCTTTTTTTTCAATGTATTTTGCATTTTTCAGGTGCTTACCATGGATGCAAACTCACAGAATTTTGCACACACATGAGAAGTGTTGGCTGTCAGGATGTATCAGATGCTCAGACCTGGGCGTGGCCAAGGGACTCCACAGCGCCCCCTAATGCTTTGTCTTCTATTGTGGACAGGCACTTTGAGCTACCTTCACCTAATTTGGTATGCATGTGGGGCTCCTCTGAACAAACACATTTCTCATTCGCATCGAATCAAATATGTAAACAGGAAGTCAGCCATTTTGAATTTTGTGCATTTTACACGTACTACACTTTTAAGTACTCCTCCTAGGGGGTTCATTGCATTCACACGAAATGTGGTCAAAGTGGTCTCAGGATAGTCCTGATACTAATTCCATAGGATATTTTTGATATCTCAAACGGTATGGTCATGGCGAGGCGTACAATTTTCATGTCACGCCGCGCCAACAGGAAGTTGCCATAAATTCATGGTCTACATTGTCTGATCTGGCTGATATTTTACAAATATGTTCACTGTTAGAGTGTAATCACATCCAAATACCAAGAAGAAATCAATGTTATAGCGCCACCATCTGGCAACGGACGTGAGGTTTTTATCATGTTTGTATGCGTTCCTGCTAAGGTATTCATCACATTCACACCAAATGTAGTCGTCATGATCTTAGAATAGTTCCGACCCTAAATGACGAAAGGATTTTTGATATCTCAAACGGTTTGGCAATAGCGAGGCGTATAATACACACGTTACGCCCAAAAACAGGAAGTGGGCTTAATTCCGTTCTACATCATCTGATCGGGCTGATATTTTACAAATATATTCACTTTTGGAGTGCAATCACATCCATATCCACATTCATCTGGGCGTGGCTACACAGCGCCCCCTATGGCTTTTTTCTAATATTGTGGACATATACTTTCACGTAAATGCACCACGTCTGGTACGCATAAGGGTCTCCTCAAGACACACACATTTCTCATTTGCATCCCTTAACTTTTCCCAACAGGAAGTGAGCTATTTTGGATTTTGTGTGTTTTTAAGTGTTTTTTCACGTACCAAACTTTGAAATACTCTTCTTAGGGGGTTCATCACATTCACACAAAATGTGGTCAGCATGATATTATAGCCCTGACACACAACTATGAACTGATTTTTAATATCTTGGAATGGTATGGCTATGGTCAGCCTTAAAATTAACTTGAAATGCTGCCCAAACTGTTCATGTTTTAATACAATTATGTATTAAATAATTTCATAAAGGTATTAAATTCTACATTGCCTGATTTTGAGGCTACAACTTTTCACATATGTTCATTGTTGGAGTGTCATCACATCCATTAAGCAATAATAGTTCACTATTTTCGCTGGAGACTCATTATATCCAGTCTTAAAACTTCAACGCAAGTCGCAAATGACTCTCCCATTTCTAATACGCGACTGCCATCTACTGGCAAAAGTTGGTATTGCATATATCTTCCAATGACGTTCATTACATTACATTACATTATTGGCATTTGGCAGACGCTCTTATCCAGAGCGACGTACAACAAGGCATACCCATAACCAGGGATAAGTTCGCTGAAAGACCCTAGAGGGAAGTACAATTTCAACTGCATGTGAATGTAATGTAATGTTCATTACGGAAAATGGCGCAGATGAGTGGACGTCATGATTAAGTGCATTTATTCTGTGTGTACTTCAACTTCTCCAGTTCGTTTCAATAATCAGCAATATGCGCTTTAGTAAATTCCCGTACTCTAACCATTGCATCTCAAAATGATACATACGTGATGTGTAGTGGCGTAGCCAGGATTCTAAAACTGGGTGTCCTCGTACAATCGATATTAGCATACTGTATCTACGTTCGAGGAAAAAGCAGAAATAACTTGGCTAAACAGACCAACTCCAGGAGCAAGTGTATTTCTTACAATCATATTGGTAAATACATATGCTGTATTGACACTTCTCTTTGTGTTCGTCTGAATATTCAGTGAAGTTTGCATGTTCTCCCCGTGTCTGCGTGGGTTTCCTCCGGGTACTCCGGTTTCCTCCCACAGTCCAAAGACATGCACGTTAGGCTGATTGGAGAGTATAAATTGCACGTTCAATGTTATTTGGTTTAAAAAAAACCGTGTTGTAGCATTTTAAGGACTCAATACAAAACAGCTGTTCGGAAAGTTAGCTTGAAAATCAAGAAGCCTTATTAAGGAATTCGAGCCGTTTCTATTTGACTTCATTCGGTTGAAGTGAATGCCGTAACCCAATTAAATGTAATTCGCGTCGGAATACACATAATAGCCTACACTGTCAACGTGAAATAAAAATATATAGAGGTTTAAATCGATCCTATATTGGGACATTTGTTATGATGGCTGGTGCAACGGGCATTTTCGGTACCGTTGACCATAATCGAATGCTAGCATTTATATCATTACACTGACCAAGTCCTGTTAAAAAGCACATCACCTTTGTGGAAACAGTGAAGTTGTCTACACAATCTATTCTACTCACAGACTAACTGCGTCGCTGTAACTTCCCCCATTTCTGATACGGGGATTCCATTCATTGGCAAAAAATGGTACTTTCATTTTTTTCTTCCTTCAAGTGATTTTTCAACGATAGGTTTTTTTATTTTCATAGCGTGCCAGTATGCATAACGATGTATGATTTACAGCTGCAGCCTACGTGACAAAATGTAATGACAACACCCAGCCCGACGTTTCTTTGCATCTATTTTCATTATATGAATTGAATAACTAAAATAAATATTAAACACATTTAAAGACTTAAAGACAGGCTTTAACTGGCACGAAAGTATCATATATTTAAAACATGAACACATGAAGTCAAAAAGAAACGTCAGCCTTTGAGGTGTCTCTGCTCGAACGCTGTGTTAACATGAGACCGTTATGTTCAACAAAGGTATCGCATGCAGGTCGTTGCCAGATGACACGCACGGGGTAACAGCAGCCAACCTGTCCACTGTTTGTGTGAGTCAAAAAACAGGTCAACTACGTTGGTTTACATGAATAGAAAACTTTCAGTTAAATCGCCAGATATGTTAGTTTATTAGATTGTCATTAAACACGAATTAAGAGAAGATACAATTTCGCTAGGAATGGTAACTTAATATGAAAATACTGTATTGAGGGCAGAGAGTTGGCATCTCTTTTAGATTTGGCTGAACAAATGCGTTTCAGGCAGCATAATTACCGGTGAAATGGAAAAGAATGATGCTGGCTAACTAGACGTTTCATGCAATATTATCCGACACTTCGGAGAGAAATTATTTTACCAAGATAAAAGGAAACATACAACTTTTGGCCAATAGATGGCACCCGTGTATCAGCGTGCAGTGCAGCGTAATGGTTCGGGCGGTGGATTAAGGCACGCAAATTCAGCGGTTCCATCCCCGGTGCAGCCACAATAAAATTGAACAGTTTCTTGAAGGTAATGGTTTTATTTTGAGTACATATCTATAGCCTAATGACTTTTCAAGCATAAATTGTGCCTCCCCGTGTAAAAACTATGGAAATTAATTAATCTCTGCTCTCCATACAGGACTGTAGCATGTTCTCACAATGTTCAAGCTAGAAGTTATTTTTGTTTCATTCTACATTGTCTCATGTGGCTGAAACTTCACTCATGTTCATTTTTGGAATGTAATCTCATCCATATCCCAATAAAGGCTCAATGGCATAGCACCACCTCCTGGGAACAGGAAGTGTGGCTTCATTTCATTTCACATCGTCTGATTTTGCTGACGCTTTAGAGCAGGGGTCACCAACCTTTTTGAAACTGAGAGCTACTTCATGGGTACTGAGTCATACTAAGCGCTACCAGTTTCTTTTGTCACGTGCACAATACTGACCTTTGAACTAGAGTAGGTCAGAGTTCACCTAAACTTTTCAACTTCATGGATAGTAAACATATTTTTAAGATATTGTCATTTTTAAATCTATATAAATGCAAGTGTGATTAAAAATAAATAGCAACAGAATAAAATTAAATTTTAGATGCAGCTCACTAGTGAGTTGTGCTATTTTTAGAACAGGCCTGCGGGCGACTCATGTGGTCCTTGGGGGCGACCTGGTGCCCGCGGGCACCGTGTTGGTGACCCCTGCTTTAGAGATATGTTCCATGTTGGATTATAATCACATCCATGTTCCAATAAATGCTCAATGTCACATCGCCACCTGCTGGCAACAGGAAGCGGCCTTAATTTCACTCAACATCTTCTGATGTGGCTTAGAATTTAGAAATAGGTTTATTATTGGAGTGTAATCAAATTCAAAAACCATACATGGTTCAATATTATAGCGCCAGCATCTGGCAACAGGAAGTGAGGCTTATATCATTGATGCATTCCAATAGCAGCACCAACATCTTCATTGATCAAAGGGGAATTCCTGTGCACACTATACGTTGTCCAGGAAGGTGATTATTTCCAAAGTGTGTACATGTTGTGAAACATGTCACTGGCACAACTATGCCACCAAGGCGGATGCGCCCATGGTGCTTGGGCCCGTTCATTGCTGCTTGCAGCTATATTTATTATTATTATTCTTTTTTTTTCAATGTTTTGTGCATTTTTGAGGTGCTTGCCATGGATGAAAACTCACAGAATTTTGCACACACATCAGAAGTGGTGGCTGTCAGGTTGTGTCAGATGCTCAGACCTGGGCGT
Source organism: Conger conger (assembly GCF_963514075.1). NCBI lineage: Eukaryota > Metazoa > Chordata > Actinopteri > Anguilliformes > Congridae > Conger > Conger conger. Next base: position 54,405,083 of record NC_083768.1, on the reverse strand, counting down.
GGCTGAGGGACTCCACAGCGCCCCCTATCGCATTGTCATCTATTGTGGGCAGGCACTTTGAGCTACCTTCACAAAATTTAGTACGCATATAGCACTCCTCGGTCCAAACACATTTCTCATTCGCATCTAATCAAATATACAAACAGGAAGTCAGCCATTTTGGATTTTGTGCGTTTTACACGTACTGCACTTTTAAGTACTCCTCCTAGGGAGTTCATCACATTCACACCACCTGTGGTCAGAATGGTCTCAGGATAGTCATGATGCTAAATTGCCAGGATATTTTTGATAGCTCAAACGGGACGGTCCTGGGGAGGCGTAGAATTTTTATGTCACGCCACGCCAACAGGAAGTGGCCGTAATTTCATGGTCTACATCGTCTGATCTGGCTGATATTTTAGAAATACGTTTATTGTTGGAGTATAATCACATCCATATCCCAAGAACGGGTCAATGTTATAGCGCCACCATCTGGCAACAGGAAGTGTGGTCTTTATCATATTTGTATGCCTTCCTGCTAGGGCATTCATCACATTCACACGAAATGTGGTCCGCATGATCTTAGGAAAGTCTTGACCATAAGCTGTGAAGGGATTTTTGATATCTCAAACGGTATGGAAATGGCGAGTCGTACAGTACACATATTGCGTGCAAAAAATTGAATTTTTTTTTGACATCGTCCGATCTGGCTGATATTTTACAAATATGTTCACTGTTGGAGTACAATATGAAATATATACATATCAATCGGGGCGTGGCTAGACAGCGCCCCCTATAATTATTATTCTCTTTTTTTTCAATGTATTTTGCATTTTTGAGGTGCTTGCCATGGATGAAAACTCACAGAACTTTGCACACACATGAGAAGTGTTGGCTGTCAGGATGTATCAGATGCTCAGATCTGGGCGTGGCCGAGGGACTCCACAGCGCCCCCTAATGCTTTGTCTTCTATTGTGGACAGGCACTTTGAGCTACCTTCACCTAATTTGGTATGCTTGTGGGACTCCTCTGGACAAACACATTTTTCATTCGCATCGAATAAAATATGTGAACAGGAAGTCAGCCATTTTGAATTTTGTGCATTTTACACGTACTACACTTTTAAGTACTCCTCCTAGGGGGTTCATTGCATTCACACGAAATATGGTCAAAGTGGTCTCAGGATAGTCATGATACTAATTCCAAAGGATATTTTTGATATCTCAAACGTTATGGTCATGGCGAGGCGTAAAATTTTCATGTCACGCCGCGCCAACAGGAAGTAGCCATAAATTCATGGTCTACATTGTCTGATCTGGCTGATATTTTAGAAATATGTTCACTGTTAGAGTGTAATCACATCCAAATACCAAGAAGAAATCAATGTTATAGCGCCACCATCTGGCAACGGAAGTGAGGTTTTTATCATGTTTGTATGCGTTCCTGCTAAGGTATTCATCACATTCACACCAAATGTAGTCATCATGATCTTAGAATAGTCCTGACCCTAAATGACGAAAGGATTTTTGATATCTCAAACGGTTTGGCAATGGCGAGGCGTATAATACACACGTTACGCCCAAAAACAGGAAGTGGGCTTAATTCCGTTCTACATCATCTGATCGGGCTGATATTTTACAAATATATTCACTTTTGGAGTGCAATCACATCCATATCCACATTCATCTGGGCGTGGCTACACAGCGCCCCCTATGGCTTTTTTATAATATTGTGGACATATACTTTCACGTAAATGCACCACGTCTGGTAGGCATAAGGGTCTCCTCAAGACACACACATTTCTCATTTGCATCCCTTAACTTTTCCCAACAGGAAGTGAGCTATTTTGGATTTTGTGTGTTTTTAAGTGTTTTTTCACGTACCAAACTTTGAAATACTCTTCCTAGGGGGTTCATCACATTCACACAAAATGTGGTCAGCATGATATTATAGCCCTGACACACAACTATGAACTGATTTTTAATATCTTAGAATGGTATGGCTATGGTCAGCCTTAAAATTAACTTGTAATGCTGCCCAAATAGGAAAATTATATATTAAATAATTTCAAAAAGGTATTAAATTCTACATTGCCTGATTTTGAGGCTACATCTTTTCACATATGTTCATTGTTGGAGTGTCATCACATCCATTAAGCAATAATAGTTTACTATTTTCGCTGGAGACTCATTATCTCCAGTCTTAAAACTTCAACGCAAGTCGCAACTGACTCTCCCATTTCTAATACGCGACTGCCATCTACTGGCAAAAAATGGTATTGCATATATCTTGCAATGACGTTCAATGTTATTTGGTTTTAAAAAAACCGTGTTGTAGCATTTTAAGGACTCAATACAAAACGGCTGTTCGGAAAGTTAGCTTGAAAACCAAGAAGCCTTATTAAGGAATTCGAGCCGTTTCTATTTGACTTCATTCGGTTGAAGTGAATGCCGTAACCCAATTAAATGTAATTCGCGTCGGAATACACATAATAGCCTACACTGTCAACGTGAAATAAAAATATATAGAGGTTTAAATCGATCCTATATTGGGACATTTGTTATGATGGCTGGTGCAACGGGCATTTTCGGTACCGTTGACCATAATCGAATGCTAGCATTTATATCATTACACTGACCAAGTCCTGTTAAAAAGCACATCACCTTTGTGGAAACAGTGAAGTTGTCTACACAATCTATTCTACTCAGAGACTAACTGCGTCGCTGTAACTTCCCCCCATTTCTGATACGGGGATTCCATTTATTGGCAGAAAGTGGAACTTTTATATTTTTCTTCCTTCAAGTGATTTTTCAACGATAGGTTTTTGTTTTTTTTCTAGCGAGCCAGTAGGCATAACGATGTATGATTTACAGCTGCAGCCTACGTGACAAAATGTATTGACAACACCCAGCCCGACGTTTCTTTGCATCTATTTTCATTTTTGAATAGAGTATCTGAAATAAATATTAAAGACATTTAATGACTGTCTTTAACTGGCAGGAGAGTAGCATATATTTAAAAGAGTCAAAAGTCAAAAAGAAACGTTAACGTTTGAGATGGCTCTGGTCGAACTCTCTGTTAACATGAGACCGTTATGTTCAACAAACGTATGGCATGCAGGTCGTTGCGAGATGACGCGCATTGGCTAACAGCAGCCAGCCTGTCCACTGTCTGTGTGAGTCAAAAAAACAAGTCAGCTACGTTTGTTTACATGAATAGAAAACTTTCAGTTAAATCGCCAGATATGTTAGTTTATTTTGCTTGTCATTAAACACGAATTAAGAGAACATACAATTTCGCTAGGAATTTTTGACTTAATATGAAAATACCGGATTGAGGGCAGAGACTTGGCATCTCCTTTAGATTTGGCTGAACAAATGCGTTTCAGGCAGCATAATTACCGGTGAAATGGAAAAGAATTATGCTGGCTAACTAGACGTTTAATGCAATATTATCCGACACTTAGGAGAGAAATTATTTAACCAAGATGAAAGGAAACATACAACTTTTGGCCAATAGATGGCGTACGTGTATAAGAGGGCAGTATAGCTTAATGGTTCAGACAGTGGATTAAGACATGCAAGGTCCGCAGTTCCATCCCCGTTGCGGCCACAATAAAGTTGAATAGTTTCTTTACGCCAATGGTTTTATTTTGAGTGCATATTTATAACCGAATGACTTCTCAAGCGTAAATTGTGCCTCCCGCTGTAAAATCTTTTGAAATTAATTCATCTCTGCTCTCCATACAGGACTGGAGCATATTATTACAATGTGCAAGCAAGAAGTAATTTTTGTTTCATTCTACATTGTCTGATGTGGCAGAAACTTCACACATGTTCATTTTTGGAGTGTAATCTCATCCATATACCAAGAAAGGCTCAATGGCATAGCGCCACCATCTGGAAACAGGAAGTGACTTTAATTTTACTTGACATGTTCCAATTTGGCTGAAAATGTACAAATATGTTAATTATTGGAGTGTAATCAAATCCATAAACCATACACGGCTCAATATTATAGCGCCACCATCTGGCAACAGGAAGTGGCTTTAATTTTACTGGACATCTTCCAATTTGGCTGAAAATGTACAAATATGTTCATTTTTGGAGTGAAATCAAATCCATAAACCATACACAGCTCAATATTATAGCGCCACCATCTGGCAATAGGAAGTGAGGCTTATATCATTGATGCATTCCAATAGCAGCAGCAACATCTTCATTGATCAAAGGGGAATTCCTGTGCACACTATTCGTTGTCCAGCAAGGTGATTATTTCCAAAGTGTGTACATATTGTGAAACATGTCATTGGCACAACTGTGCCACCAAGGCGGTTGCGCCTATGGTGCTTGGGCCCGTTCATTGCTGCTTGCAGCTATATTTATTATTATTATTATTATTATTATTATTCTTTTTCTTCAGGCAAATGGGCTTTTTTGAGGGCCTTGCCATGCGTAAAAAGTCTTGACATTTTGCACACACATCAGAAGTGGTTGCTGTCAGGAGCTCTCAGATGCTCAGACCTGGGCGGGGCCGAGGGACTCCACAGCGCCCCCTATCGCATTGTCTTCTATTGTGGGCAGGCACTTTGATTTACCTGCACCTAATTTGGTGTCCATATAGCGCTCCTCGGTCCAAACACATTTCTCATTCAGATCTAATCAAATATCCAAACAGGAAGTCAGCCATTTTGGATTTTGTGAGTTTTACACGTACTACACTTTTAAGTACTCCTCCTAGGGGGTTCATCACATTCACACCACCTGTGGTCAGAATGGTCTCAGGATAGTCATGATGCTAAATTGCCAGGATATTTTTGATAGCTCAAACGGGACGGTCCTGGGGAGGCGTAGAATTTTTATGTCACGCCACGCCAACAGGAAGTGGCCGTAATTTCATGGTCTACATCGTCTGATCTGGCTGATATTTTAGAAATACGTTTATTGTTGGAGTATAATCACATCCATATCCCAAGAACGGGTCAATGTTATAGCGCCACCATCTGGCAACAGGAAGTGTGGTCTTTATCATATTTGTATGCCTTCCTGCTAGGGCATTCATCACATTCACACGAAATGTGGTCCGCATGATCTAAGGAAAGTCATGACCATAAGCTGTGAAGGGATTTTTGATATCTCAAACGGTATGGAAATGGCGAGTCGTACAGTACACATATTGCGTGCAAAAAAATCACTTTTTTTTTGACATCGTCCGATCTGGCTGATATTTTACAAATATGTTCACTGTTGGAGTACAATATGAAATATATACATATCAATCGGGGCGTGGCTAGACAGCGCCCCCTATAATTATTATTCTCTTTTTTTTCAATGTATTTTGCATTTTTGAGGTGCTTGCCATGGATGAAAACTCACAGAACTTTGCACACACATGAGAAGTGTTGGCTGTCAGGACGTATCAGATGCTCAGACCTGGGCGTGGCCGAGGGACTCCACAGCGCCCCCTAATGCTTTGTCTTCTATTGTGGACAGGCACTTTGAGCTACCTTCACCTAATTTGGTAGGCATGTGGGACTCCTCTGGACAAACACATTTTTCATTCGCATCGAATGAAATATGTGAACAGGAAGTCAGCCATTTTGAATTTTGTGCATTTTACACGTACTACACTTTTAAGTACTCCTCCTAGGGGGTTCATTGCATTCACACGAAATATGGTCAAAGTGGTCTCAGGATAGTCATGATACGAATTCCAAAGGATATTTTTGATATCTCAAACGGTATGGTCATGGCGAGGCGTACAATTTTTATGTCACGCCGCGCCAAAAGGAAGTGGCCATAATTTTGTGGTTTACATCGTCTGATCTGGCTGATATTTTACAAATATGTTCATTGTGTGAGTATACTCACATCCATGTCCCAAGAAGAAGTCAATGTTATAGCGCCACCATCTGGCAACAGGAAGTGAGGTTTTTATCATATTTGTATGCGTTCCTGCTAGGGTATTCATCACATTCACACCAAATGAAGTCAGCATGATCTTAGGATAGTCCTGACCCTAAAAGCCAAACGGATTTTTGATATCTCAAATGGTTTGGCAATGGCGAGGCGTACAATACACACGTTACGAGCGAAAACAGGAAGTGGGCTTAATTCCGTTCTACATTGTCTGATTGGGCTGATATTTTACAGATATATTCACTGTTGGAGTGCAATCACATCCATATCCACATACATCTGGGCGTGGCTACGCAGCGCCCCCTATGGTTCTTTTCTAATATTGTGGACATATACTTTCACGTAAATTCACCGAATATGGTATGCATATGGGTCTCCTCAAGACACACACATTTCTCATTTGCATCCCTTAACTTTTCCAAACAGGAAGTGAGCTATTCTGGATTTTGTGTGTTTTTAAGTGTTTTTACACGTACCAAACTCTGAAATACTCCTCCTAGGGAGTTCATCACATTCACACCAAATGTGGTGAGAATGGTCTCAGGATAATCCTGATGCTAAATTGAAAGGATATTTCTGATATGTCAAACGGTACGGCTATGGCGAGGCGTACAATTTGAGGTCTCGCCGCGGCAACAGGAAGTGTTCGTAATTTCATTCTAGATGGTCTGATCTGGTTGATATTACACAGATATGTTCGTTGTGGGAGTATAATCTAATTCATATCCCAAGAAGAAGTCAATGTTATAGCGCCACCATCTGGCAACAGGAAGTGAGGTTTTTATCGTATTTGTATGCGTTCCTGCTAGGGTATTCATCACATTCACACCAAATGAAGTCAGCATGATCTTAGGATAGTCCTGACCCTAAAAGCCAAACGGATTTTTGATATCTCAAATGGTTTGGCAATGGCGAGGCGTACAATACACACGTTACGAGCGAAAACAGGAAGTGGGCTTAATTCCGTTCTACATTGTCTGATTGGGCTGATATTTTACAGATATATTCACTGTTGGAGTGCAATCACATCCATATCCACATACATCTGGGCGTGGCTATGCAGCGCCCCCTATGGTTCTTTTCTAATATTGTGGACATATACTTTCACGTAAATTCACCGAATATGGTATGCATATGGGTCTCCTCAAGACACACACATTTCTCATTTGCATCCCTTAACTTTTCCAAACAGGAAGTGAGCTATTCTGGATTTTGTGTGTTTTTAAGTGTTTTTACACGTACCAAACTCTGAAATACTCCTCCTAGGGAGTTCATCACATTCACACCAAATGTGGTGAGAATGGTCTCAGGATAATCCTGATGCTAAATTGAAAGGATATTTCTGATATGTCAAACGGTACGGCTATGGCGAGGCGTACAATTTGAGGTCTCGCCGCGGCAACAGGAAGTGTTCGTAATTTCATTCTAGATGGTCTGATCTGGTTGATATTACACAGATATGTTCGTTGTGGGAGTATAATCTAATCCATATCCCAAAAATGACTCAATGTTATAGCGCCACCATCTGGCAACAGGAAGTGGATTTAATTTCACTCGACATCTTCCGATGTGGCAGAAAATTTAGAAATATGTATATTGTTGGAGTGTAATTAAATCCATATTCCAAAAATGACTCAATGTTATAGCGCCACCATCTGGAAACTAGAACATTGAATTGACCTTAATTTCACTCAACATCTTCCGATGTGGCTGAAAATTTTGAAATAGATTTATTATTGGAGTGTAATCAAATTAAAAAACCATACACGGCTCAATATTATAGCGCCACCATCTGGCAACAGGAAGTGAGTCTTATGTCATTGATGCATTCCAATAGCAACACCAACATCTTCATTGATAAAAGGGGAATTCCTGTGCACACTATACATTGCCAAGGAAGGTGATTATTTCCAAAGTGTGTACATATTGTTAAACATGTCATTGGCACAACTATGCCACCAAGGTGGTTGCGCCCATGGTGCTTGGGCCCGTTCATTGCTGCTTGCAGCTATATTTATTATTAGGGCCCAAGCACCGTAGGGTGCGAAGGACCCTATTGTTATTGGAAGGATTATTATTAGGGCCCAAGCACCGTAGGGTGAGAAGGACCCTATTGTTATTGTAAAGATTATTATTAGGGCCCAAGCACCGTAGGGTGCGAAGGACCCTATTGTTATTGTAAAGATTATTATTATTATTATTATTATTATTATTATTATTATTCTTTCTCTTCCGTCAAATGGGCATTTTTGAGGGCCTTGCCATGGCTAAAAAGTCTTGAAATTTTGCAGACACATCAGAAGTGGTGGCCGTCAGGATCTATCAGATGCTCAGACCTGGGTGTGGCCGAGGGACTCCACAGCGCCCCCTATTGCGCTGACCCCCCCCCCCCCCCCCTGCATTGTTGTCTATTGTGGGCAGGCACTTTGAGCTACATGAACCTAATTTGGTATGCATGTGTGGCTCCTCAATTGAAACACATTTCTCATTCGCATTGATGCAAATATGCAAACAGGAAGTCAGCCATTTTGAATTTTATGCGTTTCACATGTACTACACTTTTAAGTACTCCTCCTAGGCGGTTCATCGCATTCACACCAAATGTGGTAAGAATGGTCTCAAGATAGTCATGATTCTAAATTGCCAGGATATTTTTGATATCTCAAACGATATGGTCATGGCGAGGCGTACAATTTTTATGTCACGCCGCGCCAAAAGGAAGTGGCCATAATTTCATGGTTTACATCGTCTGATCTGGCTGATATTTTACAAATATGTTCATTGTGTGAGTATACTCACATCCATGTCCCAAGAAGAAGTCAATGTTATAGCGCCACCATCTGGCAACAGGAAGTGAGGTTTTTATCATATTTGTATGCCTTCCTGCTAGGGTATTCATCACATTCACACCAAATGTAGTCAGCATGATCTTAGGATAGTCCTGACGCTAAAAGCCAAAGGCATATTTGATATCTCAAACGGTTTGGCAATGGCGAGGCGTACAATACACACGTTACGAGCGAAAACAGGAAGTGGGCTTAATTCCGTTCTACATCGTCTGATTGGGCTGATATTTTACAGATATATTCACTGTTGTAGTGCAATCACATCCATATCCACATACATCTGGGCGTGGCTACGCAGCGCCCCCTATGGTTCTTTTCTAATATTGTGGACATATACTTTCACGTAAATTCACCGAATATTTTAAGCATATGGGTCTCCTCAAGACACACACATTTCTCATTTGCATCCCTTAACTTTTCCAAATAGGAAGTGAGCTATTCTGGATTTTGTGTGTTTTTAAGTGTTTTTACAAGTACCAAACTCTGAAATACTCCTCCTAGGGGGTTCATCACATTCACACCAAATGAGGTGAGAATGGTCTCAGGATAATCCTGATGCTAAATTGAAAGGATATTTCTGATATGTTAAACGGTACGGCTATGGCGAGGCGTACAATTTGAGGTCTCGCCACGGCAACAGGAAGTGGTCGTAATTTCATTCTAGATGGTCTGATCTGGTTGATATTACACAGATATGTTCGTTGTGGGAGTGTAATCACATCCATATCCCAAAAATGACTCAATGTTATAGCGCCACCATCTGGCAACAGGAAGTGGCCTTCATTTTACTCGACATCTTCCGATGTGGCCGAAAATTTAGAAATATGTATATTGTTGGAGTGTAATTAAATCCATATTCCAAAAACGACTCAATGTTATAGCGCCACCATCTGGAAACTAGAACATTGAATTGACCTTAATTTAACTCAACATCTTCCGATGTGGCTGAAAATTTAGAAATAGATTTATTATTGGAGTGTAATCAAATTCAAAAACCATACACGGCTCAATAATATAGAGCCACCATCTGGCAACAGGAAGTGAGTCTTATATCATTGATGCATTCCAATAGCAACACCAACATCTTCATTGATCAAAGGGAAATTCCTGTGCACACTATACGTTGTCCAGGAAGGTGATTATTTCCAAAGTGTGTACATATTTTGAAACATGTCATTGGCACAACTATGCCACCAAGGCGGTTGCGCCCATGGTGCTTGGGCCCGTTCATTGCTGCTTGCAGCTATATTTATTATTATTATTATTATTATTATTATTATTATTATTATTATTCTTTCTCTTCCGTCAAATGGGCATTTTTGAGGGCCTTGCCCTGGCTAAAAAGTCTTGATATTTTGCAGACACATCAGAAGTGGTGGCCGTCAGGATGTATCAGATGCTCAGACCTGGGTTTTGCCGAGGGACTCCACAGCGCCCCCTATTGTGCTGACCCCCCCCCCCCCCCCCCCTGCATTGTTGTCTGTTGTGGGCAGGGACTTTGAGCTACCTTCACCAAATTTAGTACGCATATAGCACTCCTCGGACCAAACACATTTCTAATTCGCATTGATGCAAATATGCGAACAGGAAGTCAGCCATTTTGAATTTTGTGCGTTTTCACATGTACTACACTTTTAAGTACTCCTCCTAGGCGGTTCATCGCATTCACACCAAATGGGGTAAGAATGGTCTCAACATAGTCATGATTCTAAATTGCCAGGATATTTTTGATATCTCAAACGGTATGGTCATGGCGAGGCGTACAATTTTTATGTCACGCCGCGCCAAAAGGAAGTGGTCATAATTTTGTGGTTTACATCGTCTGATCTGGCTGATATTTTACAAATATGTTCATTCTGTGAGTATACTCACATCCATGTCCCAAGAAGAAGTCAATGTTATAGCGCCACCATCTGGCAACAGGAAGTGAGGTTTTTATCATATTTGTATGTGTTCCTGCTAGGGTATTCATCACATTCACACCTAATGAAGTCAGCATGATCTTAGGATAGTCCTGACCCTAAAAGCCAAACGGATTTTTGATATCTCAAATGGTTTGGCAATGGCGAGGCGTACAATACACACGTTACGAGCGAAAACAGGAAGTGGGCTTAATTCCGTTCTACATTGTCTGATTGGGCTGAAATTTTACAGATATATTCACTGTTGGAGTGCAATCACATCCATATCCACATACATCTGGGCGTGGCTACGCAGCGCCCCCTATGGTTCTTTTCTAATATTGTGGACATATACTTTCACGTAAATTCACCGAATATGGTATGCATATGGGTCTCCCCAAGACACACACATTTCTCATTTGCATCCCTTAACGTTTCTAAACAGGAAGTGAGCTATTCTGGATTTTGTGTGTTTTTAAGTGTTTTTACACGTACCAAACTCTGAAATACTCCTCCTAGGGAGTTCATCACATTCACACCAAATGTGGTGAGAATGGTCTCAGGATAATCCTGATGCTAAATTGAAAGGATATTTCTGATATGTCAAACGGTACGGCTATGGCGAGGCGTACAATTTGAGGTCTCGCCGCGGCAACAGGAAGTTTTCGTAATTTCGTTCTAGATGGTCTGATCTGGTTGATATTACACAGATATGTTCGTTGTGGGAGTATAATCTAATCCATATCCCAAAAATGACTCAATGTTATAGCGCCACCATCTGGCAACAGGAAGTGGCTTTAATTTCACTCGACATCTTCCGATGTGGCCGAAAATTTAGAAATATCTATATTGTTGGAGTGTAATTAAATCCATATTCCAAAAATGACTCAATGTTATAGCGCCACCATCTGGAAACTAGAACATTGAATTGACCTTAATTTCACTCAACATCTTCCGATGTGGCTGAAAATTTTGAAATAGATTTATTATTGGAGTGTAATCAAATTCAAAAACCATACACGGCTCAATATTATAGCGCCACCATCTGGCAACAGGAAGTGAGTCTTATGTCATTGATGCATTCCAATAGCAACACCAACATCTTCATTGATAAAAGGGGAATTCCTGTGCACACTATACATTGCCAAGGAAGGTGATTATTTCCAAAGTGTGTACATATTGTTAAACAAGTCATTGGCACAACTATGCCACTAAGGCGGTTGCGCCCATGGTGCTTGGGCCCGTTCATTGCTGCTTGCAGCTATATTTAGGGCCCAAGCACCGTAGGGTGCGAAGGACCCTATTGTTATTGTAAAGATTATTATTATTATTATTAGGGCCCAAGCACCGTAGGGTGCGAAGGACCCTATTGTTATTGTAAAGATTATTATTATTATTATTAGGGCCCAAGCACCGTAGGGTGCGAAGGACCCTATTGTTATTGGAAGGATTATTATTATTATTATTATTATTATTATTATTATTATTATTATTATTATTATTATTATTATTCTTTTTTTTTCAATGTTTTGTGCATTTTTGAGGTGCTTGCCATGGATGAAAACTCACAGAATTTTGCACACACATCAGAAGTGGTGGCTGTCAGGTTGTCTCAGATGCTCAGACCTGGGCGTGGCTGAGGGACTCCACAGCGCCCCCTATCGCATTGTCATCTATTGTGGGCAGGCACTTTGAGCTACCTTCACAAAATTTAGTACGCATATAGCACTCCTCGGTCCAAACACATTTCTCATTCACATCTAATCAAATATACAAACAGGAAGTCAGCCATTTTGGATTTTGTGCGTTTTACACGTACTGCACTTTTAAGTACTCCTCCTAGGGGGTTCATCACATTCACACCACCTGTGGTCAGAATGGTCTCAGGATATTCATGATGCTAAATTGGCAGGATATTTTTGATAGCTCAAACGGGACGGTCCTGGGGAGGCGTAGAATTTTTATGTCACGCCACGCCAACAGGAAGTGGCCGTAATTTCATGGTTTACATCGTCTGATCTGGCTGATATTTTAGAAATACGTTTATTGTTGGAGTATAATCACATCCATATCCCAAGAACGGGTCAATGTTATAGCGCCACCATCTGGCAACAGGAAGTGAGGTCTTTATCATATTTGTATGCCTTCCTGCTAGGGCATTCATCACATTCACACGAAATGTGGTCCGCATGATCTTAGGATAGTCATGACCATAAGCTGTGAAGGGATTTTTGATATCTCAAACGGTATGGAAATGGCGAGTCGCACAGTACACATATTGCGTGCAAAAAAATGACTTTTTTTTTGACATCGTCCGATCTGGCTGATATTTTACAAATATGTTCAGTGTTGGAGTACAATATGAAATATATACATATCAATCGGGGCGTGGCTAGACAGCGCCCCCTATAATTATTATTCTCTTTTTTTTCAATGTATTTTGCATTTTTGAGGTGCTTGCCATGGATGAAAACTCACAGAACTTTGCACACACATGAGAAGTGTTGGCTGTCAGGATGTGTCAGATGCTCAGACCTGGGCGTGGCCGAGGGACTCCACAGCGCCCCCTAATGCTTTGTCTTCTATTGTGGACAGGCACTTTGAGCTACCTTCACCTAATTTGGTATGCATGTGGGACTCCTCTGGAGAAACACATTTCTCTTTTGCATCAAATCAAATATGTGAACAGGAAGTCAGCCATTTTGAATTTTGTGCATTTTACACGTACTACACTTTTAAGTACTCCTCCTAGGGGGTTCATTGCATTCACACGAAATATGGTCAAAGTGGTCTCAGGATAGTCATGATACTAATTCCAAAGGATATTTTTGATATCTCAAACGGTATGGTCATGGCGAGGCGTAAAATTTTCATGTCACGCCGCGCCAACAGGAAGTAGCCATAAATTCATGGTCTACATTGTCTGATCTGGCTGATATTTTACAAATATGTTCACTGTTAGAGTGTAATCACATCCAAATACCAAGAAAAAATCAATGTTATAGCGCCACCATCTGGCAATGGAAGTGAGGTTTTTATCATGTTTGTATGCGTTCCTGCGAGGGTATTCATCACATTCACACCAAATGTAGTCATCATGATCTTAGAATAGTCCTGACCCTAAATGACGAAAGGATTTTTGATATCTCAAACGGTTTGGCAATGGCGAGGCGTATAATACACACGTTACGCCCAAAAACAGGAAGTGGGCTTAATTCTGTTCTACATCATCTGATCGGGCTGATATTTTACAAATATATTCACTTTTGGAGTGCAATCACATCCATATCCACATTCATCTGGGCGTGGCTACACAGCGCCCCCTATGGCTTTTTTCTAATATTGTGGACATATACTTTCACGTAAATGCACCACGTCTGGTAGGCATAAGGGTCTCCTCAAGACACACACATTTCTCATTTGCATCCCTTAACTTTTCCCAACAGGAAGTGAGCTATTTTGGATTTTGTGTGTTTTTAAGTGTTTTTTCACGTACCAAACTTTGAAATACTCTTCCTAGGGGGTTCATCACATTCACACAAAATGTGGTCAGCATGATGTTATAGCCCTGACACACAACTATGAACTGATTTTTAATATCTTGGAATGGTATGGCTATGGTCAGCCTTAAAATTAACTTGTAATGCTGCCCAAACAGTTCATGTTTTAATACAATTATGTATTAAATAATTTCAAAAAGGTATTAAATTCTACATTGCCTGATTTTGAGGCTACAACTTTTCACATATGTTCATTGTTGGAGTGTCATCACATCCATTAAGCAATAATAGTTCACTATTTTCGCTGGAGACTCATTATATCCAGTCTTAAAACTTCAACGCAAGTCGCAAATGACTCTCCCATTTCTAATACGCGACTGCCATCTTCTGGCAAAAGTTGGTATTGCATATATCTTGCAATGACGTTCAATGTTATTTGGTTTAAAAAAACCCGTGTTGTAGCATTTTAAGGACTCAATACAAAACAGCTGTTCGGAAAATCAAGAAGCCTTATTAAGGAATTCGAGCCGTTTCTATTTGACTTCATTCGGTTGAAGTGAATGCCGTAACCTAATTAAATGTAATTCGCGTCGGAATACACATAATAGCCTACACTGTCAACGTGAAATAAAAATATATAGAGGTTTAAATCGATCCTATATTGGGACATTTGTTATGATGGCTGGTGCAACGGGCATTTTCGGTACCGTTGACCATAATCGAATGCTAGCATTTATATCATTACACTGACCAAGTCCTGTTAAAAAGCACATCACCTTTGTGGAAACAGTGAAGTTGTCTACACAATCTATTCTACTCACAGACTAACTGCGTCGCTGTAACTTCCCCCCATTTCTGATACGGGGATTCCATTTATTGGCAGAAAGTGGAACTTTTATATTTTTCTTCCTTCAAGTGATTTTTCAACGATAGGTTTTTTTTTTTTTTCTAGCGAGCCAGTAGGCATAACGATGTATGATTTACAGCTGCAGCCTACGTGACAAAATGTATTGACAACACCCAGCCCGACGTTTCTTTGCATCTATTTTCATTTTTGAATAGAATATCTGAAATAAATATTAAAGACATTTAATGACTGTCTTTAACTGGCAGGAGAGTAGCATATATTTAAAAGAGTCAAAAGTCAAAAAGAAACGTTAACGTTTGAGATGGCTCTGGTCGAACTCTGTGTTAACATGAGACCGTTATGTTCAACAAAGGTATGGCATGCAGGTCGTTGCGAGATGACGCGCATTGGCTAACAGCAGCCAGCCTGTCCACTGTCTGTGTGAGTCAAAAAAACAGGTCAGCTACGTTTGTTTACATGAATAGAAAACTTTCAGTTAAATCGCCAGATATGTTAGTTTATTTTGCTTGTCATTAAACACGAATTAAGAGAACATACAATTTCGCTAGGAATTTTTGACTTAATATGAAAATACCGGATTGAGGGCAGAGACTTGGCATCTCCTTTAGATTTGGCTGAACAAATGCGTTTCAGGCAGCATAATTACCGGTGAAATGGAAAAGAATGATGCTGGCTAACTCGACGTTTAATGCAATATTATCCGACACTTCGGAGAGAAATTATTTAACCAGGATGAAAGGAAACATACAACTTTTGGCCAATAGATAACGTACGTGTATAAGAGGGCAGTATAGCTTAATGGTTCAGACAGTGGATTAAGACATGCAAGGTCCGCGGTTCCATCCCCGGTGCGGCCACAATAAAGTTGAATAGTTTCTTTACGCCAATGGTTTTATTTTGAGTGCATATTTATAACCGAATGACTTCTCAAGCGTAAATTGTGCCTCCCGCTGTAAAATCTATTGAAATTAATTCATCTCTGCTCTCCATACAGGACTGGAGCATATTATTACACTGTGCAAGCAAGAAGTAATTTTTGTTTCATTCTACATTGTCTGATGTGGCAGAAACTTCACACATGTTCATTTTTGGAGTGTAATCTCATCCATATGAAAGGCTCAATGGCATAGCGCCACCATCTGACTACAGGAAGTGGCTTTAATTTTACTTGACAACTTCCAATTTGGCTGAAAATGGACAAATATGTTAATTATTGGAGTGTAATCAAATCCATGAACCATACACGGCTCAATATTATACCGTCACCATCTGGCAACAGGAAGTGGCTTAAATTTTACGTGACATCTTCCAATTTGGCTGAAAATGTACAAATTTGTTAATTATTGGAGTGAAATCAAATCCATAAACCATACACGGCTCAATATTATAGCGCCACCATCTGGCAATAGGAAGTGAGGCTTATATCATTGATGCATTCCAATAGCAGCAGAAACATCTTCATTGATCAAAGGGGAATTCCTGTGCACACTATACGTTGTCCAGGAAGGTGATTATTTCCAAAGTGTGTACATATTGTGAAACATGTCATTGGCACAACTATGCCACCAAGGCGGTTGCGCCCATGGTGCTTGGGCCCGTTCATTGCTGCTTGCAGCTATATTTAGGGCCCAAGCACCGTAGGGTGCGAAGGACCCTATTGTTATTGGAAGGATTATTATTATTATTATTATTATTATTATTATTATTATTATTATTCTTTCTCTTCCGTCAAATGGGCATTTTTGAGGGCCTTGCCATGGCTAAAAAGTCTTGAAATTTTGCAGACACATCAGAAGTGGTGGCCGTCAGGATCTATCAGATGCTCAGACCTGGGTGTGGCCGAGGGACTCCACAGCGCCCCCTATTGCGCTGACCCCCCCCCCCCCATTGCATTGTTGTCTATTGTGGGCAGGCACTTTGAACTACATGAAACTAATTTGGTAACCATGTGTGGCTCCTCAATTCAAACACATTTCTCATTCGCATTGATGCAAATATGCGAACAGGAAGTGAGCTATTTTGGATTTTGTGTGTTTTACACGTACTACACTTTTAAGTACTCCTCCTAGGGGGTTCATCGCATTCACACCAACTGTGGTCAGAATGGTCTCAGGATATTCATGATGCTAAATTGCCAGGATATTTTTGATAGCTCAAACGGGATGGTCATGGCGAGGCGTGCAATTTTTATGTCACGCCGCGCCAACAGGAAGTGGTCATAATTTCATGGTCTACATCGTCTGATCTGGCTGATATTTTAGAAATATGTTTAGTGTTGGAGTATAATCACATCCATATCCCAAGAACGGGTCAATGTTATAGCGCCACCATCTGGCAACAGGAAGTGAGGTCTTTATCATATTTGTATGCCTTCCTGCTAGGGCATTCATCACATTCACACGAAATGTGGTCAGCATGATCTTAGGATCGTCATGACCATAAGCTGTGAAGGGATTTTTGATATCTCAAACGGTATGGAAATGGCCAGTCGTACAGTACACATATTTCGTGCAAAAAAATGACTTTTTTTTCGACATCGTCCGATCTGGCTGATATTTTACAAATATGTTCACTGTTGGAGTACAATATGAAATATATACATATCAATCGGGGCGTGGCTAGACAGCGCCCCCTATAATTATTATTCTCTTTTTTTTCAATGTATTTAGCATTTTTGAGGTGCTTGCCATGGATGGAAACTCACGGAATTTTGCACACACATGAGAAGTGTTGGCTGTCAGGACGTATCAGATGCTCAGACCTGGGCGTGGCCGAGGGACTCCACAGCGCCCCCTAATGCTTTGTCTTCTATTGTGGACAGGCACTTTGAGCTACCTTCACCTAATTTGGTATGCATGTGGGCCTCCTCTGGACAAACACATTTCTCTTTCGCATCGAATCGAATATGTGAACAGGAAGTCAGCCATTTTGAATTTTGTGCATTTTACACGTACTACACTTTTAAGTACTCCTCCTAGGGGGTTCATTGCATTCACACGAAATGTGGTCAAAGTGGTCTCAGGATAGTCATGATACTAATTCCTAAGGATATTTTTGATATCTCAAACGGTATGGTCATGGCGAGGCGTACAATTTTCATGTCACGCCGCGCCAACAGGAAGTAGCCATAAATTCATGATCTACATTATCTGATCTGGCTGATATTTTACAAATATGTTCACTGTTAGAGTGTAATCACATCCATATACCAAGAAGAAATCAATGTTATAGCGCCACCATCTGGCAACGGACGTGAGGTTTTTATCATGTTTGTATGCGTTCCTGCTAGGGTATTCATCACATTCACACCAAATGTAGTCATCATGATCTTAGAATAGTCCTGACCCTAAATGACGAAAGGATTTTTGATATCTCAAACGGTTTGGCAATGGCGAGGCGTATAATACACACGTTACACCCAAAAACAGGAAGTGGGCTTAATTCCGTTCTACATCATCTGATCGGGCTGATATTTTGCAAATATATTCACTTTTGGAGTGCAATCACATCCATATCCACATTCATCTGGGCGTGGCTACACAGCGCCCCCTATGGCTTTTTTCTAATATTGTGGACACATACTTTCACGTAAATGCACCACGTCTGGTAGGCATAAGGGTCTCCTCAAGACACACACATTTCTCATTTGCATCCCTTAACTTTTCCCAACAGGAAGTGAGCAATTTTGGATTTTGTGTGTTTTTAAGTGTTTTTTCACGTACCAAACTTTGAAATACTCTTCCTAGGGGGTTCATCACATTCACACAAAATGTGGTCAGCATGATATTATAGCCCTGACACACAACTATGAACTGATTTTTAATATCTTGGAATGGTATGGCTATGGTCAGCCTTAAAATTAACTTGTAATGCTGCCCAAACAGTTCATGTTTTAATACAATTATGTATTAAATAATTTCAAAAAGGTATTAAATTCTACATTGCCTGATTTTGAGGCTACAACTTTTCACATATGTTCATTGTTGGAGTGTCATCACATCCATTAAGCAATAATAGTTCACTATTTTCGCTGGAGACTCATTATATCCAGTCTTAAAACTTCAACGCAAGTCGCAAATGACTCTCCCATTTCTAATACGCGACTGCCATCTACTGGCAAAAGTTGGTATTGCATATATCTTGCAATGACGTTCAATGTTATTTGGTTTAAAAAAAACCGTGTTGTAGCATTTTAAGGACTCAATACAAAACAGCTGTTCGGAAAGTTAGCTTGAAAACCAAGAAGACTTATTAAGGAATTCGAGCCGTTTCTATTTGACTTCATTCGGTTGAAGTGAATGCCGTAACCCAATTAAATGTAATTCGCGTCGGAATACACATAATAGCCTACACTGTCAACGTGAAATAAAAATATATAGAGGTTTAAATCGATCCTATATTGGGACATTTGTTATGATGGCTGGTGCAACGGGCATTTTCGGTACCGTTGACCATAATCGAATGCTAGCATTTATATCATTACACTGACCAAGTCGTGTTAAAAAGCACATCACCTTTGTGGAAACAGTGAAGTTG
Source organism: Conger conger (assembly GCF_963514075.1). Taxonomy (NCBI): domain Eukaryota; kingdom Metazoa; phylum Chordata; class Actinopteri; order Anguilliformes; family Congridae; genus Conger; species Conger conger. The sequence continues at coordinate 54,385,535 of NC_083768.1, read as the reverse complement.
TCTACACAATCTATTCTACTCAGAGACTAACTGCGTCGCTGTAACTTCCCCCCATTTCTGATACGGGGATTCCATTTATTCGCAGAAAGTGGAACTTTTATATTTTTCTTCCTTCAACTGATTTTTCAACGATAGTTTTTTTTTTTTTTCTAGCGAGCCAGTAGGCATAACGATGTATGATTTACAGCTGCAGCCTACGTGACAAAATGTATTGACAACACCCAGCCCGACGTTTCTTTGCATCTATTTTCATTTTTGAATAGAATATCTGAAATAAATATTAAAGACATTTAATGACTGTCTTTAACTGGCAGGAGAGTAGCATATATTTAAAAGAGTCAAAAGTCAAAAAGAAACGTTAACGTTTGAGATGGCTCTGGTCGAACTCTGTGTTAACATGAGACCGTTATGTTCAACAAAGGTATGGCATGCAGGTCGTTGCGAGATGACGCGCATTGGCTAACAGCAGCCAGCCTGTCCACTGTCTGTGTGAGTCAAAAAAACAGGTCAGCTACGTTTGTTTACATGAATAGAAAACTTTCAATTAAATCGCCAGATATGTTAGTTTATTTTGCTTGTCATTAAACATGAATTAAGAGAACATACAATTTCGCTAGGAATTTTTGACTTAATATGAAAATACCGGATTGAGGGCAGAGACTTGGCATCTCCTTTAGATTTGGCTGAACAAATGCGTTTCAGGCAGCATAATTACCGGTGAAATGGAAAAGAATGATGCTGGCTAACTAGACGTTTAATGCAATATTATCCGACACTTAGGAGAGAAATTATTTAACCAAGATAAAAGGAAACATACAACTTTTGGCCAATAGATGGCGTACGTGTATAAGAGGGCAGAATAGCTTAATGGTTCAGACAGTGGATTAAGACATGCAAGGTCTGCAGTTCCATCCCCGGTGCGGCCACAATAAAGTTGAATAGTTTCTTTACGCCAATGGTTTTATTTTGAGTGCATATTTATAACCGAATGACTTCTCAAGCGTAAATTGTGCCTCCCGCTGTAAAATCTATTGAAATTAATTCATCTCTGCTCTCCATACAGGACTGGAGCATATTATTACAATGTGCAAGCAAGAAGTAATTTTTGTTTCATTCTACATTGTCTGATGTGGCAGAAACTTCACACATGTTCATTTTTGGAGTGTAATCTCATCCATATACCAAGAAAGGCTCAATGGCATAGCGCCACCATCTGGGAACAGGAAGTGGCTTTAATTTTACTTGACATCTTCCAATTTGGCTGAAAATGTACAAATATGTTAATTATTGGAGTGTAATCAAATCCATGAACCATACACGGCTCAATCTTATCGCGCCACCATCTGGCAAAAGGAAGTGGCTTTAATTTTACTCGACATGTTCCAATTTGGCTGAAAATGTACAAATATGTTCATTTTTGGAGTGAAATCAAATCCATAAACCATACACAGCTCAATATTATAGCGCCACCATCTGGCAATAGGAAGTGAGGCTTATATCATTGATGCATTCCAATAGCAGCAGCAACATCTTCATTGCTCAAAGGGGAATTCCTGTGCACACTATACGTTGTCAAGGAAGGTGATTATTTCCAAAGTGTGTACATATTGTGAAACATGTCATTGGCACAACTGTGCCACCAAGGCGGTTGCGCCCATGGTGCTTGGGCCCGTTCATTGCTGCTTGCAGCTATATTTATTATTATTATTCTTTTTTCTATATGCAAATGGGCCTTTTTGAGGTGCTTGCCATGCATAAAAAGTCTGGGAATTTTGCACACACATCAGAAATGAGGACCTTCAGGATCGATTAGATGCTCAGACCTGGGCGTGGCCGAGAGACTCCACAGCACCCCCTATCGCATTGTCATCTATTGTGGGCAGGCACTTTGAGCTACCTTCACAAAATTTAGTAGGCATATAGCACTCCTCGGACCAAAAACATTTATCATTTGCATCTAATCAAATATACAAACAGGAAGTCAGCCATTTTGGATTTTGTGCGTTTTACATGTACTGCACTTTTAAGTACTCCTCCTTGGGGTTTCATCACATTCACACCACCTGTGGTCAGAATGGTCTCAGGATATTCATGATGCTAAATTGCCAGGATATTTTTGATAGCTCAAACGGGACGGTCCTGGGGAGGCGTAGAATTTTTATGTCACGCCGCGCCAACAGGAAGTGGCCGTAATTTCATGGTCTACATTGTCTGATCTGGCTGATATTTTAGAAATACGTTTAGTGTTGGAGTATAATCACATCCATATCCCAAGAACGGGTCAATGTTATAGCGCCACCATCTGGCAATAGGAAGTGAGGTCTTTATCATATTTGTATGCCTTCCTGCTAGGTCATTCATCACATTCACACGAAATGTGGTCAGCATGATCTTAGGATAGTCATGACCATAAGCTGTGAAGGGATTTTTGATATCTCAAACGGTATGGAAATGGCGAGTCGTACAGTACACATATTGCGTGCAAAAAAATGACTTTTTTTTTGACATCGTCCGATCTGGCTGATATTTTACAAATATGTTCACTGTTGGAGTACAATATAAAATATATACATATCAATCGGGGCGTGGCTAGACAGCGCCCCCTATAATTATTATTCTCTTTTTTTTCAATGTATTTTGCATTTTTGAGGTTCTTGCCATGGATGCAAACTCACAGAATTTTGCACACACATGAGAAGTGTTGGCTGTCAGGATGTATCAGATGCTCAGACCTGGGCGTGGCCGAGGGACTCCACAGCGCCCCCTAATGCTTTGTCTTTTATTGTGGACAGGCACTTTGAGCTACCTTCACCTAATTTGGTATGCATGTGGGCCTCCTCTGGACAAACACGTTTCTCATTCGCATCGAATCAAATATGTGAACAGGAAGTCAGCCATTTTGAATTTTGTGCATTTTACACGTACTACACTTTTTAAGTACTCCTCCTAGGGGGTTCATTGCATTCACACAAAATGTGGTCAAAGTGGTCTCAGGATAGTCATGATACTAATTCCAAAGGATATTTTTGATATTTCAAACGGTATGGTCATGGCGAGGCGTAAAATTTTCATGTCACGCCGCGCCAACAGGAAGTAGCCATAAATTCATGGTCTACATTTTCTGATCTGGCTGATATTTTACAAATATGTTCACTGTTAGAGTGTAATCACATCCATATACCAAGAAGAAATCAATGTTATAGCGCCACCATCTGGCAACGGACGTGAGGTTTTTATCATGTTTGTATGCGTTCCTGCTAGGGTATTCATCACATTCACACCAAATGTAGTCATCATGATCTTAGAATAGTCCTGACCCTAAATGACGAAAGGATTTTTGATATCTCAAACGGTTTGGCAATGGCGAGGCGTATAATACACACGTTACGCCCAAAAACAGGAAGTGGGCTTAATTCCGTTCTACATCATCTGATCGGGCTGATATTTTACAAATATATTCACTTTTGGAGTGCAATCACATCCATATCCACATTCATCTGGGCGTGGCTACACAGCGCCCCCTATGGCTTTTTTCTAATATTGTGGACATATACTTTCACGTAAATGCACCACGTCTGGTAGGCATAAGGGTCTCCTCAAGACACACACATTTCTCATTTGCATCCCTTAACTTTTCCCAACAGGAAGTGAGCTATTTTGGATTTTGTGTGTTTTTAAGTGTTTTTTCACGTACCAAACTTTGAAATACTCTTCCTAGGGGGTTCATCACATTCACACAAAATGTGGTCAGCATGATATTATAGCCCTGACACACAACTATGAACTGATTTTTAATATCTTGGAATGGTATGGCTATGGTCAGCCTTAAAATTAACTTGTAATGCTGCCCAAACAGTTCATGTTTTAATACAATTATGTATTAAATAATTTCAAAAAGGTATTAAATTCTACATTGCCTGATTTTGAGGCTACAACTTTTCACATATGTTCATTGTTGGAGTGTCATCACATCCATTAAGCAATAATAGTTCACTATTTTCGCTGGAGACTCATTATATCCAGTCTTAAAACTTCAACGCAAGTCGCAAATGACTCTCCCATTTCTAATACGCGACTGCCATCTACTGGCAAAAGTTGGTATTGCATATATCTTGCAATGACGTTCAATGTTATTTGGTTTAAAAAAAACCGTGTTGTAGCATTTTAAGGACTCAATACAAAACAGCTGTTCGGAAAGTTAGCTTGAAAACCAAGAAGCCTTATTAAGGAATTCGAGCCGTTTCTATTTGACTTCATTCGGTTGAAGTGAATGCCGTAACCAAATTAAATGTAATTCGCGTCGGAATACACATAATAGCCTACACTGTCAACGTGAAATAAAAATATATAGAGGTTTAAATCGATCCTATATTGGGACATTTGTTATGATGGCTGGTGCAACGGGCATTTTCGGTACCGTTGACCATAATCGAATGCTAGCATTTATATCATTACCCTGACCAAGTCCTGTTAAAAAGCACATCACCTTTGTGGAAACAGTGAAGTTGTCTACACAATCTATTCTACTCAGAGACTAACTGCGTCGCTGTAACTTCCCCCCATTTCTGATACGGGGATTCCATTTATTGGCCGAAAGTGGAACTTTTATATTTTTCTTCCTTCAAGTGATTTTTCAACGATAGGTTTTTGTTTTTTTTCTAGCGAGCCAGTAGGCATAACGATGTATGATTTACAGCTGCAGCCTACGTGACAAAATGTATTGACAACACCCAGCCCGACGTTTCTTTGCATCTATTTTCATTTTTGAATAGAATATCTGAAATAAATATTAAAGACATTTAATGACTGTCTTTAACTGGCAGGAGAGTAGCATATATTTAAAAGAGTCAAAAGTCAAAAAGAAACGTTAACGTTTGAGATGGCTCTGGTCGAACTCTGTGTTAACATGAGACCGTTATGTTCAACAAAGGTATGGCATGCAGGTCGTTGCGAGATGACGCGCATTGGCTAACAGCAGCCAGCCTGTCCACTGTCTGTGTGAGTCAAAAAAACAGGTCAGCTACGTTTGTTTACATGAATAGAAAACTTTCAGTTAAATCGCCAGCTATGTTCGTTTATTTTGCTTGTCATTAAACACGAATTAAGAGAACATACAATTTCGCTAGGAATTTTTGACTTAATATGAAAATACCGGATTGAGGGCAGAGACTTGGCATCTCTTTTAGATTTGGCTGAACAAATGCGTTTCAGGCAGCATAATTACCGGTGAAATGGAAAAGAATGATGCTGGCTAACTAGACTTTTAATGCAATATTATCCGACACTTCGGCGAGAAATTATTTAACCAAGATGAAAGGAAACATACAACATTTGGCCAATAGATGGCGCCCGTGTATAAGAGGGCAGTATACCTTAATGGTTTAGGCAGTGGATTAAGACATGCAAGGTCGGCGGTTCTATCCCCAGTGCGGTCACAATGAAGTTGAATAGTTTGTTTAAGCCAATGGTTTTATTTTGAGTGCATATTTATAACCGAATGACTTTTCAAGCATAAAATGTGCCTCTCGCTGTAAAATCTATGGAAATTATTTCATCTCTGCTCTCCATACAGGACTGTAGCACGTTATCACAATGTGTTTGTTGTTTTTGTTTCATTCTACATTGTCTGATGTGGCTGAAACTTCACACATGTTCATTTTTGGAGTGTAATCTCATCCATATACCAATAAAGGCTCAATGGCATAGCGCCACCATCTGGCAACAGGAAGTGGCCTTAATTTCACTCGACATCTTCCGATGTGGCTGAAAATGTAGAAATATTTTTATTATTGGAGTGTAATTAAATCCATATACCAAAAATGGCTCAATGTTATAGCTCCACCATCTGGCAAAAGGAAGTGACTTTAATTTTATTGATCATCTTCCGATGTGGCTGAAAATGTACAAATATGTTTATTTCTGGAGTGTAATCAAATTCAAAAAACATACACGGATCAATAATATAGCGCCACCATCTGGCAACAGGAAGTGAGGCTTATATCATTGATGCATTCCAATAGCAGCGCCAACATCTTCATTGATCAAAGGGAAATTCCTGTGCACACTATACGTTGTCCAGGAAGGTGATTATTTTCAAAGTTTGTACATGTTGTGAAACATGTCATTGGCAGAACTATGCCACCAAGGCGGTTGCCCCCATGGGGCTTGGGCCCGTTCATTGCTGCTTGCAGCTATATTTAGGGCCCAAGCACCGTAGGGTGCGAAGGACCCTATTGTTATTGGAAGGATTATTATTATTATTATTATTATTATTATTATTATTATTATTATTATTATTATTATTAGGGCCCAAGCACCGTAGGGTGCGAAGGACCCTATTGTTATTGGAAGGATTATTATTAGGGCCCAAGCACCGTAGGGTGCGAAGGACCCTATTGTTATTGGAAGGATTATTATTATTATTATTATTATTATTAGGGCCCAAGCACCGTAGGGTGCGAAGGACCCTATTGTTATTGGAAGGATTATTATTATTATTATTATTATTATTATTATTAGGGCCCAAGCACCGTAGGGTGCGAAGGACCCTATTGTTATTGGAAGGATTATTATTATTATTATTATTATTAGGGCCCAAGCACCGTAGGGTGCGAAGGACCCTATTGTTATTGTAAAGATTATTATTAGGGCCCAAGCACCATAGGGTGCGAAGGACCCTATTGTTATTGGAAGGATTATTATTATTATTATTATTATTATTATTATTATTATTATTATTCTTTTTCATCAGGCAAATGGGCTTTTTTGAGGGCCTTGCCATGCGTAAAAAGTCTTGACATTTTGCACACACATCAGAAGTGGTTGCTGTCAGGAGCTCTCAGATGCTCAGACCTGGGCGTGGCCGAGGGACTCCACAGCGCCCCCTATCGCATTGTCTTCTATTGTGGGCAGGCACTTTGAGCTACCTGCACCTAATTTGGTGGCGAAATAGCGCTCCTCGGTCCAAACACATTTCTCATTCGGATCTAATCAAATATCTAAACAGGAAGTCAGCCATTTTGGATTTTCTGAGTTTTACACGTACTACACTTTTAAGTACTCCTCCTAGGGGGTTCATCGCATTCACACCAACTGTGGTCAGAATGGTCTCAGGATAGTCATGATGCTAAATTGCCAGGATATTTTTGATAGCTCAAACGGGACAGTCACGGGGAGGATTACAATTTTTATGTCACGCCACGCCAACAGGAAGTGGCCATAATTTCATGGTCTACATTGTCTGATCTGGCTGATATTTTAGAAATTTGTTTATTGTTGGAGTGTAATCACATCCATATCCCAAGAACAGGTCAGTGTTATAGCGCCACCATCTGGCAATAGGAAGTGAGGTCTTTAACATATTTGTATGCCTTCCTGCTAGGGCATTCAGCACATTCACACCAAATGCGGTCAGCATGATCGTAAGATAGTCCTTACGCTAAGTTGTGAAGGGATTTTTGATATCTCAAACGGTATGGAAATGGCGAGTCGTACAGTACACATATTGCGTGCAAAAAAATGACTTTTTTTTCGACATCGTCCGATCTGGCTGATATTTTACAAATATGTTCATTGTAGCAGTACAATATCAGATATATACATATCAATCGGGGCGTGGCTAGACAGCGCCCCCTATAATTATTATTCTCTTTTTTTTCAATGTATTTTGCATTTTTGAGGTGCTTGCCATTGATGGAAACTCACAGAATTTTGCACACACATGAGAAGTGTTGGCTGTCAGGATGTATCAGATGCTCAGACCTGGGCGTGGCCAAGGGACTCCACAGCGCCCCCTAATGCTTTGTCTTCTATTGTGGACAGGCACTTTGAGCTACCTTCACCTAATTTGGTATGCATGTGGGACTCCTCTGGACAAACACATTTCTCATTCGCATTGAATCAAATATGTAAACAGGAAGTCAGCCATTTTGAATTTTGTGCATTTTACACGTACTACACTTTTAAGTACTCCTCCTAGGGGGTTCATTGCATTCACACGAAATGTGGTCAAATTGGTCTCAGGATAGTCATGATACTAATTCCAAAGGATATTTTTGATATCTCAAACGGTATGGTCATGGCGAGGCGTACAATTTTCATGTCACGCCGCGCCAACAGGAAGTTGCCATAAATTCATGGTCTACATTGTCTGATCTGGCTGATATTTTACAAATATGTTCACTTTTAGAGTGTAATCACATCCAAATACCAAGAAGAAATCAATGTTATAGCGCCACCATCTGGCAACGGACGTGAGGTTTTTATCATGTTTGTATGCGTTCCTGCTCAGGTATTCATCACATTCACACCAAATGTAGTCATCATGATCTTAGAATAGTCCTGACCCTAAATGACGAAAGGATTTTTGATATCTCAAACGGTTTGGCAATGGCGAGGCGTATAATACACACGTTACGCCCAAAAACAGGAAGTGGGCTTAATTCCGTTCTACATCATCTGATCGGGCTGATATTTTACAAATATATTCACTTTTGGAGTGCAATCACATCCATATCCACATTCATCTGGGCGTGGCTACACAGCGCCCCCTATGGCTTTTTTCTAATATTGTGGACATATACTTTCACGTAAATGCACCACGTCTGGTAGGCATAAGGGTCTCCTCAAGACACACACATTTCTCATTTGCATCCCTTAACTTTTCCCAACAGGAAGTGAGCTATTTTGGATTTTGTGTGTTTTTAAGTGTTTTTTCACGTACCAAACTTTGAAATACTCTTCCTAGGGGGTTCATCACATTCACACAAAATGTGGTCAGCATGATATTATAGCCCTGACACACAACTATGAACTGATTTTTAATATCTTGGAATGGTATGGCTATGGTCAGCCTTAAAATTAACTTGTAATGCTGCCCAAATAGGAAAATTATATATTAAATAATTTCAAAAAGGTATTAAATTCTACATTGCCTGATTTTGAGGCTACATCTTTTCACATATGTTCATTGTTGGAGTGTCATCACATCCATTAAGCAATAATAGTTTACTATTTTCGCTGGAGACTCATTATCTCCAGTCTTAAAACTTCAACTCAAGTCGCAACTGACTCTCCCATTTCTAATACGCGACTGCCATCTAGTGGCAAAGGTTAGTATTCTTTCTAATTTTCGGTATGGTTTCTCTTTCTTGGATAAAGTGATTTCTCAACGACAAGTTTTGTTTCTTTTTGCGAGCCAGTAACCATAACGATGTATAAGTAACAGCGGCAGCCTACATGACAAAATGTACTGAAAACACCCAGCCCACAGCAACGTTTTTTCTCATCTATCTTAATTAACTCGATTGAATAACTAAAATAAAAAACAGGCTTTTACTGGCAGGAAAGTATCATATATTTAAAAGATTAACACATATAATGCATATATTGCTTTGACGTTCAATGTTATTTGTATTTTAAAAAAACCGTATTGTTGCATTTTAAGGACTCAATACAAAACAGCTGTTCGGAAAGTTGGCTTGAAAACCAAGAAGCCTTATTAAGGAATTCGAGCCGTTTCTATTTGACTTCATTCGATTGAAGTGAATGCCGTAACCCAATTAAATGTAATTCGCGTCGGAATACACATAATAGCCTACACTGTCAACGTGAAATAAAAATATATAGAGGTTTAAATCGATCCTGTATTGGGACATTTGTTATGATGGCTGGTGCAACGGGCATTTTCGGTACCGTTGACCATAATCGAATGCTAGCATTTATATCATTACACTGACCAAGTCCTGTTAAAAAGCACATTTTTGGTTCCTTTGTGGAAACAGTGAAGTTGTCTACACAATCTGTTCTACTCACAGACTAACTGCGTCGCTGTAACTTCCCCCCATTTCTGATACGGCGATTCAATTTATTGGCAGAAAGTGGTACTTTCATTTTTTTCTTCCTTCAAGTGATTTTTCAACGATAGGTTTTTGTTTTTTTCTAGCGAGCCAGTAGGCATAACGATGTATGATTTACAGCTGCAGCCTACGTGACAAAATGTATTGACAACACCCAGCCCGACGTTTCTTTGCATCTATTTTCATTACATGAATTGAATAACTAAAATAAATATTAAAGACATTTAATGACTGTCTTTAACTGGCAGGAGAGTAGCATATATTTAAAAGAGTCAAAAGTCAAAAAGAAACGTTAACGTTTGAGATGGCTCTGGTCGAACTCTGTGTTAACATGAGACCGTTATGTTCAACAAAGGTATGGCATGCAGGTCGTTGCGAGATGACGCGCATTGGCTAACAGCAGCCAGCCTGTCCACTGTCTGTGTGAGTCAAAAAAACTGGTCAGCTACGTTTGTTTACATGAATAGAAAACTTTCAGTTAAATCGCCAGATATGTTAGTTTATTTTGCTTGTCATTAAACACGAATTAAGAGAACATACAATTTCGCTAGGAATTTTTGACTTAATATGAAAATACCGGATTGAGGGCAGAGACTTGGCATCTCCTTTAGATTTGACTGAACAAATGCGTTTCAGGCAGCATAATTACCGGTGAAATGGAAAAGAATGATGCTGGCTAACTAGACATTTAATGCAATATTATCCGACACTTAGGAGAGAAATTATTTAACCAAGATAAAAGGAAACATACAACTTTTGGCCAATAGATGGCGTACGTGTATAAGAGGGCAGTATAGCTTAATGGTTCAGACAGTGGATTAAGACATGCAAGGTCCGCAGTTCCATCCCCGGTGCGGCCACAATAAAGTAGAATAGTTTCTTTACGCCAATGGTTTTATTTTGAGTGCATATTTATAACCGAATGACTTCTCAAGCGTAAATTGTGCCTCCCGCTGTAAAATCTATTGAAATTAATTCATCTCTGCTCTCAATACAGGACTGGAGCATATTATTACAATGTGCAAGCAAGAAGTAATTTTTGTTTCATTCTACATTGTCTGATGTGGCAGAAACTTCACACATGTTCATTTTTGGAGTGTAATCTCATCCATATACCAAGAAAGGCTCAATGGCATAGCACCACCATCTGGGAACAGGAAGTGGCTTTAATTTTACTTGACATCTTCCAATTTGGCTGAAAATGTACAAATATGTTAATTATTGGAGTGTAATCAAATCCATAAACCATACACGGCTCAATATTATACCGCCACCATCTGGCAACAGGAAGTGGCTTAAATTTTACTTGACATCTTCCAATTTGGCTGAAAATGTACAAATATGTTCATTATTGGAGTTTAATCAAATCCATGAACCATACCTGACAAAACAGATTTTTGATTTACTGGGATGATATAGCAATGGTCAGGCACATAAAAAACCCATCATGCCAGACAAACAGGAAGTGGTCATACTTAAATTCTTCAATGTCTGATGTGACTGCAACTTTACAAAGATGCTCAGTGTTTGAGTCTAATCAAATCCATATTCCAAAAATGACTCAATGTTATAGCAGCATCATCTGGAAACAGGAATTAACCTTAATTTCGCTCAACATTTTCCGATGTGGCTGAAAACGTACAAATATGTTTATTTCAGGAATGTAATCAAATTCAAAAACCATACATGGCTCAATATTATAGCGCCACCATCTGGCAATAGGAAGTGAGGCTTATATCATTGATGCATTCCAATAGCAGCAGCAACATCTTCATTGATCAAAGGGGAATTCCTGTGCACACTATACGTTGTCCAGGAAGGTGATTATTTCCAAAGTGTGTACATATTGTGAAACATGTCATTGGCACAACTATGCCACCAAGGCGGTTGCGCCCATGGTGCTTGGGCCCGTTCATTGCTGCTTGCAGCTATATTTAGGGCCCAAGCACCGTAGGGTGCGAAGGACCCTATTGTTATTGTAAAGATTATTATTATTATTATTATTATTAGGGCCCAAGCACCGTAGGGTGCGAAGGACCCTATTGTTATTGGAAGGATTATTATTATTATTATTATTATTATTATTATTATTATTATTATTCTTTCTCTTCCGTCAAATGGGCATTTTTGAGGGCCTTGCCATGGCTAAAAAGTCTTGAAATTTTGCAGACACATCAGAAGTGGTGGCCGTCAGGATCTCTCAGATGCTCAGACCTGGGTGTGGCCGAGGGACTCTACAGCGCCCCCTATTGCGCTGACCCCCCCCCCCCATTGCATTGTTGTCTATTGTGGGCAGGCACTTTGAACTACATGAAACTAATTTGGTAACCATGTGTGGCTCCTCAATTCAAACACATTTCTCATTCGCATTGATGGAAATATGCGAACAGGAAGTGAGCTATTTTGGATTTTGTGTGTTTTACACGTACTACACTTTTACGTACTCCTCCTAGGGGGTTCATCGCATTCACACCACCTGTGGTCAGAATGGTCTCAGGATATTCATGATGCTAAATTGCCAGGATATTTTTGATAGCTCAAACGGGATGGTCATGGCGAGGCGTGCAATTTTTATGTCACGCCGCGCCAACAGGAAGTGGTCATAATTTCATGGTCTACATCGTCTGATCTGGCTGATATTTTAGAAATATGTTTAGTGTTGGAGTATAATCACATCCATATCCCAAGAACGGGTCAATGTTATAGCGCCACCATCTGGCAACAGGAAGTGAGGTCTTTATCATATTTGTATGCCTTCCTGCTAGGGCATTCATCACATTCACACGGAATGTGGTCAGCATGATCGTAGGATAGTCATGACCATAAGCTGTGAAGGGATTTTTGATATCTCAAACGGTATGGAAATGGCGAGTCGTACAGTACACATATTTCGTGCAAAAAAATGACTTTTTTTTCGACATCGTCCGATCTGGCTGATATTTTACAAATATGTTCACTGATGGAGTACAATATGAAATATATACATATCAATCGGGGCGTGGCTAGACAGCGCCCCCTATAATAATTATTCTCTTTTTTTTCAATGTATTTAGCATTTTTGAGGTGCTTGCCATGGATGGAAACTCACGGAATTTTGCACACACATGAGAAGTGTTGGCTGTCAGGACGTATCAGATGCTCAGACCTGGGCGTGGCCGAGGGACTCCACAGCGCCCCCTAATGCTTTGTCTTCTATTGTGGACAGGCACTTTGAGCTACCTTCACCTAATTTGGTATGCATGTGGGGCTCCTCTGGACAAACACATTTCTCTTTCGCATTGAATCAAATATGTGAACAGGAAGTCAGCCATTTTGAATTTTGTGCATTTTACACGTACTACACTTTTAAGTACTCCTCCTAGGGGGTTCATCGCATTCACACCACATGTGGTCAAAGTGGTCTGAGGATAGTTATGATACTAATTCCGAAGGATATTTTTGATATCTCAAACGGTATGGTCATGGCGAGGAGTACAATTTTCATGTCACGCCACGCCAACAGGAAGTAGCCATAAATTCATGGTCTACATTGTCTGATCTGGCTGATATTTTACAAATATGTTCACTGTTAGAGTGTAATCACATCCATATACCAAGAAGAAGTCAATGTTATAGCGCCACCATCTGGCAACAGGAAGTGAGGTTTTTATCATATTTGTATGCCTTCCTGCTAGGGTATTCATCACATTCACACCAAATGGAGTCATCATGATCTGAGAATAGTCCTGACCCTAAATGACAAAAGGATTTTTGATATCTCAAACGGTTTGGCAATGGCGAGGCGTATAATACACACGTTACGCCCAAAAACAGGAAGTGGGCTTAATTCCGTTCTACATCATCTGATCGGGCTGATATTTTACAAATATATTCACTTTTGGAGTGCAATCACATCCATATCCACATTCATCTGGGCGTGGCTACACAGCGCCCCCTATGGCTCTTTTCTAATATTGTGGACATATACTTTCACGTAAATGCACCACGTCTGGTAGGCATAAGGGTCTCCTCAAGACACACACATTTCTCATTTGCATCCCTTAACTTTTCCCAACAGGAAGTGAGCTATTTTGGATTTTGTGTGTTTTTAAGAGTTTTTTCACGTACCAAACTTTGAAATACTCTTCCTAGGGGGTTCATCACAGTCACACAAAATGTGGTCAGCATGATATTATAGCCCTGACACACAACTGTGAACTGATTTTTAATAACTTGGAATGGAATGGCTATGGTCAGCCTTAAAATTAACTTGTAATGCTGCCCAAACAGGAAAATTATGTATTAAATCATTTCAAAAAGGTATTAAATTCTACATTGCCTGATTTTGAGGCTACAACTTTTCACATATGTTCATTGTTGGAGTGTCATCACATCCATTAAGCAATAATAGTTCACTATTTTCGCTGGAGACTCATTATATCCAGTCTTAAAACTTCAACGCAAGTCGCAACTGACTCTCCCATTTCTAATACGCGACTGCCATCTAGTGGCAAAGGTTAGTATTCTTTCTAATTTTCTTGGATAAAGTGATTTCTCAATGACAAGTTTTGTTTCTTTTTGCGAGCCAGTAACCATAACGATGTATGAGTAACAGCGGCAGCCTACGTGAGAAAATGTACTGACAACACCCAGCCCATAGCAACGTTTTTTTCATCTACCTTAATTATATGGATTGAATAACTAAAATAAAAGACAGGCTTTTACTGGCAGGAAAGTATCATATATTTAAAAGATTAACACATATAATGCAGATCTTGCATTGAAGTTCAATGTTATTTGGTTTAAAAAAAAACGTAGTGTAGCATTTTAAGGACTCAACACAAAACAGCTGTTCGGAAAGTTGGGTTGAAAACCAAGAAGCCTTATTAAGGAATTCGAGCCGTTTCTATTTGACTTCATTCGATTGAAGTGAATGCCGTAACCCAATTAAATGTAATTCGCGTCGCAATACACACAATCGCCTACACTGTCAACGTGAAATAAAAATATATAGAGGTTTAAATCGATCCTATATTGGGACATTTGTTATGATGGCTGGTGCAACGGGCATTTTCGGTACCGTTGACCATAAGCGAATGCTAGCAATTATATCATTACACTGACCAAGTCCTGTTAAAAAGCACATTTTTGGTTCCTTTGTGGAAACAGTGAAGTTGTCCACATAATCTATTCTACTCACAGACTAACTGCGTCGCTGTAACTTCCCCCCATTTCTGATACGGGGATTCCATTTATTGGCAGAAATTGGTACTTTTATTTTTTTCTTCCTTCAAGTGATTTTTCAACGATAGGTTTTTGTTTTTTTCTAGCGATCCAGTAGGCATAACGATGTATGATTTACAGCTGCAGCCTACGTGACTAAATGTATTGACAACACCCAGCCCGACGTTTCTTTGCATCTATCTTCATTATATGAATTGAATAACTAAAATAAATATTAAAGACATTTAAAGACTTAAAGACAGGCTTTAACTGGCAGGAGAGTATTATATTTTTAAAAGATTAACACATAAAGTCAAAAAGAAACTTTAGCGTCTGAGGTGGTTCTGCTCGAATGCTGTGTTAACATGAGACCGTTTTGTTCAACAAAGGTATCGCATGCAGGTCGTTGCGAGATGACACGCACCGGATAACAGCAGCCAGCCAGTCCACTGTCTGTGTGAGTCAAAAAACAGGTCAGCTAAGTTGGTTTACATGAATAGAAAACTTTCAGTTAAATCGCCAGCTATGTTAGTGTATTAGGCGTGTCATTAACACGAATTAAGAGAACATACAATTTCGCTAGGAATGGTAAATTAATATGAAAATAATGTACTGAGGGCAGAGAGTTGGCATCTCTTTTAGATCTGGCTGAACAAAAGCGTTTCAGGCAGCATAATTACCAGTGAAATGGAAAAGAATGATGCTGGCTAACGAGACGTTTCCTGCAATATTATCCAACACTTCGTAGAGAAATTATTTAACCAAGATAAAAGGAAACATTTGGCCAATAGATGGCACTCGTGTATAAACGGGCAGTGTAGCGTAATGGTTAGGGCGGTGGATTAAGGCACGCAAATTCAACCGTTCGATCCCCGCTGCAGCCACAATGAATTGGAATAGTTTCTTGAAGCCAATGGTTTTATTTTGAGTGCATATTTATAACCGAATGACTTCTCAAGCGTAAATTGTGCCTCCCGCTGTAAAATCTATTGAAATTAATTCATCTCTGCTCTCCATACAGGACTGGAGCATATTATTACAATGTGCAAGCAAGAAGTAATTTTTGTTTCATTCTACATTGTCTGATGTGGCAGAAACTTCACACATGTTCATTTTTGGAGTGTAATCTCATCCATATACCAAGAAAGGCTCAATGGCATAGCGCCACCATCTGGCAACAGGAAGTGGCTTTAATTTTACTTGACATCTTCCAATTTGGCTGAAAATGTACAAATATGTTAATTATTGGAGTGTAATCAAATCCATAAACCATACACGGCTCAATATTATAGCGCCACCATCTGGCAATAGGAAGTGAGGCTTATATCATTGATGCATTCCAATAGCAGCAGCAACATCTTCATTGATCAAAGGGCAATTCCTGTGCACACTATACGTTGTCCAGGAAGGTGATTATTTCCAAAGTGTGTACATATTGTGAAACATGTCATTGGCACAACTATGCCACCAAGGCGGTTGCGCCCATGGTGCTTGGGCCCGTTCATTGCTGCTTGCAGCTATATTTATTATTATTATTCTTTTTTTTTCAATGTTTTGTGCATTTTTGAGGTGCTTGCCATGAATGAAAACTCACGGAATTTTGCACACACATCAGAAGTGGTGGCTGTCAGGATCTCTCAGATGCTCAGACCTGGGCGTCGCTGAGGGACTCCACAGCGCCCCCTATTGCATTGTCTTCTATTGTGGGCAGGCACTTTGAGCTACCTGCACCATATTTAGTAGGCATATAGCACTCCTCAGGCCAAACACATTTCAAATTCGCATCTAATCAAATATGCGAACAGGAAGTCAGCCATTTTGGATTTTGTGCGTTTTACACGTTCTACACTTTTAAGTACTCCTCCTAGGGGGTTCATCGCATTCACACCAACTGTGGTCAGAATGGTCTCAGGATAGTCATGATACTAAATTGCCAGGATATTTTTGATAGCTCAAACGGGACAGTCACGGGGAGGATTACAATTTTTATGTCACGCCACGCCAACAGGAAGTGGCCGTAATTTCATGGTCGACATCGTCTGATCTGGCTGATATTTTAGAAATACGTTTATTGTTGGAGTATAAACACATCCATATCCCAAGAACGGGTCAATGTTATAGCGCCACCATCTGGCAACAGGAAGTGTGGTCTTCATCATATTTGTATGCCTTCCTGCTAGGGCATTGATCACATTCACACCAAATGTGGTCAGCATGATCTTAAGATAGTCTTTACACTAAATTGCGAAGGGATTTTTGATATCTCAAATGGTATGGAAATGGCGAGTCATAGAGTAGACATAGTGCGTGCAAAAAAATGACTTTTTTTTCGATATCGTCCGATCAGGCTGATATTTTAGAAATATGTTCACTCTTGGAATACAATATCAAATATATACATATCAATCGGGGCGTGGTTAGACAGCGCCCCCTATAATTATTATAATCTTTTTTTTCTATGTTTTGTGCATTTTTGAGGTGCTTGCCATGGATGAAAACTCACGGAATTTTGCACAAACATGAGAAGTGATGTCTGTCAGGAACTGTCAGATGCTCAGACCTGGGCGTGGCCAAGGGACTCCACAGCGCCCCCTATTGCTTTGTCTTCTATTGTGGACAGGCACTTTGAGCTACCTTCACCTAATTTTGTAGGGTTGTGGGGCTCCTCTGCCCAAACACAATTCTCATTCGCATCGAATCAAATATGTGAACAGGAAGTCAGCCATTTTGAATTTTGTGCGTTTTACACGTACTACACTTTTAAGTACTCCTCCTAGGGGGTTCATCGCATTCACACCACATGTGGTCAAAGTGGTCTGAGGATAGTTATGATACTAATTCCGAAGGATATTTTTGATATCTCAAACGGTATGGTCATGGCGAGGAGTAAAATTTTCATGTCACGCCACGCCAACAGGAAGTAGCCATAAATTCATGGTCTACATTGTCTGATCTGGCTGATATTTTACAAATATGTTCACTGTTCGAGTGTAATCACATCCATATACCAAGAAGAAGTCAATGTTATAGCGCCACCATCTGGCAACAGGAAGTGAGGTTTTTATCATATTTGTATGCCTTCCTGCTAGGGTATTCATCACATTCACACCAAATGGAGTCATCATGATCTGAGAATAGTCCTGACCCTAAATGACAAAAGGATTTTTGATATCTCAAACGGTTTGGCAATGGCGAGGCGTATAATACACACGTTACGCCCAAAAACAGGAAGTGGGCTTAATTCCGTTCTACATCATCTGATCGGGCTGATATTTTACAAATATATTCACTTTTGGAGTGCAATCACATCCATATCCACATTCATCTGGGCGTGGCTACACAGCGCCCCCTATGGCTCTTTTCTAATATTGTGGACATATACTTTCACGTAAATGCACCACGTCTGGTAGGCATAAGGGTCTCCTCAAGACACACACATTTCTCATTTGCATCCCTTAACTTTTCCCAACAGGAAGTGAGCTATTTTGGATTTTGTGTGTTTTTAAGTGTTTTTTCACGTACGAAACTTTGAAATACTCTTCCTAGGGGGTTCATCACATTCACACAAAATGTGGTCAGCATGATATTATAGCCCTGACACACAACTGTGAACTGATTTTTAATAACTTGGAATGGAATGGCTATGGTCAGCCTTAAAATTAACTTGTAATGCTGCCCAAACAGGAAAATTATGTATTAAATCATTTCAAAAAGGTATTAAATTCTACATTGCCTGATTTTGAGGCTACAACTTTTCACATATGTTCATTGTTGGAGTGTCATCACAACCATTAAGCAATAATAGTTCACTATTTTCGCTGGAGACTCATTATCTCCAGTCTTAAAACTTCAACGCAAGTCGCAACTGACTCTCCCATTTCTAATACGCGACTGCCATCTAGTGGCAAAGGTTAGTATTCTTTCTAATTTTCTTGGATAAAGTGATTTCTCAATGACAAGTTTTGTGTCTTTTTGCGAGCCAGTAACCATAACGATGTATGAGTAACAGCGGCAGCCTACGTGAGAAAATGTACTGACAACACCCAGCCCATAGCAACGTTTTTTTCATCTACCTTAATTATATGGATTGAATAACTAAAATAAAAGACAGGCTTTTACTGGCAGGAAAGTATCATATATTTAAAAGATTAACACATATAATGCAGATCTTGCATTGAAGTTCAATGTTATTACTACGTTAAAAAAAAACGTAGTGTAGCATTTTAAGGACTCAACACAAAACAGCTGTTCGGAAAGTTGGGTTGAAAACCAAGAAGCCTTATTAAGGAATTCGAGCCGTTTCTATTTGACTTCATTCGATTGAAGTGAATGCCGTAACCCAATTAAATGTAATTCGCGTCGCAATACACACAATCGCCTACACTGTCAACGTGAAATAAAAATATATAGAGGTTTAAATCGATCCTATATTGGGACATTTATTATGATGGCTGGTGCAACGGGCATTTTCGGTACCGTTGACCATAAGCGAATGCTAGCAATTATATCATTACACTGACCAAGTCCTGTTAAAAAGCACATTTTTGGTTCCTTTGTGGAAACAGTGAAGTTGTCTACATAATCTATTCTACTCACAGACTAACTGCGTCGCTGTAACTTCCCCCCATTTCTGATACGGGGATTCCATTTATTGGCAGAAATTGGTACTTTTATTTATTTTTTCCTTCAAGTGATTTTTCAACGATAGGTTTTTGTTTTTTTCTAGCGAGCCAGTAGGCATAACGGTGTATGATTTACAGCGGCAGCCTACGTGACAAAATGTATTGACAACACCCAGCCCGACGTTTCTTTGCATCTATTTTCATTATATGAATTGAATATCTAAAATAAATATTAAAGACATTTAAAGACTTAAAGACAGGCTTTAACTGGCAGGAGAGTATCATATATTTAAAAGATTTACACATATAATGCATATCTTGCATTGACGTTAAATGGTATTTTGTTAAAAAAAACGTATTGTAGCATTTTCAGGACTCAATACAAAACTGCTGTTCGGAAAGTTAGCTTGAAAACCAAGAAGCCTTATTTAGGAATTCGCGCCGTTTCTATTTGACTTCATTCGATTGAAGTGAATGCCGTAACCCAATTAAATGGAATTCGCGTCGGAATACACATAATAGCCTACATTGTCAACGTGAAATAAAAATATATAGAGGTTTAAATCGATCCTATATTGGGACTTTTGTTATCATGGCTGGTGCAACGGGCATTTTCGGTACCATTGACCATAATCGAATGCTAGCATTTATATCATTAAACTGACCAAGTGGCGGCACGAATGGTGCAGTGGGTAGCACTGCCGCCTCACAGCAAGGAGGTCCTGGGTTCGAATCCCCGTCGGCCGGGGCCTCTCTGTGCGGAGTTTGCATGTTCTCCCCGTGTCTGCGTGGGTTTCCTCCGGGTACTCCGGTTTCCTCCCACAGTCCAAAGACATGCATGTTAGGCTGATTGGAGAGTCTAAATTGCCCGTAGGTATGAGTGTGTGAGTGAATGGTGTGTGTGTGCCCTGTGATGGACTGGCGACCCGTCCAGGGTGTATTCCTGCCTTTCGCCCAATGTATGCTGGGATAGGCTCCAGCCCCCCTGCGACCCTGTTCAGGATAAGCGGGTTCAGATAATGGATGGATGGATGGAAACTGACCAAGTCCTGTTAAAAAGCACATTTTAGACTCCTTTGTGGAAACAGTGAAGTTGTCTACACAATATATTCTACTCACAGACTAACTGCGTCGCTGTAACTTCCCCCCATTTCTGAAACGGGGATTCCATTTATTGGCAAAAAGTGGTACTTTGATTTTTGTCTTCCTTCTAGTGATTTTTCAACGATAGGTTTTCGTTTTTTATATCGAGCCAGTAGGCATAACGATGTATGATTTACAGCTGCAGCCTACGTGACAAAATGTATTGACAACACCCAGCCCGACGTTTCTTTGCATCTATTTTCATTATTTTAATTGAATATCTAAAATAAATATTAAAGACATTTAATGACTGTCTTTAACTGGCAGGAGAGTGTCATATATTTAAAAGAGTAACACATGAAGTCAAAAAGAAACGGTAGCGTTTGAGGTGGCTCTGCTCGAACGCTGTGTTAACAAGAGACCGTTATGTTCAACAAAGTTATCGCATGCAGGTCGTTGCGAGATGACGCGCATTGGCTAACAGCAGCCAGCCTGTCCACTGTCTGTGTGAGTCAAAAAACAGGTCAGCTACGTTTGTTTACATGAATAGAAAACTTTCAGTTAAATCGCCAGATATGTTAGTTTATTTTGCTTGTCATTAAACACGAATTAAGAGAACATACAATGTCGCTAGGAATTTTTGACTTAATATGAAAATACCGGATTGAGGGCAGAGACTTGGCATCTCTTTTAGATTTGGCTGAACAAATGCGTTTCAGGCAGCATAATTACCGGTGAAATGGAAAAGAATGATGCTGGCTAACTAGACGTTTAATGCAATATTATCCGACACTTAGGAGAGAAATTATTTAACCAAGATAAAAAGAAACATACAACTTTTGGCCAATAGATGGCCTACGTGTATAAGAGGGCAGTATAGTTTAATAGTTCAGGCAGTGGATTAAACACAATAAAGCACAATAAAGTTGAATAGTTTCTTTAAGCCAATGGTTTTATTTTGAGTGCATATTTATAACCAAATGACTTCTCAAGCATAAATTGTGCCTCCCGCTGTAAAATCTATGGAAATTAATTCATCTCTGCTCTCCAGACAGGACTGTAGCACGTTATCACAATGTGCAAGCAAGAAGTTGTTTTTATTTCATTCTACATTGTCTGATGAGGCTGAAACTTCACACATGTTCATTTTTGGAGTGTAATCTCATCCATATACCAATAAAGGCTCAATGGCATAGCGCCACCATCTGGCAACAGGAAGTGGCCTTAATTTCACTGGACAACTTCCGATGTGGCTGAAAATATAGAAATATTTTTATTATTGGAGTGTAATTAAATCCATATACCAAAAATTGCTCAATGTTATAGTGCTACCATCTGGCAACAGGAAGTGACTTTAAATTTACTCGACATCTTCCAATTTGGCTGAAAATGAACAAATATGTTAATTATTGGAGTGTAATCAAATCCATGAACCATACACGGCTCAATATTACAGCGCCACCAACTGGGAATTGGAAGTGAGGCTTATATCATTGATGCATTCCAATAGCAGCAGCAACATCTTCATTGATCAAAGTGGAATTCCTGTGCACACTATACGTTGTCCAGGAAGCTGATTATTTCCAAAGTGTGTACATATTGTGAAACATGTCATTGGCACAACTATGCCACCAAGGCGGTTGCGCCCATGGTGCTTGGGCCCGTTCATTGCTGCTTGCAGCTATATTTATTATTATTATTCTTTTTTTTTCAATGTTTTGTGCATTTTTGAGGTGCTTGCCATGGATGAAAACTCACAGAATTTTGCACACACATCAGAAGTGGTGGCTGTCAGGTTGTCTCAGATGCTCAGACCTGGGCGTGGCTGAGGGACTCCACAGCGCCCCCTATCGCATTGTCATCTATTGTGGGCAGGCACTTTGAGCTACCTTCACAAAATTTAGTACGCTTATAGCACTCCTCGGTCCAAACACATTTCTCATTCGCATCTAATCAAATATACAAACAGGAAGTCAGCCATTTTGGATTTTGTGCGTTTTACACGTACTGCACTTTAAAGTACTCCTCCTAGGGGGTTCATCACATTCACACCACCTGTGGTCAGAATGGTCTCAGGATATTCATGATGCTAAATTGCCAGGATATTTTTGATAGCTCAAACGGGACGGTCCTGGGGAGGCGTATAATTTTTATGTCACGCCACGCCAACAGGAAGTGGCCGTAATTTCATGGTCTACATCGTCTGATCTGGCTGATATTTTAGAAATACGTTTATTGTTGGAGTATAATCACATCCATATCCCAAGAACGGGTCAATGTTATAGCGCCACCATCTGGCAACAGGAAGTGAGGTCTTTATCATATTTGTATGCCTTCCTGCTAGGGCATTCATCACATTCACACCAAATGTGGTCAGCATGATCTTAGGATAGTCATGACCATAAGCTGTGAAGGGATTTTTGATATCTCAAACGGTATGGAAATGGCGAGTCGTACAGTACACATATTGCGTGCAAAAAAATGACTTTTTTTTTGACATCGTCCGATCTGGCTGATATTTTACAAATATGTTCACTGTTGGAGTACAATATGGAATATATACATATCAATCGGGGCGTGGCTAGACAGCGCCCCCTATAATTATTATTCTCTTTTTTTTTAATGTATTTTGCATTTTTGAGGTGCTTGCCATGGATGAAAACGCACAGAATTTTGCACACACATGAGAACTGTTGGCTGTCAGAATGTATCAGATGCTCAGACCTGGGCGTGGCCGAGGGACTCCACAGCGCCCCCTAATGCTTTTTCTTCTATTGTGGACAGGCACTTAGAGCAACCTTCACCTAATTTGGTATGCATGTGGGGCTCCTCTGGACAAACACATTTCTCTTTCGCATCCAATCAAATATGTGAACAGGAAGTCAGCCATTTTGAATTTTGTGCATTTTACACGTACTACACTTTTAAGTACTCCTCCGAGGGGGTTCATTGCATTCACACGAAATGTGGTGAAAGCGGTCTCAGGATAGTCATGATACTAATTCCAAAGGATATTTTTGATATCTCAAACGGTATGGTCATGGCGAGGCGTACAATTTTCATGTCACGCCGCGCCAACAGGAAGTAGCCATAAATTCATGGTCTACATTGTCTGATCTGGCTGATATTTTACAAATATGTTCACTGTTCGAGTGTAATCACATCCATATACCAAGAAGAAGTCAATGTTATAGCGCCACCATCTGGCAACAGGAAATGAGGTTTTTATCATGTTTGTATTCGTTCCTGCTAGGGTATTCATCACATTCACACCAAATGTAGTCAGCATGATCTTAGAATAGTCCTGACCCTAAATGACGAAAGGATTTTTGATATCTCAAACGGTTTGGCAATGGCGAGGCGTATAATACACAAGTTACACCCAAAAACAGGAAGTGGGTTTAATTCCATTCTACATCATCTGATCGGGCTGATATTTTACAAATATATTCACTTTTGGAGTGCAATCACATCCATATCCACATTCATCTGGGCGTGGCTACACAGCGCCCCCTATGGCTTTTTTCTAATATTGTGGACACATACTTTCACGTAAATGCACCACGTCTGGTAGGCATAAGGGTCTCCTCAAGACACACACATTTCTCATTTGCATCCCTTAACTTTTCCCAACAGGAAGTGAGCTATTTTGGATTTTGTGTGTTTTTAAGTGTTTTTTTTCACGTACCAAACTTTGAAATACTCTTCCTAGGGGGTTCATCACATTCACACAAAATGTGGTCAGCATGATATTATAGCCCTGACACACAACTATGAACTGATTTTTAATATCTTGGAATGGTATGGCTATGGTCAGCCTTAAAATTAACTTGTAATGCTGCCCAAACAGGAAAATTATATATTAAATAATTTCAAAAAGGTATTAAATTCTACATTGCCTGATTTTGAGGCAACAACTTTTCACATATGTTCATTGTTGGAGTGTCATCACATCCATTAAGCAATAATAGTTCACTATTTTCGCTGGAGACTCATTATATCCAGTCTTAAAACTTCAACGCAAGTCGCAAATGACTCTCCCATTTCTAATACGCGACTGCCATCTACTGGCAAAAGTTGGTATTGTATATATCTTGCAATGACGTTCAGTGTTATTTGGTTTAAAAAAACCGTGTTGTCGCATTTTAAGGACTCAATACAAAACAGTTGATCGGAAAGTTAGCTTGAAAACCAAGAAGCCTTATTAAGGAATTCGAGCCGTTTCTATTTGACTTCATTCGATTGAAGTGAATGCCGTAACCCAATTAAATGTAATTCGCGTCGGAATACACATAATTGCCTACACTGTCAACGTGAAATAAAAAAATATAGAGGTTTAAATCGATCCTATATTGGGACATTTGTTATGATGGCTGGTGCAACGGGCATTTTCGGTACAGTTGACCATAATCGAATGCTAGCATTTATATCATTACACTGACCAAGTCCTGTTAAAAAGCATTTTTGGTTCCTTTGTGGAAACAGTGAAGTTGTCTACACAATCTATTCTACTCACAGACTAACTGCGTCGCTGTAACTTCCCCCCATTTTTGATACGGGGATAGGTTTTTGTTTTTTTTCTAGCAGCAGTAGGCATAACGATGTATGATTTACAGCTGCAGCCTACGTGACAAAATGTATTGACAACACCCAGCCCGACGTTTCTTTGCATCTATTTTCATTATATGAATAGAATATCTGAAATAAATATTAAAGACATTTAATGACTGTCTTTAACTGGCAGGAGAGTAGCATATATTTAAAAGAGTCAAAAGTCAAAAAGAAACGTTAACGTTTGAGATGGCTCTGGTCGAACTCCGTTATGTTCAACAAAGGTATGGCATGCAGGTCGTTGCGAGATGACGCGCATTGGCTAACAGCAGCCAGCCTGTCCACTGTCTGTGTGAGTCAAAAAACAGGTCAGCTACGTTTGTTTACATGAATAGAAAACTTTCAGTTAAATCGCCAGATATGTTAGTTTATTTTGCTTGTCATTAAACACGAATTAAGAGAACATACAATTTCGCAAGGAATTTTTGACTTAATATGAAAATACCGGATTGAGGGCAGAGACTTGGCATCTCCTTTAGATTTGGCTGAACAAATGCGTTTCAGGCAGCATAATTACCGGTGAAATGGAAAAGAATGATGCTGGCTAACTCGACGTTTAATGCAATATTATCCGACACTTCGGAGAGAAATTATTTAACCAGGATAAAAGGAAACATACAACTTTTGGCCAATAGATGGCGTACGTGTATAAGAGGGCAGTATAGCTTAATGGTTCAGACAGTGGATTAAGACATGCAAGGTCCGCGGTTCCATCCCCGGTGCGGCTACAATAAAGTTGAATAGTTTCATTACGCCAATGGTTTTATTTTGAGTGCATATTTATAACCGAATGACTTCTCAAGCGTAAATTGTGCCTCCCGCTGTAAAATCTATGGAAATTAATTCATCTCTGCTCTCCATACAGCACTGGAGCATATTATTACAATGTGCAAGCAAGAAGTAATTTTTGTTTCATTCTACATTGTCTGATGTGGCAGAAACTTCACACATGTTCATTTTTGGAGTGTAATATCATCCATATACCAAGAAAGGCTCAATGGCATAGCGCCACCATCTGGGAACAGGAAGTGGCTTTAATTTTACTTGACATCTTCCAATTTGGCTGAAAATGTACAAATATGTTAATTATTGGAGTGTAATCAAATCCATGAACCATACACGGCTCAATATTATAGCGCCACCATCTGGCAATAGGAAGTGAGGCTTATATCATTGATGCATTCCAATAGCAGCAGCAACATCTTCATTGATCAAAGGGGAATTCCTGTGCACACTATACGTTGTCCAGGAAGGTGATTATTTCCAAAGTGTGTACATATTGTGAAACATGTCATTGGCACAACTATGCCACCAAGGCGGTTGCGCCCATGGTGCTTGGGCCCGTTCATTGCTGCTTGCAGCTATATTTATTATTATTATTCTTTCTCTTCCGTCAAATGGGCATTTTTGAGGGCCTTGCCATGGGTAAAAAGTCTTGAAATTTTGCAGACACATCAGAAGTGGTGGCCGTCAGGATGTATCAGATGCTCAGACCTGGGTGTGGCCGAGGGACTCCACAGCGCCCCCTATTGCGCTGACCCCCCCCCCCCCATTGCATTGTTGTCTATTGTGGGCAGGCACTTTGAACTACATGAAACTAATTTGGTAACCATGTGTGGCTCCTCAATTCAAACACATTTCTCATTCGCATTGATGCAAATATGTGAACAGGAAGTGAGCTATTTTGGATTTTGTGTGTTTCACACGTACTACACTTTTACGTACTCCTCCTAGGGGGTTCATCGCATTCACACCAACTGTGGTCAGAATGGTCTCAGGATATTCATGATGCTAAATTGCCAGGATATTTTTGATAGCTCAAACGGGATGGTCATGGCGAGGCGTGCAATTTTTATGTCACGCCGCGCCAACAGGAAGTGGTCATAATTTCATGGTCTACATCGTCTGATCTGGCTGATATTTTAGAAATATGTTTAGTGTTGGAGTATAATCACATCCATATCCCAAGAACGGGTCAATGTTATAGCGCCACCATCTGGCAACAGGAAGTGAGGTCTTTATCATATTTCTATGCCTTCCTGCTAGGGCATTCATCACATTCACACGAAATGTAGTCAGCATGATCTTAAGATACTCATGACCATAAACTGTGAAGGGATTTTTGATATCTCAAAAGGTATGGAAATGGCGAGTCGTACAGTACACATATTTCGTGCAAAAAAATGACTTTTTTTTCGACATCGTCCGATCTGGCTGATATTTTACAAATATGTTCACTGTTGGAGTACAATATGAAATATATACATATCAATCGGGGCGTGGCTAGACAGCGCCCCCTATAATTATTATTCTCTTTTTTTTCAATGTATTTAGCATTTTTGAGGTGCTTGCCATGGATGGAAACTCACGGAATTTTGCACACACATGAGAAGTGTTGGCTGTCAGGATGTATCAGATGCTCAGACCTGGGCGTGGCCGAGGGACTCCACAGCGCCCCCTAATGCTTTGTCTTCTATTGTGGACAGGCACTTTGAGCTACCTTCACCTAATTTGGTATGCATGTGGGGCTCCTCTGGACAAACACATTTCTCTTTCGCATCGAATCAAATATGTGAACAGGAAGTCAGCCATTTTGAATTTTGTGCATTTTACATGTACTACACTTTTAAGTACTCCTCCTAGGGGGTTCATTGCATTCACACGAAATGTGGTCAAAGTGGTCTCAGGATAGTCATGATACTAATTCCAAAGGATATTTTTGATATCTCAAACGGTATGGTCATGGCGAGGCGTACAATTTTCATGTCACGCCGCGCCAACAGGAAGTAGCCATAAATTCATGCTCTACATTGTCTGATCTGGCTGATATTTTACAAATATGTTCACTGTTAGAGTGTAATCACATCCAAATACCAAGAAGAAATCAATGTTATAGCGCCACCATCTGGCAACGGAAGTGAGGTTTTTATCATGTTTGTATGCGTTCCTGCTAGGGTATTCATCACATTCACACCAAATGTAGTCATCATGATCTTAGAATAGTCCTGACCCTAAATGATGAAAGGATTTTTGATATCTCAAACGGTTTGGCAATGGCGAGGCGTATAATACACACGTTACGCCCAAAAACAGGAAGTGGGCTTAATTCCGTTCTACATCATCTGATCGGGCTGATATTTTAGAAATATATTCACTTTTGGAGTGCAATCACATCCATATCCACATTCATCTGGGCATGGCTACACAGCGCCCCCTATGGCTTTTTTCTAATATTGTGGACATATACTTTCACGTAAATGCACCACGTCTGGTAGACATAAGGGTCTCCTCAAGACACACACATTTCTCATTTGCATCCCTTAACTTTTCCCAACAGGAAGTGAGCTATTTTGGATTTTGTGTGTTTTTAAGTGTTTTTTCACGTACCAAAGTTTGAAATACTCTTCCTAGGGGGTTCATCACATTCACACAAAATGTGGTCAGCCTGATATTATAGCCCTGACACACAACTATGAACTGATTTTTAATATCTTGGAATGGTATGGCTATGGTCAGCCTTAAAATTAACTTGTAATGCTGCCCAAACAGTTCATGTTTTAATACAATTATGTATTAAATAATTTCAAAAAGGTATTAAACTCTACATTGCCTGATTTTGAGGCTACAACTTTTCACATATGTTCATTGTTGGAGTGTCATCACATCCATTAAGCAATAATAGTTCACTATTTTCGCTGGAGACTCATTATATCCAGTCTTAAAACTTCAACGCAAGTCGCAAATGACTCTCCCATTTCTAATACGCGACTGCCATCTACTGGCAAAAGTTGGTATTGTATATATCTTGCAATGACGTTCAATGTTATTTGGTTTATAAAAAACCGTGTTGTAGCATTTTAAGGACTCAATACAAAACAGCTGTTCGGAAAGTTGGCTTGAAAACCAAGAAGCGTTATTAAAGAATTCGAGCCGTTTCTATTTGACTTCATTCGATTGAAGTGAATGCCGTAACCCAATTAAATGTAATTCGCGTCGGAATACACACAATCGCCTACACTGTGAACGTGAAATAAAAATATATAGAGGTTTAAATCGATCCTATATTGGGACATTTGTTATGATGGCTGGTGCAACGGGCATTTTCGGTACCGTTGACCATAATCGAATGCTAGCATTTATATCATTACACTGACCAAGTCCTGTTAAAAAGCACATTTTTGGTTCCTTTGTGGAAACAGTGAAGTTGTCTACATAATCTATTCTACTCACAGACTAACTGCGTCGCTGTAACTTCCCCCCATTTCTGATACGGGGATTCCATTTATTTGCTGAAAGTGGTACTTTTTTTTTTTCTTCCTTCAAGTGATTTTTCAACGATAGGTTTTTGTTTTTTTCTAGCAGCAGTAGGCATAACGATGTATGATTTACAGCTGCAGCCTACGTGACAAAATGTATTGACAACACCCAGCCCGACGTTTCTTTGCATCTATTTTCATTATATGAATAGAATATCTGAAATAAATATTAAAGACATTTAATGACTGTCTTTAACTGGCAGGAGAGTAGCATATATTTAAAAGAGTCAAAAGTCAAAAAGAAACGTTAACGTTTGAGATGGCTCTGGTCGAACTCTGTGTTAACATGAGACCGTTATGTTCAACAAAGGTATGGCATGCAGGTCGTTGCGAGATGATGCGCATTGGCTAACAGCAGCCAGCCAGTCCACTGTCTGTGTGAGTCAAAAAACAGGTCAGCTACGTTTGTTTACATGAATAGAAAACTTTCAGTTAAATCGCCAGATATGTTAGTTTATTTTGCTTGTCATTAAACACGAATTAAGAGAACATACAATTTCGCTAGGAATTTTTGACTTAATATGAAAATACCGGATTGAGGGCAGAGACTTGGCATCTCCTTTAGATTTGGCTGAACAAATGCGTTTCAGGCAGCATAATTACCGGTGAAATGGAAAAGAATGATGCTGGCTAACTAGACGTTTATTGCAATATTATCCGACACTTAGGAGAGAAATTATTTAACCAAGATGAAAGGAAACATACAACTTTTGGCCAATAGATGGCGTACGTGTATAAGAGGGCAGTATAGCTTAATGGTTCAGACAGTGGATTAAGACATGCAAGGTCCTCGGTTCCATCCCCGGTGCGGCCACAATAAAGTTGAATAGTTTCTTTACGCCAATGGTTTTATTTTGAGTGCATATTTATAACCGAATGACTTCTCAAGCGTAAATTGTGCCTCCCGCTGTAAAATCTATTGAAATTAATTCATCTCTGCTCTCCATACAGGACTGGTGCATATTATTACAATGTGCAAGCAAGAAGTAATTTTTGTTTCATTCTACATTGTCTGATGTGGCAGAAACTTCACACATGTTCATTTTTGGAGTGTAATCTCATCCATTTTCCAATAAAGGCTCAATGGCAAAGCGCCACCCGCTGGCAACAGGAAGTGAGCCTTATATTGCATTCTTAAGCATTATTTTTCAATGGGTTCATGACATTCACGGTAAATGTGGTCAGCATGATGCTAGGATGGTCCTGACAAAACAGATTTTTGATTTACTGGGATGATATAGCTATGGTCAGGCACATAAAAAACACATCATGCCAGACAAACAGGAAGTGGTCATACTTAAATTCTCCAATGTCTGATGTGACTGCAACTTTACACAGATGCTCAGTGTTGGAGTGTAATCAAATCCATATTCCAAAAACGACTCAATGTTAAAGCAGCATCATCTGGAAACAGGAATTGACCTTAATTTCGCTCAACGTCTTCCGATGTGGCTGAAAATGTACAAATATGTTTATTTCTGGAGTGTAATCAAATTCAAAAACCATACATGGCTCAATAATATAGCGCCACCATCTGGCAATAGGAAGTGAGGCTTATATCATTGATGCGTTCCAATAGCAGCGCCAACATCTTCATTGATAAAAAGGGAATTCCTGTGCACACTATACGTTGTCCAGGAAGGTGATTATTTCCAAAGTGTGTACATGTTGTGAAACATGTCATTGGCAGAACTATGCCACCAAGGTGGTTGCCCCCATGGTGCTTGGGCCCGTTCATTGCTGCTTGCAGCTATATTTAGGGCCCAAGCACCGTAGGGTGCGAAGGACCCTATTGTTATTGGAAGGATTATTATTAGGGCCCAAGCACCGTAGGGTGCGAAGGACCCTATTGTTATTGGAAGGATTATTATTATTATTATTATTATTATTATTATTATTATTATTATTCTTTCTCTTCCGTCAAATGGGCATTTTTGAGGGCCTTGCCCTGGCTAAAAAGTCTTGAAATTTTGCAGACACATCAGAAGTGGTGGCCATCAGGATGTATCAGATGCTCAGACCTGGGTTTGGCCGAGGGACTCCACAGCGCCCCCTATTGCACTGCCCCCCCCCCCCCCCCCCCTGCATTGTTGTCTATTGTGGGCAGGCACTTTGAGCTACATGAACCTAATTTGGTAGGCATGTGTGGCTCCTCAATTGAAACACATTTCTCATTCGCATTGATGCAAATATGCGAACAGGAAGTCAGCCATTTTGAATTTTGTGCGTTTTCACATGTACTACACTTTTAAGTACTCCTCCTAGGCGGTTCATCGCATTCACACCAAATGGGGTTAGAATGGTCTCAAGATAGTCATGATTCTAAATTGCCAGGATATTTTTGATATCTCAAACGGTATGGTCATGGCGAGGCGTACAAGTTTTATGTCACGCCGCGCCAACAGGAAGTGGCCATAATTTTGTGGTTTCCATCGTCTGATCTGGCTGATATTTTCCAAATATGTTCATTGTGTGAGTGTACTCACATCCATGTCCCAAGAAGAAGTCAATGTTATAGCGCCACCATCTGGCAACAGGAAGTGAGGTTTTTATCATGTTTGTATGCGTTCCTGCTAGGGTATTCATCACATTCACACCAAATGTAGTCATCATGATCTTAGAATAGTCCTGACCCTAAATGACGAAAGGATTTTTGATATCTCAAACGGTTTGGCAATGGCGAGGCGTATAATACACACGTTACGCCCAAAAACAGGAAGTGGGCTTAATTCCGTTCTACATCATCTGATCCGGCTGATATTTTACAAATATATTCACTTTTGGAGTGCAATCACATCCATATCCACATTCATCTGGGCGTGGCTACACAGCGCCCCCTATGGCTTTTTTCTAATATTGTGGACATATACTTTCACGTAAATGCACCACGTCTGGTAGGCATAAGGGTCTCCTCAAGACACACACATTTCTCATTTGCATCCCTTAACTTTTCCCAACAGGAAGTGAGCTATTTTGGATTTTGTGTGTTTTTAAGTGTTTTTTCACGTACCAAACTTTGAAATATTCTTCCTAGGGGGTTCATCACATTCACACAAAATGTGGTCAGCATGATATTATAGCCCTGACACACAACTATGAACTGATTTTTAATATCTTGGAATGATATGGCTATGGTCAGCCTTAAAATTAACTTGTAATGCTGCCCAAACAGTTCATGTTTTAATACAATTATGTATTAAATAATTTCAAAAAGGTATTAAATTCTACATTTGAGGCTACAACTTTTCACATATGTTCATTGTTGGAGTGTCATCACATCCATTAAGCAATAATAGTTCACTATTTTCGCTGGAGACTCATTATATCCAGTCTTAAAACTTCAACGCAAGTCGCAAATGACTCTCCCATTTCTAATACGCGACTGCCATCTACTGGCAAAAGTTGGTATTGCATATATCTTGCAATGACGTTCAATGTTATTTGGTTTAAAAAAAACCGTGTTGTAGCATTTTAAGGACTCAATACAAAACAGCTGTTCGAAAAGTTAGCTTGAAAACCAAGAAGCCTTATTAAGGAATTCGAGCCGTTTCTATTTGACTTCATTCGGTTGAAGTGAATGCCGTAATGCCGAATGCCGGAATACACATAATAGCCTACACTGTCAACGTGAAATAAAAATATATAGAGGTTTAAATCGATCCTATATTGGGACATTTGTTATGATGGCTGGTGCAACGGGCATTTTCGGTACCGTTGACCATAATCGAATGCTAGCATTTATATCATTACACTGACCAAGTCCTGTTAAAAAGCACATCACCTTTGTGGAAACAGTGAAGTTGTCTACACAATCTATTCTACTCACAGACTAACTGCGTCGCTGTAACTTCCCCCCATTTCTGATACGGGGATTCCATTTATTGGCAGAAAGTGGAACTTTTATTTTTTTCTTCCTTCAAGTGATTTTTCAACGATAGGTTTTTGTTTTTTTTCTAGCGAGCCAGTAGGCATAACGATGTATGATTTACAGCTGCAGCCTACGTGACAAAATGTATTGACAACACCCAGCCCGACGTTTCTTTGCATCTATTTTCATTATATGAATTGGATAACTAAAATAAATATTAAAGACATTTAAAGACTTAAAGACAGGCTTTAACTGGCAGGAAAGTATCATATATTTAAAAGATTAACACATATAATGCATATCTTGCATTGACGTTCAATGTTATTAGGTTTTAAAAAAAACGTATTGTAGCATTTTAAGTTCTCAATACAAAACAGCTGTTCGGAAAGTTGGCTTGAAAACCAAGAAGCCTTTTTCAGGAATTCGAGCCGTTTGTATTTGACTTCATTCGATTGAAGTGAATGCCGTAACCCAATTAAATGTAATTCGCGTCGGAATACACATAATAGCCTACACTGTCAACGTGAAATAAAAATATATAGAGGTTTAAATCGATCCTATATTGGGACATTTGTTATGATGGCTGGTGCAACGGGCATTTTCGGTACCGTTAACCCTAATCGAATGCTAGCATTTATATCATTACACTGACCAAGTCCTGTTAAAAAGCACATTTTTGGTTCCTTTGTGGAAACAGTGAAGTTGTCTACACAATCTATTCTACTCACAGACTAACTGCGTCGCTGTAACTTCCCCCCATTTCTGATACGGGGATTCCATTTATTGGCAGAAAGTGGAACTTTTATTTTTATTAAGTGATTTTTCAACGATATGTTTTTGTTTTTTTTCTAGCGAGACAGTATCCATAACGATGTATGATTTACAGCTGCAGCCTACGTGACAAAATGTATTGACAACACCCAGCCCGACGTTTCTTTGCATCTATTTTCATTTTATGAATAGAATATCTGAAATAAATATTAAAGACATTTAATGACTGTCTTTAACTGGCAGGAGAGTAGCATATATTTAAAAGAGTCAAAAGTCAAAAAGAAACGTTAACGTTTGAGATGGCTCTGGTCGAACTCTGTGTTAACATGAGACCGTTATGTTCAACAAAGGTATGGCATGCAGGTCGTTGCGAGATGACGCGCATTGGCTAACAGCAGCCAGCCTGTCCACTGTCTGTGTGAGTCAAAAAACAGGTCAGCTACGTTTGTTTACCTGAATAGAAAACTTTCAGTTAAATCGCCAGATATGTTAGTTTATTTTGCTTGTCATTAAACACGAATTAAGAGAACATACAATTTCGCTAGGAATTTTTGACTTAATATGAAAATACCGGATTGAGGGCAGAGACTTGGCATCTCCTTTAGATTTGGCTGAACAAATGCGTTTCAGGCAGCATAATTACCGGTGAAATGGAAAAGAATGATGCTGGCTAACTCGACGTTTAATGCAATATTATCCGACACTTCGGAGAGAAATTATTTAACCAGGATAAAAGGAAACATACAACCTTTGGCCAATAGATGTCGTACGTGTATAAGAGGGCAGTATAGCTTAATGGTTCAGACAGTGGATTAAGACATGCAAGGTCCGCGGTTCCATCCCCGGTGCGGCTACAATAAAGTTGAATAGTTTCTTCACGCCAATGGTTTTATTTTGAGTGCATATTTATAACCGAATGACTTCTCAAGCGTAAATTGTGCCTCCCGCTGTAAAATCTATGGAAATTAATTCATCTCTGCTCTCCATACAGGACTGGAGCATATTATTACAATGTGCAAGCAAGAAGTAATTTTTGTTTCATTCTACATTGTCTGATGTGGCAGAAACTTCACACATGTTCATTTTTGGAGTGTAATCTCATCCATATACCAAGAAAGGCTCAATGGCATAGCGCCACCATCTGGCAACAGGAAGTGGCTTTAATTTACCTTGACATCTTCCAATTTGGCTGAAAATGTACAAATATGTTAATTATTGGAGTGTAATCAAATCCATAAACCATACACGGCTCAATATTATAGCGCCACCATCTGGCAACAGGAAGTGGCTTTAATTTTACTCGACATCTTCCAATTTGGCTGAAAATGTACAAATATGTTCATTTTTGGAGTGAAATCAAATCCATAAACCATACACAGCTCAATATTATAGCGCCACCATCTGGCAATAGGAAGTGAGGCTTATATCATTGATGCATTCCAATAGCAGCAGCAACATCTTCATTGATAAAAGGGGAATTCCTGTGCACACTATTCGTTGTCGAGGAAGGTGATTATTTCCAAAGTGTGTATATATTGTGAAACATGTCATTGGCACAACTGTGCCACCAAGGCGGTTGCGCCCATGGTGCTTGGGCCCGTTCATTGCTGCTTGCAGCTATATTTATTATTATTATTATTATTATTATTATTATTATTCTTTCTCTTCCGTCAAATGGGCATTTTTGAGGGCCTTGCCATGGCTAAAAAGTCTTGAAATTTGGCAGACACATCAGAAGTGGTGGCCGTCAGGATCTATCAGATGCTCAGACCTGGGTGTGGCCGAGGGACTCCACAGCGCCCCCTATTGCGCTGACCCCCCCCCCCCATTGCATTGTTGTCTATTGTGGGCAGGCACTTTGAACTACATGAAACTAATTTGGTAACCATGTGTGGCTCCTCAATTCAAACACATTTCTCATTCGCATTGATGCAAATATGCGAACAGGAAGTGAGCTATTTTGGATTTTGTGTGTTTTACACGTACTACACTTTTACGTACTCCTCCTAGGGGGTTCATCGCATTCACACCAACTGTGGTCAGAATGGTCTCAGGATAGTCATGATGCTAAATTGCCAGGATATTTTCGATAGCTCAAACAGGATGGTAATGGCGAGGCGTGCAATTTTTATGTCACGCCGCGCCAACAGGAAGTGGTCATAATTTCATGGTCTACATCGTCTGATCTGGCTGATATTTTAGAAATATGTTTAGTGTTGAACTATAATCACATCCATATCCCAAGAACGGGTCAATGTTATAGCGCCACCATCTGGCAACAGGAAGTGAGGTCTTTATCATATTTGTATGCCTTCCTGCTAGGGCATTCATCACATTCACACGGAATGTGGTCAGCATGATCTTAGGATAGTCATGACCATAAGCTGTGAAGGGATTTTTGATATCTCAAACGGTATGGAAATGGCGAGTCGTACAGTACACATATTTCGTGCAAAAAAATGACTTTTTTTTCGACATCGTCCGATCTGGCTGATATTTTACAAATATGTTCACTGTTGGAGTACAATATGAAATATATACATATCAATCGGGGCGTGGCTAGACAGCGCCCCCTATAATTATTATTCTCTTTTTTTTCAATGTATTTAGCATTTTTGAGGTGCTTGCCATGGATGGAAACTCACGGAATTTTGCACACACATGAGAAGTGTTGGCTGTCAGGACGTATCAGATGCTCAGACCTGGGCGTGGCCGAGGGACTCCACAGCGCCCCCTAATGCTTTGTCTTCTATTGTGGACAGGCACTTTGAGCTACCTTCACCTAATTTGGTATGCATGTGGGGCTCCTCTGGACAAACACATTTCTCTTTCGCATCGAATCAAATATGTGAACAGGAAGTCAGCCATTTTGAATTTTGTGCATTTTACACGTACTACACTTTTAAGTACTCCTCCTAGGGGGTTCATTGCATTCACAGGAAATGTGGTCAAAGTGGTCTCAGGATAGTCCTGATACTAATTCCAAAGGATATTTTTGATATCTCAAACGGTATGGTCATGGCGAGGCGTACAATTTTCATGTCACGCCGCGCCAACAGGAAGTAGCCATAAATTCATGCTCTACATTGTCTGATCTGGCTGATATTTTACAAATATGTTCACTGTTAGAGTGTAATCACATCCAAATACCAAGAAGAAATCAATGTTATAGCGCCACCATCTGGCAACGGAAGTGAAGTTTTTATCATGTTTGTATGCGTTCCTGCTAGGGTATTCATCACATTCACACCAAATGTAGTCATCATGATCTTAGAATAGTCCTGACCCTAAATGACGAAAGGATTTTTGATATCTCAAACGGTTTGGCAATGGCGAGGCGTATAATACACACGTTACGCCCAAAAACAGGAAGTGGGCTTAAATCCGTTCTACATCATCTGATCGGGCTGATATTTTACAAATATATATTCACGTTTGGAGTGCAATCACATCCATATCCACATTCATCTGGGCGTGGCTACACAGCGCCCCCTATGGCTTTTTTCTAATATTGTGGACATATACTTTCACGTAAATGCACCACGTCTGGTAGACATAAGGGTCTCCTCAAGACACACACATTTCTCATTTGCATCCCTTAACTTTTCCCAACAGGAAGTGAGCTATTTCTGATTTTGTGTGTTTTTAAGTGTTTTTTCACGTACCAAAGTTTGAAATACTCTTCCTAGGGGGTTCATCACATTCACACAAAATGTGGTCAGCATGATATTATAGCCCTGACACACAACTATGAATTGATTTTTAATATCTTGGAATGGTATGGCTATGGTCAGCCTTAAAATTAACTTGTAATGCTGCCCAAACAGTTCATGTTTTAATACAATTATGTATTAAATAATTTCAAAAAGGTATTAAATTCTACATTGCCTGATTTTGAGGCTACAACTTTTCACATATGTTCATTGTTGGAGTGTCATCACATCCATTAAGCAATAATAGTTCACTATTTTCGCTGGAGACTCATTATATCCAGTCTTAAAACTTCAACGCAAGTCGCAAATGACTCTCCCATTTCTAATACGCGACTGCCATCTACTGGCAAAAGTTGGTATTGTATATATCTTGCAATGACGTTCAATGTTATTTCGTTTATAAAAAACCGTGTTGTAGCATTTTAAGGACTCAATACAAAACAGCTGTTCGGAAAGTTGGCTTGAAAACCAAGAAGCGTTATTAAAGAATTCGAGCCGTTTCTATTTGACTTCATTCGATTGAAGTGAATGCCGTAACCCAATTAAATGTAATTCGCGTCGGAATACACACAATCGCCTACACTGTGAACGTGAAATAAAAATATATAGAGGTTTAAATCGATCCTATATTGGGACATTTGTTATGATGGCTGGTGCAACGGGCATTTTCGGTACCGTTGACCATAATCGAATGCTAGCATTTATATCATTACACTGACCAAGTCCTGTTAAAAAGCACATTTTTGGTTCCTTTGTGGAAACAGTGAAGTTGTCTACATAATCTATTCTACTCACAGACTAACTGCGTCGCTGTAACTTCCCCCCATTTCTGATACGGGGATTCCATTTATTTGCTGAAAGTGGTACTTTTTTTTTTTCTTCCTTCAAGTGATTTTTCAACGATAGGTTTTTGTTTTTTTCTAGCAGCAGTAGGCATAACGATGTATGATTTACAGCTGCAGCCTACGTGACAAAATGTATTGACAACACCCAGCCCGACGTTTCTTTGCCTCTATTTTCATTATATGAATTGAATATCTGAAATAAATATTAAAGACATTTAATGACTGTCTTTAACTGGCAGGAGAGTAGCATATATTTAAAAGAGTCAAAAGTCAAAAAGAAACGTTAACGTTTGAGGTGGCTCTGGTCGAACTCTGTGTTAACATGAGACCGTTATGTTCAACAAAGGTATCGCATGCAGGTCCTTGCGAGATGACAGGCATGGGCTAACAGCAGCCAGCCTGTCCACTGTCTGTGTGAGTCAAAGAACAGGTCAGCTACGTTGGTTTACAAGAATAGAAAACGTTCAGTTAAATCGCCAGCTATGTTAGTTTATTTTCCTTGTCATTAAACACGAATTAAGAGAACATACAATTTCGCTAGGAATATTTGACTTAATATGAAAATACCGGATTGAGGGCAGAGACATGGCATCTCCTTTAGATTTGGCTGAACAAATGCGTTTCAGGCAGCATAATTACCGGTGAAATGGAAAAGAAATATGCTGGCTAACGAGTCGTTTAATGCAATATTATCAGAGAAGAAATCATAGAGAAATTATTTAACCAAGATAAAAGGAAACATACAACTTTTGGCCAATAAATGGCGTACGTGTATAAGAGGGCAGTATAGTTTAATGGTTCAGGCAGTGGATTAAACACAATAAAGCACAATAAAGTTGAATAGTTTCTTTAAGCCAATGGTTTTATTTTGAGTGCATATTTATAACCGAATGACTATTCAAGCATAAATTGTGCCTCCCGCTGTAAAATCTATGGAAATTAATTCATCTCTGCTCTCCAGACAGGACTGTAGCATGTTATCACAATGTGCAAGCAAGAAGTTGTTTTTATTTCATTCTACATTGTCTGATGAGGCTGAAACTTCACACATGTTCATTTTTGGAGTGTAATCTCATCCATATACCAATAAAGGCTCAATGGCATAGCGCCACCATCTGGCAACAGGAAGTGGCCTTAATTTCATTCTAGATGGTCTGATCTTGTTGATATTACAGATATGTTCGTTGTGGGAGTGTAATCACATCCATATCCCAAAAATGACTCAATGTTATAGCGCCACCATCTGGCAACAGGAAGTGGCCTTAATTTTACTCAACATCTTCCGATGTTGCCGAAAATTTTGAAATAGGTTTATTATTGGAGTGTAATCAAATTCAAAAACCATACACGGCTCAATATTATAGTGCCACCATCTGGCAACAGGAAGTGGGTCTTATATCATTGATGCATTCCAATAGCAACATCAACATCTTCATTGATCAAAGGGGAATTCCTGTGCACACTATACGTTGCCAAGGGAGGTGATTATTTCCAAAGTGTGTACATATTGTTAAACATGTCATTGGCACAACTATGCCACCAAGGCGGTTGCGCCCATGGTGCTTGGGCCCGTTCATTGCTGCTTGCAGCTATATTTATTATTATTATTCTTTTTCTTCAGGCAAATGGGCTTTTTTGAGGGCCTTGCCATGCGTAAAAAGTCTTGACATTTTGCACACACATCAGAAGTGGTTGCTGTCAGGAGCTCTCAGATGCTCAGACCTGGGCGTGGCCGAGGGACTCCACAGCGCCCCCTATTGCATTGTCTTCTATTGTGGGCAGGCACTTTGACCTACCTGCACCTAATTTGGTGGCCGAATAGCGCTCCTCGGTCCAAACACATTTCTCATTCGGATCTAATCAAATATCCAAACAGGAAGTCAGCCATTTTGGATTTTCTGAGTTTTACACGTACTACACTTTTAAGTACTCCTCCTAGGGGGTTCATCGCATTCACACCAACTGTGGTCAGAATGGTCTCAGGATAGTCATGATGCTAAATTGCCAGGATATTTTTGATAGCTCAAACGGGACAGTCACGGGGAGGATTATAATTTTTATGTCACGCCACGCCAACAGGAAGTGGCCATAATTTCATGGTCTTCATTGTCTGATCTGGCTGATATTTTAGAAATTTGTTTATTCTTGGAGTGTAATCACATCCATATCCCAAGAACAGGTCAGTGTTATAGCGCCACCATCTGGCAATAGGAAGTGAGGTCTTTAACATATTTGTATGCATTCCTGCTAGGGCATTCAGCACATTCACACCAAATGCGGTCAGCATGATCTTAAGATAGTCCTTACGCTAAGTTGTGAAGGGATTTTTGATATCTCAAACGGTATGGAAATGGCGAGTCGTACAGTACACATATTGCGTGCAAAAAAATGACTTTTTTTTCGACATCGTCCGATCTGGCTGATATTTTACAAATATGTTCACTGTAGCAGTACAATATCAGATATATACATATCAATCGGGGTGTGGCTAGACAGCGCCCCCTATAATTATTATTCTCTTTTTTTTCAATGTATTTTGCATTTTTGAGGTGCTTGCCATGGATGGAAACTCACAGAATTTTGCACACACATGAGAAATGTTGGCTGTCAGGATGTGTCAGATGCTCAGACCTGGGCGTTGCCAAGGGACTCCACAGCGCCCCCTAATGCTTTGTCTTCTATTGTGGACAGGCACTTTGAGCTACCTTCACCTAATTTGGTATGCATGTGGGACTCCCCTGGACAAACACATTTCTCATTCGCATCAAATCAAATATGTAAACAGGAAGTCAGCCATTTTGAATTTTGTGCATTTTACACGTACTACACTTTTAAGTACTCCTTCTAGGGGGTTCATTGCATTCACACGAAATGTGGTCAAATTGGTCTCAGGATAGTCATGATACTAATTCCAAAGGATATTTTTGATATCTCAAACGGTATGGCCATGGCGAGGCGTACAATTTTCATGTCACGCCGCACCAACAGGAAGTTGCCATAAATTCATGGTCTACATTGTCTGATCTGGCTGATATTTTAGAAATATGTTCACTGTTAGAGTGTAATCACATCCAAATACCAAGAAGAAATCAATGTTATAGCGCCACCATCTGGCAACGGATGTGAGGTTTTTATCATGTTTGTATGCGTTCCTGCTAAGGTATTCATCACATTCACACCAAATGTAGTCATCATGATCTTAGAATAGTCCTGACCCTAAATGACGAAAGGATTTTTGATATCTCAAACGGTTTGGCAATGGCGAGGCGTATAATACACACGTTACGCCCAAAAACAGGAAGTGGCCTTAATTCCGTTCTACATCATCTGATCGGGCTGATATTTTACAAATATATTCACTTTTGGAGTGCAATCACATCCATATCCACATTCATCTGGGCGTGGCTACACAGCGCCCCCTATGGCTTTTTTCTAATATTGTGGACATATACTTTCACGTAAATGCACCACGTCTGGTAGGCATAAGGGTCTCCTCAAGACACACACATTTCTCATTTGCATCCCTTAACTTTTCCCAACAGGAAGTGAGCTATTTTGGATTTTGTGTGTTTTTAAGTGTTTTTTCACGTACCAAACTTTGAAATACTCTTCCTAGGGGGTTCATCACATTCACACAAAATGTGGTCAGCATGATATTATAGCCCTGAAAACACAACTATGAACTGATTTTTAATATCTTGGAATGTTATGGCTATGGTCAGCCTTAAAATTAACTTGTAATGCTGCCCAAATAGGAAAATTATATATTAAATAATTTCAAAAAGGTATTAAATTCTACATTGCCTGATTTTGAGGCTACATCTTTTCACATATGTTCATTGTTGGAGTGTCATCACATCCATTAAGCAATAATAGTTTACTATTTTCGCTGGAGACTCATTATCTCCAGTCTTAAAACTTCAACTCAAGTCGCAACTGACTCTCCCATTTCTAATACGCGACTGCCATCTAGTGGCAAAGGTTAGTATTCTTTCTAATTTTCGGTATGGTTTCTCTTTCTTGGATAAAGTGATTTCTCAACGACAAGTTTTGTTTCTTTTTGCGAGCCAGTAACCATAACGATGTATGAGTAACAGCGGCAGCCTACATGACAAAATGTACTGAAAACACCCAGCCCACAGCAACGTTTTTTCTCATCTATCTTAATTAACTCGATTGAAAAACTAAAATAAAAAACAGGCTTTTACTGGCAGGAAAGTATCATATATTTAAAAGATTAATACATATAATGCATATATTGCTTTGACGTTCAATGTTATTTGGATTTTTAAAAAACCGTATTGTAGCATTTTAAGGACTCAATACAAAACAGCTGTTCGGAAAGTTGGCTTGAAAACCAAGAAGCCTTATTAAGGAATTCGAGCCGTTTCTATTTGACTTCATTCGATTGAAGTGAATGCCGTAACCCAATTAAATGTAATTCGCGTCGGAATACACATAATAGCCTACACTGTCAACGTGAAATAAAAATATATAGAGGTTTAAATCGATCCTATAT
The DNA here is from genome assembly GCF_963514075.1 of Conger conger. NCBI lineage: Eukaryota > Metazoa > Chordata > Actinopteri > Anguilliformes > Congridae > Conger > Conger conger. The sequence continues at coordinate 54,342,128 of NC_083768.1, read as the reverse complement.
TGGAACATTTGTTATGATGGCTGGTGCAACGGGCATTTTCGGTACCGTTGACCATAATCGAATGCTAGCATTTGTATCATTACACTGACCAAGTCCTGTTAAAAAGCACATTTTTGGTTCCTTTGTGGAAACAGTGAAGTTGTCTACACAATCTGTTCTACTCACAGACTAACTGCGTCGCTGTAACTTCCCCCCATTTCTGATACGGCGATTCAATTAATTGGCAGAAAGTGGTACTTTCATTTTTTTCTTCCTTCAAGTGATTTTTCAACGATAGGTTTTTGTTTTTTTCTAGCGAGCCAGTAGGCATAACGATGTATGATTTACAGCTGCAGCCTACGTGACAAAATGTATTGACAACACCCAGCCCGACGTTTCTTTGCATCTATTTTCATTACATGAATTGAATAACTAAAATAAATATGAAAGACATTTAAAGACTTAAAGACAGGCTTTAACTGGCAGGAGAGTATCATATTTTTAAAAGATTAACACATGAAGTCAAAAAGAAACTTTAGCGTCTGAGGTGGCTCTGCTCGAACGCTGTGTTAACAAGAGACCGTTTTGTTCAACAAAGGTATCACATGCAGGTCGTTGCGAGATGACACGCACGGGCTAACAGCAGCCAGTCCACTGTCTGTGTGAGTCAAAAAACAGGTCAGCTACGTTGGTTTACATGAATAGAAAACTTTCAGTTAAATCGCCAGCTATGTTAGTTTATTAGGCTTGTCATTAAACACGAATTAAGAGAACATACAATTTCGCTAGGAATGGTAAATTAATATGAAAATACTGTATTGAGGGCAGAGAGTTGGCATCTCTTTTAGATTTGGCTGAACAAATGCGTTTCAGGCAGCATAATTACCAGTGAAATGGAAAAGAATGATGCTGGTTAACTAGACGTTTCGTGCAATATTATCCGACACTTCGTAGAGAAATTATTAAACCAAGATAAAAGGAGACATTTGGCCAATAGATGGCGTACGTGTATAAGAGGGCAGTAGAGCTTAATGGTTCAGACAGTGGATTAAGACATGCAAGGTCCGCGGTTCCATCCCCGGTGCGGCCACAATAAAGTTGAATAGTTTCTTTACGCCAATGGTTTTATTTTGAGTGCATATTTATAACCGAATGACTTCTCAAGCGTAAATTCTGCCTCCCGCTGTAAAATCTATTGAAATTAATTAATCTCTGCTCTCCATACAGGACTGGAGCATATTATTACAATGTGCAAGCAAGAAGTAATTTTTGTTTCATTCTACATTGTCTGATGTGGCAGAAACTTCACACATGTTCATTTTTGGAGTGTAATCTCATCCATATACCAAGAAAGGCTCAATGGCATAGCGCCACCATCTGGCAAAAGGAAGTGGCTTTAATTTTACTTGACATCTTCCAATTTGGCTGAAAATGTACAAATATGTTAATTATTGGAGTGTAATCAAATCCATAAACCATACACGGCTCAATATTATAGCGCCACCATCTGGCAACAGGAAGTGGCTTAAATTTTACTTGACATCTTCCATTTTGGCTGAAAATGTACAAATATGTTAATTATTAGAGTGTAATCAAATCCATGAACCATACACGGCTCAATATTATAGCGCCACCATCTGGCAATAGGAAGTGAGGCTTATATCATTGATGCATTCCAATAGCAGCAGCAACATCTTCATTGATCAAAGGGGAATTCCTGTGCACACTATACGTTGTCCAGGAAGGTGATTATTTCCAAAGTGTGTACATATTGTGAAACATGTCATTGGCACAAATATGCCACCAAGGCGGTTGCGCCCATGGTGCTTGGGCCCGTTCATTGCTGCTTGCAGCTATATTTAGGGCCCAAGCACCGTAGGGTGCGAAGGACCCTATTGTTATTGGAAGGATTATTATTATTATTATTATTATTATTATTCTTTTTCTTCAGGCAAATGGGATTTTTTGAGGGCCTTGCCATGCGTAAAAAGTCTTGACATTTTGCACACACATCAGAAGTGGTTGCTGTCAGGAGCTCTCAGATGCTCAGACCTGGGCGTGGCCGAGGGACTCCACAGCGCCCCCTATCGCATTGTCTTCTATTGTGGTCAGGCACTTTGAGCTACCTGCACCTAATTTGGTGGCCAAATAGCGCTCCTCGGTCCAAACACATTTCTCATTCGGATCTAATCAAATATCCAAACAGGAAGTCAGCCATTTTGGATTTTCTGAGTTTTACACGTACTACACTTTTAAGTACTCCTCCTAGGGGGTTCATCGCATTCACACCAACTGTGGTCAGAATGGTCTCAGGATAGTCATGATGCTAAATTGCCAGGATATTTTTGATAGCTCAAACGGGACGGTCATGGGGAGGAGTACAATTTTTATGTCACGCCGCGCCAACAGGAAGTGGCCATAATTTCATGGTCTACATTGTCTGATCTGGCTGATATTTTAGAAATTTGTTTATTGTTGGAGTGTAATCACATCCATATCCCAAGAACAGGTCAATGTTATAGCGCCACCATCTGGCAATAGGAAGTGTGGTCTTTAACATTTTTGTATGCATTCCTGCTAGGGCATTCAGCACATTCACACCAAATGCGGTCAGCATGATCTTAAGATAGTCCTTACGCTAAGTTGTGAAGGGATTTTTGATATCTCAAACGGTATGGAAATGGCGAGTCGTACAGTACACATATTGCGTGCAAAAAAATGACTTTTTTTCCGACATCGTCCGATCTGGCTGATATTTTACAAATATGTTCACTGTAGCAGTACAATATCAGATATATACATATCAATCGGGGCGTGGCTAGACAGCGCCGCCTATAATTATTATTCTCTTTTTTTTCAATGTATTTTGCATTTTTGAGGTGCTTGCCATGGATGGAAACTCACAGAATTTTGCACACACATGAGAAGTGTTGGTTCTCAGGACGTATCAGATGCTCAGACCTGGGCGTGGCCAAGGGACTCCACAGCGCCCCCTAATGCTTTGTCTTCTATTGTGGACAGGCACTTTGAGCTACCTTCACCTAATTTGGTATGCATGTGGGGTTCCTCTGGACAAACACATTTCTCATTTGCATCGAATCAAATATGTGAACAGGAAGTCAGCCATTTTGAATTTTGTGTATTTTACACGTACTACACTTTTAAGTACTCCTCCTAGGGGGTTCATTGCATTCACACGAAATGTGGTCAAAGTGGTCTCAGGATAGTCATGATACTAATTCCAAAGGATATTTTTGAGATCTCAAACGGTATGGTCATGGCGAGGCGTACAATTTTCATGTCACGCCGCGCCAACAGGAAGTAGCCATAAATTCATGGTCTACATTGTCTGATCTGGCTGAAATTTTACAAATATGTTCACTGTTAGAGTGTAATCACATCCAAATACCAAGAAGAAATCAATGTTATAGCGCCACCATCTGGCAACGGAAGTGAGGTTTTTATCATGTTTGTATGCGTTCCTGCTAAGGTATTCATCACATTCACACCAAATGTAGTCATCATGATCTTAGAATAGTCCTGACCCTAAATGACGAAAGGATTTTTGATATCTCAAACGGTTTGGCAATGGCGAGGCGTATAATACACACGTTACGCCCAAAAACAGGAAGTGGGCTTAATTCCGTTCTACATCATCTGATCGGGCTGATATTTTACAAATATATTCACTTTTGGAGTGCAATCACATCCATATCCACATTCATCTGGGCGTGGCTACACAGCGCCCCCTATGGCTTTTTTCTAATATTGTGGACATATACTTTCACGTAAATGCACCACGTCTGGTAGGCATAAGGGTCTCCTCAAGACACACACATTTCTCATTTGCATCCCTTAACTTTTCCCAACAGGAAGTGAGCTATTTTGGATTTTGTGTGTTTTTAAGTGTTTTTTCACGTACCAAACTTTAAAATACTCTTCCTAGGGGGTTCATCACATTCACACAAAATGTAGTCAGCATGATATTATAGCCCTGACACACAACTATGAACTGATTTTTAATATCTTGGAATGGTATGGCTATGGTCAGCCTTAAAATTAACTTGTAATGCTGCCCAAATAGGAAAATTATATATTAAATAATTTCAAAAAGGTATTAAATTCTACATTGCCTGATTTTGAGGCTACATCTTTTCACATATGTTCATTGTTGGAGTGTCATCACATCCATTAAGCAATAATAGTTTACTATTTTCGCTGGAGACTCATTATCTCCAGTCTTAAAACTTCAACTCAAGTCGCAACTGACTCTCCCATTTCTAATACGCGACTGCCATCTAGTGGCAAAAGTTGGTATTGCATATATCTTGCAATGACGTTCAATGTTATTTGGTTTTAAAAAAACCGTGTTGTAGCATTTTAAGGACTCAATACAAAACGGCTGTTCGGAAAGTTAGCTTGAAAACCAAGAAGCCTTATTAAGGAATTCGAGCCGTTTCTATTTGACTTCATTCGGTTGAAGTGAATGCCGTAACCCAATTAAATGTAATTCGCGTCGGAATACACATAATAGCCTACACTGTCAACGTGAAATAAAAATATATAGAGGTTTAAATCGATCCTGTATTGGGACATTTGTTATGATAGCATTTATATCATTACACTGACCAAGTCCTGTTAAAAAGCATTTTTGGTTCCTTTGTGGAAACAGTGAAGTTGTCTACACAATCTGTTCTACTCACAGACTAACTGCGTCGCTGTAACTTCCCCCCATTTCTGATACGGCGATTCAATTTATTGGCAGAAAGTGGTACTTTCATTTTTTTCTTCCTTCAAGTGATTTTTCAACGATAGGTTTTTGTTTTTTTCTAGCGAGCCAGTAGGCATAACGATGTATGATTTACAGCTGCAGCCTACGTGACAAAATGTATTGACAACACCCAGCCCGACGTTTCTTTGCATCTATTTTCATTACATGAATTGAATAACTAAAATAAATATTAAAGACATTTAATGACTGTCTTTAACTGGCAGGAGAGTATCATATATTTAAAAGAGTAAGACATGAAGTCAAAAAGAAACGTGAGCGTTTGAGGTGGCTCTGGTCGAACTCTGTGTTAACATGAGACCGTTATGTTCAACAAAGGTATGGCGTGCAGGTCGTTGCGAGATGACGCGCATTGGCTAACAGCAGCCAGCCTGTCCACTGTCTGTGTGAGTCAAAAAACAGGTCAGCTACGTTTGTTTACATGAATAGAAAACTTTCAGTTAAATCGCCAGCTATGTTAGTTTATTTTGCTTGTCATTAAACACGAATTAAGAGAACATACAATTTCGCTAGGAATTTTTGACTTAATATGAAAATACCGGATTGAGGGCAGAGACTTGGCATCTCCTTTAGATTTGGCTGAACAAATGCGTTTCAGGCAGCATAATTACCGGTGAAATGGAAAAGAATGATGCTGGCTAACGAGACGTTTAATGCAATATTATCAGACACTTCATAGAGAAATTATTTAACCAAGATAAAAGGAAACATACAACTTTTGGCCAATAAATGGCGTACGTGTATAAGAGGGCAGTATAGTTTAATGGTTCAGGCAGTGGATTAAGACATGCAAGGTCCGCGGTTCCATCCCCGGTGCGGCCACAATAAAGTTGAATAGTTTCTTTAAGCCAATGGTTTTATTTTGAGTGCATATTTATAACCGAATGACTTTTAAAGCATAAATTGTGCCTCCCGCTGTAAAATCTATGGAAATTAATTCATCTCTGCTCTCCATACAGGAATGTAGCATGTTATCACAATGTGCAAGCAAGAAGTTGTTTTTGTTTCATTCTACATTGTCTGATGTGGCTGAAACATCACACATGTTCATTTTTGGAGTGTAATCTCATCCATATACCAATAAAGGCTCAATGGCATAGCGCCACCATCTGGCAACAGGAAGTGGCCTTAATTTCACTCGACATCTTCCGATGTGGCTGAAAATGTAGAAATATTTTTATTATTGGAGTGTAATTAAATCCATATACCAAAAATTGCTCAATGTTATAGCGCCACCATCTGGCAACAGGAAGTGGCTTTAATTTTACTCGACATCTTCCAATTTGGCTGAAAATGTACAAATATGTTAATTTTTGGAGTGAAATCAAATACATAAACCATACCCGGCTCAATATTATAGCGCCACCATCTGGAAATAGGAAGTGAGGCTCATATCATTGATGCATTCCAATAGCAGCAGCAACATCTTCATTGATCAAAGGGGAATTCCTGTGCACAGTATACATTGTCCAGGAAGGTGATTATTTCCAAAGTGTGTACATATTGTGAAACATGTCATTGGCACAACTATGCCACCAAGGCGGTTGCGCCCATGGTGCTTGGGCCCGTTCATTGCTGCTTGCAGCTATATTTATTATTATTATTCTTTTTTTTTCAATGTTTTGTGCATTTTTGAGGTGCTTGCCATGGATGAAAACTCACAGAATTTTGCACACACATCAGAAGTGGTGGCTGGCAGGTTGTCTCAGATGCTCAGACCTGGGCGTCGCTGAGGGACTCCACAGCGCCCCCTATCGCATTGTCATCTATTGTGGGCAGGCACTTTGAGCTACCTTCACAAAATTTAGTACACATATAGCAATTCTCGGTCCAAACACATTTCTCATTCACATCTAATCAAATATACAAACAGGAAGTCAGCCATTTTGGATTTTGTGCGTTTTACACGTACTGCACTTTTAAGTACTCCTCCTAGGGGGTTCATCACATTCACACCACCTGTGGTCAGAATGGTCTCAGGATATTCATGATGCTAAATTGCCAGGATATTTTTGATAGCTCAAACGGGACGGTCCTGGGGAGGCGTAGAATTTTTATGTCACGCCATGCCAACAGGAAGTGGCCGTAATTTCATGGTTTACATCGTCTGATCTGGCTGATATTTTAGAAATACGTTTATTGTTGGAGGATAATCACATCCATATCCCAAGAACGGGTCAATGTTATAGCGCCACCATCTGGCAACAGGAAGTGAAGTCTTTATCATATTTGTATGCCTTCCTGCTAGGGCATTCATCACATTCACACGAAATGTGGTCCGCATGATCTTAGGATAGTCATGACCAAAAACTGTGAAGGGATTTTTGATATCTCAAACGGTATGGAAATGGCGAGTCGTACAGTATACATATTGCGTGCAAAAAAAGGACTTTTTTTTTGACATCGTCCGATCTGGCTGATATTTTACAGATATGTTCACTGTTGGAGTACAATATGAAATATATACATATCAATCGGGGCGTGGCTAGACAGCGCCCCCTATAATTATTATTCTCTTTTTTTTCAATGTATTTTGCATTTTTGAGGTGCTTGCCATGGATGAAAACTCACAGAATTTTGCCCACACATGAGAAGTGTTGGCTTTCAGGATGTATCAGATGCTCAGACCTGGGCGTGGCCGAGGGACTCCACAGCGCCCCCTAATGCTTTGTCTTCTATTGTGGACAGGCACTTTGAGCTACCTCCACCTAATTTGGTATGCATGTGGGCCTCCTCTGGACAAACACATTTCTCATTCGCATCGAATCAAATATGTGAACAGGAAGTCAGCCATTTTGAATTTTGTGCATTTTACACGTACTACACTTTTAAGTACTCCTCCTAGGGGGTTCATTGCATTCACACGAAATGTGGTCAAAGTGGTCTCAAGACAGTCATGATACTAATTCCAAAGGATATTTTTGATATCTCAAACGGTATGGTCATGGCGAGGCGTAAAATTTTCATGTCATGCCGCGCCAACAGGAAGTAGCCATAAATTCATGGTCTACATTGTCTGATCTGGCTGATATTTTACAAATATGTTCACTGTTAGAGTGTAATCACATCCATATACCAAGAAGAAATCAATGTTATAGCGCCACCATCTGGCAACGGAAGTGAGGTTTTTATCATGTTTGTATGCGTTCCTGCTAGAGCATTCATCACATTCACACCAAATGTAGTCATCATGATCTGAGAATAGTCCTGACCCTAAATGACGAAAGGATTTTTGATATCTCAAACGGTTTGGCAATGGCGAGGCGTATAATACACACGTTACGCCCAAAAACAGGAAGTGGGCTTAATTTCGTTCTACATCATCTGATCGGGCTGATATTTTACAAATATATTCACTTTTGGAGTGCAATCACATCCATATCCACATTCATCTGGGCGTGGCTACACAGCGCCCCCTATGGCTTTTTTCTAATATTGTGGACATATACTTTCACGTAAATGCACCACGTCTGGTAGGCATAAGGGTCTCCTCAAGACACACACATTTCTCATTTGCATCCCTTAACTTTTCCCAACAGGAAGTGAGCTATTTTGGATTTTGTGTGTTTTTAAGTGTTTTTTCACGTACCAAACTTTGAAATACTCTTCCTAGGGGGTTCATCACATTCACACAAAATGTGGTCAGCATGATATTATAGCCCTGACACACAACTATGAACTGATTTTTAATATCTTGGAATGGTATGGCTATGGTCAGCCTTAAAATTAACTTGTAATGCTGCCCAAACAGTTCATGTTTTAATACAATTATGTATTAAATAATTTCAAAAAGGTATTGCCTGATTTTGAGGCTACAACTTTTCACATATGTTCATTGTTGGAGTGTCATCACATCCATTAAGCAATAATAGTTCACTATTTTCGCTGGAGACTCATTATATCCAGTCTTAAAACTTCAACGCAAGTCGCAACTGACTCTCCCATTTCTAATACGCGACTGCCATCTAGTGGCAAAGGTTAGTATTCTTTCTAATTTTCTTGGATAAAGTGATTTCTCAATGACAAGTTTTGTTTCTTTTTGCGAGCCAGTAACCATAACGATGTATGAGTAACAGCGGCAGCCTACGTGAGAAAATGTACTGACAACACCCAGCCCATAGCAACGTTTTTTTCATCTACCTTAATTATATGGATTGAATAACTAAAATAAAAGACAGGCTTTTACTGGCAGGAAAGTATCATATATTTAAAAGATTAACACATATAATGCAGATCTTGCATTGACGTTAAATGGTATTTTGTTAAAAAAAACCGTATTGTAGCATTTTAAGGACACAATACAAAACAGCTGTTCGGAAAGTTGGGTTGAAAACCAAGAAGCCTTATTAAGGAATTCGAGCCGTTTCTATTTGACTTCATTCGATTGAAGTGAATGCCGTAACCAAATTAAATGTAATTCGCGTCGCAATACACACAATCGCCTACACTGTCAACGTGAAATAAAAATATATAGAGGTTTAAATCGATCCTATATTGGGACATTTGTTATGATGGCTGGTGCAACGGGCATTTTCGGTACCGTTGACCATAAGCGAATGCTAGCAATTATATCATTACACTGACCAAGTCCCGTTAAAAAGCACATTTTTGGTTCCTTTGTGGAAACAGTGAAGTTGTCTACATAATCTATTCTACTCACAGACTAACTGCGTCGCTGTAACTTCCCCCCCTTTCTGATACGGGGATTCCATTTATTGGCAGAAATTGGTACTTTTATTTTTTTCTTCATTCAAGTGATTTTTCAACGATAGGTTTTTGTTTTTTTCTAGCGAGCCAGTAGGCATAACGATGTATGATTTACAGCTGCAGCCTACGTGACAAAATGTATTGACAACACCCAGCCCGACGTTTCTTTGCATCTATTTTCATTATATGAATTGAATATCTAAAATAAATATTAAAGACATTTAAAGACTTAAAGACAGGCTTTAACTGGCAGGAAAGTATCATATATGTAAAAGATTAACACATATAATGCATATCTTGCATTGACGTTAAATGGTGTTAAAAAATCGTATTGTAGCATTTTAAGGACTCAATGCAAAACGGCTGTTCGGAAAGTTAGTTTGAAAACCAAGAAGCCTTATTAAGGAATTCGAGCCGTTTCTATTTGACTTCATTCGATTGAAGTCAATGCCGTAACCCAATTAGTAATTCGCGTCGGAATACACATAATAGCCTACACTGTCAACGTGAAATAAAAATATATAGAGGTTTAAATCGATCCTATATTGGGACTTTTGTTATGATGGCTGGTGCAACGGGCATTTTCGGTAATGTTGACCATAATCGAATGCTAGCATTTATATCATTACACTGACCAAGTACCGTTAAAAAGCATATTTTAAGCTCCCTTCTGGAAACAGTGAAGTTGTCTACACGGTCTACTCTAATCACAGACTAACTGCGTCGCTGTAACTTCCCCCATTTCTGATACGGGGATTCCATTCATTGGCAAAAAATGGTACTTTCATTTTTTTCTTCCTTCAAGTGATTTTTCAACGATAGGTTTTTTTTATTTTTATAGCGTGCCAGTATGCATAACGATGTATGATTTACAGCTGCAGCCTCCGTGACAAAATGTAATGACAACACCCAGCCCGACGTTTCTTTGCATCTATTTTCATTATATGAATTGAATAACTAAAATAAATATTAAACACATTTAAAGACTTAAAGACAGGCTTTAACTGGCACGAGAGTATCATATATTTAAAAGATGAACACATGAAGTCAAAAAGAAACGTCAGCGTTTGAGGTGTCTCTGCTCGAACGCTGTGTTAACATGAGACCGTTATGTTCAACAAAGGTATCGCATGCAGGTCGTTGCCAGATGACACGCACGGGGTAACAGCAGCCAACCTGTGCACTGTTTGTGTGAGTCAAAAAACAGGTCAACTACGTTGGTTTACATGAATATAAAACTTTCAGTTAAATCGCCAGCTATGTTAGTGTATTAGGCTTGTCATTAAACACGAATTAAGAGAACATACAATTTCGCTAGGAATGGTAACTTAATATGAAAATACTGTATTGAGGGCAGAGAGTTGGCATCTCTTTTAGATTTGGCTGAACAAATGCGTTTCAGGCAGCATAATTACCGGTGAAATGGAAAAGAATGATGCTGGCTAACTAGACGTTTCATGCAATATTATCCGACACTTCGGAGAGAAATTATTTAACCAAGATAAAAGGAAACATACAACTTTTGGCCAATAGATGGCACCCGTGTATCAGCGTGCAGTGCAGCGTAATGGTTCGGGCGGTGGATTAAGGCATGCAAATTCAGCGGTTCCATCCCCGGTGCAGCCACAATAAAATTGAACAGTTTCTTGAAGGTAATGGTTTTATTTTGAGTGCATATCTATAGCCTAATGACTTTTCAAGCATAAATTGTGCCTCCCCGTGAAAAAACTATGGAAATTAATTAATCTCTGCTCTCCATACAGGACTGTAGCATGTTATCACAATGTTCAAGCTAGAAGTTATTTTTGTTTCATTCTACATTGTCTCATGTGGCTGAAACTTCACTCATGTTCATTTTTGGAATGTAATCTCATCCATATCCCAATAAAGGCTCAATGGCATAGCACCACCTCCTGGGAACAGGAAGTGTGGCTTCATTTCATTTCACATCGTCTGATTTTGCTGACGCTTTAGAGCAGGGGTCACCAACCTTTTTGAAACTGAGAGCTACTTCATGGGTACTGAGTCATACTAAGCGCTACCAGTTTCTTTTGTCACGTGCACAATACTGACCTTTGAACTAGAGTAGGTCAGAGTTCACCTAAACTTTTCAACTTCATGGATAGTAAACATATTTTTAAGATATTGTCATTTTTAAATCTATATAAATGCAAGTGTGATTAAAAAAAAATAGCAACAGAATAAAATTAAATTTTAGATGCAGCTCACTCGTGAATTGTGCTATTTTTAGAACAGGCCTGCGGGCGACTCATGTGGTCCTTGGGGGCGACCTGGTGCCCGCGGGCACCGTGTTGGTGACCCTTGCTTTAGAGATATGTTTCATGTTGGATTATAATCACATCCATGTTCCAATAAATGCTCAATGTCACATCGCCACCTGCTGGCAACAGGAAGCGGCCTTAATTTCACTCAACATCTTCTGATGTGGCTTAGAATTTAGAAATAGGTTTATTATTGGAGTGTAATCAAATTCAAAAACCATACATGGTTCAATATTATAGCGCCAGCATCTGGCAACAGGAAGTGAGGCTTATATCATTGATGCATTCCAATAGCAGCACCAACATCTTCATTGATCAAAGGGGAATTCCTGTGCACACTATACGTTGTCCAGGAAGGTGATTATTTCCAAAGTGTGTACATGTTGTGAAACATGTCATTGGCACAACTATGCCACCAAGGCGGATGCGCCCATGGTGCTTGGGCCCGTTCATTGCTGCTTGCAGCTATATTTAGGGCCCAAGCACCGTAGGGTGCGAAGGACCCTATTGTTATTGGAAGGATTATTATTATTATTATTATTAGGGCCCAAGCACCGTAGGGTGCGAAGGACCCTATTGTTATTGGAAGGATTATTATTATTATTATTAGGGCCCAAGCACCGTAGGGTGCGAAGGACCCTATTGTTATTGGAAGGATTATTATTATTATTATTATTATTATTATTATTATTATTATTATTATTATTATTATTATTCTTTCTCTTCCGTCAAATGGGCATTTTTGAGGGCCTTGCCATGGCTAAAAAGTCTTGAAATTTTGCAGACACATCAGAAGTGGTGGCCGTCAGGATCTATCAGATGCTCAGACTTGGGTGTGGCCGAGGGACTCCACAGCGCCCCCTATTGCGCTGACCCCCCCCCCCCCATTGCATTGTTGTCTATTGTGGGCAGGCACTTTGAACTACATGAAACTTATTTGGTAACCATGTGTGGCTCCTCAATTCAAACACATTTATCATTCGCATTGATGCAAATATGCGAACAGGAAGTGAGCTATTTTGGATTTTGTGTGTTTTACACGTACTACACTTTTACGTACTCCTCCTAGGGGGTTTATCGCATTCACACCAACGGTGGTCAGAATGGTCTCAGGATATTCATGATGCTAAATTGCCAGGATATTTTTGATAGCTCAAACGGGATGGTCATGGCGAGGCGTGCAATTTTTATGTCACGCCGCGCCAACAGGAAGTGGTCAGAATTTCATAGTCTACATCGTCTGATCTGGCTGATATTTTAGAAATATGTTTAGTGTTGGAGTATAATCACATCCATATCCCAAGAACGGGTCAATGTTATAGCGCCACCATCTGGCAACAGGAAGTGAGGTCTTTATCATATTTGTATGCCTTCCTGCTAGGGCATTCATCACATTCACACAAAATGTGGTCAGCATGATCTTAGGATAGTCATGACCATAAGCTGCGAAGGGATTTTTGATATCTCAAACGGTATGGAAATGGCGAGTCGTACAGTACACATATTTCGTGCAAAAAAATGACTTTTTTTTCGACATCGTCCGATCTGGCTGATATTTTACAAATATGTTCATTGTTGGAGTACAATATGAAATATATACATATCAATCGAGGCGTGGCTAGACAGCGCCCCCTATAATTATTATTCTCTTTTTTTTCAATGTATTTTGCATTTTTGAGGTGCTTGCCATGGATGGAAACTCAGGAATTTTGCACACACATGAGAAGTGTTGGCTGTCAGGACGTATCAGATGCTCAGACCTGGGCGTGGCCGAGGGACTCCACAGCGCCCCCTAATGCTTTGTCTTCTATTGTGGACAGGCACTTTGAGCTACCTTCACCTAATTTGGTATGCATGTGGGGCTCCTCTGGACAAACACATTTCTCTTTCGCATCGAATCAAATATGTGAACAGGAAGTCAGCCATTTTGAATTTTGTGCATTTTACACGTACTACACTTTTAAGTACTCCTCCTAGGGGGTTCATTGCATTCACACGAAATGTGGTCAAAGTGGTCTCAGGATAGTCATGATACTAATTCCAAAGGATATTTTTGATATCTCAAACGGTATGGTCATGGCGAGGCGTACAATTTTCATGTCACGCCGCGCCAACAGGAAGTAGCCATAAATTCATGCTCTACATTGTCTGATCTGGCTGATATTTTACAAATATGTTCACTGTTAGAGTGTAATCACATCCAAATACCAAGAAGAAATCAATGTTATAGCGCCACCATCTGGCAACGGAAGTGAGGTTTTTATCATGTTTGTATGCGTTCCTGCTAGGGTATTCATCACATTCACACCAAATGTAGTCATCATGATCTTAGAATAGTCCTGACCCTAAATGACGAAAGGATTTTTGATATCTCAAACGGTTTGGCAATGGCGAGGCGTATAATACACACGTTACGCCCAAAAACAGGAAGTGGGCTTAATTCCGTTCTACATCATCTGATCGGGCTGATATTTTACAAATATATTCAGTTTTGGAGTACAATCACATCCATATCCACATTCATCTGGGCGTGGCTACACAGCGCCCCCTATGGCTTTTTTCTAATATTGTGGACATATACTTTCACGTAAATGCACCACGTCTGGTAGACATAAGGGTCTCCTCAAGACACACACATTTCTCATTTGCATCCCTTAACTTTTCCCAACAGGAAGTGAGCTATTTTGGATTTTGTGTGTTTTTAAGTGTTTTTTCACGTACCAAACTTTGAAATACTCTTCCTAGGGGGTTCATCACATTCACACAAAATGTGGTCAGCATGATATTATAGCCCTGACACACAACTATGAACTGATTTTTAATATCTTGGAATGGTATGGCTATGGTCAAACTTGTAATGCTGCCCAAATAGGAAAATTATGTATTAAATAATTTCAAAAAGGTATTAAATTCTACATTGCCTGATTTTGAGGCTACATCTTTTCACATATGTTCATTGTTGGAGTGTCATCACATCCATTAAGCAATAATAGTTTACTATTTTCGCTGGAGACTCATTATCTCCAGTCTTAAAACTTCAACTCAAGTCGCAACTGACTCTCCCATTTCTAATACGCGACTGCCATCTAGTGGCAAAGGTTAGTATTCTTTCTAATTTTCGGTATGGTTTCTCTTTCTTGGATAAAGTGATTTCTCAACGACAAGTTTTGTTTCTTTTTGCGAGCCAGTAACCATAACGATGTATGAGTAACAGCGGCAGCCTACATGACAAAATGTACTGAAAACACCCAGCCCACAGCAACGTTTTTTCTCATCTATCTTAATTAACTCGATTGAATAACTAAAATAAAAAACAGGCTTTTACTGGCAGGAAAGTATCATATATTTAAAAGATTAATACATATAATGCATATATTGGTTTGACGTTCAATGTTATTTGGATTTTTAAAAAACCGTATTGTAGCATTTTAAGGACTCAATACAAAACAGCTGTTCGGAAAGTTGGCTTGAAAACCAAGAAGCCTTATTAAGGAATTCGAGCCGTTTCTATTTGACTTCATTCGATTGAAGTGAATGCCGTAACCCAATTAAATGTAATTCGCGTCGGAATACACATAATAGCCTACACTGTCAACGTGAAATAAAAATATATAGAGGTTTAAATCGATCTTGTATTGGGACATTTGTTATGATGGCTGGTGCAACGGGCATTTTCGGTACCGTTGACCATAATCGAATGCTAGCATTTATATCATTACACTGACCAAGTCCTGTTAAAAAGCACATTTTTGGTTCCTTTGTGGAAACAGTGAAGTTGTCTACACAATCTGTTCTACTCACAGACTAACTGCGTCGCTGTAACTTCCCCCCATTTCTGATACGGCGATTCAATTTATTGGCAGAAAGTGGTACTTTCATTTTTTTCTTCCTTCAAGTGATTTTTCAACGATAGGTTTTTGTTTTTTTCTAGCGAGCCAGTAGGCATAACGATGTATGATTTACAGCTGCAGCCTACGTGACAAAATGTATTGACAACACCCAGCCCGACGTTTCTTTGCATCTATTTTCATTACATGAATTGAATAACTAAAATAAATATTAAAGACATTTAAAGACTTAAAGACAGGCTTTAACTGGCAGGAGAGTATCATATTTTTAAAAGATTAACACATGAAGTCAAAAAGAAACTTTAGCGTCTGAGGTGGCTCTGCTCGAACGCTGTGTTAACATGAGACCGTTTTGTTCAACAAAGGTATCACATGCAGGTCGTTGCGAGATGACACGCACGGGATAACAGCAGCCAGCCAGTCCACTGTCTGTGTGAGTCAAAAAACAGGTCAGCTACGTTGGTTTACATGAATAGAAAACTTTCAGTTAAATCGCCAGCTATGTTAGTTTATTAGGCTTGTCATTAAACACGAATTAAGAGAACATACAATTTCGCTAGGAATGGTAAATTAATATGAAAATACTGTATTGAGGGCAGAGAGTTGGCATCTCTTTTAGATTTGGCTGAACAAATGCGTTTCAGGCAGCATAATTACCAGTGAAATGGAAAAGAATGATGCTGGTTAACTAGACGTTTCGTGCAATATTATCCGACACTTCGTAGAGAAATTATTAAACCAAGATAAAAGGAGACATTTGGCCAATAGATGGCACCCGTGTATAAGCGGGCAGTATAGCGTAATGGTTAGGGCGGTGGATTAAGGCACGCAAATTCAGCCGTTCGATCCCCGCTGCAGCCACAATGAATTTGAATAGTTTCTTGAAGCCAATTGTTTTCATTTTGAGTCCATGTTTATGGCCTAATGACTTTTCAAGCATAAATTGTGCCTCTCCGTGTAAAAACTATGGAAATTAATTAATCTCTGCTCTCCATACAGGACTGTAGCATGTTATCACAATGTGCAAGCAAGACGTTATTTTTATTTCATTCTACATTGTCTGATGTGGCTGAAACTTCACACGTTCATTTTTGGAGTGTAATCTCATCCATTTTCCAATAAAGGCTAAATGGCAAAGCGCCACCCGCTGGCAACAGGAAGTGAGCCTTATATTGCATTCTTAAGCATTATTTTTCAATGGGTTCATGACATTCACGGTAAATGTGGTCAGCATGATGCTAGGATGGTCCTGAAAAAACAGATTTTTGATTTACTGGGATGATATAGCTATGGTCAGGCACATAAAAAACACATCATGCCAGACAAACAGGAAGTGGTCATACTTAAATTCTCCAATGTCTGATGTGACTGCAACTTTACACAGATGCTCAGTGTTGGAGTGTAATCAAATCCATATTCCAAAAACGACTCAATGTTATAGCAGCATCATCTGGAAACAGGAATTGACCTTAATTTCGCTGAACATCTTCCGATGTGGCTGAAAATGTACAAATATGTTTATTTCTGGAGTGTAATCAAATTCAAAAAACATACACGGATCAATAATATAGCGCCACCATCTGGCAACAGGAAGTGAGGCTTATATCATTGATGCATTCCAATAGCAGCGCCAACATCTTCATTGATCAAAGGGAAATTCCTGTGCACACTATACGTTGTCCAGGAAGGTGATTATTTCCAAAGTGTGTACATGTTGTGAACAATGTCATTGGCAGAACTATGCCACCAAGGCGGTTGCCCCCATGGGGCTTGGGCCCGTTCATTGCTGCTTGCAGCTATATTTAGGGCCCAAGCACCGTAGGGTGCGAAGGACCCTATTGTTATTGTAAAGATTATTATTATTATTATTAGGGCCCAAGCACCGTAGGGTGCGAAGGACCCTATTGTTATTGGAAGGATTATTATTATTATTATTATTATTATTATTATTATTATTATTAGGGCCCAAGCACCGTAGGGTGCGAAGGACCCTATTGTTATTGGAAGGATTATTATTATTATTATTAGGGCCCAAGCACCGTAGGGTGCGAAGGACCCTATTGTTATTGGAAGGATTATTATTATTATTATTATTATTATTATTCTTTTTCTTCAGGCAAATGGGCTTTTTTGAGGGCCTTGCCATGCGTAAAAAGTCTTGACATTTTGCACACACATCAGAAGTGGTTGCTGTCAGGAGCTCTCAGATGCTCAGACCTGGGTGTGGCCGAGGGACTCCACAGCGCCCCCTATCGCATTGTCTTCTATTGTGGGCAGGCACTTTGAGCTACCTGCACCTAATTTGGTGGCCAAATAGCCCTCCTCGGTCCAAACACATTTCTCATTCGAATCTAATCAAATATCCAAACAGGAAGTCAGCCATTTTGGATTTTCTGAGTTTTACACGTACTACACTTTTAAGTACTCCTCCTAGGGGGTTCATCGCATTCACACCAACTGTGGTCAGAATGGTCTCAGGATAGTCATGATGCTAAATTGCCAGGATATTTTTGATACCTCAAACGGGACGGTCATGGGGAGGAGTACAATTTTTATGTCACGCCGCGCCAACAGGAAGTGGCCATAATTTCATGGTCTACGTTGTCTGATCAGGCTGATATTTTAGAAATTTGTTTATTTTTGGAGTGTAATCACATCCATATCCCAAGAACAGGTCAATGTTATAGCGCCACCATCTGGCAATAGGAAGTGAGGTCTTTAACATATTTGTATGCATTCCTGCTAGGGCATTCAGCACATTCACACCAAATGCGGTCAGCATGATCTTAAGATAGTCCTTACGCTAATTTGTGAAGGGATTTTTGATATCTCAAACGGTATGGAAATGGCGAGTCGTACAGTACACATATTGCGTGCAAAAAAATGACTTTTTTTTCGACATCGTCTGATCTGGCTGATATTTTACACATATGTTCACTGTAGCAGTACAATATCAGATATATACATATCAATCGGGGCGTGGCTAGACAGCGCCCCCTATAATTATTATTCTCTTTTTTTTCAATGTATTTTGCATTTTTGAGGTGCTTGCCATGGATGAAAACTCACAGAATTTTACACACACATGAGAAGTGTTGGCTGTCAGGATGTATCAGATGCTCAGACCTGGGCGTGGCCAAGGGACTCCACAGCGCCCCCTAATGCTTTGTCTTCTATTGTGGACAGGCACTTTGAGCTACCTTCACCTAATTTGGTATGCATGTGGGGCTCCTCTGGACAAACACATTTCTCATTCGCATCGAATCAAATATGTAAACAGGAAGTCAGCCATTTTGAATTATGTGTATTTTTCACGTACTACACTTTTAAGTACTCCTCCTAGGGGGTTCATTGCATTCACACGAAATGTGGTAAAAGTGGTCTCAGGATAGTCATGATACTAATTCCAAAGGATATTTTTGATATCTCAAACGGTATGGTCATGGCGAGGCGTAAAATTTTCATGTCACGCCGCGCCAACAGGAAGTAGCCATAAATTCATGGTCTACATTGTCTGATCTGGCTGATATTTTACAAATATGTTCACTGTTAGAGTGTAATCACATCCAAATACCAAGAAGAAATCAATGTTATAGCGCCACCATCTGGCAACGGACGTGAGGTTTTTATCATGTTTGTATGCGTTCCTGCTAGGGTATTCATCACATTCACACCAAATGTAGTCATCATGATCTTAGAATAGTCCTGACCCTAAATGACGAAAGGATTTTTGATATCTCAAACGGTTTGGCAATGGCGAGGCGTATAATACACACGTTACGCCCAAAAACAGGAAGTGGGCTTAATTCCGTTCTACATCATCTGATCGGGCTGATATTTTACAAATATATTCACTTTTGGAGTGCAATCACATCCATATCCACATTCATCTGGGCGTGGCTACACAGCGCCCCCTATGGCTTTTTTCTAATATTGTGGACATATACTTTCACGTAAATGCACCACGTCTGGTAGGCATAAGGGTCTCCTCAAGACACACACATTTCTCATTTGCATCCCTTAACTTTTCCCAACAGGAAGTGAGCTATTTTGGATTTTGTGTGTTTTTAAGTGTTTTTTCACGTACCAAACTTTGAAATACTCTTCCTAGGGGGTTCATCACATTCACACAAAATGTAGTCAGCATGATATTATAGCCCTGACACACAACTATGAACTGATTTTTAATATCTTGGAATGGTATGGCTATGGTCAGCCTTAAAATTAACTTGTAATGCTGCCCAAATAGGAAAATTATATATTAAATAATTTCAAAAAGGTATTAAATTCTACATTGCCTGATTTTGAGGCTACATCTTTTCACATATGTTCATTGTTGGAGTGTCATCACATCCATTAAGCAATAATAGTTTACTATTTTCGCTGGAGACTCATTATCTCCAGTCTTAAAACTTCAACTCAAGTCGCAACTGACTCTCCCATTAATAATACGCGACTGCCATCTAGTGGCAAAGGTTAGTATTCTTTCTAATTTTCGGTATGGTTTCTCTTTTTCTTGGATAAAGTGATTTCTCAACGACAAGTTTTGTTTCTTTTTGCGAGCCAGTAACCATAACGATGTATGAGTAACAGCGGCAGCCTACGTGACAAAATGTACTGAAAACACCCAGCCCACAGCAACGTTTTTTCTCATCTATCTTAATTAACTCGATTGAATAACTAAAATAAAAAACAGGCTTTTACTGGCAGGAAAGTATCATATATTTAAAAGATTAACACATATAATGCATATATTGCTTTGACGTTCAATGTTATTTGGATTTTGAAAAAACCGTATTGTAACATTTTAAGGACTCAATACAAAACAGCTGTTCGGAAAGTTGGCTTGAAAACCAAGAAGCCTTATTAAGGAATTCGAGCCGTTTCTATTTGACTTCATTCGATTGAAGTGAATGCCGTAACCCAATTAAATGTAATTCGCGTCGGAATACACATAATAGCCTACACTGTCAACGTGAAATACATAGAGGTTTAAATCGATCCTGTATTGGGACATTTGTTATGATGGCTGGTGCAACGGGCATTTTCGGTACCGTTGACCATAATCGAATGCTAGCATTTATATCATTACACTGACCAAGTCCTTGGTTCCTTTGTGGAAACAGTGAAGTTGTCTACACAATCTGTTCTACTCACAGACTAACTGCGTCGCTGTAACTTCCCCCCATTTCTGATACGGCGATTCAATTTATTGGCAGAAAGTGGTACTTTCATTTTTTTCTTCCTTCAAGTGATTTTTCAACGATAGGTTTTTGTTTTTTTCTAGCGAGCCAGTAGGCATAACGATGTATGATTTACAGCTGCAGCCTACGTGACAAAATGTATTGACAACACCCAGCCCGACGTTTCTTTGCATCTATTTTCATTACATGAATTGAATAACTAAAATAAATATTAAAGACATTTAATGACTGTCTTTAACTGGCAGGAGAGTATCATATTTTTAAAAGATTAACACAAGAAGTCAAAAAGAAACTTTAGCGTCTGAGGTGGCTCTGCTCGAACGCTGTGTTAACATGAGACCGTTTTGTTCAACAAAGGTATCACATGCAGGTCGTTGCGAGATGACACGCACGGGCTAACAGCAGCCAGCCAGTCCACTGTCTGTGTGAGTCAAAAAACAGGTCAGCTACGTTGGTTTACATGAATAGAAAACTTTCAGTTAAATCGCCAGCTATGTTAGTTTATTAGGCTTGTCATTAAACACGAATTAAGAGAACATACAATTTCGCTAGGAATGGTAAATTAATATGAAAATACTGTATTGAGGGCAGAGAGTTGGCATCTCTTTTAGATTTGGCTGAACAAATGCGTTTCAGGCAGCATAATTACCAGTGAAATGGAAAAGAATGATGCTGGTTAACTAGACGTTTCGTGCAATATTATCCGACACTTCGTAGAGAAATTATTAAACCAAGATAAAAGGAGACATTTGGCCAATAGATGGCACCCGTGTATAAGCGGGCAGTATAGCGTAATGGTTAGGGCGGTGGATTAAGGCACGCAAATTCAGCCGTTCGATCCCCGCTGCAGCCACAATGAATTTGAATAGTTTCTTGAAGCCAATTGTTTTCATTTTGAGTGCATGTTTATGGCCTAATGACTTTTCAAGCATAAATTGTGCCTCCCCGTGTAAAAACTATGGAAATTAATTAATCTCTGCTCTCCATACAGGACTGTAGCATGTTATCACAATGTGCAAGCAAGACGTTATTTTTATTTCATTCTACATTGTCTGATGTGGCTGAAACTTCACACGTTCATTTTTGGAGTGTAATCTCATCCATTTTCCAATAAAGGCTAAATGGCAAAGCGCCACCCGCTGGCAACAGGAAGTGAGCCTTATATTGCATTCTTAAGCATTATTTTTCAATGGGTTCATGACATTCACGGTAAATGTGGTCAGCATGATGCTAGGATGGTCCTGACAAAACAGATTTTTGATTTACTGGGATGATATAGCTATGGTCAGGCACATAAAAAACACATCATGCCAGACAAACAGGAAGTGGTCATACTTAAATTCTCCAATGTCCGATGTGACTGCAACTTTACACAGATGCTCAGTGTTGGAGTGTAATCAAATCCATATTCCAAAAACGACTCAATGTTATAGCAGCATCATCTGGAAACAGGAATTGACCTTAATTTCGCTGAACATCTTCCGATATGGCTGAAAATGTACAAATATGTTTATTTCTGGAGTGTAATCAAATTCAAAAAACATACACGGATCAATAATATAGCGCCACCATCTGGCAACAGGAAGTGAGGCTTATATCATTGATGCATTCCAATAGCAGCGCCAACATCTTCATTGATCAAAGGGGAATTCCTGTGCACACTATACGTTGTCCAGGAAGGTGATTATTTCCAAAGTGAGTACATGTTGTGAAACATGTCATTGGCACAACTGTGCCACCAAGGCGGTTGCCCCCATGGGGCTTGGGCCCGTTCATTGCTGCTTGCAGCTATATTTAGGGCCCAAGCACCGTAGGGTGCGAAGGACCCTATTGTTATTGGAAGGATTATTATTATTATTATTATTATTCTTTTTTTTTCAATGTTTTGTGCATTTTTGAGGTGCTTGCCATGGATGAAAACTCACGGAATTTTGCACACACATCAGAAGTGGTGGCTGTCAGGACCGCTCAGATGCTCAGAACTGGGCGTCGCTGAGGAACTCCACAGCGCCCCCTATCGCATTGTCATCTATTGTGGGCAGGCACTTTGAGCTACCTTCACAAAATTTAGTACGCCTATAGCACTCCTCGGACCAAACACATTTCAAATTCGCATCTAATCAAATATACAAACAGGAAGTCAGCCATTTTGGATTTTGTGCGTTTTACACGTACTGCACTTTTAAGTACTCCTCCTAGGGGGTTCATCACATTCACACCACCTGTGGTCAGAATGGTCTCAGGATATTCATGATGCTAAATTGGCAGGATATTTTTGATAGCTCAAACGGGACGGTCCTAGGGAGGCGTAGAATTTTTATGTAACGCGGCGCCAACAGGAAGTGGCCGTAATTTCATGGTCTACATTGTCTGATCTGGCTGATATTTTAGAAATACGTTTATTGTTGGAGTATAATCACATCCATATCCCAAGAACGGGTCAATGTTATAGCGCCACCATCTGGCAACAGGAAGTGAGGTCTTTATCATATTTGTATGCCTTCCTGCTAGGGCATTCATCACATTCACACGAAATGTGGTCAGCATGATCTTAGGATAGTCATGACCATAAGCTGTGAAGGGATTTTTGATATCTCAAACGGTATGGAAATGGCGAGTCGTACAGTACACATATTGCGTGCAAAAAAATGATTTTTTTTTCGACATCGTCCGATCTGGCTGATATTTTATAAATATGTTCACTGTTGGAGTACAATATTAAATATATACATATCAATCGGGGCGTGGCTAGACAGCGCCCCCTATAATTATTATTCTCTTTTTTTTCAATGTATTTTGCATTTTTGAGGTGCTTGCCATGGATGAAAACTCATGGAATTTTGCACACACATGAGAAGTGTTGGCTGTCAAGATGTGTCAGATGCTCAGACCTGGGCGTGGCCGAGGGACTCCACAGCGCCCCCTAATGCTTTGTCTTCTATTGTGGACAGGCACTTTGAGCTACCTTCACCTAATTTGGTACGCATGTGGGGCTCCTCTGGACAAACACATTTCTAATTCGCATCGAATCAAATATGTAAACAGGAAGTCAGCCATTTTGAATTTTGTGCATTTTAAACGTACTACACTTTTAAGTACTCCTCCTAGGAGGTTCATTGCATTCACACGAAATGTGGTCAAAGTGGTCTCAGGATAGTCATGATACTAATTCCACAGGATATTTTTGATATCTCAAACGGTATGGTCATGGCGAGGCGTACAATTTTCATGTCACGCCGCGCCAACAGGAAGTTGCCATAAATTCATGGTCTACATTGTCTGATCTGGCTGATATTTTACAAATATGTTCACTGTTAGAGTGTAATCACATCCAAATACCAAGAAGAAATCAATGTTATAGCGCCACCATCTGGCAACGGAAGTGAGGTTTTTATCATGTTTGTATGCGTTCCTGCTAAGGTATTCATCACATTCACACCAAATGTAGTCATCATGATCTTAGAATAGTTCTGACCCTAAATGACGAAAGGATTTTTGATATCTCAAACGGTTTGGCAATGGCGAGGCGTATAATACACACGTTACGCCCAAAAACAGGAAGTGGGCTTAATTCCGTTCTACATCATCTGATCGGGCTGATATTTTACAAATATATTCACTTTTGGAGTGCAATCACATCCATATCCACATTCATCTGGGCGTGGCTACACAGCGCCCCCTATGGCTTTTTTATAATATTGTGGACATATACTTTCAGGTAAATGCACCACGTCTGGTAGGCATAAGGGTCTCCTCAAGACACACACATTTTTCATTTGCATCCCTTAAGTTTTCCCAACAGGAAGTGAGCTATTTTGGATTTTGTGTGTTTTTAAGTGTTTTTTCACGTACCAAACTTTGAAATACTCTTCCTAGGGGGTTCATCACATTCACACAAAATGTGGTCAGCATGATATTATAGCCCTGACACACAACTATGAACTGATTTTTAATATCTTGGAATGGTATGGCTATGGTCAGCCTTAAAATTAACTTGAAATGCTGCCCAAACAGTTCATGTTTTAATACAATTATGTATTAAATAATTTCATAAAGGTATTAAATTCTACATTGCCTGATTTTGAGGCTACAACTTTTCACATATGTTCATTGTTGGAGTGTCATCACATCCATTAAGCAATAATAGTTCACTATTTTCGCTGGAGACTCATTATATCCAGTCTTAAAACTTCAACGCAAGTCGCAAATGACTCTCCCATTTCTAATACGCGACTGCCATCTACTGGCAAAAGTTGGTATTGCATATATCTTGCAATGACGTTCAATGTTATTTGGTTTAAAAAAAACCGTGTTGTAGCATTTTAAGGACTCAATACAAAACAGCTGTTCGGAAAGTTAGCTTGAAAATCAAGAAGCCTTATTAAGGAATTCGAGCCGTTTCTATTTGACTTCATTCGGTTGAAGTGAATGCCGTAACCCAATTAAATGTAATTCGCGTCGGAATACACATAATAGCCTACACTGTCAACGTGAAATAAAAATATATAGAGGTTTAAATCGATCCTATATTGGGACATTTTTTATGATGGCTGGTGCAACGGGCATTTTCGGTACCGTTGACCATAATCGAATGCTAGCATTTATATCATTACACTGACCAAGTCCTGTTAAAAAGCACATCACCTTTGTGGAAACAGTGAAGTTGTCTACACAATCTATTCTACTCACAGACTAACTGCGTCGCTGTAACTTCCCCCCATTTCTGATACGGGGATTCCATTTATTGGCAGAAAGTGGAACTTTTATATTTTTCTTCCTTCAAGTGATTTTTCAACGATAGGTTTTTGTTTTTTTTCTAGCGAGCCAGTAGGCATAACGATGTATGATTTACAGCTGCAGCCTACGTGACAAAATGTATTGACAACACCCAGCCCGACGTTTCTTTGCATCTATTTTCATTTTTGAATAGAATATCTGAAATAAATATTAAAGACATTTAATGACTGTCTTTAACTGGCAGGAGAGTAGCATATATTTAAAAGAGTCAAAAGTCAAAAAGAAACGTTAACGTTTGAGATGGCTGTGGTCGAACTCTGTGTTAACATGAGACCGTTATGTTCAACAAAGGTATGGCATGCAGGTCGTTGCGAGATGACGCGCATTGGCTAACAGCAGCCAGCCTGTCCACTGTCTGTGTGAGTCAAAAAAACAGGTCAGCTACGTTTGTTTACATGAATCGAAAACTTTCAGTTAAATCGCCAGATATTTTAGTTTATTTTGCTTGTCATTAAACACGAATTAAGAGAACATACAATTTCGCTAGGAATTTTTGACTTAATATGAAAATACCGGATTGAGGGCAGAGACTTGGCATCTCCTTTAGATTTGGCTGAACAAATGCGTTTCAGGCAGCATAATTACCGGTGAAATGGAAAAGAATGATGCTGGCTAACTCGACGTTTAATGCAATATTATCCGACACTTCGGAGAGAAATGATTTAACCAGGATTAAAGGAAACATACAACTTTTGGCAAATAGATAACGCACGTGTATAAGAGGGCAGCATAGCTTAATGGTTCAGACAGTGGATTAAGACATGCAAGGTCCGCGGTTCCATCCCCGGTGCGGCCACAATAAAGATGAATAGTTTCTTTACGCCAATGGTTCTATTTTGAGTGCATATTTATAACCGAATGACTTCTCAAGCGTAAATTGTGCCTCCCGCTGTAAAATCTATTGAAATTAATTAATCTCTGCTCTCCATACAGGACTGGAGCATATTATTACACTGTGCAAGCAAGAAGTAATTTTTGTTTCATTCTACATTGTCTGATGTGGCAGAAACTTCACACATGTTCATTTTTGGAGTGTAATCTCATCCATATACCAAGAAAGGCTCAATGGCATAGCGCCACCATCTGGCAACAGGAAGTGGCTTTAATTTTACTTGACATCTTCCAATTTGGCTGAAAATGGACAAATATGTTAATTATTGGAGTGTAATCAAATCCATGAACCATACACGGCTCAATATTATACCACCACCATCTGGCAACAGGAAGTGGCTTAAATTTTACGTGACATCTTCCAATTTGGCTGAAAATATACAAATATGTTAATTATTGGAGTGAAATCAAATCCATAAACCATACACGGCTCAATATTATAGCGCCACCATCTGGCAATAGGAAGTGAGGCTTATATCATTGATGCATTCCAATAGCAGCAGAAACATCTTCATTGATCAAAGGGGAATTCCTGTGCACACTATACGTTGTCCAGGAAGGTGATTATTTCCAAAGTGTGTACATATTGTGAAACATGTCATTGGCACAACTATGCCACCAAGGCGGTTGCGCCCATGGTGCTTGGGCCCGTTCATTGCTGCTTGCAGCTATATTTATTATTATTATTCTTTTTCTTCAGGCAAATGGGCTTTTTTGAGGGCCTTGCCATGCGTAAAAAGTCTTGACATTTTGCACACACATCAGAAGTGGTTGCTGTCAGGAGCTCTCAGATGCTCAGACCTGGGCGTGGCCGAGGGACTCCACAGCGCCTCCTATCGCATTGTCTTCTATTGTGGGCAGGCACTTTGAGCTACCTGCACCTAATTTGGTGGCCATATAGCGCTCCTCGGTCCAAACACATTTCTCATTCGGATCTAATCAAATATCCAAACAGGAAGTCAGCCATTTTGGATTTTCTGAGTTTTACACGTACTACACTTTTAAGTACTCCTCCTAGGGGGTTCATCGCATTCACACCAACGGTGGTCAGAATGGTCTCAGGATAGTCATGATGCTAAATTGCGAGGATATTTTTGATAGTTCAAACGGGACGGTCATGGGGAGGAGTACAATTTTTATGTCACGCCGCGCCAACAGGAAGTGGCCATAATTTCATGGTCTACATTGTCTGATCTGGCTGATATTTTAGAAATTTGTTTATTGTTGGAGTGTAATCACATCCATATCCCAAGAACAGGTCAATGTTATAGCGCCACCATCTGGCAATAGGAAGTGAGGTCTTTAACATATTTGTATGCATTCCTGCTAGGGCATTCAGCACATTCACACCAAATGCGGTCAGCATGATCTTAAGATAGTCCTTACGCTAAGTTGTGAAGGGATTTTTGATATCTCAAACGGTATGGAAATGGCGAGTCGTACAGTACACATATTGCGTGCAAAAAAATGACTTTTTTTTTGACATCGTCCGATCTGGCTGATATTTTACAAATATGTTCACTGTAGCAGTACAATATCAGATATATACATATCAATCGGGGCGTGGCTAGACAGTGCCCCCTATAATTATTATTCTCTTTTTTTTCAATGTATTTTGCATTTTTGAGGTTCTTCCCATGGATGGAAACTCACATAATTTTGCACACACATGAGAAGTGTTGGCTGTCAGGATGTATCAGATGCTCAGACCTGGGCGTGGCCAAGGGACTCCACAGCGCCCCCTAATGCTTTGTCTTCTATTGTGGACAGGCACTTTGAGCTACCTTCACCTAATTTGGTATGCATGTGGGGCTCCTCTGGACAAACACATTTCTCATTCGCATCGAATCAAATATGTAAACAGGAAGTCAGCCATTTTGAATTTTGTGCATTTTACACGTACTACACTTTTAAGTACTCCTCCTAGGGGGTTCATTGCATTCACACGAAATGTGGTCAAAGTGGTCTCAGGATAGTCATGATACTAATTCCAAAGGATATTTTTGATATCTCAAACGGTATGGTCATGGCGAGGCGTACAATTTTCATGTCACGCCGCGCCAACAGGAAGTTGCCATAAATTCATGGTCTACATTGTCTGATCTGGCTGATATTTTACAAATATGTTCACTGTTAGAGTGTAATCACATCCAAATACCAAGAAGAAATCAATGTTATAGCGCCACCATCTGGCAACGGACGTGAGGTTTTTATCATGTTTGTATGCGTTCCTGCTAAGGTATTCATCACATTCACACCAAATGTAGTCATCATGATCTTAGAATAGTCCTGACCCTAAATGACAAAAGGATTTTTGATATCTCAAACGGTTTGGCAATGGCGAGGCGTATAATACACACGTTACGCCCAAAAACAGGAAGTGGGCTTAATTCCGTTCTACATCATCTGATCGGGCTGATATTTTACAAATATATTCACTTTTGGAGTGCAATCACATCCATATCCACATTCATCTGGGCGTGGCTACACAGCGCCCCCTATGGCTTTTTTCTAATATTGTGGACATATACTTTCACGTAAATGCACCACGTCTGGTAGGCATAAGGGTCTCCTCAAGACACACACATTTCTCATTTGCATCCCTTAACTTTTCCCAACAGGAAGTGAGCTATTTTGGATTTTGTGTGTTTTTAAGTGTTTTTTCACGTACCAAACTTTGAAATACTCTTCCTAGGGGGTTCATCACATTCACACAAAATGTGGTCAGCATGATATTATAGCCCTGACACACAACTATGAACTGATTTTTAATATCTTGGAATGGTATGGCTATGGTCAGCCTTAAAATTAACTTGTAATGCTGCCCAAATAGGAAAATTATATATTAAATAATTTCAAAAAGGTATTAAATTCTACATTGCCTGATGTTGAGGCTACATCTTTTCACATATGTTCATTGTTGGAGTGTCATCACATCCATTAAGCAATAATAGTTTACTATTTTCGCTGGAGACTCATTATCTCCAGTCTTAAAACTTCAACTCAAGTCGCAACTGACTCTCCCATTTCTAATACGCGACTGCCATCTAGTGGCAAAGGTTAGTATTCTTTCTAATTTTCGGTATGGTTTCTCTTTCTTGGATAAAGTGATTTCTCAACGACAAGTTTTGTTTCTTTTTGCGAGCCAGTAACCATAACGATGTATGAGTAACAGCGGCAGCCTACATGACAAAATGTACTGAAAACACCCAGCCCACAGCAACGTTTTTTCTCATCTATCTTAATTAACTCGATTGAATAACTAAAATAAAAAACAGGCTTTTACTGGCAGGAAAGTATCATATATTTAAAAGATTAATACATATAATGCATATATTGCTTTGACGTTCAATGTTATTTGGATTTTGAAAAAACCGTATTGTAGCATTTTAAGGACTCAATACAAAACAGCTGTTCGGAAAGTTGGCTTGAAAACCAAGAAGCCTTATTAAGGAATTCGAGCCGTTTCTATTTGACTTCATTCGATTGAAGTGAATGCCGTAACCCAATTAAATGTAATTCGCGTCGGAATACACATAATAGCCTACACTGTCAACGTGAAATAAAAATATATAGAGGTTTAAATCGATCCTGTATTGGGACATTTGTTATGATGGCTGGTGCAACGGGCATTTTCGGTACCGTTGACCATAATCGAATGCTAGCATTTATATCATTACACTGACCAAGTCCTGTTAAAAAGCACATTTTTGGTTCCTTTGTGGAAACAGTGAAGTTGTCTACACAATCTGTTCTACTCACAGACTAACTGCGTCGCTGTAACTTCCCCCCATTTCTGATACGGCGATTCAATTAATTGGCAGAAAGTGGTACTTTCATTTTTTTCTTCCTTCAAGTGATTTTTCAACGATAGGTTTTTGTTTTTTTCTAGCGAGCCAGTAGGCATAACGATGTATGATTTACAGCTGCAGCCTACGTGACAAAATGTATTGACAACACCCAGCCCGACGTTTCTTTGCATCTATTTTCATTACATGAATTGAATAACTAAAAGAAATATGAAAGACATTTAAAGACTTAAAGACAGGCTTTAACTGGCAGGAGAGTATCATATTTTTAAAAGATTAACACATGAAGTCAAAAAGAAACTTTAGCGTCTGAGGTGGCTCTGCTCGAACGCTGTGTTAACAAGAGACCGTTTTGTTCAACAAAGGTATCACATGCAGGTCGTTGCGAGATGACACGCACGGGCTAACAGCAGCCAGCCAGTCCACTGTCTGTGTGAGTCAAAAAACAGGTCAGCTACGTTGGTTTACATGAATAGAAAACTTTCAGTTAAATCGCCAGCTATGTTAGTTTATTAGGCTTGTCATTAAACACGAATTAAGAGAACATACAATTTCGCTAGGAATGGTAAATTAATATGAAAATACTGTATTGAGGGCAGAGAGTTGGCATCTCTTTTAGATTTGGCTGAACAAATGCGTTTCAGGCAGCATAATTACCAGTGAAATGGAAAAGAATGATGCTGGTTAACTAGACGTTTCGTGCAATATTATCCGACACTTCGTAGAGAAATTATTAAACCAAGATAAAAGGAGACATTTGGCCAATAGATGGCACCCGTGTATAAGCGGGCAGTATAGCGTAATGGTTAGGGCGGTGGATTAAGGCACGCAAATTCAGCCGTTCGATCCCCGCTGCAGCCACAATGAATTTGAATAGGTTCTTGAAGCCAATTGTTTTCATTTTGAGTGCATATTTATGGCCGAATGACTTCTCAAGCGTAAATTGTGCCTCCCCGTGTAAAAACTATGGAAATTAATTAATCTCTGCTCTCCATACAGGACTGTAGCATGTTATCACAATGTGCAAGCAAGAAGTAATTTTTGTTTCATTCTACATTGTCTGATGTGGCAAAAACTTCACACATGTTCATTTTTGGAGTGTAATCTCATCAATATACCAAGACAGGCTCAATGGCATAGCGCCACCATCTGGCAACAGGAAGTGGCTTTAATTTTACTTGACATCTTCCAATTTGGCTGAAAATGTACAAATATGTTAATTATTGGAGTGTAATCAAATCCATAAACCATACACGGCTCAATATTATAGCGCCAGCATCTGGCAACAGGAAGTGGCTTTAATTTTACTCGACATCTTCCAATTTGGCTGAAAATGTACAAATATGATCATTTTTGGAGTGAAATCAAATCCATAAACCATACACAGCTCAATATTATAGCGCCACCATCTGGCAATAGGAAGTGAGGCTTATATCATTGATGCATTCCAATAGCAGCAGCAACATCTTCATTGATCAAAGGGGAATTCCTGTGCACACTATTCGTTGTCCAGGAAGGTGATTATTTCCAAAGTGTGTACATATTGTGAAAAATGTCATTGGCACAACTGTGCCACCAAGGCGGTTGCGCCCATGGTGCTTGGGCCCGTTCATTGCTGCTTGCAGCTATATTTATTCTTTTTCTTCAGGCAAATGGGCTTTTTTGAGGGCCTTGCCATGCGTAAAAAGTCTTGACATTTTGCACACACATCAGAAGTGGTTGCTGTCAGGAGCTCTCAGATGCTCAGACCTGGGCGTGGCCGAGGGACTCCACAGCGCCCCCTATCGCATTGTCTTCTATTGTGGGCAGGCACTTTAAGCTACCTGCACCTAATTTGGTGGCCAAATAGCGCTCCTCGGTCCAAACACATTTCTCATTCGGATCTAATCAAATATCCAAACAGGAAGTCAGCCATTTTGGATTTTCTCAGTTTTACACGTACTACACTTTTAAGTACTCCTCCTAGGGGGTTCATCGCATTCACACCACCTGTGGTCAGAATGGTCTCAGGATAGTCATGATGCTAAATTGCCAGGATATTTTTGATAGCTCAAACGGGACAGTCACGGGGAGGATTACAATTTTTATGTCACGCCACGCCAACAGGAAGTGGCCATAATTTCATGGTCTACATTGTCTGATCTGGCTGATATTTTAGAAATACGTTTAATGTTGGAGTATAATTACATCCATATCCCAAGAACGGCTCAATGTTATAGCGCCACCATCTGGCAACAGGAAGTGAGGTCTTTATCATATTTGTATGCCTTCCTGCTAGGGCATTCAGCACATTCACACCAAATGCGGTCAGCATGATCGTAAGATAGTCCTTACACTAAGTTGTGAAGGGATTTTTGATATCTCAAACGGTATGGAAATGGCGAGTCGTACAGTACACATATTGCGTGCAAAAAAATGACTTTTTTTTCGACATCGTCCGATCTGGCTGATATTTTACAAATATGTTCACTGTAGCAGTACAATATCAGATATATACATATCAATCGGGGCGTGGCTAGACAGCGCCCCCTATAATTATTATTCTCTTTTTTTTCAATGTATTTAGCATTTTTGAGGTGCTTGCCATGGATGGAAACTCACAGAATTTTGCACACACATGAGAAGTGTTGGCTGTCAGGATGTATCAGATGCTCAGACCTGGGCGTGGCCAAGGGACTCCACAGCGCCCCCTAATGCTTTGTCTTCTATTGTGGACAGGCACTTTGAGCTACCTTCACCTAATTTGGTATGCATGTGGGACTCCTCTGGTCAAACACATTTCTCATTCGCATCGAATCAAATATGTAAACAGGAAGTCAGCCATTTTGAATTTTGTGCATTTTACACGTACTACACTTTTAAGTACTCCTCCTAGGGGGTTCATTGCATTCACACGAAATGTGGTCAAATTGGTCTCAGGATAGTCATGATACTAATTCCTAAGGATATTTTTGGTATCTCAAACGGTATGGTCATGGCGAGGCGTACAATTTTCATGTCACGCCGCGCCAACAGGAAGTTGCCATAAATTCATGGTCTACATTGTCTGATCTGGCTGATATTTTACAAATATGTTCACTGTTAGAGTGTAATCACATCCAAATACCAAGAAGAAATCAATGTTATAGCGCCACCATCTGGCAACGGACGTGATGTTTTTATCATGTTTGTATGCGTTCCTGCTAAGGTATTCATCACATTCACACCAAATGTAGTCATCATGATCTTAGAATAGTCCTGACCCTAAATGACGAAAGGATTTTTGATATCTCAAACGGTTTGGCAATGGCGAGGCGTATAATACACACGTTACGCCCAAAAACAGGAAGTGGGCTTAATTCCGTTCTACATCATCTGATCGGGCTGATATTTTACAAATATATTCAATTTTGGAGTGTAATCACATCCATATCCACATTCATCTGGGCGTGGCTACACAGCGCCCCCTATGGCTTTTTTCTAATATTGTGGACATATACTTTCACGTAAATGCACCACGTCTGGTAGGCATAAGGGTCTCCTCAAGACACACACATTTCTCATTTGCATCCCTAAACTTTTCCCAACAGGAAGTGAGCTATTTTGGATTTTGTGTGTTTTTAAGTGTTTTTTCACGTACCAAACTTTGAAATACTCTTCCTAGGGGGTTCATCACATTCACACAAAATGTGGTCAGCATGATATTATAGCCCTGACACACAACTATGAACTGATTTTTAATATCTTGGAATGGTATGGCTATGGTCAGCCTTAAAATTAACTTGTAATGCTGCCCAAATAGGAAAATTATATATTAAATAATTTCAAAAAGGTATTAAATTCTACATTGCCTGATTTTGAGGCTACATCTTTTCACATATGTTCATTGTTGGAGTGTCATCACATCCATTAAGCAATAATAGTTTACTATTTTCGCTGGAGACTCATTATCTCCAGTCTTAAAACTTCAACTCAAGTCGCAACTGACTCTCCCATTTCTAATACGCGACTGCCATCTAGTGGCAAAGGTTAGTATTCTTTCTAATTTTCGGTATTGTTTCTCTTTTTCTTGGATAAAGTGATTTCTCAACGACAAGTTTTGTTTCTTTTTCCGAGCCAGTAACCATAACGATGTATGAGTAACAGCGGCAGCCTACGTGACAAAATGTACTGAAAACACCCAGCCCACAGCAACGTTTTTTCTCATCTATCTTAATTAACTCAATTGAATAACTAAAATAAAAAACAGGCTTTTACTGGCAGGAAAGTATCATATATTTAAAAGATTAACACATATAATGCATATATTGCTTTGACATTCAATGTTATTTGGATTTTTAAAAAACCGTATTGTAGCATTTTAAGGACTCAATACAAAACAGCTGTTCGGAAAGTTGGCTTGAAAACCAAGAAGCCTTATTAAGGAATTTGAGCCGTTTCTATTTGACTTCATTCGATTGCAGTGAATGCCGTAACCCAATTAAATGTAATTCGCGTCGGAATACACATAATAGCCTACACTGTCAACGTGAAATAAAAATAT
Source organism: Conger conger (assembly GCF_963514075.1). Taxonomy (NCBI): domain Eukaryota; kingdom Metazoa; phylum Chordata; class Actinopteri; order Anguilliformes; family Congridae; genus Conger; species Conger conger. The sequence continues at coordinate 54,307,300 of NC_083768.1, read as the reverse complement.
ATAGAGGTTTAAATCGATCCTGTATTGGGACATTTGTTATGATGGCTGGTGCAACGGGCATTTTCGGTACCGTTGACCATAATCGAATGCTAGCATTTATATCATTACACTGACCAAGTCCTGTTAAAAAGCACATTTTTGGTTCCTTTGTGGAAACAGTGAAGTTGTCTACACAATCTGTTCTACTCACAGACTAACTGCGTCGCTGTAACTTCCCCCCATTTCTGATACGGCGATTCAATTTATTGGCAGAAAGTGGTACTTTCATTTTTTTCTTCCTTCAAGTGATTTTTCAACGATAGGTTTTTGTTTTTTTCTAGCGAGCCAGTAGGCATAACGATGTATGATTTACAGCTGCAGCCTACGTGACAAAATGTATTGACAACACCCAGCCCGACGTTTCTTTGCATCTATTTTCATTACATGAATTGAATAACTAAAATAAATATTAAAGACATTTAAAGACTTAAAGACAGGCTTTAACTGGCAGGAGAGTATCATATTTTTAAAAGATTAACACATGAAGTCAAAAAGAAACTTTAGCGTCTGAGGTGGCTCTGCTCGAACGCTGTGTTTACATGAGACCGTTTTGTTCAACAAAGGTATCACATGCAGGTCGTTGCGAGATGACACGCACGGGCTAACAGCAGCCAGCCAGTCCACTGTCTGTGTGAGTAAAATAACAGGTCAGCTACGTTGGTTTACATGAATAGAAAACTTTCAGTTAAATCGCCAGCTATGTTAGTTTATTAGGCTTGTCATTAAACACGAATTAAGAGAACATACAATTTCGCTAGGAATGGTAAATTAATATGAAAATACTGTATTGAGGGCAGAGAGTTGGCATCTCTTTTAGATTTGGCTGAACAAATGCGTTTCAGGCAGCATAATTACCAGTGAAATGGAAAATAATGATGCAGGTTAACTAGACGTCTCGTGCAATATTATCCGACACTTCGTAGAGAAATGATTAAACCAAGATAAAAGGAGACATTTGGCCAATAGATGGCACCCGTGTATAAGCGGGCAGTATAGCGTAATGGTTAGGGCGGTGGATTAAGGCACGCAAATTCAGCCGTTCGATCCCCGCTGCAGCCACAATGAATTTGAATAGTTTCTTGAAGCCAATTGTTTTCATTTTGAGTGCATGTTTATGGCCTAATGACTTTTCAAGCATAAATTGTGCCTCCCCGTGTAAAAACTATGGAAATTAATTAATCTCTGCTCTCCATACAGGACTGTAGCATGTTATCACAATGTGCAAGCAAGACGTTATTTTTATTTCATTCTACATTGTCTGATGTGGCTGAAACTTCACACGTTCATTTTTGGAGTGTAATCTCATCCATTTTCCAATAAAGGCTAAATGGCAAAGCGCCACCCGCTGGCAACAGGAAGTGAGCCTTATATTGCATTCTTAAGCATTATTTTTCAATGGGTTCATGACATTCACGGTAAATGTGGTCAGCATGATGCTAGGATGGTCCTGACAAAACAGATTTTTGATTTACTGGGATGATATAGCTATGGTCAGGCACATAAAAAACACATCATGCCAGACAAACAGGAAGTGGTCATACTTAAATTCTCCAATGTCTGATGTGACTGCAACTTTACACAGATGCTCAGTGTTGGAGTGTAATCAAATCCATATTCCAAAAACGACTCAATGTTATAGCAGCATCATCTGGAAACAGGAATTGACCTTAATTTCGCTGAACATCTTCCGATGTGGCTGAAAATGTAGAAATATGTTTATTTCTGGAGTGTAATCAAATTAAAAAAACATACACGGATCAATAATATAGCGCCACCATCTGGCAACAGGAAGTGAGGCTTATATCATTGATGCATTCCAATAGCAGCGCCAACATCTTCATTGATCAAAGGGAAATTCCTGTGCACACTATACGTTGTCCAGGAAGGTGATTATTTCCAAAGTGTGTACATGTTGTGAAACATGTCATTGGCAGAACTATGCCACCAAGGCGGTTGCCCCCATGGGGCTTGGGCCCGTTCATTGCTGCTTGCAGCTATATTTAGGGCCCAAGCACCGTAGGGTGCGAAGGACCCTATTGTTATTGTAAAGATTATTATTATTATTATTATTATTATTATTATTATTATTATTCTTTCTCTTCCGTCAAATGGGCATTTTTGAGGGCCTTGCCATGGCTAAAAAGTCTTGGAATTTTGCAGACACATCAGAAGTGGTGGCCGTCAGGATCTATCAGATGCTCAGACCTGGGTGTGGCCGAGGGACTCCACAGCGCCCCCTATTGCGCTGCCCCCCCCCCCCCCCCCGCATTGTTGTCTATTGTGGGCAGGCACTTTGAGCTACATGAACCTAATTTGGAATGCAGGTGTGACTCCTCAATTAAAACACATTTCTCATTCGCATTGACGCAAATATGCGAACAGGAAGTCAGCCATTTTGAATTTTGTGCGTTTTCACATGTACTACACTTTTAAGTACTCCTCCTAGGCGGTTCATCGCATTCACACCAAATGGGGTAAGAATGGTCTCAAGATAGTCATGATTCTAAATTGCCAGGATATTTTTGATATCTCAAACGGTATGGTCATGGCGAGGCGTACAATTTTTATGTCACGCTGCGCCAAAAGGAAGTGGCCATAATTTTGTGGTTTACATCGTCTGATCTGGCTGATATTTTACAAATATGTTCATTGTGTGAGTATACTCACATCCATGTCCCAGGAAGAAGTCAATGTTATAGCGCCACCATCTGGCAACAGGAAGTGAGGTTTTTATCATATTTGTATGTGTTCCTGCTAGGGTATTCATCACATTCACACCAAATGTGGTCAGCATGATCTTAGGATAGTCCTGACCCTAAAAGCCAAACGGATTTTTGATATCTCAAATGGTTTGGCAATGGCGAGGCGTACAATACACGCGTTACGAGCGAAAACAGGAAGTGGGCTTAATTCCGTTCTACATCGTCTGATTGGGCTGATATTTTACAGATACATTCACTGTTGGAGTGCAATCACATCCATATCCACATACATCTGGGCGTGGCTACGCAGCGCCCCCTATGGTTCTTTTCTAATATTGTGGACATATACTTTCACGTAAATTCACCGAATATGGAATGCATATGGGTCTCCTCAAGACACACACATTTCTCATTTGCATCCCTTAACATTTCCAAACAGGAAGTGAGCTATTCTGGATTTTGTGTGTTTTTAAGTGTTTTTTCACGTACCAAACTCTGAAATACTCCTCCTAGGGGGTTCATCACATTCACACCAAATGTGGTGAAAACGGTCTCAGGATAATCCTGATGCTAAATTGAAAGGATATTTCTGATATGTCAAACGGTACGGCTATGGCGAGGCGTACAATTTGAAGTCTCGCCGCGGCAACAGGAAGTGGTCGTAATTTCATTCTAGATGGTCTGATCTGGTTGATATAACACAGATATGTTCGTTGTGGGAGTGTAATCACATCCATATCCCAAAAATGACTCAATGTTATAGCGCCACCATCTGGCAACAGGAAGTGGCCTTCATTTTACTCGACATCTTCCGATGTGGCCGAAAATTTAGAAATATGTATATTGTTGGAGTGTAATTAAATCCATATTCCAAAAATGACTCAATGTTATAGCGCCACCATCTGGAAACTAGAACATTGAATTGACCTTCATTTCACTCAACATCTTCCAATGTGGCTGAAAATTTTGAAATAGGTTTATTATTGGAGTGTAATCAAATTCAAAAACCATACACGGCTCAATACTATAGCGCCACCATCTGGCAACAGGAAGTGAGTGTTATATCATTGATGCATTCCAATAGCAACACCAACATCTTCATTGATCAAAGGGGAATTCCTGTGCACACTATACGTTGCTAAGGAAGGTGATTATTTCCAAAGTGTGTACATATTGTGAAACATGTCATTGGCCCAACTATGCCACCAAGGCGGTTGCGCCCATGGTGCTTGGGCCCGTTCATTGCTGCTTGCAGCTATATTTATTATTATTATTCTTTTTTCTATATGCAAATGGGCCTTTTTGAGGTGCTTGCCATGCATAAAAAGTCTGGGAATTTTGCACACACATCAGAAATGAGGACCTTCAGGATCGATTAGATGCTCAGACCTGGGCGTGGCCGAGAGACTCCACAGCGCCCCCTATCGCATTGTCATCTATTGTGGGCAGGCACTTTGAGCTACCATCACAAAATTTAGTACGCTTATAGCAATCCTCGGTCCAAACACATTTCTCATTCGCATCTAATCAAATATACAAACAGGAAGTCAGCCATTTTGGATTTTGTGCGTTTTACACGTACTGCACTTTTAAGTACTCCTCCTAGGGGGTTCATCACATTCACACCACCTGTGGTCAGAATGGTCTCAGGATATTCATGATGCTAAATTGCCAGGATATTTTTGATAGCTCAAACGGGACGGTCCTGGGGAGGCGTATAATTTTTATGTCACGCCACGCCAACAGGAAGTGGCCGTAATTTCATGGTCTACATTGTCTGATCTGGCTGATATTTTAGAAATACGTTTATTGTTGGAGTATAATCACATCCATATCCCAAGAACGGGTCAATGTTATAGCGCCACCATCTGGCAACAGGAAGTGAGGTCTTTATCATATTTGTATGCCTTCCTGCTAGGGCTTTCATCACATTCACACGAAATGTGGTCAGCATGATCTTAGGATAGTCAGGACCATAAGCTGTGAAGGGATTTTTGATATCTCAAACGGTATGGAAATGGCGAGTCGTACAGTACACATATTGCGTGCAAAAAAATGACTTTTTTTTTGACATCGTCCGATCTGGCTGATATTTTACAAATATGTTCACTGTTGGAGTACAATATGGAATATATACATATCAATCGGGGCGTGGCTAGACAGCGCCCCCTATAATTATTATTCTCTTTTTTTTCAATGTATTTTGCATTTTTGAGGTGCTTGCCATGGATGAAAATGCACAGAATTTTGCACACACATGAGAAGTGTTGGCTGTCAGAAAGTATCAGATGCTCAGACCTGGGCGTGGCCGAGGGACTCCACAGCGCCCCCTAATGCTTTTTCTTCTATTGTGGACAGGCACTTAGAGCAACCTTCACCTAATTTGGTATGCATGTGGGGCTCCTCTGGACAAACACATTTCTCTTTCGCATCCAATCAAATATGTGAACAGGAAGTCAGCCATTTTGAATTTTGTGCATTTTACACGTACTACACTTTTAAGTACTCCTCCGAGGGGGTTCATTGCATTCACACGAAATGTGGTGAAAGCGGTCTCAGGATAGTCATGATACTAATTCCAAAGGATATTTTTGATATCTCAAACGGTATGGTCATGGCGAGGCGTACAATTTTCATGTCACGCCGCGCCAACAGGAAGTTGCCATAAATTCATGGTCTACATTGTCTGATCTGGCTGATATTTTACAAATATGTTCACTGTTAGAGTGTAATCACATCCATATACCAAGAAGAAGTCAATGTTATAGCGCCACCATCTGGCAACAGGAAGTGAGGTTTTTATCATGTTTGTATTCGTTCCTGCTAGGGTATTCATCACATTCACACCAAATGTAGTCAGCATGATCTTAGAATAGTCCTGACCCTAAATGACAAAAGGATTTTTGATATCTCAAACGGTTTGGCAATGGCGAGGCGTATAATACACAAGTTAGACCCAAAAACAGGAAGTGGGTTTAATTCCGTTCTACATCATCTGATCGGGCTGATATTTTGCAAATATATTCACTTTTGGAGTGCAATCACATCCATATCCACATTCATCTGGGCGTGGCTACACAGCGCCCCCTATGGCTTTTTTCTAATATTGTGGACACATACTTTCACTTAAATGCACCACGTCTGGTAGGCATAAGGGTCTCCTCAAGACACACACATTTCTCATTTGCATCCCTAAACTTTTCCCAACAGGAAGTGAGCTATTTTGGATTTTGTGTGTTTTAAAGTGTTTTTTTTCATGTACCAAACTTTGAAATACTCTTCCTAGGGGGTTCATCACATTCACACAAAATGTGGTCAGCATGATATTATAGCCCTGACACACAACTATGAACTGATTTTTAATATCTTGGAATGGTATGGCTATGGTCAGCCTTAAAATTAACTTGTAATGCTGCCCAAATAGGAAAATTATATATTAAATAATTTCAAAAAGGTATTAAATTCTACATTGCCGGATTTTGAGGCAACAACTTTTCACATATGTTCATTGTTGGAGTGTCATCACATCCATTAAGCAATAATAGTTCACTATTTTCGCTGGAGACTCATTATATCCAGTCTTAAAACTTCAACGCAAGTCGCAAATGACTCTCCCATTTCTAATACGCGACTGCCATCTACTGGCAAAAGTTGGTATTGTATATATCTTGCAATGACGTTCAGTGTTATTTGGTTTAAAAAAACCGTGTTGTCGCATTTTAAGGACTCAATACAAAACAGCTGATCGGAAAGTTAGCTTGAAAACCAAGAAGCCTTATTAAGGAATTCGAGCCGTTTCTATTTGACTTCATTCGATTGAAGTGAATGCCGTAACCCAATTAAATGTAATTCGCGTCGGAATACACATAATTGCCTACACTGTCAACGTGAAATAAAAATATATAGAGGTTTAAATCGATCCTATATTGGGACATTTGTTATGATGGCTGGTGCAACGGGCATTTTCGGTACCGTTGACCATAATCGAATGCTAGCATTTATATCATTACACTGACCAAGTCCTGTTAAAAAGCACATTTTTGGTTCCTTTGTGGAAACAGTGAAGTTGTCTACACAATCTATTCTACTCACAGACTAACTGCGTCGCTGTAACTTCCCCCCATTTCTGATACGGGGATTACATTTATTGGCAGAAAGTGGAACTTTTATTTTTTTCTTCCTTCAACTGATTTTTCAACGATAGGTTTTTGTTTTTTTTCTAGCGAGCCAGTAGGCATAACGATGTATGATTTACAGCTGCAGCCTACGTGACAAAATGTATTGACAACACCCAGCCCGACGTTTCTTTGCATCTATTTTCATTATATGAATAGAATATCTGAAATAAATATTAAAGACATTTAATGACTGTCTTTAACTGGCAGGAGAGTAGCATATATTTAATAGAGTCAAAAGTCAAAAAGAAACGTTAACGTTTGAGATGGCTCTGGTCGAACTCCGTTATGTTCAACAAAGGTATGGCATGCAGGTCGTTGCGAGATGACGCGCATTGGCTAACAGCAGCCAGCCTGTCCACTGTCTGTGTGAGTCAAAAAACAGGTCAGCTACGTTTGTTTACATGAATAGAAAACTTTCAGTTAAATCGCCAGATATGTTAGTTTATTATGCTTGTCATTAAACACGAATTAAGAGAACATACAATTTCGCTAGGAATTTTTGACTTAATATGAAAATACCGGATTGAGGGCAGAGACTTGGCATCTCCTTTAGATTTGGCTGAACAAATGCGTTTCAGGCAGCATAATTACCGGTGAAATGGAAAAGAATGATGCTGGCTAACTAGACGTTTAATGCAATATTATCCGACACTTCGGAGAGAAATTATTTAACCAAGATAAAAGGAAACATACAACTTTTGGCCAATAGATGGCGCCCGTGTATAAGAGGGCAGTATAGCTTAATGGTTCAGACAGTGGATTAAGACATGCAAGGTCCGTGGTTCCATCCCCGGTGTGGCCACAATAAAGTTGAATAGTTTCTTTACGCCAATGGTTTTATTTTGAGTGCATATTTATAACCGAATTACTTCTCAAGCGTAAATTGTGCCTCCCGCTGTAAAATCTATTGAAATTAATTAATCTCTGCTCTCCATACAGGACTGGAGCATATTATTACACTGTGCAAGCAAGAAGTAATTTTTGTTTCATTCTACATTGTCTGATGTGGCAGAAACTTCACACATGTTCATTTTTGGAGTGAAATCTCATCCATATACCAAGAAAGGCTCAATGGCATAGCGCCACCATCTGGCAACAGGAAGTGGCTTTAATTTTACTTGACATCTTCCAATTTGGCTGAAAATGTACAAATATGTTAATTATTGGAGTGTAATCAAATCCATGAACCATACACGGCTCAATATTATACCGCCACCATCTGGCAACAGGAAGTGGCTTAAATTTTACTTGACATCTTCCAATTTGGCTGAAAATGTACAAATATGTTAATTATTAGAGTGAAATCAAATCCATAAACCATACATGGCTCAATATTATAGTGCCACCATCTGGCAATAGGAAGTGAGGCTTATATCATTGATGCATTCCAATAGCAGCGCCAACATCTTCATTGATCAAAGGGAAATTCCTGTGCACACTATACGTTGTCCAGGAAGGTGATTATTTCCAAAGTGTGTACATATTGTGAAACATGTCATTGGCACAACTGTGCCACCAAGGCGGTTGCGCCCATGGTGCTTGGGCCCGTTCATTGCTGCTTGCAGCTATATTTAGGGCCCAAGCACCGTAGGGTGCGAAGGACCCTATTGTTATTGTAAAGATTATTATTATTATTATTATTATTATTATTATTATTAGGGCCCAAGCACCGTAGGGTGCGAAGGACCCTATTGTTATTGGAAGGATTATTATTATTATTATTATTATTATTATTATTCTTTTTTTTTCAATGTTTTGTGCATTTTTGAGGTGCTTGCCATGGATGAAAACTCACAGAATTTTGCACACACATCAGAAGTGGTGGCTGTCAGGTTGTCTCAGATGCTCAGACCTGGGCGTGGCTGAGGGACTCCACAGCGCCCCCTATCGCATTGTCATCTATTGTGGGCAGGCACTTTGAGCTACCTTCACAAAATTTAGTACGCTTATAGCACTCCTCGCTCCAAACACATTTCTCATTCGCATCTAATCAAATATACAAACAGGAAGTCAGCCATTTTGGATTTTGTGCGTTTTACACGTACTGCACTTTTAAGTACTCCTCCTAGGGGGTTCATCACATTCACACCACCTGTGGTCAGAATGGTCTCAGGATATTCATGATGCTAAATTGCCAGGATATTTTTGATAGCTCAAACGGGACGGTCCTGGGGAGGCGTATAATTTTTATGTCACGCCACGCCAACAGGAAGTGGCCGTAATTTCATGGTCTACATCGTCTGATCTGGCTGATATTTTAGAAATACGTTTATTGTTGGAGTATAATCACATCCATATCCCAAGAACGGGTCAATGTTATAGCGCCACCATCTGGCAACAGGAAGTGAGGTCTTTATCATATTTGTATGCCTTCCTGCTAGGGCATTCATCACATTCACACGAAATGTGGTCAGCATGATCTTAGGATAGTCATGACCATAAGCTGTGAAGGGATTTTTGATATCTCAAACGGTATGGAAATGGCGAGTCGTAGAGTACACATATTGCGTGCAAAAAAATGACTTTTTTTTTGACATCGTCCGATCTGGCTGATATTTTACAAATATGTTCACTGTTGGAGTACAATATGGAATATATACATATCAATCGGGGCGTGGCTAGACAGCGCCCCCTATAATTATTATTCTCTTTTTTTTCAATGTATTTTGCATTTTTGAGGTGCTTGCCATGGATGAAAACGCACAGAATTTTGCACACACATGAGAAGTGTTGGCTGTCAGAATGTATCAGATGCTCAGACCTGGGCGTGGCCGAGGGACTCCACAGCGCCCCCTAATGCTTTTTCTTCTATTGTGGACAGGCACTTAGAGCAACCTTCACCTAATTTGGTATGCATGTGGGGCTCCTCTGGACAAACACATTTCTCTTTCGCATCCAATCAAATATGTGAACAGGAAGTCAGCCATTTTGAATTTTGTGCATTTTACACGTACTACACTTTTAAGTACTCCTCCGAGGGGGTTCATTGCATTCACACGAAATGTGGTGAAAGCGGTCTCAGGATAGGCATGATACTAATTCCAAAGGATATTTTTGATATCTCAAACGGTATGGTCATGGCGAGGCGTACAATTTTCATGTCACGCCGCGCCAACAGGAAGTAGCCATAAATTCATGGTCTACATTGTCTGATCTGGCTGATATTTTACAAATATGTTCACTGTTAGAGTGTAATCACATCCAAATACCAAGAAGAAGTCAATGTTATAGCGCCACCATCTGGCAACAGGAAGTGAGGTTTTTATCATGTTTGTATTCGTTCCTGCTAGGGTATTCATCACATTCACACCAAATGTAGTCAGCATGATCTTAGAATAGTCCTGACCCTAAATGACGAAAGGATTTTTGATATCTCAAACGGTTTGGCAATGGCGAGGCGTATAATACACAAGTTACACCCAAAAACAGGAAGTGGGTTTAATTCCGTTCTACATCATCTGATCGGGCTGATATTTTGCAAATATATTCACTTTTGGAGTGCAATCACATCCATATCCACATTCATCTGGGCGTGGCTACACAGCGCCCCCTATGGCTTTTTTCTAATATTGTGGACACATACTTTCACGTAAATGCACCACGTCTGGTAGGCATAAGGGTCTCCTCAAGACACACACATTTCTCATTTGCATCCCTTAACTTTTCCCAACAGGAAGTGAGCTATTTTGGATTTTGTGTGTTTTTAAGTGTTTTTTTTCACGTACCAAACTTTGAAATACTCTTCCTAGGGGGTTCATCACATTCACACAAAATGTGGTCAGCATGATATTATAGCCCTGACACACAACTATGAACTGATTTTTAATATCTTGGAATGGTATGGCTATGGTCAGCCTTAAAATTAACTTGTAATGCTGCCCAAATAGGAAAATTATATATTAAATAATTTCAAAAAGGTATTAAATTCTACATTGCCTGATTTTGAGGCAACAACTTTTCACATATGTTCATTGTTGGAGTGTCATCACATCCATTAAGCAATAATAGTTCACTATTTTCGCTGGAGACTCATTATATCCAGTCTTAAAACTTCAACGCAAGTCGCAAATGACTCTCCCATTTCTAATACGCGACTGCCATCTACTGGCAAAAGTTGGTATTGTATATATCTTGCAATGACGTTCAGTGTTATTTGGTTTAAAAAAACCGTGTTGTCGCATTTTAAGGACTCAATACAAAACAGTTGATCGGAAAGTTAGCTTGAAAACCAAGAAGCCTTATTAAGGAATTCGAGCCGTTTCTATTTGACTTCATTCGATTGAAGTGAATGCCGTAACCCAATTAAATGTAATTCGCGTCGGAATACACATAATTGCCTACACTGTCAACGTGAAATAAAAATATATAGAGGTTTAAATCGATCCTATATTTGGACATTTGTTATGATGGCTGGTGCAACGGGCATTTTCGGTACCGTTGACCATAATCGAATGCTAGCATTTATATCATTACACTGACCAAGTCCTGTTAAAAAGCACATCACCTTTGTGGAAACAGTGAAGTTCTCTACACAATCTATTCTACTCACAGACTAACTGCGTCGCTGTAACTTCCCCCCATTTTTGATACGGGGATAGGTTTTTGTTTTTTTTCTAGCAGCAGTAGGCATAACGATGTATGATTTACAGCTGCAGCCTACGTGACAAAATGTATTGACAACACCCAGCCCGACGTTTCTTTGCATCTATTTTCATTATATGAATAGAATATCTGAAATAAATATTAAAGACATTTAATGACTGTCTTTAACTGGCAGGAGAGTAGCATATATTTAAAAGAGTCAAAAGTCAAAAAGAAACGTTAACGTTTGAGATGGCTCTGGTCGAACTCCGTTATGTTCAACAAAGGTATGGCATGCAGGTCGTTGCGAGATGACGCGCATTGGCTAACAGCAGCCAGCCTGTCCACTGTCTGTGTGAGTCAAAAAACAGGTCAGCTTCGTTTGTTTACATGAATAGAAAACTTTCAGTTAAATCGCCAGATATGTTAGTTTATTTTGCTTGTCATTAAACACGAATTAAGAGAACATACAATTTCGCAAGGAATTTTTGACTTAATATGAAAATACCGGATTGAGGGCAGAGACTTGGCATCTCCTTTAGATTTGGCTGAACAAATGCGTTTCAGGCAGCATAATTACCGGTGAAATGGAAAAGAATGATGCTGGCTAACTCGACGTTTAATGCAATATTATCCGACACTTCGGAGAGAAATTATTTAACCAGGATAAAAGGAAACATACAACTTTTGGCCAATAGATGGCGTACGTGTATAAGAGGGCAGTATAGCTTAATGGTTCAGACAGTGGATTAAGACATGCAAGGTCCGCGGTTCCATCCCCGGTGCGGCTACAATAAAGTTGAATAGTTTCTTTACGCCAATGGTTTTATTTTGAGTGCATATTTATAACCGAATGACTTCTCAAGCGTAAATTGTGCCTCCCGCTGTAAAATCTATGGAAATTAATTCATCTCTGCTCTCCATACAGGACTGGAGCATATTATTACAATGTGCAAGCAAGAAGTAATTTTTGTTTCATTCTACATTGTCTGATGTGGCAGAAACTTCACACATGTTCATTTTTGGAGTGTAATCTCATCCATATACCAAGAAAGGCTCAATGGCATAGCGCCACCATCTGGCAACAGGAAGTGGCTTTAATTTTACTTGACATCTTCCAATTTGGCTGAAAATGTACAAATATGTTAATTATCGGAGTGTAATCAAATCCATGAACCATACACGGCTCAATATTATAGCGCCACCATCTGGCAATAGGAAGTGAGGCTTATATCATTGATGCATTCCAATAGCAGCAGCAACATCTTCATTGATCAAAGGGGAATTCCTGTGCACACTATACGTTGTCCAGGAAGGTGATTATTTCCAAAGTGTGTACATATTGTGAAACATGTCATTGGCACAACTATGCCACCAAGGCGGTTGCGCCCATGGTGCTTGGGCCCGTTCATTGCTGCTTGCAGCTATATTTAGGGCCCAAGCACCGTAGGGTGCGAAGGACCCTATTGTTATTGGAAGGATTATTATTATTATTATTATTATTATTATTATTATTCTTTTTTTTTCAATGTTTTGTGCATTTTTGAGGTGCTTGCCATGGATGAAAACTCACAGAATTTTGCACACACATCAGAAGTGGTGGCTGTCAGGTTGTCTCAGATGCTCAGACCTGGGCGTAGCTGAGGGACTCCACAGCGCCCCCTATCGCATTGTCATCTATTGTGGGCAGGCACTTTGAGCTACCTTCACAAAATTTAGTAGGCATATAGCACTTCTCGGTCCAAACACATTTCTCATTCACATCTAATCAAATATACAAACAGGAAGTCAGCCATTTTGGATTTTGTGCGTTTTACACGTACTGCACTTTTAAGTACTCCTCCTAGGGGGTTCATCACATTCACACCACCTGTGGTCAGAATGGTCTCAGGATGTTCATGATGCTAAATTGCCAGGATATTTTTGATAGCTCAAACGTGACGGTCCTGGGGAGGCGTAGAATTATTATGTCACGCCACGCCAACAGGAAGTGGCCGTAATTTCATGGTTTCCATCGTCTGATCTGGCTGATATTTTAGAAATACGTTTATTGTTGGAGGATAATCACATCCATATCCCAAGAACGGGTCAATGTTATAGCGCCACCATCTGGCAACAGGAAGTGAAGTCTTTATCATATTTGTATGCCTTCCTGCTAGGGCATTCATCACATTCACACGAAATGTGGTCCGCATGATCTTAGGATAGTCATGACCAAAAACTCTGAAGGGATTTTTGATATCTCAAACGGTATGGAAATGGCGAGTCGTACAGTACACATATTGCGTGCAAAAAAATGACTTTTTTTTTGACATCGTCCGATCTGGCTGATATTTTACAAATATGTTCACTATTGGAGTACAATATGAAATATATACATATCAATCGGGGCGTGGCTAGACAGCGCCCCCTATAATTATTTATCTCTTTTTTTTCAATGTATTTTGCATTTTTGAGGTGCTTGCCATGGATGAAAACTCACAGAATTTTGCCCACACATGAGAAGTGTTGGCGGTCAGCATGTATCAGATGCTCAGACCTGGGCGTGGCCGAGGGACTCCACAGCGCCCCCTAATGCTTTGTCTTCTATTGTGGACAGGCACTTTGAGCTACCTCCACCTAATTTGGTATGCATGTGGGGCTCCTCTGGACAAACACATTTCTCATTCGCATCGAATAAAATATGTGAACAGGAAGTCAGCCATTTTGAATTTTGTGCATTTTACACGTACTACACTTTTAAGTACTCCTCCTAGGGGGTTCATTGCATTCACACGAAATGTGGTCAAAGTGGTCTCAGGATAGTCATGATACTAATTCCAAAGGATATTTTTGATATCTCAAACAGTATGGTCATGGCGAGGCGTAAAATTTTCATGTCATGCCGCGCCAACAGGAAGTAGCCATAAATTCATGGTCTACATTGTCTGATCTGGCTGATATTTTACAAATATGTTCAATGTTAGAGTGTAATCACATCCATATACCAAGAAGAAATCAATGTTATAGCGCCACCATCTGGCAACGGAAGTGAGGTTTTTATCATGTTTGTATGCGTTCCTGCTAGAGCATTCATCACATTCACACCAAATGTAGTCATCATGATCTGAGAATAGTCCTGACCCTAAATGACGAAAGGATTTTTGATATCTCAAACGGTTTGGCAATGGCGAGGCGTATAATACACACGTTACGCCCAAAAACAGGAAGTGGGCTTAATTCCGTTCTACATCATCTGATCGGGCTGATATTTTACAAATATATTCACTTTTGGAGTGCAATCACATCCATATCCACATTCATCTGGGCGTGGCTACACAGCGCCCCCTATGGCTTTTTTCTAATATTGTGGACATATACTTTCACGTAAATGCACCACGTCTGGTAGGCCTAAGGGTCTCCTCAAGACACACACATTTCTCATTTGCATCCCTTAACTTTTCCCAACAGGAAGTGAGCTATTTTGGATTTTGTGTGTTTTTAAGTGTTTTTTCACGTACCAAACTTTGAAATACTCTTCCTAGGGGGTTCATCACATTCACACAAAATGTGGTCAGCATGATATTATAGCCCTGACACACAACTATGAACTGATTTTTAATATCTTGGAATGGTATGGCTATGGTCAGCCTTAAAATTAACTTGTAATGCTGCCCAAACAGTTCATGTTTTAATACAATTATGTATTAAATAATTTCAAAAAGGTATTGCCTGATTTTGAGGCTACAACTTTTCACATATGTTCATTGTTGGAGTGTCATCACATCCATTAAGCAATAATAGGTCACTATTTTCGCTGGAGACTCATTATATCCAGTCTTAAAACTTCAACGCAAGTCGCAACTGACTCTCCCATTTCTAATACGCGACTGCCATCTAGTGGCAAAGGTTAGTATTCTTTCTAATTTTCTTGGATAAAGTGATTTCTCAATGACAAGTTTTGTTTCTTTTTGCGCGCCAGTAACCATAACGATGTATGAGTAACAGCGGCAGCCTACGTGACAAAATGTACTGACAACACCCAGCCCACAGCAACGTTTTTTTCATCGACCTTAATTTTATGGATTGAATAACTAAAATAAAGGACAGGCTTTTACTGGCAGGAAAGTATCATATATTTCAAAGATTAACACATATAATGCAGATCTTGCATTGACGTTCAATGTTATTTGGTTTAAAAAAAACGTATTGTAGCATTTTAAGGACTCAACACAAAACAGCTGTTCGGAAAGTTGGCTTGAAAACCAAGAAGCCTTATTAAGGAATTCGAGCCGTTTCTATTTGACTTCATTCGATTGAAGTGAATGCCGTAACCCAATTAAATGTAATTCGCGTCGGAATACACACAATCGCCTACACTGTCAAATGAAATAAAAATATATAGATGTTTAAATCGATCCTATATTGGGACATTTGTTATGATGGCTGGTGCAACGGGCATTTTCGGTACCGTTGACCATAATCGAATGCTAGCATTTATATCATTACACTGACCAAGTCCTGTTTAAAAGCACATTTTTGGTTCCTTTGTGGAAACAGTGAAGTTGTCTACATAATCTATTCTACTCACAGACTAACTGCGTCGCTGTAACTTCCCCCCATTTCTGATACGGGGATAGGTTTTTGTTTTTTTCTAGCGAGCCAGTAGGCATAACGATGTATGATTTACAGCTGCAGCCTACGTGACAAAATGTATTGACAACACCCAGCCCGACGTTTCTTTGCATCTATTTTCATTATATGAATTGAATATCTAAAATAAATATTTAAAAAATTTAATGACTGTCTTTAAATGGCAGGAGAGTATCATATATTTTAAAGAGTAACACATGAAGTCAAAAAAAAAACGTTAGCATTCGAGGTGGTGCTCGAACACTGTGTTAAGATGAAACCGTTATGTTCAACAAAGGTATGGCTTGCAGGTCGTTGCGAGATGACAGATATTGGCTAACAGGAGCCAGCCTGTCCACTTGTCTGTGTGAGTCAAAAAACAGGTCCGCTACGTTGGTTTACATGAATAGAAAACTTTCCGTTAAATCGCCAGCTATGTTAGTTTATTTTGCTTGTCATTAAACACGAATTAAGAGAACATACAATTTCGCTAGGAATTTGTGACTTAATATGAAAATAACGGATTGAGGGCAGAGACTTGGCATCTCCTTTAGATTTGGCTGAACAAATGCGTTTCAGGCAGCATAATTACCAGTGAAATGGAAAAGAATGATGCTGGCTAACGAGACGTTTAATGCAATATTATCCGACACTTCGGAGAGAAATTATTTAACCAAGATAAAAGGAAACATACAACTTTTGGCCAATAGATAGCGTACGTGTATAAGAGGGCAGTATAGTTTTACGGTTCAGGCAGTGGATTAAGACATGCAAGGTCCGCGGTTCCATCCCTGGTGCGGCCACAATAAAGTTGAATAGTTTCTTTAAGCCAATGGTTTCATTTTGAGTGCATATTTATAACCGAATGACTTCTCAAGCATAAATTGTGCCTCCCGCTGTAAAATCTATGGAAATGAATTCATCTCTGCTCTCCATACAGGACTGGAGCATATTATTACAATGTGCAAGCAAGAAGTAATTTTTGTTTCATTCTACATTGTCTGATGTGGCTAAAACTTCACACATGTTCATTTTTGGAGTGTAATCTCATCCATATAGCAATAAAGGCTCAATGGCATAGCTCCACCATCTGGCAAAAGGAAGTGGCCTTAATTTCACTCGACATCTTCCGATGTGGCTGAAAATGTAAAAATATTTTGATTATTGCAGTGTAATTAAATCCATGTATCAAAAATGGCTCAATGTTATAGCGCCACCTGCTGGCAACAGGAAGTGGCCTTAATTTCACTCAACATCTTCCGATGTGGCTTAGAATTTAGAAATAGGTTTATTATTGGAGTGTAATCAAATTCAAAAACCATACATGGTTCAATATTATAGCGCCACCATCTGGCAACAGGAAGTGAGGCTTATATCATTGATGCATTCCAATAGCAGCACCAACATCCTCATTGCTCAAAGGGAAATTCCTGTGCACACTATACGTTGTCCAGGAAGGTGATTATTTCCAAAGTGTGTACATGTTGTGAAACATGTCATTGGCACAACTATGCCACCAAGGCGGTTGCGCCCATGGTGCTTGGGCCCGTTCATTGCTGCTTGCAGCTATATTTATTATTATTATTCTTTTTTTTTCAATGTTTTGTGCATTTTTGAGGTGCTTGCCATAAATTAAAACTCACGGAATTTTGCACACACATCAGAATTGGTGGCTGTCAGGATCTCTCAGATGCTCAGACCTGGGCGTCGCTGAGGGACTCCACAGCGCCCCCTATCGCATTGTCTTCTATTGTGGGCAGGCACTTTGAGCTACCTGCACCATATTTAGTGTGCATATAGCACTCCTCAGGCCAAACACATTTCAAATTTGCATCTAATCAAATATGCAAACAGGAAGTCAGCCATTTTGGATTTTATGCGTTTTACACGTTCTACACTTTTAAGTACTCCTCCTAGGGGGTTCATCGCATTCACACCAACTGTGGTAAGAATGGTCTCAGGATAGTCATGATACTAAATTGCCAGGATATTTTTTATAGCTCAAACGGGACAGTCACGGGGAGGATTACAATTTTTATGTCACGCCACGCCAACAGGAAGTGGCCGTAATTTCATGGTCGACATCTTCTGATCTGGCTGATATTTTAGAAATACGTTTATTGTTGGAGTATAATCACATCCATATCCCAAGAACGGGTCAATGTTATAGCACCACCATCTGGCAACAGGAAGTGTGGTCTTTAACATATTTGTATGCCTTCCTGCTAGGGCATTCATCACATTCACACGAAATGTGGTCAGCATGATCTTAGGATAGTCATGACCATAAGCTGTGAAGGGATTTTTGATATCTCAAACGGTATGGAAATGGCGAGTCGTACAGTACACATATTGCGTGCAAAAAAATGACTTTTTTTTCGATATCGTCCGATCTGGCTGATATTTTACAAATATGTTCACTGTTGGAATACAATATGAAATATATACATATCAATCGGGGCGTGGCTAGACAGCGCCCCCTATAATTATTATTCTCTTTTTTTTCAATGTATTTCGCATTTTTGAGGTGCTTGCCATGGATGAAAACTCACGGAATTTTGCACACACATGAGAAGTGTTGGCTTTCAGGATGTTTCAGATGCTCAGACCTGGGCGTGGCCTAGGGACTCCACAGCGCCCCCTAATGTTTTGTCTTCTATTGTGGACAGGCACTTTTAGCTACCTTCACCTTATTTGGTATGCATGTGGGCCTCCTCTGGACAAACACATTTCTCATTCGCATTGAATCAAATATGTGAACAGGAAGTCAGCCATTTTGAATTTTGTGCAATTTACACGTACTACACTTTTAAGTACTCCTCCTAGGGGGTTCATTGCATTCACACAAAATGTGGTCAAAGCGGTCTCAGGATAGTCATGATACTAATTCCAAAGGATATTTTTGATATCTCAAACGGTATGGTCATGGCGAGGCGTACAATTTTCATGTCACGCCGCGCCAACAGGAAGTAGCCATAAATTCATGCTCTACATTGTCTGATCTGGCTAATATTTTACAAATATGTTCACTGTTAGAGTGTAATCACATCCAAATACCAAGAAGAAATCAATGTTATAGCGCCACCTTCTGGCAACGGATGTGACGTTTTTATCATGTTTGTATGCGTTCCTGCTAGGGTATTCATCACATTCACACCAAATGTAGTCATCATGATCTTAGAATAGTCCTGACCCTAAATGACGAAAGGATTTTTGATATCTCAAACGGTTTGGCAATGGCGAGGCGTATAATACACACGTTACGCCCAAAAACAGGAAGTGGGCTTAATTCCGTTCTACATCATCTGATCGGGCTGATATTTTACAAATATATTCACTTTTGGAGTGCAATCACATCCATATCCACATTCATCTGGGCGTGGCTACACAGCGCCCCCTATGGCTTTTTTCTAATATTGTGGACATATACTTTCACGTAAATGCACCACGTCTGGTAGGCATAAGGGTCTCCTCAAGACACACACATTTCTCATTTGCATCCCTTAACTTTTCCCAACAGGAAGTGAGCTATTTTGGATTTTGTGTGTTTTTAAGTGTTTTTTCACGTACCAAAGTTTGAAATACTCTTCCTAGGGGGTTCATCACATTCACACAAAATGTGGTCAGCATGATATTATAGCCCTGACACACAACTATGAACTGATTTTTAATATCTTGGAATGGTATGGCTATGGTCAGCCTTAAAATTAACTTGTAATGCTGCCCAAACAGGAAAATTATTTATTAAATCATTTCAAAAAGGTATTAAATTCTACATTGCCTGATTTTGAGGCTACAACTTTTCACATATGTTCATTGTTGGAGTGTCATCACATCCATTAAGCAATAATAGTTCACGATTTTCGCTGGAGACTCATTATATCCAGTCTTAAAACTTCAACGCAAGTCGCAACTGACTCTCCCATTTCTAATACGCGACTGCCATCTATTGGCAAAAAAAAGGTATTGTTTCTCGTATTCTGGGATAAAGTGATTTCTCAACGACAGGTTTTATTAATTTTTGCGAGCCAGTAACCATAACGATGTATGAGTAACAGCGGCAGCCTACGTGACTAAATGTACTGACAACACCCAGCCCACAGCAACGTTTTTTCTCATCTACCTTAATTAACTCGATTGAATAACTAAAATAAAAAACAGGCTTTTACTGGCAGGAAAGTATCATATATGTAAAAGATTAACACATGTAATGCATATCTTGCATTGACGTTAAATGGTGTTAAAAAATCGTATTGTAGCATTTTAAGGACTCAATACAAAACGGCTGTTCGGAAAGTTAGTTTGAAAACCAAGAAGCCTTATTAAGGAATTCGAGCCGTTTCTATTTGACTTCATTCGATTGAAGTGAATGCCGTAACCCAATTAGTAATTCGCGTCGGAATACACATAATAGCCTACACTGTCAACGTGAAATAAAAATATATAGAGGTTTAAATCGATCCTATATTGGGACTTTGTTATGATGGCTGGTGCAACGGGCATTTTCGGTACCGTTGACCATAATCGAATGCTAGCATTTATATCATTACACTGACCAAGTACCGTTAAAAAGCATATTTTAAGCTCCCTTCTGGAAACAGTGAAGTTGTCTACACGGTCTACTCTAATCACAGACTAACTGCGTCGCTGTAACTTCCCCCATTTCTGATACGGGGATTCCATTCATTGGCAAAAAATGGTACTTTCATTTTTTTCTTCCTTCAAGTGATTTTTCAACGATAGGTTTTTTTTATTTTCATAGCGTGCCAGTATGCATAACGATGTATGATTTACAGCTGCAGCCTACGTGACAAAATGTAATGACAACACCCAGCCCGACGTTTCTTTGCATCTATTTTCATTATATGAATTGAATAACTAAAATAAATATTAAACACATTTAAAGACTTAAAGACAGGCTTTAACTGGCACGAGAGTATCATATATTTAAAACATGAACACATGAAGTCAAAAAGAAACGTCAGCGTTTGAGGTGTCTGCTCGAACGCTGTGTTAACATGAGACCGTTATGTTCAACAAAGGTATCGCATGCAGGTCGTTGCCAGATGACACGCACGGGGTAACAGCAGCCAACCTGTCCACTGTTTGTGTGAGTCAAAAAACAGGTCAACTACGTTGGTTTACATGAATATAAAACTTTCAGTTAAATCGCCAGCTATGTTTGTTTATTAGGCTTGTCATTAAACACGAATTAAGAGAACATACAATTTCGCTAGGAATGGTAAATTAATATGAAAATACTGTATTGAGGGCAGAGAGTTGGCATCTCTTTTAGATTTGGCTGAACAAATGCGTTTCAGGCAGCATAATTACCGGTGAAATGGAAAAGAATGATGCTGGCTAACTAGACGTTTCATGCAATATTATCCGACACTTCGGAGAGAAATTATTTAACCAAGATAAAAAGAAACATACAACTTTTGGCCAATAGATGGCACCCGTGTATCAGCGTGCAGTGCAGCGTAATGGTTCGGGCGGTGGATTAAGGCACGCAAATTCAGCGGTTCCATCCCCGGTGCAGCCACAATAAAATTGAACAGTTTCTTGAAGGTAATGGTTTTATTTTGAGTGCATATCTATAGCCTAATGACTTTTCAAGCATATATTGTGCCTCCCCGTGTAAAAACTATGGAAATTAATTAATCTCTGCTCTCCATACAGGACTGTAGCATGTTATCACAATGTTCAAGCTAGAAGTTATTTTTGTTTCATTCTACATTGTCTCATGTGGCTGAAACTTCACTCATGTTCATTTTTGGAATGTAATCTCATCCATATCCCAATAAAGGCTCAATGGCATAGCACCACCTCCTGGGAACAGGAAGTGTGGCTTCATTTCATTTCACATCGTCTGATTTTGCTGACGCTTTAGAGCAGGGGTCACCAACCTTTTTGAAACTGAGAGCTACTTCATGGGTACTGAGTCATACTAAGCGCTACCAGTTTGTTTTGTCATGTGCACAATACTGACCTTTGAACTAGAGTAGGTCAGAGTTCACCTAAACTTTTCAACTTCATGGATAGTAAACATATTTTTAAGATATTGTCATTTTTAAATCTATATAAATGCAAGTGTGATTAAAAAAAAATAGCAACAGAATAAAATTAAATTTTAGATGCAGCTCACTAGTGAGTTGTGCTATTTTTAGAACAGGCCTGCGGGCGACTCATGTGGTCCTTGGGGGCGACCTGGTGCCCGCGGGCACCGTGTTGGTGACCCCTGCTTTAGAGATATGTTCCATGTTGGATTATAATCACATCCATGTTCCAATAAATGCTCAATGTCACATCGCCACCTGCTGGCAACAGGAAGCAGCCTTAATTTCACTCAACATCTTCTGATGTGGCTTAGAATTTAGAAATAGGTTTATTATTGGAGTGTAATCACATTCAAAAACCATACATGGTTCAATATTATAGCGCCAGCATCTGGCAACAGGAAGTGAGGCTTATATCATTGATGCATTCCAATAGCAGCACCAACATCTTCATTGATCAAAGGGGAATTCCTGTGCACACTATACGTTGTCCAGGAAGGTGATTATTTCCAAAGTGTGTACATGTTGTGAAACATGTCATTGGCACAACTATGCCACCAAGGCGGATGCGCCCATGGTGCTTGGGCCCGTTCATTGCTGCTTGCAGCTATATTTATTATTATTATTCTTTTTTCTATATGCAAATGGGCCTTTTTGAGGTGCTTGCCATGCATAAAAAGTCTGGGAATTTTGCACACACATCAGAAATGAGGACCTTCAGGATTGATTAGATGCTCAAAGCTGGGCGTGGCCGAGAGACTCCACAGCGCCCCCTATCGCATTGTCATCTATTGTGGGCAGGCACTTTGAGCTACCTTCACAAAATTTAGTACGCATATAGCACTCCTCGGAACAAAAACATTTATAATTTGCATCTAATCAAATATATAAACAGGAAGTCAGCAATTTTGGATTTTGTGCGTTTTACATGTACTGCACTTTTAAGTACTCCTCCTAGGGGGTTCATCACATTCACACCACCTGTGGTCAGAATGGTCTCAGTCTATTCATGATGCTAAATTGCCAGGATATTTTTGATAGCTCAAACGGGACGGTCCTGGGGAGGCGTAGAATTTTTATGTCACGCCGCGCCAACAGGAAGTGGCCGTAATTTCATGGTCTACATCGTCTGATCTGGCTGATATTTTAGAAATACGTTTATTGTTGGAGTATAATCACATCCATATCCCAAGAACGGGTCAATGTTATAGCGCCACCATCTGGCAACAGGAAGTGAGGTCTTTATCATATTTGTATGCCTTCCTGCTAGAGCATTCATCACATTCACACGAAATGTGGTCCGCATGATCTTAGGATAGTCATGACCATAAGCTGTGAAGGGATTTTTGATATCTCAAACGGTATGGAAATGGCGAGTCGTACAGTACACATATTGCGTGCAAAAAAATGACTTTTTTTTTGACATCGTCCGATTTGGCTGATATTTTACAAATATGTTCACTGTTGGAGTACAATATGAAATATATACATATCAATCGGGGCGTGGCTACACAGCGCCCCCTATAATTATTATTCTCTTTTTTTTCAATGTATTTTGCATTTTTGAGGTGCTTGCCATGGATGAAAACTCACGGAATTTTGCACACACATGAGAAGTGTTGGCTGTCAGGATGTATCAGATGCTCAGACCTGGGCGTGGCCGAGGGACTCCACAGCGCCCCCTAATGCTTTGTCTTCTATTGTGGACAGGCACTTTGAGCTACCTTCACCTAATTTGGTATGCATGTGGGCCTCCTCTGGACAAACACATTTCTCATTCGCATTGACTCAAATATGTGAACAGGAAGTCAGCCATTTTGAATTTTGTGCATTTTACACATACTACACTTTTAAGTACTCCTCCTAGGGGGTTCATTGCATTCACAGGAAATGTGGTCAAAGTGGTCTCAGGATAGTCATGATACTAATTCCAAAGGATATTTTTGATATCTCAAACGGTATGGTCATGGCGAGGCGTAAAATTTTCATGTCACGCCGCGCCAACAGGAAGTAGCCATAAATTCATGGTCTACATTGTCTGATCTGGCTGATATTTTACAAATATGTTCAATGTTAGAGTGTAATCACATCCATATACCAAGAAGAAATCAATGTTATAGCGCCACCATCTGGCAACGGAAGTGAGGTTTTTATCATGTTTGTATGCGTTCCTGCTAGGGTATTCATCACATTCACACCAAATGTAGTCATCATGATCTTAGAATAGTCCTGACCCTAAATGACGAAAGGATTTTTGATATCTCAAACGGTTTGGCAATGGCGAGGCGTATAATACACATGTTACGCCCAAAAACAGGAAGTGGGCTTAATTCCGTTCTACATCATCTGATCGGGCTGATATTTTACAAATATATTCACTTTTGGAGTGCAATCACATCCATATCCACATTCATCTGGGCGTGGCTACACAGCGCCCCCTATGGCTTTTTTCTAATATTGTGGACATATACTTTCACGTAAATGCACCACGTCTGGTAGGCATAAGGGTCTCCTCAAGACACACACATTTCTCATTTGCATCCCTTAACTTTTCCCAACAGGAAGTGAGCTATTTTGGATTTTGTGTGTTTTTAAGTGTTTTTTCACGTACCAAACTTTGAAATACTCTTCCTAGGGGGTTCATCACATTCACACAAAATGTGGTCAGCATGATATTATAGCCCTGACACACAACTATGAACTGATTTTTAATGTCTTGGAATGATATGGCTATGGTCAGCCTTAAAATTAACTTGTAATGCTGCCCAAACAGTTCATGTTTTAATACAATTATGTATTAAATAATTTCAAAAAGGTATTAAATTCTACATTGCCTGATTTTGAGGCTACAACTTTTCACATATGTTCATTGTTGGAGTGTCATCACATCCATTAAGCAATAATAGTTCACTATTTTCGCTGGAGACTCATTATATCCAGTCTTAAAACTTCAACGCAAGTCGCAAATGACTCTCCCATTTCTAATACGCGACTGCCATCTACTGGCAAAAGTTGGTATTGTATATATCTTGCAATGACGTTCAATGTTATTTGGTTTAAAAAAAACCGTGTTGTATCATTTTAAGGACTCAATACAAAACAGCTGTTCGGAAAGTTAGCTTGAAAACCAAGAAGCCTTATTAAGGAATTCGAGCCGTTTCTATTTGACTTCATTCGATTGAAGTGAATGCCGTAACCCAATTAAATGTAATTCGCGTCGCAATACACACAATCGCCTACACTGTCAACGTGAAATAAAACTATATAGAGGTTTAAATCGATCCTATATTGGAACATTTGTTATGATGGCTGGTGCAATGGGCATTTTCGGTACCGTTGACCATAATCGAATGCTAGCATTTGTATCATTACACTGACCAAGTCCTGATAAAAAGCACATTTTTGGTTCCTTTGTGGAAACAGTAAAGTTGTCTACACAATCTATTCTACTCACAGACTAACTGCGTCGCTGTAACTTCCCCCCATTTCTGATACGGGGATTCCATTTATTGGCAGAAAGTGGAACTTTTATATTTTTTTTCCTTCAAGTGATTTTTCAACGATATGTTTTTTTTTTTTTTCTAGCGAGCCAGTAGGCATAACGATGTATGATTTACAGCTGCAGCCTACGTGACAAAATGTATTGACAACACCCAGCCCGACGTTTCTTTGCATCTATTTTCATTTTTGAATAGAATATCTGAAATAAATATTAAAGACATTTAATGACTGTCTTTAATTGGCAGGAGAGTAGCATATATTTAAAAAAGTCAAAAGTCAAAAAGAAACGTTAACGTTTGAGATGGCTCTGGTCGAACTCTGTGTTAACATGAGACCGTTATGTTCAACAAAGGTATGGCATGCAGGTCGTTGCGAGATGACGCGCATTGGCTAACAGCAGCCAGCCTGTCCACTCTCTGTGTGAGTCAAAAAACAGGTCAGCTACGTTTGTTTACTTGAATAGAAAACTTTCAGTTAAATCGCCAGATATGTTAGTTTATTTTGCTTGTCATTAAACACGAATTAAGAGAACATACAATTTCGCTAGGAATTTTTGACTTAATATGAAAATACCGGATTGAGGACAGAGACTTGGCATCTCCTTTAGATTTGGCTGAACAAATGCGTTTCAGGCAGCATAATTACCGGTGAAATGGAAAAGAATGATGCTGGCTAACGAGACGTTTAATGCAATATTATCCGACACTTCGGAGAGAAATTATTTAACCAAGATAAAAGGAAACATACAACTTTTGGCCAATAGATGGCGTACGTGTATAATAGGGCAGTAGAGCTTAATGGTTCAGACAGTGGATTAAGACATGCAAGGTCCGCGGTTCCATCCCCGGTGCGGCCACAATAAAGTTGAATAGTTTCTTTACGCCAATGGTTTTATTTTGAGTGCATATTTATAACCGAATGACTTCTCTAGTGTAAATTCTGCCTCGCGCTGTAAAATCTATTGAAATTAATTAATCTCTGCTCTCCATACAGGACTGGAGCATATTATTACAATGTGCAAGCAAGAAGTAATATTTGTTTCATTCTACATTGTCTGATGTGGCAGAAACTTCACACATGTTCATTTTTGGAGTGTAATCTCATCCATATACCAAGAAAGGCTCAATGGCATAGCGCCACCATCTGGCAAAAGGAAGTGGCTTTAATTTTACTTGACATCTTCCAATTTGGCTGAAAATGTACAAATATGTTAATTATTGGAGTGTAATCAAATCCATGAACCATACACGGCTCAATATTATAGCGCCACCATCTGGCAATAGGAAGTGAGGTTTATATCATTGATGCATTCCAATAGCAACATCAACATCTTCATTGATCAAAGGGGAATTCCTGTGCACACTATACGTTGCCAAGGGAGGTGATTATTTCCAAAGTGTGTACATGTTGTGAAACATGTCATTGGCACAACTATGCCACCAAGGCGGTTGCGCCCATGGTGCTTGGGCCCGTTCATTGCTGCTTGCAGCTATATTTAGGGCCCAAGCACCGAAGGGTGCGAAGGACCCTATTGTTATTGGAAGGATTATTATTATTATTATTATTATTATTCTTTTTCTTCAGGCAAATGGGCTTTTTTGAGGGCCTTGCCATGCGTAAAAAGTCTTGACATTTTGCACACACATCAGAAGTGGTTGCTGTCAGGAGCTCTCAGATGCTCAGACCTGGGCGTGGCCGAGGGACTCCACAGCGCCCCCTATCGCATTGTTTTCTATTGTGGGCAGGCACTTTGAGTTACCTGCACCTAATTTGGTGGCCATATAGCGCTCCTCGGTCCAAACACATTTCTCATTCGGATCTAATCAAATATCCAAACAGGAAGTCAGCCATTTTGGTTTTTCTGAGTTTTACACGTACTACACTTTTAAGTACTCCTCCTAGGGGGTTCATCGCATTCACACCAACGGTGGTCAGAATGGTCTCAGGATAGTCATGATGCTAAATTGCCAGGATATTTTTGATAGCTCAAACGGGACGGTCATGGGGAGGAGTACAATTTTTATGTCACGCCGCGCCAACAGGAAGTGGCCATAATTTCATGGTCTACATTGTCTGATCTGGCTGATATTTTAGAAATTTGTTTATTGTTGGAGTGTAATCACATCCATATCCCAAGAACAGGTCAATGTTATAGCGCCACCATCTGGCAACAGGAAGTGAGGTCTTTAACATATTTGTATGCATTCCTGCTAGGGCATTCAGCACATTCACACCAAATGCGGTCAGCATGATCTTAAGATAGTCCTTACGCTAAGTTGTGAAGGGATTTTTGATATCTCAAACGGTATGGAAATGGCGAGTCGTACAGTACACATATTGCGTGCAAAAAAATGACTTTTTTTTCGACATCGTCCGATCTGGCTGATATTTTACAAGTATGTTCACTGTAGCAGTACAATATCAGATATATACATATCAATCGGGGCGTGGCTAGACAGCGCCCCCTATAATTATTATTCTCTTTTTTTTTAATGTATTTTGCATTTTTGAGGTTCTTGCCATGGATGGAAACTCACAGAATTTTGCACACACATGAGAAGTGTTGGCTGTCAGGATGTATCAGATGCTCAGACCTGGGCGTGGCCAAGGGACTCCACAGCGCCCCCTAATGCTTTGTCTTCTATTGTGGACAGGCACTTTGAGCTACCTTCACCTAATTTGGTATGCATGTGGGGCTCCTCTGGACAAACACATTTCTCTTTCGCATCGAATCAAATATGTAAACAGGAAGTCAGCCATTTTGAATTTTGTGCATTTTACACGTACTACACTTTTAAGTACTCCTCCTAGGGGGTTCATTGCATTCACACGAAATGTAGTCAAAGTGGTCTCAGGATAGTCATGATACTAATTCCAAAGGATATTTTTGATATCTCAAACGGTATGGTCATGGGGAGGCGTACAATTTTCATGTCACGCCGCGCCAACAGGAAGTAGCCATAAATTCATGGTCTACATTGTCTGATCTGGCTGATATTTTACAAATATGTTCACTGTTAGAGTGTAATCACATCCATATACCAAGAAGAAATCAATGTTATAGCGCCACCATCTGGCAACGGAAGTGAGGTTTTTATCATGTTTGTATGCGTTCCTGCTAAGGTATTCATCACATTCACACCAAATGTAGTCATCATGATCTTAGAATAGTCCTGACCCTAAATGACGAAAGGATTTTTGATATCGCAAACGGTTTGGCAATGGCGAGGCGTATAATACACACGTTACGCCCAAAAACAGGAAGTGGGCTTAATTCCGTTCTACATCATCTGATCGGGCTGATATTTTACAAATATATTCACTTTTGGAGTGCAATCACATCCATATCCACATTCATCTGGGCGTGGCTACACAGCGCCCCCTATGGCTTTTTTCTAATATTGTGGACATATACTTTCACGTAAATGCACCACGTCTGGTAGGCATAAGGGTCTCCTCAAGACACACACATTTCTCATTTGCATCCCTTAACTTTTCCCAACAGGAAGTGAGCTATTTTGGATTTTTGTGTGTTTTTAAGTGTTTTTTCACGTACCAAACTTTGAAATACTCTTCCTAGGGGGTTCATCACATTCACACAAAATGTGGTCAGCATGATATTATAGCCCTGACACACAACTATGAACTGATTTTTAATATCTTGGAATGGTATGGCTATGGTCAGCCTTAAAATTAACTTGTAATGCTGCCCAAACAGTTCATGTTTTAATACAATTATGTATTAAATAATTTCAAAAAGGTATTAAATTCTACATCGCCTGATTTTGAGGCTACATCTTTTCACATATGTTCATTGTTGGAGTGTCATCACATCCATTAAGCAATAATAGTTCACTATTTTCGCTGGAGACTCATTATATCCAGTCTTAAAACTTCAACGCAAGTCGCAAATGACTCTCCCATTTCTAATACGCGACTGCCATCTAGTGGCAAAGGTTAGTATTCTTTCTAATTTTTGGTATGGTTTCTCTTTCTTGGATGAAGTGATTTCTCAACGACAAGTTTTGTTTCTTTTTGCCAGCCAGTAACCATAACGATGTATGAGTAACAGCGGCAGCCTACATGACAAAATGTACTGAAAACACCCAGCCCAAAGCAACGTTTTTTCTCATCTATCTTAATTAACTCGATTGAATAACTAAAATAAAAAACAGGCTTTTACTGGCAGGAAAGTATCATATATTTAAAAGATTAACACATATAATGCATATATTGCTTTGACGTTCAATGTTATTTGGATTTAAAAAAAACCGTATTGTAGCATTTTAAGGACTCAATACAAAACAGCTGTTCGGAAAGTTGGCTTGAAAACCAAGAAGCCTTATTAAGGAATTCGAGCCGTTTCTATTTGACTTCATTCGATTGAAGTGAATGCCGTAACCCAATTAAATGGAATTCGCGTCGGAATACACATAATAGCCTACACTGTCAACGTGAAATAAAAATATATAGAGGTTTAAATCGATCCTGTATTGGGACATTTGTTATGATGGCTGGTGCAACGGGCATTTTCGGTACCGTTGACCATAATCGAATGCTAGCATTTATATCATTACACTGACCAAGTCCTGTTAAAAAGCACATTTTTGGTTCCTTTGTGGAAACAGTGAAGTTGTCTCCACAATCTGTTCTACTCACAGACTAACTGCGTCGCTGTAACTTCCCCCCATTTCTGATACGGCGATTCAATTTATTGGCAGAAAGTGGTACTTTCATTTTTTTCTTCCTTCAAGTGATTTTTCAACGATAGGTTTTTGTTTTTTTCTAGCGAGCCAGTAGGCATAACGATGTATGATTTACAGCTGCAGCCTACGTGACAAAATGTATTGAAACACCCAGCCCGACGTTTCTTTGCATCTATTTTCATTACATGAATTGAATAACTAAAAGAAATATGAAAGACATTTAAAGACTTAAAGACAGGCTTTAACTGGCAGGAGAGTATCATATTTTTAAAAGATTAACACATGAAGTCAAAAAGAAACTTTAGCGTCTGAGGTGGCTCTGCTCGAACGCTGTGTTAACATGAGACCGTTTTGTTCAACAAAGGTATCACATGCAGGTCGTTGCGAGATGACACGCACGGGCTAACAGCAGCCATCCAGTCCACTGTCTGTGTGAGTCAAAAAACAGGTCAGCTACGTTGGTTTACATGAATAGAAAACTTTCAGTTAAATCGCCAGCTATGTTAGTTTATTAGGCTTGTCATTAAACACGAATTAAGAGAACATACAATTTCGCTAGGAATGGTAAATTAATATGAAAATACTGTATTGAGGGCAGAGAGTTGGCATCTCTTTTAGATTTGGCTGAACAAATGCGTTTCAGGCAGCATAATTACCGGTGAAATGGAAAAGAATGATGCTGGTTAACTAGACGTTTCGTGCAATATTATCCGACACTTCGTAGAGAAATTATTAAACCAAGATAAAAGGAGACATTTGGCCAATAGATGGCACCCGTGTATGAGCGGGCAGTATAGCGTAATGGTTAGGGCGGTGGATTAAGGCACGCAAATTCAGCCGTTCGATCCCCGCTGCAGCCACAATGAATTTGAATAGGTTCTTGAAGCCAATTGTTTTCATTTTGAGTGCATATTTATGGCCGAATGACTTCTCAAGCGTAAATTGTGCCTCCCCGTGTAAAAACTATGGAAATTAATTAATCTCTGCTCTCCATACAGGACTGTAGCATGTTATCACAATGTGCAAGCAAGAAGTAATTTTTGTTTCATTCTACATTGTCTGATGTGGCAAAAACTTCACACGTTCATTTTTGGAGTGTAATCTCATCAATATACCAAGACAAGCTCAATGGCATAGCGCCACCATCTGGCAACAGGAAGTGGCTTTAATTTTACTTGACATCTTCCAATTTGGCTGAAAATGTAGAAATATGTTAATTATTGGAGTGTAATCAAATCCATAAACCATACACGGCTCAATATTATAGCGCCAGCATCTGGCAACAGGAAGTGGCTTTAATTTTACTCGACATCTTCCAATTTGGCTGAAAATGTACAAATATGTTCATTTTTGGAGTGAAATCAAATCCATAAACCATACACAGCTCAATATTATAGCGCCACCATCTGGCAATAGGAAGTGAGGCTTATATCATTGATGCATTCCAATAGCAGCAGCAACATCTTCATTGATCAAAGGGGAATTCCTGTGCACACTATTCGTTGTCCAGGAAGGTGATTATTTCCAAAGTGTGTACATATTGTGAAAAATGTCATTGGCACAACTGTGCCACCAAGGCGGTTGCGCCCATGGTGCTTGGGCCCGTTCATTGCTGCTTGCAGCTATATTTAGGGCCCAAGCACCGTAGGGTGCGAAGGACCCTATTGTTATTGGAAGGATTATTATTATTATTATTATTATTATTATTATTCTTTTTTTTTCAATGTTTTGTGCATTTTTGAGGTGCTTGCCATGGATGAAAACTCACAGAATTTTGCACACACATCAGAAGTGGTGGCTGTCAGGTTGTCTCAGATGCTCAGACCTGGGCGTCGCTGAGGGACTCCACAGCGCCCCCTATCGCATTGTCATCTATTCTGGGCAGGCACTTTGAGCTACCTTCACAAAATTTAGTAGGCTTATAGCACTCCTCGGTCCAAACACATTTCTCATTCGCATCTAATCAAATATCCAAACAGGAAGTCAGCCATTTTGGATTTTGTGCGTTTTACACGTACTGCACTTTTAAGTACTCCTCCTAGGGGGTTCATTACATTCACACCACCTGTGGTCAGAATGGTCTCAGGATATTCATGATGCTAAATTGGCAGGATATTTTTGATAGCTCAAACGGGACGGTCCTGGGGAGGCGTAGAATTTTTATGTCACGCCACGCCAACAGGAAGTGGCCGTAATTTCATGGTCTACATCGTCTGATCTGGCTGATATTTTAGAAATACGTTTATTGTTGGAGGCTAATCACAACCATATCCCAAGAACGGGTCAATGTTATAGCGCCACCATCTGGCAACAGGAAGTGAGGTCTTCATCATATTTGAATGCCTTCCTGCTAGGTCATTCATCACATTCACACAAAATGTGGTCAGCATGATCTTAGGATAGTCATAACCATAAGCTGTGAAGGGATTTTTGATATCTCAAACGGTATGGAAATGGCGAGTCGTAAAGTACACATATTGCGTGCAAAAAAATGACTTTTTTTTCGACATCGTCCGATCTGGCTGATATTTTACAAATATGTTCACTGTTGGAGTACAATATGAAATATATACATATCAATCGGGGCGTGGCTAGACAGCGCCCCCTATAATTATTATTCTCTTTTTTTTCAATGTTTTTTGCATTTTTGAGGTGCCTGCCATGGATGAAAACTCACAGAATTTTCCACACACATGAGAAGTGTTGGCTGTCAGGATGTATCAGATGCTCAGACCTGGGCGTGGCCGAGGGACTCCACAGCGCCCCCTAATGCTTTGTCTTCTATTGTGGACAGGCACTTGGAGCTACCATCACCTAATTTGGTATGCATGTGGGGCTCCTCTGGACAAACACATTTCTCTTTCGCATCCAAGCAAACATGTGAACAGGAAGTCAGCCATTTTGAATTTTGTGCATTTTACACGTACTACACTTTTAAGTACTCCTCCTAGGGGGTTCATTGCATTCACACGAAATGTGGTCTAAGCAGTCTCAGGATAGTCATGATAGTAATTCCAAAGGATATTTTTGATATCTCAAACGGTATGGTCATGGCGAGGCGTACAATTTTCATGTCACGCCGCGCCAACAGGAAGTAGCCATAAATTCATGGTCTACATTGTCTGATCTGGCTGATATTTTACAAATATGTTCACTGTTAGAGTGTAATCACATCCATATACCAAGAAGAAATCAATGTTATAGCGCCACCATCTGGCAACGGACGTGAGGTTTTTATCATGTTTGTATGCGTTCCTGCTAGGGTATTCATCACATTCACACCAAATGTAGTCATCATGATCTTAGAATAGTCCTGACCTTAAATGACGAAAGGATTTTTGATATCTCAAACGGTTTGGCAATGGCGAGGCGTATAATACACACGTTACACCCAAAAACAGGAAGTGGGCTTCATTCCGTTCTACATCATCTGATCGGGCTGATATTTTGCAAATATATTCACTTTTGGAGTGCAATCACATCCATATCCACATTCATCTGGGCGTGGCTACACAGCGCCCCCTATGGCTTTTTTCTAATATTGTGGACACATACTTTCACGTAAATGCACCACGTCTGGTAGGCATAAGGGTCTCCTCAAGACACACACATTTCTCATTTGCATCCCTTAACTTTTCCCAACAGGAAGTGAGCTATTTTGGATTTTGTGTGTTTTTAAGTGTTTTTTCACGTACCAAACTTTGAAATACTCTTCCTAGGGGGTTCATCACATTCAAACAAAATGTGGTCAGCATGGTATTATAGCCCTGACACACAACTACGAACTGATTTTTAATATCTTGGAATGGTATGGCTATGGTCAGCCTTAAAATTAACTTGTAATGCTGCCCAAACAGTTCATGTTTTAATACAATTATGTATTAAATAATTTCAAAAAGGTATTCAATTCTACATTGCCTGATTTTGAGGCTAACACTTTTCACATATGTTCATTGTTGGAGTGTCATCACATCCATTAAGCAATAATAGTTCACTATTTTCGCTGGAGACTCATTATATCCAGTCTTAAAACTTCAACGCAAGTCGCAAATGACTCTCCCATTTCTAATACGCGACTGCCATCTACTGGCAAAAGTTGGTATTGTTTCTCAAGTAATTTCTCAATGAAAGGTTTTGTTTCTTTTTGCGAGCCAGTAACCATAACGATGTATGAGTAACAGCGGCAGCCTACGTGACAAAATGTACTGACAACCCCCAGCCCACAGCAACGTTTTTTCTCATCTACCTTAATTATATGGATTGAATAACTAAAATAAAAAAAGGCTTTTACTGGCAGGAAAGTATCATATATTTAAAAGATTAACACATATAATGCATATATTGCTTTGACGTTCAATGTTATTTGGATTTTAAAAAAACCGTATTGTAGCATTTTAAGGACTCAATACAAAACAGCTGTTCGGAAAGTTGGCTTGAAAACCAAGAAGCCTTATTAAGGAATTCGAGCCGTTTCTATTTGACTTCATTCGATTGAAGTGAATGCCGTAACCCAATTAAATGTAATTCGCGTCGGAATACACATAATAGCCTACACTGTCAACGTGAAATAAAAATATATAGAGGTTTAAATCGATCCTGTATTGGGACATTTGTTATGATGGCTGGTGCAACGGGCATTTTCGGTACCGTTGACCATAATCGAATGCTAGCATTTATATCATTACACTGACCAAGTCCTGTTAAAAAGCACATTTTTGGTTCCTTTGTGGAAACAGTGAAGTTGTCTACACAATCTGTTCTACTCACAGACTAACTGCGTCGCTGTAACTTCCCCCCATTTCTGATACGGCGATTCAATTTATTGGCAGAAAGTGGTACTTTCATTTTTTTCTTCCTTCAAGTGATTTTTCAACGATAGGTTTTTGTTTTTTTCTAGCGAGCCAGTAGGCATAACGATGTATGATTTACAGCTGCAGCCTACGTGACAAAATGTATTGACAACACCCAGCCCGACGTTTCTTTGCATCTATTTTCATTACATGAATTGAATAACTAAAATAAATATTAAAGACATTTAAAGACTTAAAGACAGGCTTTAACTGGCAGGAGAGTATCATATTTTTAAAAGATTAACACATGAAGTCAAAAAGAAACTTTAGCGTCTGAGGTGGCTCTGCTCGAACGCTGTGTTAACATGAGACCGTTTTGTTCAACAAAGGTATCACATGCAGGTCGTTGCGAGATGACACGCACGGGCTAACAGCAGCCAGCCAGTCCACTGTCTGTGTGAGTCAAAAAACAGGTCAGCTACGTTGGTTAACATGAATAGAAAACTTTCAGTTAAATCGCCAGCTATGTTAGTTTATTAGGCTTGTCATTAAACACGAATTAAGAGACCATACAATTTCGCTAGGAATGGTAAATTAATATGAAAATACTGTATTGAGGGCAGAGAGTTGGCATCTCTTTTAGATTTGGCTGAACAAATGCGTTTCAGGCAGCATAATTACCAGTGAAATGGAAAAGAATGATGCTGGTTAACTAGACGTTTCGTGCAATATTATCCGACACTTCGTAGAGAAATTATTAAACCAAGATAAAAGGAGACATTTGGCCAATAGATGGCACCCGTGTATAAGCGGGCAGTATAGCGTAATGGTTAGGGCGGTGGATTAAGGCACGCAAATTCAGCCGTTCGATCCCCGCTGCAGCCACAATGAATTTGAATAGTTTCTTGAAGCCAATTGTTTTCATTTTGAGTGCATGTTTATGGCCTAATGACTTTTCAAGCATAAATTGTGCCTCCCCGTGTAAAAACTATGGAAATTAATTAATCTCTGCTCTCCATACAGGACTGTAGCATGTTATCACAATGTGCAAGCAAGACGTTATTTTTATTTCATTCTACATTGTCTGATGTGGCTGAAACTTCACACGTTCATTTTTGGAGTGTAATCTCATCCATTTTCCAATAAAGGCTAAATGGCAAAGCGCCACCCGCTGGCAACAGGAAGTGAGCCTTATATTGCATTCTTAAGCATTATTTTTCAATGGGTTCATGACATTCACGGTAAATGTGGTCAGCATGATGCTAGGATGGTCCTGACAAAACAGATTTTTGATTTACTGGGATGATATAGCTATGGTCAGGCACATAAAAAACACATCATGCCAGACAAACAGGAAGTGGTCATACTTAAATTCTCCAATGTCTGATGTGACTGCAACTTTACACAGATGCTCAGTGTTGCTGCTCAATCAAATCCATATTCCAAAAACGACTCAATGTTATAGCAGCATCATCTGGAAACAGGAATTGACCTTAATTTCGCTGAACATCTTCCGATGTGGCTGAAAATGTACAAATATGTTTATTTCTGGAGTGTAATCAAATTCAAAAAACATACACGGATCAATAATATAGCGCCACCATCTGGCAACAGGAAGTGAGGCTTATATCATTGATGCATTCCAATAGCAGCGCCAACATCTTCATTGATCAAAGGGAAATTCCTGTGCACACTATACGTTGTCCAGGAAGGTGATTATTTCCAAAGTGTGTACATGTTGTGAAACATGTCATTGGCACAACTATGCCACCAAGGCGGTTGCGCCCATGGTGCTTGGGCCCGTTCATTGCTGCTTGCAGCTATATTTATTATTATTATTCTTTTTCTTCAGGCAAATGGGCTTTTTTGAGGGCCTTGCCATGCGTAAAAAGTCTTGACATTTTGCACACACATCAGAAGTGGTTGCTGTCAGGAGCTCTCAAATGCTCAGACCTGGGCGTGGCCGAGGGACTCCACAGCGCCCCCTATCGCATTGTCTTCTATTGTGGGCAGGCACTTTGAGCTACCTGCACCTAATTTGGTGGCCATATAGCGCTCCTCGGTCCAAACACATTTCTCATTCGGATCTAATCAAATATCCAAACAGGAAGTCAGCCATTTTGGATTTTCTGAGTTTTACACGTACTACACTTTTAAGTACTCCTCCTAGGGGGTTCATCGCATTCACACCAACTGTAGTCAGAATGGTCTGAGGATAGTCATGATGCTAAATTGCCAGGATACTTTTGATAGCTCAAAAGGGACGGTCATGGGGAGGAGTACAATTTTTATGTCACGCCGCGCCAACAGGAAGTGGCCATAATTTCATGGTCTACATTGTCTGATCTGGCTGATATTTTAGAAATTTGTTTATTGTTGGAGTGTAATCACATCCATATCCCAAGAACAGGTCAATGTTATAGCGCCACCATCTGGCAATAGGAAGTGAGGTCTTTAACATATTTGTATGCATTCCTGCTAGGGCATTCAGCACATTCACACCAAATACGGTCAGCATGATCTTAAGATAGTCCTTACGCTAAGTAGTGAAGGGATTTTTGATATCTCAAACGGTATGGAAATGGCGAGTCGTACAGTACACATATTGCGTGCAAAAAAATGACTTTTTTTTCGACATCGTCCAATCTGGCTGATATTTTACAAATATGTTCACTGTAGCAGTACAATATCAGATATATACATATCAATCGGGGCGTGGCTAGACAGCGCCCCCTATAATTATTATTCTCTTTTTTTTCAATGTATTTTGCATTTTTGAGGTGCTTGCCATGGATGGAAACTCACAGAATTTTGCACACACATGAGAAGTTTTGGCTGTCAGGATGTGTCAGATGCTCAGACCTGGGCGTGGCCAAGGGACTCCACAGCGCCCCCTAATGCTTTGTCTTCTATTGTGGACAGGCACTTTGAGCTACCTTCACCTAATTTGGTATGCATGTGGGGCTCCTCTGGACAAACACATTTCTCATTCGCATTGAATAAAATATGTAAACAGGAAGTCAGCCATTTTGAATTTTGTGCATTTTACACGTACTACACTTTTAAGTACTCCTCCTAGGGGGTTCATTGCATTCACACGAAATGTGGTCAAAGTGGTCTCAGGATAGTCATGATACTAATTCCACAGGATATTTTTGATATCTAAAACGGTATGGTCATGGCAAGGCGTACAATTTTCATGTCACGCCGCGCCAACAGGAATTAGCCATAAATTCATGGTCTACATTGTCTGATCTGGCTGATATTTTACAAATATGTTCACTGTTAGAGTGTAATCACATCCAAATACCAAGAAGAAATCAATGTTATAGCGCCACCATCTGGCAACGGAAGTGAGGTTTTTATCATGTTTGTATGCGTTCCTGCTAGGGTATTCATCACATTCACACCAAATGTAGTCATCATGATCTTAGAATAGTCCTGACCCTAAATGACGAAAGGATTTTTGATATCTCAAACGGTTTGGCAATGGCGAGGCGTATAATACACACGTTACGCCCAAAAACAGGAAGTGGGCTTAATTCCGTTCTACATCATCTGATCGGGCTGATATTTTACAAATATATTCACTTTTGGAGTGCAATCACATCCATATCCACATTCATCTGGGCGTGGCTACACAGCGCCCCCTATGGCTTTTTTCTAATATTGTGGACATATACTTTCACGTAAATGCACCACGTTTGGTAGGCATATGGGTCTCCTCAAGACACACACATTTCTCATTTGCATCCCTTAACTTTTCCCAACAGGAAGTGAGCTATTTTGGATTTTGTGTGTTTTTAAGTGTTTTTTCACGTACCAAACTTTGAAATACTCTTCCTAGGGGGTTCATCACATTCACACAAAATGTGGTCAGCATGATATTATAGCCCTGACACACAACTATAAACTGATTTTTAATATCTTGGAATGGTATGGCTATGGTCAGCCTTAAAATTAACTTGTAATGCTGCCCAAACAGTTCATGTTTTAATACAATTATGTATTAAATAATTTCAAAAAGGTATTCAATTCTACATTGCCTGATTTTGAGGCTACAACTTTTCACATATGTTCATTGTTGGAGTGTCATCACATCCATTAAGCAATAATAGTTCACTATTTTCGCTGGAGACTCATTATATCCAGTCTTAAAACTTCAAGGCAAGTCGCAAATGACTCTCCCATTTCTAATACGCGACTGCCATCTACTGGCAAAAGTTGGTATTGCATATATCTTGCAATGACGTTCAATGTTATTTGGTTCATAAAAAACCGTGTTGTAGCATTTGAAGGACTCAATACAAAACAGCTGTTCGGAAAGTTGGCTTGAAAACCAAGAAGCCTTATTAAGGAATTCGAGCCGTTTCTATTTGACTTCATTCGATTGAAGTGAATGCCGTAACCCAATTAAATGTAATTCGCGTCGGAATACACATAATAGCCTACACTGTCAATGTGAAATAAAAATATATAGAGGTTTAAATCGATCCTGTATTGGGACATTTGTTATGATGGCTGGTGCAACAGGCATTTTCGGTACCGTTGACCATAATCGAATGCTAGCATTTATATCATTACACTGACCAAGTGCTGTTAAAAAGCACATTTTTGGTTCCTTTTTGGAAACAGTGAAGTTGTCTACACAATCTATTCTACTCACAGACTAACTGCGTCGCTGTAACTTCCCCCCATTTCTGATACGGGGATTCCATTTATTGGTAGAAAGTGGTTATTTTTTTTTTTTTATTCCTTCAAGTGATTTTTCAACGATAGGTTTTTGTTTTTTTCTAGCGAGCCAGTAGGCATAACGATGTATGATTTACAGCTGCAGCCTACGTGACAAAATGTATTGACAACACCCAGCCCGACGTTTCTTTGCATCTATTTTCATTATATGAATTGAATATCTGAAATAAATATTAAAGACATTTAATGACTGTCTTTAACTGGCAGGAGAGTATCATATATTTAAAAGAGTAAGACATGAAGTCAAAAAGAAACGTGAGCGTTTGAGGTGGCTCTGGTCGAACTCTGTGTTAACATGAGACCGTTAAGTTCAACAAAGGTATCTCATGCAGGTCGTTGCGAGATGAGAGGCATGGGCTAACAGCAGCCAGCCTGTCCACTGTCTGTGTGAGTCAAAAAACAGGTCAGCTACGTTGGTTTACAGGAATAGAAAAATTTCAGTTAAATCGCCAGCTATGTTAGTTTATTTTGCTTGTCATTAAACACGAATTAAGAGAACATACAATTTCGCTAGGAATTTTTGACTTAATATGAAAATACCGGATTGAGGGCAGAGACTTGGCATCTCCTTTAGATTTGGCTGAACAAATGCGTTTCAGGCAGCATAATTACCGGTGAAATGGAAAAGAATGATGCTGGCTAACTAGACGTTTAATGCAATATTATCAGACACTTCATAGAGAAATTATTTAACCAAGATAAAAGGAAACATACAACTTTTGGCCAATAGACGGCGTACGTGTATAAGAGGGCAGTATAGCTTATTGGTTCATGCAGTGGAGTAAGACATGCAAGGTCCGCGGTTCCATCCCCGGTGCGGCCACAATAAAGTTGAATAGTTTCTTTAAGCCAATGGTTTTATTTTGAGTGCATATTTATAACCGAATGACTTCTCAAGCATAAATTGTGCCTCCCGCTGTAAAATCTATGGAAATTAATTCATCTCTGCTCTCCATACAGGACTGGAGCATGTTATCACAATGTGCAAGCAAGAAGTTATTTTTGTTTCATTCTACATTGTCTGATGTGGCTGAAACTTCACACATGTTCATTTAAGTGTAAGTGTCATTTGAGTGTAATCTCATCCATATACCAATAAAGGCTCAATGGCATAGCGCCACCATCTGGCAACAGGAAGTGGCCTTAATTTCACTGGACATCTTCCGATGTGGCTGAAAATATAGAAATATTTTTATTATTGGAGTGTAATTAAATCCATGAACCATACACGGCTAAATATTATAGCGCCACCAACTGGCAATTGGAAGTGAGGCTTATATAATTGATGCATTCCAATAGCAGCAGCAACATCTTCATTGATCAAAGGGGAATTCCTGTGCACACTATACGTTGTCCAGGAAGGTGATTATTTCCAAAGTGTGTACATATTGTGAAACATGTCATTGGCACAACTATGCCACCAAGGCGGTTGCGCCCATGGTGCTTGGGCCCGTTCATTGCTGCTTGCAGCTATATTTAGGGCCCAAGCACCGTAGGGTGCGAAGGACCCTATTGTTATTGGAAGGATTATTATTATTATTATTATTATTATTATTAGGGCCCAAGCACCGTAGGGTGCGAAGGACCCTATTGTTATTGGAAGGATTATTATTATTATTATTATTAGGGCCCAAGCACCGTAGGGTGCGAAGGACCCTATTGTTATTGTAAAGATTATTATTATTATTATTATTATTATTATTATTATTATTATTATTATTATTCTTTTTTCTATATGCAAATGGGCCTTTTTGAGGTGCTTGCCATGCATAAAAAGTCTGGGAATTTTGCACACACATCAGAAATGAGGACCTTCAGGATCGATTAGATGCTCAGACCTGGGCGTGGCCGAGGGACTCCACAGCGCCCCCTATCGCATTGTCATCTATTGTGGGCAGGCACTTTGAGCTACCTTCACAAAATTTTGTCCGCATATAGCACTCCTCGGACCAAACACATTTCAAATTCGCATCTAATCAAATATACAAACAGGAAGTCAGCCATTTTGGATTTTGTGCGTTTTACACGTACTGCACTTTTAAGTACTCCTCCTAGGGGGTTCATCACATTCACACCACCTGTGGTCAGAATGGTCTTCGGATATTCATGATGCTAAATTGCCAGGATATTTTTAATAGCTCAAACGGCACGGTCATGGGGAGGCGTAGAATTTTTATGTCACGCCGCGCCAACAGGAAGTGGCCGTAATTTCATGGTCTACATTGTCTGATCTGGCTGATATTTTAGAAATATGTTTATTGTTGGAGTATAATCACATCCATATCCCAAGAAAGAGTCAATGTTATAGCGCCACCATCTGGCAACAGGAAGTGAGGTCTTTATCATATTTGTATGCCTTCCTGCTAGGGCATTCATCACATTCACACGAAATGTGGTCAGCATGATCGTAGGATAGTTTTGACCATAAGCTGTGAAGGGATTTTTGATATCTCAAACGGTATGGAAATGGCGAGTCGTAGAGTACACATATTGCGTGCAAAAAAATGACTTTTTTTTCGACATCGTCCGATCTGGCTGATATTTTATAAATATGTTCACTGTTGGAGTACAATATGAAATATATACATATCAATCGGGGCGTGGCTAGACAGCGCCCCCTATAATTATTATTCTCTTTTTTTTCAATGTATTTTGCATTTTTGAGGTGCTTGCCATGGATGAAAACTCACGGAATTTTGCACACACATGAGAA
This sequence comes from Conger conger, assembly GCF_963514075.1. Taxonomy (NCBI): domain Eukaryota; kingdom Metazoa; phylum Chordata; class Actinopteri; order Anguilliformes; family Congridae; genus Conger; species Conger conger. The sequence goes on along the minus strand of NC_083768.1, from coordinate 54,264,668 downwards.
GTGTTGGCTCTCAAGTCCTATCAGATGCTCAGACCTGGGCGTGGCCGAGGGACTCCACAGCGCCCCCTAATGCTTTGTCTTCTATTGTCGACAGGCACTTTGAGCGACCTTCACCTAATTTGGTATGCATGTGGGCCTCCTCTGGGAAAACACATTTCTCATTCGCATCGAATCAAATATGTGAACAGGAAGTCAGCCATTTTGAATTTTGTGCATTTTACACGTACTACACTTTTAAGTACTCCTCCTAGGGGGTTCATTACATTCACACGAAATGTGGTGAAAGCGGTCTCAGGATAGTCATGATACTTATTCCAAAGGATATTTTTGATATCTTAAACGGTATGGTCATGGCGAGGCGTACAATTTTCATGTCACGCCGCGCCAACAGGAAGTAGCCATAAATTCATGGTCTACATTGTCTGATCTGGCTGATATTTTACAAATATGTTCACTGTTAGAGTGTAATCACATCCATATAGCAAGAAGAAATCAATGTTATAGCGCCACCATCTGGCAACGGAAGTGAGGTTTTTATCATGTTTGTATGTGTTCCTGCTAGGGTATTCATCACATTCACACCAAATGTAGTCATCATGATCTTAGAATAGTCCTGACCCTAAATGACGAAAGGATTTTTGATATCTCAAACGGTTTGGCAATGGCGAGGCGTATAATACACACGTTACGCCCAGAAACAGGAAGTGGGCTTAATTCCGTTCTACATCATCTGATCGGGCTGATATTTTACAAATATATTCACTTTTGGAGTGCAATCACATCCATATCCACATTCATCTGGGCGTGGCTACACAGCGCCCCCTATGGCTTTTTTCGAATCTTGTGGACATATACTTTCACGTAAATGCACCACGTCTGGTAGGCATAAGGGTCTCCTCAAGACACACACATTTCTCATTTGCATCCCTTAACTTTTCCCAACAGGAAGTGAGCTATTTTGGATTTTGTGTGTTTTTAAGTGTTTTTTCACGTACCAAACTTTGAAATACTCTTCCTAGGGGGTTCATCACATTCACACAAAATGTGGTCAGCATGATATTATAGCCCTGACACACAACTATGAACTGATTTTTAATATCTTGGAATGGTATGGCTATGGTCAGCCTTAAAATTAACTTGTAATGCTGCCCAAACAGTTCATGTTTTAATACAATTATGTATTAAATAATTTCAAAAAGGTATTAAATTCTACATTGCCTGATTTTGAGGCTACAGCTTTTCACATATGTTCATTGTTGGAGTGTCATCACATCCATTAAGCAATAATAGTTTACTATTTTCGCTGGAGACTCATTATATCCAGTCTTAAAACTTCAACGCAAGTCGCAAATGACTCTCCCATTTCTAATACGCGACTGCCATCTACTGGCAAAAGTTGGTATTGCATATATCTTGCAATGACGTTCAATGTTATTTGGTTTAAAAAAAACCGTGTTGTAGCATTTTAAGGACTCAATACAAAACAGCTGTTCGGAAAGTTAGCTTGAAAACCAAGAAGCCTTATTAAGGAATTCGAGCCGTTTCTATTTGACTTCATTCGGTTGAAGTGAATGCCGTAACCCAATTAAATGTAATTCGCGTCGGAATACACATAATAGCCTACACTGTCAACGTGAAATAAAAATATATAGAAGTTTAAATCGATCCTATATTGGGACATTTGTTATGATGGCTGGTGCAACGGGCATTTTCGGTACCGTTGACCATAATCGAATGCTAGCATTTATATCATTACACTGACCAAGGCCTGTTAAAAAGCACATCACCTTTGTGGAAACAGTGAAGTTGTCTACACAATCTATTCTACTCAGAGACTAACTGCGTCGCTGTAACTTCCCCCCATTTCTGATACGGGGATTCCATTCATTGGCAGAAAGTGGAACTTTTATATTTTTCTTCCTTCAACTGATTTTTCAACGATAGGTTTTTGTTTTTTTTCTAGCGAGCCAGTAGGCATAACGATGTATGATTTACAGCTGCAGCCTACGTGACAAAATGTATTGACAACACCCAGCCCGACGTTTCTTTACATCTATTTTCATTTTTTAATAGAGTATCTGAAATAAATATTAAAGACATTTAATGACTGTCTTTAACTGGCAGGAGAGTAGCATATATTTAAAAGAGTCAAAAGTCAAAAAGAAACGTTAACGTTTGAGATGGCTCTGGTCGAACTCTGTGTTAACATGAGACCGTTATGTTCAACAAAGGTATGGCATGCAGGTCGTTGCGAGATGACGCGCATTGGCTAACAGCAGCCAGCCTGTCCACTGCCTGTGTGAGTCAAAAAAACAAGTCAGCTACGTTTGTTTACATGAATAGAAAACTTTCAGTTAAATCGCCAGATATGTTAGTTTATTTTGCTTGTCATTAAACACGAATTAAGAGAACATACAATTTCGCTAGGAATTTTTGACTTAATATGAAAATACCGGATTGAGGGCAGAGACTTGGCATCTCCTTTAGATTTGGCTGAACAAATGCGTTTCAGGCAGCATAATTACCGGTGAAATGGAAAAGAATGATGCTGGCTAACTAGACGTTTAATGCAATATTATCCGACACTTAGGAGAGAAATTATTTAACCAAGATAAAAGGAAACATACAACTTTTGGCCAATAGATAGCGTACGTGTATAAGAGGGCAGTATAGTTCAATGGTTCAGACAGTGGATTAAGACATGCAAGGTCCGCAGTTCCATCCCCGGTGCGGCCACAATAAAGTTGAATAGTTTCTTTACGCCAATGGTTTCATCTTGAGTGCATATTTATAACCGAATGACTTCTCAAGCGTAAATTGTGCCTCCCGCTGTAAAATCTATTGAAATTAATTCATCTCTGCTCTCCATACAGGACTGGAGCATATTATTACAATGTGCAAGCAAGAAGTAATTTTTGTTTCATTCTACATTGTCTGATGTGGCTGAAACTTCACACATGTTCATTTTTGGAGTGTAATCTCATCCATATACCAAGAAAGGCTCAATGGAATAGCGCCACCATCTGGCAACAGGAAGTGGCTTTAATTTTACTTGACATCTTCCAATTTGGCTGAAAATGTACAAATATGTTAATTATTGGAGTGTAATCAAATCCATGAACCATACACGGCTCAATATTATAGCGCCACCATCTGGCAATAGGAAGTGAGGCTTATATCATTGATGCATTCCAATAGCAGCAGCAACATCTTCATTGATCAAAGGGGAATTCCTGTGCACACTATACGTTGTCCAGGAAGGTGATTATTTCCAAAGTGTGTACATATTGTGAAACATGTCATTGGCACAACTATGCCACCAAGGCGGTTGCGCCCATGGTGCTTGGGCCCGTTCATTGCTGCTTGCAGCTATATTTATTATTATTATTATTATTATTAGGGCCCAAGCACCGTAGGGTGCGAAGGACCCTATTGTTATTGTAAAGATTATTATTATTATTATTATTAGGGCCCAAGCACCGTAGGGTGCGAAGGACCCTATTGTTATTGGAAGGATTATTATTATTATTATTATTATTATTCTTTTTTTTTCAATGTTTTGTGCATTTTTGAGGTGCTTGCCATGAATGAAAACTCACGGAATTTTTCACACACATCAGAAGTGGTGGCTGTCAGGATTTCTCACATGCTCAGACCTGGGCGTCGCTGAGGGACTCCACAGCGCCCCCTATCGCATTGTCTTCTATTGTGGGCAGGCACTTTGAGCTACCCGCACCATATTTAGTATGCACATAGCACTCCTCAGGGCAAACACATTTCAAATTCGCATCTAATCAAATATCCAAACAGGAAGTCAGCCATTTTGGATTTTGTGCGTTTTACACGTTCTACACTTTTAAGTACTCCTCCTAGGGGGTTCATCGCATTCACACCAACTGTGGTCAGAATGGTCTCAGGATAGTCATGATGCTAAATTGCCAGGATATTTTTGATAGCTCAAACGGGACGGTCCTAGGGAGGCGTAGAATTTTTATGTCACGCGGCGCCAACAGGAAGTGGCCGTAATTTCATGGTCTACATCGTCTGATCTGGTTGATATTTTAGAAATACGTTTATTGTTGGAGTATAATCACATCCATATCCCAAGAACGGGTCAATGTTATAGCGCCACCATCTGGCAACAGGAAGTGAGGTCTTTATCATATTTGTATGCCTTCCTGCTAGGGCATTCATCACATTCACACGAAATGTGGTCAGCATGATCTTAGGATAGTCATGACCATAAGCTGTGAAGGGATTTTTGATATCTGAAACGGTATGGAAATGGCGAGTCGTACAGTACACATATTGCGTGCAAAAAAATGAATTTTTTTTCGACATCGTCCGATCTGGCTGATATTTTATAAATTTGTTCACTGTTGGAGTACAATATGAAATATATACATATCAATCAGGGCGTGGCTAGACAGCGCCCCCTATAATTATTATTCTCTTTTTTTTCAATGTATTTTGCATTTTTGAGGTGCTTGCCATGGATGGAAACTCATGGAATTTTGCACACACATGAGAAGTGTTGGCTGTCAGGACGTATCAGATGCTCAGACCTGGGCGTGGCCGAGGGACTCCACAGCGCCCCCTAATGCTTTCTCTTCTATTGTGGACAGGCACTTTGAGCTACCTTCACCTAATTTGGTATGCATGTGGGGCTCCTCTGGAAAAACACATTTCTCATTCGCATTGAATCAAATATGTGAACAGGAAGTCAGCCATCTTGAATTTTGTGCATTTTACACGTACTACACTTTTAAGTACTCCTCCTAGGGGGTTCATTGCATTCACACAAAATGTGGTCCAAGTGGTCTCAGGATAGTCATGATACTAATTCCAAAGGATATTTTTGATATCTCAAACGGTATGGTCATGGCGAGGCGTACAATTTTCATGTCACGCCGCGCCAACAGGAAGTAGCCATAAATTCATGGTCTACATTGCCTGATCTGGCTGATATTTTACAAATATGTTCACTGTTAGAGTGTAATCACATCAAAATACCAAGAAGAAATCAATGTTATAGCGCCACCATCTGGCAACGGAAGTGACGTTTTTATCATGTTTGTATGCGTTCCTGCTAGGGTATTCATCACATTCACACCAAATGTAGTCATCATGATCTTAGAATAGTCCTGACCCTAAATGACGAAAGGATTTTTGATATCTCAAACGGTTTGGCAATGGCGAGACGTATAATACACACGTTACGCCCAAAAACAGGAAGTGGGCTTAATTCCGTTCTACATCATCTGATCAGGCTGATATTTTACAAATATATTCACTTTTGGAGTGCAATCACATCCATATCCACATTCATCTGGGCGTGGCTACACAGCGCCCCCTATGGCTTTTTTCTAATATTGTGGACATATACTTTCACGTAAATGCACCACGTCTGGTAGCCATAAGGGTCTCCTCAAGACACACACATTTCTCATTTGCATCCCTTAACTTTTCCCAACAGGAAGTGAGCTATTTCGGATTTTGTGTGTTTTTAAGTGTTTTTTCACGTACCAAACTTTGAAATACTCTTCCTAGGGGGTTCATCACATTCACACAAAATGTGGTCAGCATGATATTATAGCCCTGACACACAACTATGAACTGATTTTTAATATCTTGGAATGGTATGGCTCTGGTCAGCCTTAAAATTAACTTGTAATGCTGCCCAAACAGTTTATGTTTTAATACAATTATGTATTAAATAATTTCAAAAAGGTATTAAATTCTACATTGCCTGATTTTGAGGCTACATCTTTTCACATATGTTCATTGTTGGAGTGTCATCACATCCATTAAGCAATAATAGTTTACTATTTTCGCTGGAGACTCATTATCTCCAGTCTTAAAACTTCAACTCAAGTCGCAACTGACTCTCCCATTTCTAATACGCGACTGCCATCTAGTGGCAAAGGTTAGTATTCTTTCTAATTTTCGGTATGGTTTCTCTTTTTCTTGGATAAAGTGATTTCTCAACGACAAGTTTTGTTTCTTTTTGCGAGCCAGTAACCATAACGATGTATGAGTAACAGCGGCAGCCTACATGACAAAAAGTACTGAAAACACCCAGCCCACAGCAACGTTTTTTCTCATCTATCTTAATTAACTCGATTGAATAACTAAAATAAAAAACAGGCTTTTACTGGCAGGAAAGTATCATATATTTAAAAGATTAACACATATAATGCATATATTGCTTTGACGTTCAATGTTATTTGGATTTAAAAAAAACCGTATTGTAGCATTTTAAGGACTCAATACAAAACAGCTGTTCGGAAAGTTGGCTTGAAAACCAAGAAGCCTTATTAAGGAATGCGAGCCGTTTCTATTTGACTTCATTCGATTGAAGTGAATGCCGTAACCCAGTTAAATGTAATTCGCGTCGGAATACACATAATAGCCTACACTGTCAACGTGAAATTAAAATATATAGAGGTTTAAATCGATCCTGTATTGGGACATTTGTTATGATGGCTGGTGCAACGGGCATTTTCGGTACCGTTGACCATAATCGAATGCTAGTATTTATATCATTACACTGACCAAGTCCTGTTAAAAAGCACATTTTTGGTTCCTTTGTGGAAACAGTGAAGTTGTCTACACAATCTGTTCTACTCACAGACTAACTGCGTCGCTGTAACTTCCCCCCATTTCTGATACGGCGATTCAATTTATTGGCAGAAAGTGGTACTTTCATTTTTTTCTTCCTTCAAGTGATTTTTCAACGATAGGTTTTTGTTTTTTTCTAGCGAGCCAGTAGGCATAACGATGTATGATTTACAGCTGCAGCCTACGTGACAAAATGTATTGACAACACCCAGCCCGACGTTTCTTTGCATCTATTTTCATTACATGAATTGAATAACTAAAATAAATATTAAAGACATTTAAAGACTTAAAGACAGGCTTTAACTGGCAGGAGAGTATCATATATTTAAAAGATTAACACATATAATGCATATATTGCTTTGACGTTCAATGTTATTTGGATTTAAAAAAAACCGTATTGTAGCATTTTAAGGACTCAATACAAAACAGCTGTTCGGAAAGTTGGCTTGAAAACCAAGAAGCCTTATTAAGGAATTCGAGCCGTTTCTATTTGACTTCATTCGATTGAAGTGAATGCCGTAACCCAGTTAAATGTAATTCGCGTCGGAATACACATAATAGCCTACACTGTCAACGTGAAATTAAAATATATAGAGGTTTAAATCGATCCTGTATTGGGACATTTGTTATGATGGCTGGTGCAACGGGCATTTTCGGTACCGTTGACCATAATCGAATGCTAGTATTTATATCATTACACTGACCAAGTCCTGTTAAAAAGCACATTTTTGGTTCCTTTGTGGAAACAGTGAAGTTGTCTACACAATCTGTTCTACTCACAGACTAACTGCGTCGCTGTAACTTCCCCCCATTTCTGATACGGCGATTCAATTTATTGGCAGAAAGTGGTACTTTCATTTTTTTCTTCCTTCAAGTGATTTTTCAACGATAGGTTTTTGTTTTTTTCTAGCGAGCCAGTAGGCATAACGATGTATGATTTACAGCTGCAGCCTACGTGACAAAATGTATTGACAACACCCAGCCCGACGTTTCTTTGCATCTATTTTCATTACATGAATTGAATAACTAAAATAAATATTAAAGACATTTAAAGACTTAAAGACAGGCTTTAACTGGCAGGAGAGTATCATATTTTTAAAAGATTAACACATGAAGTCAAAAAGAAACTTTAGCGTCTGAGGTGGCTCTGCTCGAACGCTGTGTTAACATGAGACCGTTTTTTTCAACAAAGGTATCACATGCAGGTCGTTGCGAGATGACACGCACGGGCTAACAGCAGCCAGCCAGTCCACTGTCTGTGTGAGTCAAAAAACAGGTCAGCTACGTTGGTTTACATGAATAGAAAACTTTCAGTTAAATCGCCAGCTATGTTAGTTTATTAGGCTTGTCATTAAACACGAATTAAGAGAACATACAATTTCGCTAGGAATGGTAAATTAATATGAAAATACTGTATTGAGGGCAGAGAGTTGGCATCTCTTTTAGATTTGGCTGAACAAATGCGTTTCAGGCAGCATAATTACCAGTGAAATGGAAAAGAATGATGCTGGTTAACTAGACGTTTCGTGCAGTATTATCCGATACTTCGTAGAGAAATTATTAAACCAAGATAAAAGGAGACATTTGGCCAATAGATGGCACCCGTGTATAAGCGGGCAGTATAGCGTAATGGTTAGGGCGGTGGATTAAGGCACGCAAATTCAGCCGTTCGAACCCCGCTGCAGCCACAATGAATTTGAATAGTTTCTTGAAGCCAATTGTTTTCATTTTGAGTGCATATTTATGGCCTAATGACTTTTCAAGCATAAATTGTGCCTCCCCGTGTAAAAACTATGGAAATTAATTAATCTCTGCTCTCCATACAGGACTGTAGCATGTTATCACAATGTGCAAGCAAGACGTTATTTTTATTTCATTCTACATTGTCTGATGTGGCTGAAACTTCACACGTTCATTTTTGGAGTGTAATCTCATCCATTTTCCAATAAAGGCTAAATGGCAAAGCGCCACCCGCTGGCAACAGGAAGTGAGCCTTATATTGCATTCTTAAGCATTATTTTTCAATGGGTTCATGACATTCACGGTAAATGTGGTCAGCATGATGCTAGGATGGTCCTGACAAAACAGATTTTTGATTTACTGGGATGATATAGCTATGGTCAGGCACATAAAAAACACATCATGCCAGACAAACAGGAAGTGGTCATACTTAAATTCTCCATTGTCTGATGTGACTGCAACTTTACACAGATGCTCAGTGTTGGAGTGTAATCAAATCCATATTCCAAAAACGACTCAATGTTATAGCAGCATCATCTGGAAACAGGAATTGACCTTAATTTCGCTGAACATCTTCCGATGTGGCTGAAAATGTACAAATATGTTTATTTCTGGAGTGTAATCAAATTCAAAAAACATACACGGATCAATAATATAGCGCCACCATCTGGCAACAGGAAGTGAGGCTTATATCATTGATGCATTCCAATAGCAGCGCCAACATCTTCATTGATCAAATGGAAATTCCTGTGCACACTATACGTTGTCCAGGAAGGTGATTATTTCCAAAGTGTGTACATGTTGTGAAACATGTCATTGGCAGAACTATGCCACCAAGGCGGTTGCCCCCATGGGGCTTGGGCCCGTTCATTGCTGCTTGCAGCTATATTTATTATTATTATTCTTTTTTTTTCAATGTTTTGTGCATTTTTGAGGTGCTTGCCATGAATGAAAACTCACAGAATTTTGCAGACACATCAGAAGTGGTGGCTGTCAGGATCTCTCAGATGCTCAGATCTGGGCGTCGCTGAGGGACTCCACAGCGCCCCCTATCGCATTGTTTTCTATTGTGGGCAGGCACTTTGAGCTACCTGCACCTCATTTAGCATGCAAATAGCACTCCTCAGGCCAAACACATTTCTAATTGACATCTAATCAAATATGCAAACAGGAAGTCAGCCATTTTGGATTTTGTGCGTTTTACACGTACTACACTTTTAAGTACTCCTCCTAGGGGGTTCATCGCATTCACACCAACTGTGGTCAGAATGGTCTCAGGATAGTCATGATACTAAATTGCCAGGATATTTTTGGTAGCTCAAACGGGACAGTCATGGAGAGGAGTACAATTTTTATGTCACGCGGCGCCAACAGGAAGTGGCCGTAATTTCAGGGTCTACGTCGTCTGATCTGGCTGATATTTCAGAAATACGTTTATTGTTGGAGTATAATCACATCCATATTCCAAGAACGGGTCAATGTTATAGCGCCACCATCTGGCAACAGGAAGTGAGGTCTTTATCATATTTGTATGCCTTCCTGCTATGGCATTCATCACATTCACACGAAATGTGGTCAGCATGATCTTAGGATAGTCATGACCATAAGCTGTGAAGGGATTTTTGATATCTCAAAAGGTATGGAAATGGCGAGTCGTACAGTACACATATTGCGTGCAAAAAAATGACTTTTTTTCCGACATCGTCCGATCTGGCTGATATTTTACAAATATGTTCACTGTTGGAGTACAATATTAAATATATACATATCAATCGGGGCGTGGCTAGACAGCGCCCCCTATAATTATTATTCTCTTTTTTTTCAATGTATTTTACTTTTTTGAGGTGCTTGCCATGGATGAAAACTCACAGAATTTTGCACACACATGAGAAGTGTTGGCTGTCAGGATGTGTCAGATGCTCAGACCTGGGCGTGGCCGAGGGACTCCACAGCGCCTCCTAATGCTTTGTCTTCTATTGTGGACAGGCACTTTGAGCTACCTTCACCTAATTTGGTATGCATGTGGGGCTCCTCTGGCCAAACACATTTCTCATTCGCATTGAATCAAATATGTAAACAGGAAGTCAGCCATTTTGAATTTTGTGCATTTTACACATACTACACTTTTAAGTACTCCTCCTAGGGGGTTCATTGCATTCACACGAAATGTGGTCAAAGTGGTCTCAGGATAGTCATGATACTAATTCCAAAGGATATTTTTGATATCTCAAACGGTATGGTCATGGCGAGGCGTACAATTTTCATGTCACGCCGCGCCAACAGGAAGTAGCCATAAATTCATGGTCTACATTGTCTGATCTGGCTGATATTTTACAAATATGTTCACTGTTAGAGTGTAATCACATCCAAATACCAAGAAGAAATCAATGTTATAGCGCCACCATCTGGCAACGGACGTGAGGTTTTTATCATGTTTGTATGCGTTCCTGCTAAGGTATTCATCACATTCACACCAAATGTAGTCATCATGATCTTAGAATAGTCCTGACCCTAAATGACGAAAGGATTTTTGATATCTCAAACGGTTTGGCAATGGCGAGGCGTATAATACACACGTTACGCCCAAAAACAGGAAGTGGGCTTAATTCCGTTCTACATCATCTGATCGGGCTGATATTTTACAAATATATTCACTTTTGGAGTGCAATCACATCCATATCCACATTCATCTGGGCGTGGCTACACAGCGCCCCCTATGGCTTTTTTCTAATATTGTGGACATATACTTTCACGTAAATGCACCACGTCTGGTAGGCATAAGGGTCTCCTCAAGACACACACATTTCTCATTTGCATCCCTTAACTTTTCCCAACAGGAAGTGAGCTATTTTGGATTTTGTGTGTTTTTAAGTGTTTTTTCACGTACCAAACTTTGAAATACTCTTCCTAGGGGGTTCATCACATTCACACAAAATGTGGTCAGCAAGATGTTATAGCCCTGACATACAACTATGAACTGATTTTTAATATCTTGGAATGGTATGGCTATGGTCAGCCTTAAAATTAACTTGTAATGCTGCCCAAACAGGAAAATTATGTATTAAATCATTTCAAAAAGGTATTAAATTCTACATTGCCTGATTTTGAGGCTACAACTTTTCACATATGTTCATTGTTGGAGTGTCATCACATCCATTAAGCAATAATAGTTCACGATTTTCGCTGGAGACTCATTATATCCAGTCTTAAAACTTCAACGCAAGTCGCAACTGACTCTCCCATTTCTAATACGCGACTGCCATCTATTGGCAAAAAAAAGGTATTGTTTCTCGTATTCTGGGATAAAGTGATTTCCAACGACAGGTTTTATTAATTTTTGCGAGCCAGTAACCAAAACGATGTATGAGTAACAGCGGCAGCCTACGTGACTAAATGTACTGACAACACCCAGCCCACAGCAACGTTTTTTCTCATCTACCTTAATTAACTCGATTGAATAACTAAAATAAAAAACAGGCTTTTACTGGCAGGAAAGTATCATATATGTAAAAGATTAACACATATAATGCATATATTGCATTGACGTTAAATGGTGTTAAAAAATCGTATTGTAGCATTTTAAGGACTCAATACAAAACGGCTGTTCGGAAAGTTAGTTTGAAAACCAAGAAGCCTTATTAAGGAATTCGAGCCGTTTCTATTTGACTTCATTCGATTGAAGTGAATGCCATAACCCAATTAGTAATTCGCGTCGGAATACACATAATAGCCTACACTGTCAACGTGAAATAAAAATATATAGAGGTTTAAATCGATCCTATATTGGGACTTTTGTTATGATGGCTGGTGCAACGGGCATTTTCGGTAATGTTGACCATAATCGAATGCTAGCATTTATATCATTACACTGACCAAGTACCGTTAAAACGCATATTTTAAGCTCCCTTCTGGAAACAGTGAAGTTTTCTACACGGTCTACTCTAATCACAGACTAACTGCGTCGCTGTAACTTCCCCCATTTCTGATACGGGGATTCCATTCATTGGCAAAAAATGGTACTTTCATTTTTTTCTTCCTTCAAGTGATTTTTCAACGATAGGTTTTTTTATTTTCATAGCGTGCCAGTATGCATAACGATGTATGATTTACAGCTGCAGCCTACGTGACAAAATGTAATGACAACACCCAGCCCGACGTTTCTTTGCATCTATTTTCATTATATGAATTGAATAACTAAAATAAATATTAAACACATTTAAAGACTTAAAGACAGGCTTTAACTGGCACGAAAGTATCATATATTTAAAACATGAACACATGAAGTCAAAAAGAAACGTCAGCCTTTGAGGTGTCTCTGCTCGAACGCTGTGTTAACATGAGACCGTTATGTTCAACAAAGGTATCGCATGCAGGTCGTTGCCAGATGACACGCACGGGGTAACAGCAGCCAACCTGTCCACTGTTTGTGTGAGTCAAAAAACAGGTCAACTACGTTGGTTTACATGAATATAAAACTTTCAGTTAAATCGCCAGCTATGTTAGTTCATTAGATTGTCATTAAACACGAATTAAGAGAAGATACAATTTCGCTAGGAATGGTAACTTAATATGAAAATACTGTATTGAGGGCAGAGAGTTGGCATCTCTTTTAGATTTGGCTGAACAAATGCGTTTCAGGCAGCATAATTACCGGTGAAATGGAAAAGAATGATGCTGGCTAACAAGACGTTTCATGCAATATTATCCGACACTTCGGAGAGAAATTATTTAACCAAGATAAAAGAAAACATACAACTTTTGGCCAATAGATGGCACCCGTGTATCAGCGTGCAGTGCAGCGTAATGGTTCGGGCGGTGGATTAAGGCACGCAAATTCAGCGGTTCCATCCCCGGTGCAGCCACAATAAAATTGAACAGTTTCTTGAAGGTAATGGTTTTATTTTGAGTACATATCTATAGCCTAATGACTTTTCAAGCATAAATTGTGCCTCCCCGTGTAAAAACTATGGAAATTAATTAATCTCTGCTCTCCATACAGGACTGTAGCATGTTCTCACAATGTTCAAGCTAGAAGTTATTTTTGTTTCATTCTACATTGTCTCATGTGGCTGAAACTTCACTCATGTTCATTTTTGGAATGTAATCTCATCCATATCCCAATAAAGGCTCAATGGCATAGCACCACCTCCTGGGAACAGGAAGTGTGGCTTCATTTCATTTCACATCGTCTGATTTTGCTGACGCTTTAGAGCAGGGGTCACCAACCTTTTTGAAACTGAGAGCTACTTCATGGGTACTGAGTCATACTAAGCGCTACCAGTTTCTTTTGTCACGTGCACAATACTGACCTTTGAACTAGAGTAGGTCAGAGTTCACCTAAACTTTTCAACTTCATGGATAGTAAACATATTTTTAAGATATTGTCATTTTTAAATCTATATAAATGCAAGTGTGATTAAAAAAAAATAGCAACAGAATAAAATTAAATTTTAGATGCAGCTCACTAGTGAGTTGTGCTATTTTTAGAACAGGCCTGCGGACGACTCATGTGGTCCTTGGGGGCGACCTGGTGCCCGCGGGCACCGTGTTGGTGACCCCTGCTTTAGAGATATGTTCCATGTTGGATTATAATCACATCCATGTTCCAATAAATGCTCAATGTCACATCGCCACCTGCTGGCAACAGGAAGCGGCCTTAATTTCACTCAACATCTTCTGATGTGGCTTAGAATTTAGAAATAGGTTTATTATTGGAGTGTAATCAAATTCAAAAACCATACATGGTTCAATATTATAGCGCCAGCATCTGGCAACAGGAAGTGAGGCTTATATCATTGATGCATTCCAATAGCAGCACCAACATCTTCATTGATCAAAGGGGAATTCCTGTGCACACTATACGTTGTCCAGGAAGGTGATTATTTCCAAAGTGTGTACATGTTGTGAAACATGTCATTGGCACAACTATGCCACCAAGGCGGATGCGCCCATGGTGCTTGGGCCCGTTCATTGCTGCTTGCAGCTATATTTATTATTATTATTATTCTTTTTTCTATATGCAAATGGGCCTTTTTGAGGTGCTTGCCATGCATAAAAAGTCTGGGAATTTTGCACACACATCAGAAATGAGGACCTTCAGGATCGATTAGATGCTCAGACCTGGGCGTGGCCGAGAGACTCCACAGCGCCCCCTATCGCATTGTCATCTATTGTGGGCAGGCACTTTGAGCTACCTTCACAAAATTTAGTAGGCATATAGCACTCCTCGGACCAAAAACATTTATAATTTGCATCTAATCAAATATACAAACAGGAAGTCAGCCATTTTGGATTTTGTGCGTTTTACATGTACTGCACTTTTAAGTACTCCTCCTTGGGGGTTCATCACATTCACACCACCTGTGGTCAGAATGGTCTCAGGATATTCATGATGCTAAATTGCCAGGATATTTTTGATAGCTCAAACGGGACGGTCCTGGGGAGGCGTAGAATTTTTATGTCACGCCGCGCCAACAGGAAGTGGCCGTAATTTCATGGTTTACATTGTCTGATCTGGCTGATATTTTAGAAATACGTTTATTGTTGGAGTATAATCACATCCATATCCCAAGAACGGGTCAATGTTATAGCGCCACCATCTGGCAACAGGAAGTGAGGTCTTTATCATATTTGTATGCCTTCCTGCTAGGTCATTCATCACATTCACACGAAATGTGGTCAGCATGATCTTAGGATAGTCATGACCATAACCTGTGAAGGGATTTTTGATATCTCAAACGGTATGGAAATGGCGAGTCGTACAGTACACATATTGCGTGCAAAAAAATGACTTTTTTTTTGACATCGTCCGATCTGGCTGATATTTTACAAATATGTTCACTGTTGGAGTACAATATAAAATATATACATATCAATCGGGGCGTGGCTAGACAGCGCCCCCTATAATTATTATTCTCTTTTTTTTCAATGTATTTAGCATTTTTGAGGTTCTTGCCATGGATGAAAACTCACAGAATTTTGCACACACATGAGAAGTGTTGGCTGTCAGGATGTATCAGATGCTCAGACCTGGGCGTGGCCGAGGGACTCCACAGCGCCCCCTATTGCTTTGTCTTCTATTGTGGACAGGCACTTTGAGCTACCTTCACCTAATTTTGTAGCGTTCTGGGGCTCCTCTGCCCAAACACAATTCTCATTCACATCGAATCAAATATGTGAACAGGAAGTCAGCCATTTTGAATTTTGCGCGTTTTACACGTACTACACTTTTAAGTACTCCTCCTAGGGGGTTCATCGCATTCACACCATATGTGGTCAAAGTGGTCTCAGGATAGTTATGACACTAATTCCCAAGGATATTTTTGATATCTCAAACGGTATGGTCATGGCGAGGAGTACAATTTTCATGTCACGCCACGCCAACAGGAAGTAGCCATAAATTCATGGTCTACATTGTCTGATCTGGCTGATATTTTACAAATATGTTCACTGTTAGAGTGTAATCACATCCATATACCAAGAAGAAGTCAATGTTATAGCGCCACCATCTGGCAACAGGAAGTGAGGTTTTTATCATATTTGTATGCCTTCCTGCTAGGGTATTCATCACATTCACACCAAATGGAGTCATCATGATCTGAGAATAGTCCTGACCCTAAATCACAAAAGGATTTTTGATATCTCAAACGGTTTGGCAATGGCGAGGCGTATAATACACACGTTACGCCCAAAAACAGGAAGTGGGCTTAATTCCGTTCTACATCATCTGATCGGGCTGATATTTTACAAATATATTCACTTTTGGAGTGCAATCACATCCATATCCACATTCATCTGGGCGTGGCTACACAGCGCCCCCTATGGCTCTTTTCTAATATTGTGGACATATACTTTCACGTAAATGCACCACGTCTGGTAGGCATAAGGGTCTCCTCAAGACACACACATTTCTCATTTGCATCCCTTAACTTTTCCCAACAGGAAGTGAGCTATTTTGGATTTTGTGTGTTTTTAAGTGTTTTTTCACGTACCAAACTTTGAAATACTCTTCCTAGGGGGTTCATCACAGTCACACAAAATGTGGTCAGCATGATATTATAGCCCTGACACACAACTGTGAACTGATTTTTAATAACTTGGAATGGAATGGCTATGGTCAGCCTTAAAATTAACTTGTAATGCTGCCCAAACAGGAAAATTATGTATTAAATCATTTCAAAAAGGTATTAAATTCTACATTGCCTGATTTTGAGGCTACAACTTTTCACATATGTTCATTGTTGGAGTGTCATCACATCCATTAAGCAATAATAGTTCACTATTTTCGCTGGAGACTCATTATATCCAGTCTTAAAACTTCAACGCAAGTCGCAACTGACTCTCCCATTTCTAATACGCGACTGCCATCTAGTGGCAAAGGTTAGTATTCTTTCTAATTTTCTTGGATAAAGTGATTTCTCAATGACAAGTTTTGTTTCTTTTTGCGAGCCAGTAACCATAACGATGTATGAGTAACAGCGGCAGCCTACGTGAGAAAATGTACTGACAACACCCAGCCCATAGCAACGTTTTTTTCATCTACCTTAATTATATGGATTGAATAACTAAAATAAAAGACAGGCTTTTACTGGCAGGAAAGTATCATATATTTAAAAGATTAACACATATAATGCAGATCTTGCATTGAAGTTCAATGTTATTTGGTTTAAAAAAAAACGTAGTGTAGCATTTTAAGGACTCAACACAAAACAGCTGTTCGGAAAGTTGGGTTGAAAACCAAGAAGCCTTATTAAGGAATTCGAGCCGTTTCTATTTGACTTCATTCGATTGAAGTGAATGCCGTAACCCAATTAAATGTAATTCGCGTCGCAATACACACAATCGCCTACACTGTCAACGTGAAATAAAAATATATAGAGGTTTAAATCGATCCTATATTGGGACATTTGTTATGATGGCTGGTGCAACGGGCATTTTCGGTACCGTTGACCATAAGCGAATGCTAGCAATTATATCATTACACTGACCAAGTCCTGTTAAAAAGCACATTTTTGGTTCCTTTGTGGAAACAGTGAAGTTGTCTACATAATCTATTCTACTCACAGACTAACTGCGTCGCTGTAACTTCCCCCCATTTCTGATACGGGGATTCCATTTATTGGCAGAAATTGGTACTTTTATTTTTTTCTTCATTCAAGTGATTTTTCAACGATAGGTTTTTGTTTTTTTCTAGCGAGCCAGTAGGCATAACGATGTATGATTTACAGCTGCAGCCTACGTGACAAAATGTATTGACAACACCCAGCCCGACGTTTCTTTGCATCTATTTTCATTATATGAATTGAATATCTAAAATAAATATTAAAGACATTTAAAGACTTAAAGACAGGCTTTAACTGGCAGGAGAGTATCATATATTTAAAAGATTTACACATATAATGCATATCTTGCATTGACGTTAAATGGTATTTTGTTAAAAAAAAACGTATTGTAGCATTTTCAGGACTCAATACAAAACTGCTGTTCGGAAAGTTAGCTTGAAAACCAAGAAGCCTTATTTAGGAATTCGCGCCGTTTCTATTTGACTTCATTCGATTGAAGTGAATGCCGTAACCCAATTAAATGGAATTCGCGTCGGAATACACATAATAGCCTACATTGTCAACGTGAAATAAAAATATGTAGAGGTTTAAATCGATCCTATATTGGGACTTTTGTTATCATGGCTGGTGCAACGGGCATTTTCGGTACCGTTGACCATAATCGAATGCTAGCATTTATATCATTAAACTGACCAAGTCCTGTTAAAAAGCACATTTTTGACTCCTTTGTGGATACAGTGAAGTTGTCTACACAATATATTCTACTCACAGACTAACTGCGTCGCTGTAACTTCCCCCCATTTCTGAAACGGGGATTCCATTTATTGGCAAAAAGTGGTACTTTGATTTTTTTCTTCCTTCTAGTGATTTTTCAACGATAGGTTTTCGTTTTTTATATCGAGCAAGTAGGCATAACGATGTATGATTTACAGCTGCAGCCTACGTGACAAAATGTATTGACAACACCCAGCCCGACGTTTCTTTGCATCTATTTTCATTATTTTAATTGAATATCTAAAATAAATATTAAAGACATTTAATGACTGTCTTTAACTAGCAGGAGAGTGTCATATATTTAAAGGAGTAACACATGAAGTCAAAAAGAAACGGTAGCGTTTGAGGTGGCTCTGCTCGAACGCTGTGTTAACAAGAGACCGTTATGTTCAACAAAGGTATCGCATGCACGTCGTTGCGTAGCCTTTCCACTGTCTGTGTGAGTCAAAAAACAGGTCAGCTACGTTGGTTTACATGAATAGAAAACTTTCAGTTAAATCGCCAGCTATGTTCGTTTATTTTGCTTGTCATTAAACACGAATTAAGAGAACATACAATTTCGCTAGGAATTTTTGACTTAATATGAAAATACCGGATTGAGGGCAGAGACTTGGCATCTCTTTTAGATTTGGCTGAACAAATGCGTTTCAGGCAGCATAATTACCGGTGAAATGGAAAAGAATGATGCTGGCTAACTAGACTTTTAATGCAATATTATCCGACACTTCGGCGAGAAATTATTTAACCAAGATGAAAGGAAACATACAACATTTGGCCAATAGATGGCGCCCGTGTATAAGAGGGCAGTATACCTTAATGGTTTAGGCAGTGGATTAAGACATGCAAGGTCGGCGGTTCTATCCCCAGTGCGGTCACAATGAAGTTGAATAGTTTGTTTAAGCCAATGGTTTTATTTTGAGTGCATATTTATAACCGAATGACTTTTCAAGCATAAAATGTGCCTCTCGCTGTAAAATCTATGGAAATTAATTCATCTCTGCTCTCCATACAGGACTGTAGCACGTTATCACAATGTGTTTGTTGTTTTTGTTTCATTCTACATTGTCTGATGTGGCTGAAACTTCACACAGTGTAATCTCATCCATATACCAATAAAGGCTCAATGGCATAGCGCCACCATCTGGCAACAGGAAGTGGCCTTAATTTCACTCGACATCTTCCGATGTGGCTGAAAATGTAGAAATATTTTTATTATTGGAGTGTAATTAAATCCATATACCAAAAATGGCTCAATGTTATAGCTCCACCATCTGGCAAAAGGAAGTGACTTTAATTTTACTGAACATCTTCCGATGTGGCTGAAAATGTACAAATATGTTTATTTCTGGAGTGTAATCAAATTCAAAAAACATACACGGATCAATAATATAGCGCCACCATCTGGCAACAGGAAGTGAGGCTTATATCATTGATGCATTCCAATAGCAGCGCCAACATCTTCATTGATCAAAGGGAAATTCCTGTGCACACTATACGTTGTCCAGGAAGGTGATTATTTTCAAAGTGTGTACATGTTGTGAAACATGTCATTGGCAGAACTATGCCACCAAGGCGGTTGCCCCCATGGGGCTTGGGCCCGTTCATTGCTGCTTGCAGCTATATTTAGGGCCCAAGCACCGTAGGGTGCGAAGGACCCTATTGTTATTGTAAAGATTATTATTATTATTATTATTATTATTAGGGCCCAAGCACCGTAGGGTGCGAAGGACCCTATTGTTATTGGAAGGATTATTATTATTATTATTATTATTATTATTATTCTTTTTCTTCAGGCAAATGGGCTTTTTTGAGGGCCTTGCCATGCGTAAAAAGTCTTGACATTTTGCACACACATCAGAAGTGGTTGCTGTCAGGAGCTCTCAGATGCTCAGACCTGGGCGTGGCCGAGGGACTCCACAGCGCCCCCTATTGCATTGTATTCTATTGTGGGCAGGCACTTTGAGCTACCTGCACCTAATTTGGTGGCCATATAGCGCTCCTCGGTCCAAACACATTTCTCATTCGGATCTAATCAAATATCCAAACAGGAAGTCAGCCATTTTGGTTTTTCTGAGTTTTACACGTACTACACTTTTAAGTACTCCTCCTAGGGGGTTCATCGCATTCACACCAACGGTGGTCAGAATGGTCTCAGGATAGTCATGATGCTAAATTGCCAGGATATTTTTGATAGCTCAAACGGGACGGTCATGGGGAGGAGTACAATTTTTATGTCACGCCGCGCCAACAGGAAGTGGCCATAATTTCATGGTCTACATTGTCTGATCTGGCTGATATTTTAGAAATTTGTTTATTGTTGGAGTGTAATCACATCCATATCCCAAGAACAGGTCAATGTTATAGCGCCACCATCTGGCAACAGGAAGTGAGGTCTTTAACATATTTGTATGCATTCCTGCTAGGGCATTCAGCACATTCACACCAAATGCGGTCAGCATGATCTTAAGATAGTCCTTACGCTAAGTTGTGAAGGGATTTTTGATATCTCAAACGGTATGGAAATGGCGAGTCGTACAGTACACATATTGCGTGCAAAAAAAGGACTTTTTTTTCGACATCGTCCGATCTGGCTGATATTTTACAAATATGTTCACTGTAGCAGTACAATATCAGATATATACATATCAATCGGGGCGTGGCTAGACAGCGCCCCCTATAATTATTATTCTCTTTTTTTTCAATGTATTTTGCATTTTTGAGGTTCTTGCCATGGATGGAAACTCACAGAATTTTGCACACACATGAGAAGTGTTGGCTGTCAGGATGTATCAGATGCTCAGACCTGGGCGTGGCCAAGGGACTCCACAGCGCCCCCTAATGCTTTGTCTTCTATTGTGGACAGGCACTTTGAGCTACCTTCACCTAATTTGGTATGCATGTGGGGCTCCTCTGGACAAACACATTTCTCATTCGCATCGAATCAAATATGTAAACAGGAAGTCAGCCATTTTGAATTTTGTGCATTTT
Organism: Conger conger; assembly: GCF_963514075.1. Classification (NCBI taxonomy): domain Eukaryota; kingdom Metazoa; phylum Chordata; class Actinopteri; order Anguilliformes; family Congridae; genus Conger; species Conger conger. Next base: position 54,243,483 of record NC_083768.1, on the reverse strand, counting down.
ACACGTACTACACTTTTAAGTACTCCTCCTAGGGGGTTCATTGCATTCACACGAAATGTGGTCAAAGTGGTCTCAGGATAGTCATGATACTAATTCCAAAGGATATTTTTGATATCTCAAACGGTATGGTCATGGCGAGGCATACAATTTTCATGTCACGCCGCGCCAACAGGAAGTAGCCATAAATTCATGGTCTACATTGTCTGATCTGGCTGATATTTTACAAATATGTTCACTGTTAGAGTGTAATCACATCCAAATACCAAGAAGAAATCAATGTTATAGCGCCACCATCTGGCAACGGACGTGAGGTTTTTATCATGTTTGTATGCGTTCCTGCTAAGGTATTCATCACATTCACACCAAATGTAGTCATCATGATCTTAGAATAGTCCTGACCCTAAAAGACGAAAGGATTTTTGATATCTCAAACGGTTTGGCAATGGCGAGGCGTATAATACACACGTTACGCCCAAAAACAGGAAGTGGGCTTAATTCCGTTCTACATCATCTGATCGGGCTGATATTTTACAAATATATTCACTTTTGGAGTGCAATCACATCCATATCCACATTCATCTGGGCGTGGCTACACAGCGCCCCCTATGGCTTTTTTCTAATATTGTGGACATATACTTTCACGTAAATGCACCACGTCTGGTAGGCATAAGGGTCTCCTCAAGACACACACATTTCTCATTTGCATCCCTTAACTTTTCCCAACAGGAAGTGAGCTATTTTGGATTTTGTGTGTTTTTAAGTGTTTTTTCACATACCAAACTTTGAAATACTCTTCCTAGGGGGTTCATCACATTCACACAAAATGTGGTCAGCATGATATTATAGCCCTGACACACAACTATGAACTGATTTTTAATATCTTGGAATGGTATGGCTATGGTCAGCCTTAAAATTAACTTGTAATGCTGCCCAAATAGGAAAATTATATATTAAATAATTTCAAAAAGGTATTAAATTCTACATTGCCTGATTTTGAGGCTACATCTTTTCACATATGTTCATTGTTGGAGTGTCATCACATCCATTAAGCAATAATAGTTTACAATTTTCGCTGGAGACTCATTATCTCCAGTCTTAAAACTTCAACTCAAGTCGCAACTGACTCTCCCATTTCTAATACGCGACTGCCATCTAGTGGCAAAGGTTAGTATTCTTTCTAATTTTCGGTATGGTTTCTCTTTCTTGGATGAAGTGATTTCTCAACGACAAGTTTTGTTTCTTTTTGCGAGCCAGTAACCATAACGATGTATGAGTAACAGCGGCAGCCTACATGACAAAATGTACTGAAAACACCCAGCCCACAGCAACGTTTTTTCTCATCTATCTTAATTAACTCGATTGAATAACTAAAATAAAAAACAGGCTTTTACTGGCAGGAAAGTATCATATATTTAAAAGATTAATACATATAATGCATATATTGCTTTGACGTTCAATGTTATTTGGATTTTTAAAAAACCGTATTGTAGAATTTTAAGGACTCAATACAAAACAGCTGTTCGGAAAGTTGGCTTGAAAACCAAGAAGCCTTATTAAGGAATTCGAGCCGTTTCTATTTGACTTCATTCGATTGAAGTGAATGCCGTAACCCAATTAAATGTAATTCGCGTCGGAATACACATAATAGCCTACACTGTCAACGTGAAATAAAAATATATAGAGGTTTAAATCCTGTATTGGGACATTTGTTATGATGGCTGGTGCAACGGGCATTTTCGGTACCGTTGACCATAATCGAATGCTAGCATTTATATCATTACACTGACCAAGTCCTGTTAAAAAGCACATTTTTGGTTCCTTTGTGGAAACAGTGAAGTTGTCTACACAATCTGTTCTACTCACAGACTAACTGCGTCGCTGTAACTTCCCCCCATTTCTGATACGGCGATTCAATTTATTGGCAGAAAGTGGTACTTTCATTTTTTTCTTCCTTCAAGTGATTTTTCAACGATAGGTTTTTGTTTTTTTCTAGCGAGCCAGTAGGCATAACGATGTATGATTTACAGCTGCAGCCTACGTGACAAAATATATTGACAACACCCAGCCCGACGTTTCTTTGCATCTATTTTCATTACATGAATTGAATAACTAAAATAAATATTAAAGACATTTAAAGACTTAAAGACAGGCTTTAACTGGCAGGAGAGTATCATATTTTTAAAAGATTAACACATGAAGTCAAAAAGAAACTTTAGCGTCTGAGGTGGCTCTGCTCGAACGCTGTGTTAACATGAGACCGTTTAGTTCAACAAAGATATCACATGCAGGTCGTTGCGAGATGACACGCACGGGCTAACAGCAGCCAGCCAGTCCACTGTCTGTGTGAGTCAAAAAACAGGTCAGCTACGTTGGTTTACATGAATAGAAAACTTTCAGTTAAATCGCCAGCTATGTTAGTTTATTAGGCTTGTCATTAAACACGAATTAAGAGAACATACAATTTCGCTAGGAATGGTAAATTAATATGAAAATACTGTATTGAGGACAGAGAGTTGGCATCTCTTTTAGATTTGGCTGAACAAATGCGTTTCAGGCAGCATAATTACCAGTGAAATGGAAAAGAATGATGCTGGTTAACTAGACGTTTCGTGCAATATTATCCGACACTTCGTAGAGAAATTATTAAACCAAGATAAAAGGAGACATTTGGCCAATAGAGGGCACCCGTGTATAAGCGGGCAGTATAGCGTAATGGTTAGGGCGGTGGATTAAGGCACGCAAATTCAGCCGTTCGATCCCCGCTGCAGCCACAATGAATTTGAATAGTTTCTTGAAGCCAATTGTTTTCATTTTGAGTGCATGTTTATGGCCTAATGACTTTTCAAGCATAAATTGTGCCTCCCCGTCTAAAAACTATGGAAATTAATTAATCTCTGCTCTCCATACAGGACTGTAGCATGTTATCACAATGTGCAAGCAAGACGTTATTTTTATTTCATTCTACATTGTCTGATGTGGCTGAAACTTCACACGTTCATTTTTGGAGTGTAATCTCATCCATTTTCCAATAAAGGCTAAATGGCAAAGCGCCACCCGCTGGCAACAGGAAGTGAGCCTTATATTGCATTCTTAAGCATTATTTTTCAATGGGTTCATGACATTCACGGTAAATGTGGTCAGCATGATGCTAGGATGGTCCTGACAAAACAGATTTTTGATTTACTGGGATGATATAGCTATGGTCAGGCACATGAAAAACACATCATGCCAGACAAACAGGAAGTGGTCATACTTAAATTCTCCAATGTCTGATGTGACTGCAACTTTACACAGATGCTCAGTGTTGGAGTGTAATCAAATCCATATTCCAAAAACGACTCCATGTTATAGCAGCATCATCTGGAAACAGGAATTGACCTTAATTTCGCTGAACATCTTCCGATGTGGCTGAAAATGTACAAATATGTTTATTTCAGGAGTGTAATCAAATTCAAAAAACATACACGGATCAATAATATAGCGCCACCATCTGGCAACAGGAAGTGAGGCTTATATCATTGATGCATTCCAATAGCAGCGCCAACATCTTCATTGATCAAAGGGGAATTCCTGTGCACACTATACGTTGTCCAGGAAGGTGATTATTTCCAAAGTGTGTACATATTGTGAAACATGTCATTGGCACAACTATGCCACCAAGGCGGTTGCGCCCATGGTGCTTGGGCCCGTTCATTGCTGCTTGCAGCTATATTTATTATTATTATTCTTTTTCTTCAGGCAAATGGGCTTTTTTGAGGGCCTTGCCATGCGTAAAAAGTCTTGACATTTTGCCCACACATCAGAAGTGGTTGCTGTCAGGAGCTCTCAGATGCTCAGACCTGGGCGTGGCCGAGGGACTCCACAGCGCCCCCTATCGCATTGTCTTCTATTGTGGGCAGGCACTTTGAGCTACCTGCACCTAATTTGGTGGCCATATAGCGCTCCTCGGTCCAAACACATTTCTCATTCGGATCTAATCAAATATCCAAACAGGAAGTCAGCCATTTTGGATTTTCTGAGTTTTACACGTACTACACTTTTAAGTACTCCTCCTAGGGGGTTCATCACATTCACACCACCTGTGGTCAGAATGGTCTCAGGATAGTCATGATGCTAAATTGCCAGGATATTTTTGATAGCTCAAACGGGACGGTCATGGGGAGGAGTACAATTTTTATGTCACGCCGCGCCAACAGGAAGTGGCCATAATTTCATGGTCTACATTGTCTGATCTGGCTGATATTTTAGAACTTTGTTTATTGTTGGACTATAATCACATCCATATCCCAAGAACAGGTCAATGTTATAGCGCCACCATCTGGCAACAGGAAGTGAGGTCTTTAACATATTTGTATGCATTCCTGCTAGGGCATTCAGCACATTCACACCAAATGCGGTCAGCATGATCTTAAGATAGTCCTTACGCTAAGTTGTGAAGGGATTTTTGATTTCTCAAACGGTATGGAAATGGCGAGTCGTACAGTACACATATTGCGTGCAAAAAAATGACTTTTTTTTCGACATCGTCCGATCTGGCTGATATTTTACAAATATGTTCACTGTAGCAGTACAATATCAGATATATACATATCAATCGGGGCGTGGCTAGACAGCGCCCCCTATAATTATTATTCTCTTTTTTTTCAATGTATTTTGCATTTTTCAGGTGCTTACCATGGATGGAAACTCACAGAATTTTGCACACACATGAGAAGTGTTGGCTGTCAGGATGTATCAGATGCTCAGATCTGGGCGTGGCCAAGGGACTCCACAGCGCCCCCTAATGCTTTGTCTTCTATTGTGGACAGGCACTTTGAGCTACCTTCACCTAATTTGGTCGGCATGTGGGGCTCCTCTGAACAAACACATTTCTCATTCGCATCGAATCAAATATGTAAACAGGAAGTCAGCCATTTTGAATTTTGTGCATTTTACACGTACTACACTTTTAAGTACTCCTCCTAGGGGGTTCATTGCATTCACACGAAATGTGGTCAAAGTGGTCTCAGGATAGTCATGATACAAATTCCAAAGGATATTTTTGATATCTCAAACGGTATGGTCATGGCGAGGCGTACAATTTTCATGTCACGCCGCGCCAACAGGAAGTTGCCATAAATTCATGGTCTACATTGTCTGATCTGGCTGATATTTTACAAATATGTTCACTGTTAGAGTGTAATCACATCCAAATGCCAAGAAGAAATCAATGTTATAGCGCCACCATCTGGCAACGGACGTGAAGTTTTTATCATGTTTGTATGCGTTCCTGCTAAGGTATTCATCACATTCACACCAAATGTAGTCGTCATGATCTTAGAATAGTTCCGACCCTAAATGACGAAAGGATTTTTGATATCTCAAACGGTTTGGCAATGGCGAGGCGTATAATACACACGTTACGCCCAAAAACAGGAAGTGGGCTTAATTCCGTTCTACATCATCTGATCGGGCTGATATTTTACAAATATATTCACTTTTGGAGTGCAATCACATCCATATCCACATTCATCTGGGCGTGGCTACACAGCGCCCCCTATGGCTTTTTTCTAATATTGTGGACATATACTTTCACGTAAATGCACCACGTCTGGTAGGTATAAGGGTCTCCTCAAGACACACACATTTCTCATTTGCATCCCTTAACTTTTCCCAACAGGAAGTGAGCTATTTTGGATTTTGTGTGTTTTTAAGTGTTTTTTCACGTACCAAACTTTGAAATACTCTTCTTAGGGGGTTCATCACATGAATGTGGTCAGCATGATATTATAGCCCTGACACACAACTATGAACTGATTTTTAATATCTTGGAATGGTATGGCTATGGTCAGCCTTAAAATTAACTTGAAATGCTGCCCAAACAGTTCATGTTTTAATACAATTATGTATTAAATAATTTCATAAAGGTATTAAATTCTACATTGCCTGATTTTGAGGCTACAACTTTTCACATATGTTCATTGTTGGAGTGTCATCACATCCATTAAGCAATAATAGTTCACTATTTTCGCTGGAGACTCATTATATCCAGTCTTAAAACTTCAACGCAAGTCGCAAATGACTCTCCCATTTCTAATACGCGACTCCCATCTACTGGCAAAAGTTAGTATTGCATATATCTTGCAATGACGTTCAATGTTATTTGGTTTAAAAAAAACCGTGTTGTAGCATTTTAAGGACTCAATACAAAACAGCTGTTCGGAAAGTTAGCTTGAAAATCAAGAAGCCTTATTAAGGAATTCGAGCCGTTTCTATTTGACTTCATTCGGTTGAAGTGAATGCCGTAACCCAATTAAATGTAATTCGCGTCGGAATACACATAATAGCCTACACTGTCAACGTGAAATAAAAATATATAGAGGTTTAAATCGATCCTATATTGGGACATTTGTTATGATGGCTGGTGCAACGGGCATTTTCGGTACCGTTGACCATAATCGAATGCTAGCATTTATATCATTACACTGACCAAGTCCTGTTAAAAAGCACATCACCTTTGTGGAAACAGTGAAGTTGTCTACACAATCTATTCTACTCACAGACTAACTGCGTCGCTGTAACTTCCCCCCATTTCTGATACGGGGATTCCATTTATTGGCAGAAAGTGGAACTTTTATATTTTTCTTCCTTCAAGTGATTTTTCAACGATAGGTTTTTTTTTTTTTTCTAGCGAGCCAGTAGGCATAACGATGTATGATTTACAGCTGCAGCCTACGTGACAAAATGTATTGACAACACCCAGCCCGACGTTTCTTTGCATCTATTTTCATTTTTGAATAGAATATCTGAAGTAAATATTAAAGACATTTAATGACTGTCTTTAACTGGCAGGAGAGTAGCATATATTTAAAAGAGTCAAAAGTCAAAAAGAAACGTTAACGTTTGAGATGGCTCTGGTCGAACTCTGTGTTAACATGAGACCGTTATGTTCAACAAAGGTATGGCATGCAGGTCGTTGCGAGATGACGCGCATTGGCTAACAGCAGCCAGCCTGTCCACTGTCTGTGTGAGTCAAAAAAACAGGTCAGCTACGTTTGTTTACATGAATAGAAAACTTTCAGTTAAATCGCCAGATATGTTAGTTTATTTTGCTTGTCATTAAACACGAATTAAGAGAACATACAATTTCGCTAGGAATTTTTGACTTAATATGAAAATACCGGATTGAGGGCAGAGACTTGGCATCTCCTTTAGATTTGGCTGAACAAATGCGTTTCAGGCAGCATAATTACCGGTGAAATGGAAAAGAATGATGCTGGCTAACTCGACGTTTAATGCAATATTATCCGACACTTCGGAGAGAAATTATTTAACCAGGATTAAAGGAAACATACAACTTTTGGCCAATAGATAACGTACGTGTATAAGAGGGCAGTATAGCTTAATGGTTCAGACAGTGGATTAAGACATGCAAGGTCCGCGGTTCCATCCCCGGTGCGGCCACAATAAAGTTGAATAGTTTCTTTACGCCAATGGTTTTATTTTGAGTGCATATTTATAACCGAATGACTTCTCAAGCGTAAATTGTGCCTCCCGCTGTAAAATCTATTGAAATTAATTCATCTCTGCTCTCCAGACAGGACTGGAGCATATTATTACACTGTGCAAGCAAGAAGTAATTTTTGTTTCATTCTACATTGTCTGATGTGGCAGAAACTTCACACATGTTCATTTTTGGAGTGTAATCTCATCCATATACCAAGAAAGGCTCAATGGCATAGCGCCACCATCTGGCAACAGGAAGTGGCTTTAATTTTACTTGACATCTTCCAATTTTGCTGAAAATGGACAAATATGTTAATTATTGGAGTGTAATCAAATCCATGAACCATACACGGCTCAATATTATACCGCCACCATCTGGCAACAGGAAGTGGCTTAAATTTTACTTGACATCTTCCAATTTGGCTGAAAATGTACAAATATGTTAATTATTGGAGTGAAATCAAATCCATAAACCATACACGGCTCAATATTATAGCGCCACCATCTGGCAATAGGAAGTGAGGCTTATATCATTGATGCATTCCAATAGCAGCAGAAACATCTTCATTGATCAAAGGGGAATTCCTGTGCACACTATACGTTGTCCAGGAAGGTGATTATTTCCAAAGTGTGTACATATTGTGAAACATGTCATTGGCACAACTATGCCACCAAGGCGGTTGCGCCCATGGTGCTTGGGCCCGTTCATTGCTGCTTGCAGCTATATTTATTATTATTATTCTTTTTTCTATATGCAAATGGGCCTTTTTGAGGTGCTTGCCATGCATAAAAAGTCTGGGAATTTTGCACACACATCAGAAATGAGGACCTTCATAATCGATTAGATGCTCAGACCTGGGCGTGGCCGAGGGACTCCACAGCGCCCCCTATTGCATTGTAATCTATTGTGGGCAGGCACTTTGAGCTACCTTCACCAAATTTAGTACGCATATAGCACTCCTCGGACCAAACACATTTCTAATTTGCATCTAATCAAATATACAAACAGGAAGTCAGCCATTTTGGATTTTGTGCGTTTTACACGTACTGCACTTTTAAGTACTCCTCCTAGGGGGTTCATCACATTCACACCACCTGTGGTCAGAATGGTCTCAGGATATTCATGATGCTAAATTGCCAGGATATTTTTGATAGCTCAAATGGGACAGTCATGGGGAGGAGTACAATTTTTATGTCACGCCGCGCCAACAGGAAGTGGCCGTAATTTCATGGTCTACATTGTCTGATCTGGCTGATATTTTAGAAATACGTTTATTGTTGGAGTATAATCACATCCATATCCCAAGAACGAGTCAATGTTATAGCGCCACCATCTGGCAACAGGAAGTGAGGTCTTTATCATATTTGTATGCCTTCCTGCTAGGGCATTCATCACATTCACACGAAATGTGGTCAGCATGATCTTAGGATAGTTATGACCATAAGTTGTGAAGGGATTTTTGATATCTCAAACGGTATGGAAATGGCGAGTCGTACAGTACACATATTGCGTGCAAAAAAAAGACTTTTTTTTCGACATCGTCCGATCTGGCTGATATTTTATAAATATGTTCACTGTTGGAGTACAATATGAAATATATACATATCAATCGGGGCGTGGCTAGACAGCGCCCCCTATAATTATTATTCTCTTTTTTTTCAATGTATTTTGCATTTTTGAGGTGCTTGCCATGGATGAAAACACACGGAATTTTGCACACACATGAGAAGTGTTGGTTCTCAGGATGTATCAGATGCTCAGACCTGGGCGTGGCCGAGGGACTCCACAGCGCCCCCTAATGCTTTGTCTTCTATTGTGGACAGGCACTTTGAGCTACCTTCACCTAATTTGGTATGCATATGGGCCTCCTCTGGAAAAACACATTTGTCATTCGCATCGAATCAAATATGTGAACAGGAAGTCAGCCATTTTGAATTTTGTGCATTTTACATGTACTACACTTTTAAGTACTCCTCCTAGGGGGTTCATTACATTCACACGAAATGTGGTGAAAGCGGTCTCAGGATAGTCATGATACTAATTCCAAAGGATATTTTTGATATCTCAAACGGTATGGTCATGGCGAGGCGTACAATTTTCATGTCACGCCGCGCCAACAGGAAGTAGCCATAAATTCATGGTCTACATTGTCTGATCTGGCTGATATTTTACAAATATGTTCACTGTTAGAGTGTAATCACATCCATATACCAAGAAGAAATCAATGTTATAGCGCCACCATCTGGCAACGGAAGTGAGGTTTTTATCATGTTTGTATGCGTTCCTGCTAGGGTATTCATCACATTCACACCAAATGTAGTCATCATGTTCTTAGAATAGTCCTGACCCTAAATGACGAAAGGATTTTTGATATCTCAAACGGTTTGGCAATGGCGAGGCGTATAATACACACGTTACGCCCAAAAACAGGAAGTGGGCTTAATTCCGTTCTACATCATCTGATCGGGCTGATATTTTACAAATATATTCACTTTTGGAGTGCAATCACATCCATATCCACATTCATCTGGGCGTGGCTACACAGCGCCCCCTATGGCTTTTTTCTAATATTGTGGACATATACTTTCACGTAAATGCACCACGTCTGGTAGGCATAAGGGTCTCCTCAAGACACACACATTTCTCATTTGCATCCCTTAACTTTTCCCAACAGGAAGTGAGCTATTTTGGATTTTGTGTGTTTTTAAGTGTTTTTTCACGTACCAAACTTTGAAATATTCTTCCTAGGGGGTTCATCACATTCACACAAAATGTGGTCAGCATGATATTATAGCCCTGACACACAACTATGAACTGATTTTTAATATCTTGGAATGGTATGGCTATGGTCAGCCTTAAAATTAACTTGTAATGCTGCCCAAACAGTTCATGTTTTAATACAATTATGTATTAAATAATTTCAAAAAGGTATTAAATTCTACATTGCCTGATTTTGAGGCTACAACTTTTCACATATGTTCATTGTTGGAGTGTCATCACATCCATTAAGCAATAATAGTTCACTATTTTCGCTGGAGACTCATTATATCCGGTCTTAAAACTTCAACGCAAGTCGCAAATGACTCTCCCATTTCTAATACGCGACTGCCATCTACTGGCAAAAGTTGGTATTGTTTCTCAAGTAATTCCTCAATGACAAGTTTTGTTTCTTTTTGCGAGCCAGTAACCATAACGATGTATGAGTAACAGCGGCAGCCTACGTGACAAAATGTACTGACAACACCCAGCCCACAGCAACGTTTTTTCTCATCTACCTTAATTATATGGATTGAATAACTAAAATAAAAGACAGGCTTTTACTGGTAGGAAAGTAGCATATATTTCAAAGATTAACACATATAATGCGTATCTTGCAATGACGTTCAATGTTATTTGGTTTAAAAAAAACCGTGTTGTAGCATTTTAAGGACTCAATACAAAACAGCTGTTCGGAAAGGTAGCTTGAAAACCAAGAAGCCTTATTAAGGAATTCGAGCCGTTTCTATTTGACTTCATTCGATTGAAGTGAATGCCGTAACCCAATTAAATGTAATTCGCGTCGGAATACACATAATAGCCTACACTGTCAACGTGAAATAAAAATATATAGAGGTTTAAATCGATCCTATATTGTGACATTTGTTTTGATGGCTGGTGCAACGCGCATTTTCGGTACCGTTGACCATAATCGAATGCTAGCATTTATATCATTAGACTGACCAAGTCCTGTTAAAAAGCACATTTTTGGTTCCTTTGTGGAAACAGTGAAGTTGTCTACACAATCTATTCTACTCACAGACTAACTGCGTCGCTGTAACTTCCCCCCATTTCTGATACGGGGATTCCATTTATTGGCAGAAAGTGGGACTTTTATATTTTTCTTCCTTCAAGTGATTTTTCAACGATAGGTTTTTTTTTTTTTTCTAGCGAGCCAGTAGGCATAACGATGTATGATTTACAGCTGCAGCCTACGTGACAAAATGTATTGACAACACCCAGCCCGACGTTTCTTTGCATCTATTTTCATTATATGAATAGAATATCTGAAATAAATATTAAAGACATTTAATGACTGTCTTTAACTGGCAGGAGATTAGCATATATTTAAAAGAGTCAAAACTCAAAAAGAAACGTTAACGTTTGAGATGGCTCTGGTCGAACTCTGTGTTAACATGAGACCGTTATGTTCAACAAAGGTATGGCATGCAGGTCGTTGCGAGATGACGCGCATTGGCTAACAGCAGCCAGCCTGTCCACTGTCTGTGTGAGTCAAAAAACCGGTCAGCTACGTTTGTTTACATGAATAGAAAACTTTCAGTTAAATCGCCAGATATGTTAGTTTATTTTGCTTGTCATTAAACACGAATTAAGAGAACATACAATTTCGCTAGGAATTTTTGACTTAATATGAAAATACCGGATTGAGGGCAGAGACTTGGCATCTCCTTTAGATTTGGCTGAACAAATGCGTTTCAGGCAGCATAATTACCGGTGAAATGGAAAAGAATGATGCTGGCTAACTCGACGTTTAATGCAATATTATCTGACACTTCGGAGAGAAATTATTTAACCAGGATAAAAGGAAACATACAACTTTGGGCCAATAGATGGCGTACGTGTATAAGAGGGCAGTATAGCTTAATGGTTCAGACAGTGGATTAAGACATACAAGGTCCGCGGTTCCATCCCCGGTGCGGCCACAATAAAGTTGAATAGTTTCTTTACGCCAATGGTTTTATTTTGAGTGCATATTTATAACCGAATGACTTCTCAAGCGTAAATTGTGCCTCCCGCTGTAAAATCTATTGAAATGAATTCATCTCTGCTCTCCGTACAGGACTGGAGCATATTATTACAATGTGCAAGCAAGAAATAATTTTTGTTTCATTCTACATTGTCTGATGTGGCAGAAACTTCACACATGTTCATTTTTGGAGTGTAATCTCATCCATATACCAAGAAAGGCTCAATGGCATAGCGCCACCATCTGGCAAAAGGAAGTGGCTTTAATCTTACTTGACATCTTCCAATTTGGCTGAAAATGTAGAAATATGTTAATTATTGGAGTGTAATCAAATCCATAAACCACACACGGCTCAATATTATAGCGCCACCATCCGGCAACAGGAAGTGGCTTTAATTTTACTCGACATCTTCCAATTTGGCTGAAAATGTACAAATATGTTAATTTTTGGAGTGAAATCAAATCCAGAAACCATACTCAGCTCAATATTATAGCGCCACCATCTGGCAATAGGAAGTGAGGCTTATATCATTGATGCATTCCAATAGCAGCAGCAACATCTTCATTGATCAAAGGGGAATTCCTGTGCACACTATTCGTTGTCCAGGAAGGTGATTATTTCCAAAGTGTGTACATATTGTGAAACATGTCATTGGCACAACTGTGCCACCAAGGCGGTTGCGCCCATGGTGCTTGGGCCCGTTCATTGCTGCTTGCAGCTATATTTAGGGCCCAAGCACCGTAGGGTGCGAAGGACCCTATTGTTATTGGAAGGATTATTATTATTATTATTATTATTATTATTATTCTTTTTTTTTCAATGTTTTGTGCATTTTTGAGGTGCTTGCCATGGATGAAAACTCACAGAATTTTGCACACACATCAGAAGTGGTGGCTGTCAGGTTGTCTCAGATGCTCAGACCTGGGCGTGGCTGAGGGACTCCACAGCGCCCCCTATTGCATTGTCATCTATTGTGGGCAGGCACTTTGAGCTACCTTCACAAAATTTAGTAGGCATATAGCACTCCTCGGTCCAAACACATTTCTCATTCGCATCTAATCAAATATACAAACAGGAAGTCAGCCATTTTGGATTTTGTGCGTTTTACACGTACTGCACTTTTAAGTACTCCTCCTAGGGGGTTCATCACATTCACACCACCTGTGGTCAGAATGGTCTCAGGATATTCATGATGCTAAATTGGCAGGATATTTTTGATAGCTCAAACGGGACGGTCCTGGGGAGGCGTATAATTTTTATGTCACGCCACGCCAACAGGAAGTGGCCGTAATTTCATGGTCTACATCGTCTGATCTGGCTGATATTTTAGAAATACGTTTATTGTTGGAGGCTAATCACATCCATATCCCAAGAACGGGTCAATGTTATAGCGCCACCATCTGGCAACAGGAAGTGAGGTCTTCATCATATTTGAATGCCTTCCTGCTAGGGCATTCATCACATTCACACAAAATGTGGTCAGCATGATCTTAGGATAGTCATAACGATAAGCTGTGAAGGGATTTTTGATATCTCAAACGGTATGGAAATGGCGAGTCGTAAAGTACACATATTGCGTGCAAAAAAATGACTTTTTTTTCGACATCGTCCGATCTGGCTGATATTTTACATATATGTTCACTGTTGGAGTACAATATGAAATATGTACATATCAATCGGGGCGTGGCTAGACAGCGCCCCCTATAATTATTATTCTCTTTTTTTTCAATGTATTTTGCATTTTTGAGGTGCTTGCCATGGATGAAAACTCACAGAATTTTGCACACACATGAGAAGTGTTGGCTGTCAGGATGTATCAGATGCTCAGACCTGGGCGTGGCCGAGGGACTCCACAGCGCCCCCTAATGCTTTGTCTTCTATTGTGGACAGGCACTTTGAGCTACCTTCACCTAATTTAGTAGGCATGTGGGCCTCCTCTGGACAAACACATTTCTCTTTCGCATCCAAGCAAATATGTGAACAGGAAGTCAGCCATTTTGAATTTTGTGCATTTTACACGTACTACACTTTTAAGTACTCCTCCTAGGGGGTTCATTGCATTCACACGAAATGTGGTCTCTGCGGTCTCAGGATAGTCATGATACTAATTCCAAAGGATATTTTTGATATCTCAAACGGTATGGTCATGGCGAGGCGTACAAGTTTCATGTCACGCCGCGCCAACAGGAAGTAGCCATAAATTCATGGTCTACATTGTCTGATCTGGCTGATATTTTACAAATATGTTCACTGTTAGAGTATAATCACATCCAAATACCAAGAAGAAATCAATGTTATAGCGCCACCATCTGGCAACGGAAGTGAGGTTTTTTTCATGTTTGTATGCGTTCCTGCTAGAGTATTCATCACATTCACACTAAATGTAGTCATCATGATCGTAGAATAGTCCTGACCCTAAATGACGAAAGGATTTTTGATATCTCAAACGGTTTGGCAATGGCGAGGCGTATAATACACACGTTACGCCCAAAAACAGGAAGTGAGCTTAATTCCGTTCTACATCATCTGATCGGGCTGATATTTTGCAAATATATTCACTTTTGGAGTGCAATCACATCCATATCCACATTCATCTGGGCGTGGCTACACAGCGCCCCCTATGGCTTTTTTTTAATATTGTGGACACATACTTTCACGTAAATGCACCACGTCTGGTAGGCATAAGGGTCTCCTCAAGACACACACATTTCTCATTTGCATCCCTTAACTTTTCCCAACAGGAAGTGAGCTATTTTGGATTTTGTGTGTTTTTAAGTGTTTTTTAACGTACCAAACTTTGAAATACTCTTCCTAGGGGGTTCATCACATTCACACAAAATGTGGTCAGCATGATATTATAGCCCTGACACACAACTATAAACTGATTTTTAATATCTTGGAATGGTATGGCTATGGTCAGCCTTAAAATTAACTTGTAATGCTGCCCAAACAGTTCATGTTTTAATACAATTATGTATTAAATAATTTCAAAAAGGTATTAAATTCTACATTGCCTGATTTTGAGGCTACAACTTTTCACATATGTTCATTGTTGGAGTGTCATCACATCCATTAAGCAATAATAGTTCACTATTTTCGCTGGAGACTCATTATATCCAGTCTTAAAACTTCAACGCAAGTCGCAAATGACTCTCCCATTTCTAATACGCGACTGCCATCTACTGGCAAAAGTTGGTATTGCATATATCTTGCAATGACGTTCAATGTTATTTGGTTTAAAAAAAACCGTGTTGTAGCATTTTAAGGACTCAATACAAAACAGCTGTTCGGAAAGTTAGCTTGAAAATCAAGAAGCCTTATTAAGGAATTCGAGCCGTTTCTATTTGACTTCATTCGGTTGAAGTGAATGCCGTAACCCAATTAAATGTAATTCGCGTCGGAATACACATAATAGCCTACACTGTCAACGTGAAATAAAAATATATAGAGGTTTAAATCGATCCTATATTGGGACATTTGTTATGATGGCTGGTGCAACGGGCATTTTCGGTACCGTTGACCATAATCGAATGCTAGCATTTATATCATTACACTGACCAAGTCCTGTTAAAAAGCACATCACCTTTGTGGAAACAGTGAAGTTGTCTACACAATCTATTCTACTCACAGACTAACTGCGTCGCTGTAACTTCCCCCCATTTCTGATACGGGGATTCCATTTATTGGCAGAAAGTGGAACTTTTATATTTTTCTTCCTTCAAGTGATTTTTCAACGATAGGTTTTTTTTTTTTTTCTAGCGAGCCAGTAGGCATAACGATGTATGATTTACAGCTGCAGCCTACGTGACAAAATGTATTGACAACACCCAGCCCGACGTTTCTTTGCATCTATTTTCATTTTTGAATAGAATATCTGAAATAAATATTAAAGACATTTAATGACTGTCTTTAACTGGCAGGAGAGTAGCATATATTTAAAAGAGTCAAAAGTCAAAAAGAAACGTTAACGTTTGAGATGGCTCTGGTCGAACTCTGTGTTAACATGAGACCGTTATGTTCAACAAAGGTATGGCATGCAGGTCGTTGCGAGATGACGCGCATTGGCTAACAGCAGCCAGCCTGTCCACTGTCTGTGTGAGTCAAAAAAACAGGTCAGCTACGTTTGTTTACATGAATAGAAAACTTTCAGTTAAATCGCCAGATATGTTAGTTTATTTTGCTTGTCATTAAACACGAATTAAGAGAACATACAATTTCGCTAGGAATTTTTGACTTAATATGAAAATACCGGATTGAAGGCAGAGACTTGGCATCTCCTTTAGATTTGGCTGAACAAATGCGTTTCAGGCAGCATAATTACCAGTGAAATGGAAAAGAATGATGCTGGCTAACTCGACGTTTAATGCAATATTATCCGACACTTCGGAGAGAAATTATTTAACCAGGATGAAAGGAAACATACAACTTTTGGCCAATAGATAACGTACGTGTATAAGAGGGCAGTATAGCTTAATGGTTCAGACAGTGGATTAAGACATGCAAGGTCCGCGGTTCCATCCCCGGTGCGGCCACAATAAAGTTGAATAGTTTCTTTACGCCAATGGTTTTATTTTGAGTGCATATTTATAACCGAATGACTTCTCAAGCGTAAATTGTGCCTCCCGCTGTAAAATCTATTGAAATTAATTCATCTCTGCTCTCCATACAGGACTGGAGCATATTATTACACTGTGCAAGCAAGAAGTAATTTTTGTTTCATTCTACATTGTCTGATGTGGCAGAAACTTCACACATGTTCATTTTTGGAGTGTAATCTCATCCATATACCAAGAAAGGCTCAATGGCATAGCGCCACCATCTGGCAACAGGAAGTGGCTTTAATTTTACTTGACATCTTCCAATTTGGCTGAAAATTGACAAATATGTTAATTATTGGAGTGTAATCAAATCCATGAACCATACACGGCTCAATATTATAGCGCCACCATCTGGCAACAGGAAGTGGCTTAAATTTTACGTGACATCTTCCAATTTGGCTGAAAATGTACAAATATGTTAATTATTGGAGTGAAATCAAATCCATAAACCATACACGGCTCAATATTATAGCGCCACCATCTGGCAATAGGAAGTGAGGCTTATATCATTGATGCATTCCAATAGCAGCAGAAACAACTTCATTGATCAAAGGGGAATTCCTGTGCACACTATACGTTGTCCAGGAACGTGATTATTTCCAAAGTGTGTACATATTGTGAAACATGTCATTGGCACAACTATGCCACCAAGGCGGTTGCGCCCATGGTGCTTGGGCCCGTTCATTGCTGCTTGCAGCTATATTTATTATTATTATTCTTTTTCTTCAGGCAAATGGGCTTTTTTGAGGGCCTTGCCATGCGTAAAAAGTCTTGACATTTTGCACACACATCAGAAGTGGTTGCTGTCAGGAGCTCTCAGATGCTCAGACCTGGGCGTGGCCGAGGGACTCCACAGCGCCCCCTATCGCATTGTCTTCTATTGTGGGCAGGCACTTTGAGCTACCTGCACCTAATTTGGTGGCTATATAGCGCTCCTCGGTCCAAACACATTTCTCATTCGGATCTAATCAAATATCCAAACAGGAAGTCAGCCATTTTGGATTTTCTGAGTTTTACACGTACTACACTTTTAAGTACTCCTCCTAGGGGGTTCATCGCATTCACAGCAACGGTGGTCAGAATGGTCTCAGGATAGTCATGATGCTAAATTGCCAGGATATTTTTTATAGTTCAAATGGGACGGTCATGGGGAGGAGTACAATTTTTATGTCACGCCGCGCCAACAGGAAGTGGCCATAATTTCATGGTCTACATTGTCTGATCTGGCTGATATTTTAGAAATTTGTTTATTGTTGGAGTGTAATCACATCCATATCCCAAGAACAGGTCAATGTTATAGCGCCACCATCTGGCAACAGGAAGTGAGGTCTTTAACATATTTGTATGCATTCCTGCTAGGGCATTCAGCACATTCACACCAAATGCGGTCAGCATGATCTTAAGATAGTCCTTACGCTAAGTTGTGAAGGGATTTTTGATATCTCAAACGGTATGGAAATGGCGAGTCGTACAGTACACATATTGCGTGCAAAAAAATGACTTTTTTTTCGACATCGTCCGATCTGGCTGATATTTTACAAATATGTTCACTGTAGCAGTCCAATATCAGATATATACATATCAATCGGGGCGTGGCTAGACAGCGCCCCCTATAATTATTATTCTCTTTTTTTTCAATGTATTTTGCATTTTTGAGGTTCTTGCCATGGATGGAAACTCACAGAATTTTGCACACACATGAGAAGTGTTGGCTGTCAGGATGTATCAGATGCTCAGACCTGGGCGTGGCCAAGGGACTCCACAGCGCCCCCTAATGCTTTGTCTTCTATTGTGGACAGGCACTTTGAGCTACCTTCACCTAATTTGGTATGCATGTGGGGCTCCTCTGGACAAACACATTTCTCATTCGTATCGAATCAAATATGTAAACAGGAAGTCAGCCATTTTGAATTTTGTGCATTTTACACGTACTACACTTTTAAGTACTCCTCCTAGGGGGTTCACTGCATTCACACGAAATGTGGTCAAAGTGGTCTCAGGATAGTCATGATACTAATTCCAAAGGATATTTTTGATATCTCAAACGGTATGGTCATGGCGAGGCGTACAATTTTCATGTCACGCCGCGCCAACAGGAAGTTGCCATAAATTCATGGTCTACATTGTCTGATCTGGCTGATATTTTACAAATATGTTCACTGTTAGAGTGTAATCACATCCAAATACCAAGAAGAAATCAATGTTATAGCGCCACCATCTGGCAACGGACGTGAGGTTTTTATCATGTTTGTATGCGTTCCTGCTAAGGTATTCATCACATTCACACCAAATGTAGTCATCATGATTTTAGAATAGTCCTGACCCTAAATGACAAAAGGATTTTTGATATCTCAAACGGTTTGGCAATGGCGAGGCGTATAATACACACGTTACGCCCAAAAACAGGAAGTGGGCTTAATTCCGTTCTACATCATCTGATCGGGCTGATATTTTACAAATATATTCACTTTTGGAGTGCAATCACATCCATATCCACATTCATCTGGGCGTGGCTACACAGCGCCCCCTATGGCTTTTTTCTAATATTGTGGACATATACTTTCACGTAAATGCACCACGTCTGGTAGGCATAAGGGTCTCCTCAAGACACACACATTTCTCATTTGCATCCCTTAACTTTTCCCAACAGGAAGTGAGCTATTTTGGATTTTGTGTGTTTTTAAGTGTTTTTTCACGTACCAAACTTTGAAATACTCTTCCTAGGGGGTTCATCACATTCACACAAAATGTGGTCAGCATGATATTATAGCCCTGACACACAACTATGAACTGATTTTTAATATCTTGGAATGGTATGGCTATGGTCAGCCTTAAAATTAACTTGTAATGCTGCCCAAATAGGAAAATTATATATTAAATAATTTCAAAAAGGTATTAAATTCTACATTGCCTGATTTTGAGGCTACATCTTTTCACATATGTTCATTGTTGGAGTGTCATCACATCCATTAAGCAATAATAGTTTACTATTTTCGCTGGAGACTCATTATCTCCAGTCTTAAAACTTCAACTCAAGTCGCAACTGACTCTCCCATTTCTAATACGCGACTGCCATCTAGTGGCAAAGGTTAGTATTCTTTCTAATTTTCGGTATGGTTTCTCTATCTTGGATAAAGTGATTTCTCAACGACAAGTTTTGTTTCTTTTTGCGAGCCAGTAACCATAACGATGTATGAGTAACAGCGGCAGCCTACATGACAAAATGTACTGAAAACACCCAGCCCACAGCAACGTTTTTTCTCATCTATCTTAATTAACTCGATTGAATAACTAAAATAAAAAACAGGCTTTTGCTGGCAGGAAAGTATCATATATTTAAAAGATTAATACATATAATGCATATATTGCTTTGACGTTCAATGTTATTTGGATTTTTAAAAAACCGTATTGTAGCATTTTAAGGACTCAATACAAAACAGCTTTTCGGAAAGTTGGCTTGAAAACCAAGAAGCCTTATTAAGGAATTCGAGCCGTTTCTATTTGACTTCATTCGATTGAAGTGAATGCCGTAACCCAATTAAATGTAATTCGCGTCGGAATACACATAATAGCCTACACTGTCAACGTGAAATAAAAATATATAGAGGTTTAAATCGATCCTGTATTGGGACATTTGTTATGATGGCTGGTGCAACGGGCATTTTCGGTACCGTTGACCATAATCGAATGCTAGCATTTATATCATTACACTGACCAAGTCCTGTTAAAAAGCACATTTTTGGTTCCTTTGTGGAAACAGTGAAGTTGTCTACACAATCTGTTCTACTCACAGACTAACTGCGTCGCTGTAACTTCCCCCCATTTCTGATACGGCGATTCAATTAATTGGCAGAAAGTGGTACTTTCATTTTTTTCTTCCTTCAAGTGATTTTTCAACGATAGGTTTTTGTTTTTTTCTAGCGAGCCAGTAGGCATAACGATGTATGATTTACAGCTGCAGCCTACGTGACAAAATGTATTGACAACACCCAGCCCGACGTTTCTTTGCATCTATTTTCATTACATGAATTGAATAACTAAAATAAATATGAAAGACATTTAAAGACTTAAAGACAGGCTTTAACTGGCAGGAGAGTATCATATTTTTAAAAGATTAACACATGAAGTCAAAAAGAAACTTTAGCGTCTGAGGTGGCTCTGCTCGAACGCTGTGTTAACAAGAGACCGTTTTGTTCAACAAAGCTATCACATGCAGGTCGTTGCGAGATGACACGCACGGGCTAACAGCAGCCAGCCAGTCCACTGTCTGTGTGAGTCAAAAAACAGGTCAGCTACGTTGGTTTACATGAATAGAAAACTTTCAGTTAAATCGCCAGCTATGTTAGTTTATTAGGCTTGTCATTAAACACGAATTAAGAGAACATACAATTTCGCTAGGAATGGTAAATTAATATGAAAATATTGTATTGAGGGCAGAGAGTTGGCATCTCTTTTAGATTTGGCTGAACAAATGCGTTTCAGGCAGCATAATTACCAGTGAAATGGAAAAGAATGATGCTGGTTAACTAGACGTTTCGTGCAATATTATCCGACACTTCGTAGAGAAATTATTAAACCAAGATAAAAAGAGACATTTGGCCAATAGATGGCACCCGTGCATAAGCGGACAGTATAGCGTAATGGTTAGGGCGGTGGATTAAGGCACGCAAATTCAGCCGTTCGATCCCCGCTGCAGCCACAATGAATTTGAATAGGTTCTTGAAGTAAATTGTTTTCATTTTGAGTGCATATTTATGGCCGAATGACTTCTCAAGCGTAAATTGTGCCTCCCCGTGTAAAAACTATGGAAATTAATTAATCTCTGCTCTCCATACAGGACTGTAGCATGTTATCACAATGTGCAAGCAAGAAGTAATTTTTGTTTCATTCTACATTGTCTGATGTGGCAAAAACTTCACACATGTTCATTTTTGGAGTGTAATCTCATCAATATACCAAGACATGCTGAATGGCATAGCGCCACCATCTGGCAACAGGAAGTGGCTTTAATTTTACTTGACATCTTCCAATTTGGCTGAAAATGTACAAATATGTTAATTATTGGAGTGTGATCAAATCCATAAACCATACACGGCTCAATATTATAGCGCCAGCATCTGGCAACAGGAAGTGGCTTTAATTTTACTCGACATCTTCCAATTTGGCTGAAAATGTACAAATATGTTCATTTTTGGAGTGAAATCAAATCCATAAACCATACACAGCTCAATATTATAGCGCCACCATCTGGCAATAGGAAGTGAGGCTTATATCATTGATGCATTCCAATAGCAGCAGCAACATCTTCATTGATCAAAGAGGAATTCCTGTGCACACTATTCGTTGTCCAGGAAGGTGATTATTTCCAAAGTGTGTACATATTGTGAAAAATGTCATTGGCACAACTGTGCCACCAAGGCGGTTGCGCCCATGGTGCTTGGGCCCGTTCATTGCTGCTTGCAGCTATATTTATTATTATTATTCTTTTTCTTCAGGCAAATGGGCTTTTTTGAGGGCCTTGCCATGCGTAAAAAGTCTTGACATTTTGCACACACATCAGAAGTGGTTGCTGTCAGGAGCTCTCAGATGCTCAGACCTGGGTGTGGCCGAGGGACTCCACAGCGCCCCCTATCGCATTGTCTTCTATTGTGGGCAGGCACTTTGAGCTACCTGCACCTAATTTGGTGGCCAAATAGCGCTCCTCGGTCCAAACACATTTCTCATTCGGATCTAATCAAATATCCAAACAGGAAGTCAGCCATTTTGGATTTTCTGAGTTTTACACATACTACACTTTTAAGTACTCCTCCTAGGGGGTTCATCGCATTCACACCAACTGTGGTCAGAATGGTCTCAGGATAGTCATGATGCTAAATTGCCAGGATATTTTTGATAGCTCAAACGGGACGGTCATGGGGAGGAGTACAATTTTTATGTCACGCCGCGCCAACAGGAAGTGGCCATAATTTCATGGTCTACATTGTCTGATCTGGCTGATATTTTAGAAATTTGTTTATTGTTGGAGTGTAATCACATCCATATCCCAAGAACAGGTCAATGTTATAGCGCCACCATCTGGCAATAGGAAGTGAGGTCTTTAACATATTTGTATGCATTCCTGCTAGGGCATTCAGCACATTCACACCAAATGCGGTCAGCATGATCTTAAGATAGTCCTTACGCTAAGTTGTGAAGGGATTTTTGATATCTCAAACGGTATGGAAATGGCGAGTCGTACAGTACACATATTGCGTGCAAAAAAATTACTTTTTTTTCGACATCGTCCGATCTGGCTGATATTTTACAAATATGTTCATTGTAGCAGTACAATATCAGATATATACATATCAATCGGGGCGTGGCTAGACAGCGCCCCCTATAATTATTATTCTCTTTTTTTTTAATGTATTTTGCATTTTTGAGGTGCTTGCCATGGATGGAAACTCACAGAATTTTGCACACACATGAGAAGTGTTGGCTCTCAGGACGTATCAGATGCTCAGACCTGGGCGTGGCCAAGGGACTCCACAGCGCCCCCTAATGCTTTGTCTTCCTTTGTGGACAGGCACTTTGAGCTACCTTCACCTAATTTGGTATGCATATGGGGCTCCTCTGGACAAACACATTTCTCATTCGCATCTAATCAAATATGTAAACAGGAAGTCAGCCATTTTGAATTTTGTGCATTTTACACGTACTACACTTTTAAGTACTCCTCCTAGGGGGTTCATTGCATTCACACGAAATGTGGTCAAAGTGGTCTCAGGATAGTCATGATACTAAATCCAAAGGATATTTTTGATATCTCAAACGGTATGGTCATGGCGAGGCGTACAATTTTCATGTCACGCCGCGCCAACAGGAAGTTGCCATAAATTCATGGTCTACATTGTCTGATCTGGCTGATATTTTACAAATATGTTCACTGTTAGAGTGTAATCACATCCAAATACCAAGAAGAAATCAATGTTATAGCGCCACCATCTGGCAACGGACGTGAGGTTTTTATCATGTTTGTATGCGTTCCTGCTAAGGTATTCATCACATTCACACCAAATGTAGTCATCATGATCTTAGAATAGTCCTGACCCTAAATGACGAAAGGATTTTTGATATCTCAAACGGTTTGGCAATGGCGAGGCGTATAATACACACGTTACGCCCAAAAACAGGAAGTGGGCTTAATTCCGTTCTACATCATCTGATCGGGCTGATATTTTACAAATATATTCACTTTTGGAGTGCAATCACATCCATATCCACATTCATCTGGGCGTGGCTACACAGCGCCCCCTATGGCTTTTTTCTAATATTGTGGACATATACTTTCACGTAAATGCACCACGTCTGGTAGGCATAAGGGTCTCCTCAAGACACACACATTTCTCATTTTCATCCCTTAACTTTTCCCAACAGGAAGTGAGCTATTTTGGATTTTGTGTGTTTTTAAGTGTTTTTTCACGTACCAAACTTTGAAATACTCTTCCTAGGGGGTTCATCACATTCACACAAAATGTGGTCAGCATGATATTATAGCCCTGACACACAACTATGAACTGATTTTTAATATCTTGGAATGGTATGGCTATGGTCAGCCTTAAAATTAACTTGTAATGCTGCCCAAATAGGAAAATTATATATAAAATAATTTCAAAAAGGTATTAAATTCTACATTGCCTGATTTTGAGGCTACATCTTTTCACATATGTTCATTGTTGGAGTGTCATCACATCCATTATGCAATAATAGTTTACTATTTTCGCTGGAGACTCATTATCTCCAGTCTTAAAACTTCAACGCAAGTCGCAACTGACTCTCCCATTTCTAATACGCGACTGCCATCTAGTGGCAAAGGTTAGTATTCTTTCTAATTTTCGGTATTGTTTCTCTTTTTCTTGGATAAAGTGATTTCTCAACGACAAGTTTTGTTTCTTTTTGCGAGCCAGTAACCATAACGATGTATGAGTAACAGCAGCAGCCTACATGACAAAATGTACTGAAAACACCCAGCCCACAGCAACGTTTTTTCTCATCTATCTTAATTAACTCAATTGAATAACTAAAATAAAAAACAGGCTTTTACTGGCAGGAAAGTATCATATATTTAAAAGATTAACACATATAATGCATATATTGCTTTGACGTTCAATGTTATTTGGATTTAAAAAAAACCGTATTGTAGAATTTTAAGGACTCAATACAAAACAGCTGTTCGGAAAGTTGGCTTGAAAACCAAGAAGCCTTATTAAGGAATTCGAGCCGTTTCTATTTGACTTCATTCGATTGAAGTGAATGCCGTAACCCAATTAAATGTGATTCGCGTCGGAATACACATAATAGCCTACACTGTGAACGTGAAATAAAAATATATAGAGGTTTAAATCGATCCTGTATTGGGACATTTGTTACGATGGCTGGTGCAACGGGCATTTTCGGTACCGTTGACCATAATCGAATGCTAGCATTTATATCATTACACTGACCAAGTCCTGTTAAAAAGCACATTTTTGGTTCCTTTGTGGAAACAGTGAAGTTGTCTACACAATCTGTTCTACTCACAGACTAACTGCGTCGCTGTAACTTCCCCCCATTTCTGATACGGCGATTCAATGTATTGGCAGAAAGTGGTACTTTCATTTTTTTCTTCCTTCAAGTGATTTTTCAACGATAGGTTTTTGTTTTTTTCTAGCGAGCCAGTAGGCATAACGATGTATGATTTACAGCTGCAGCCTACGTGACAAAATGTATTGACAACACCCAGCCCGACGTTTCTTTGCATCTATTTTCATTACATGAATTGAATAACTAAAATAAATATTAAAGACATTTAAAGACTTAAAGACAGGCTTTAACTGGCAGGAGAGTATCATATTTTTAAAAGATTAACACATGAAGTCAAAAAGAAACTTTAGCGTCTGAGGTGGCTCTGCTCGAACGCTGTGTTAACATGAGACCGTTTTGTTCAACAAAGGTATCACATGCAGGTCGTTGCGAGATGACACGCACGGGCTAACAGCAGCCAGCCAGTCCACTGTCTGTGTTAGTCAAAAAACAGGTCAGCTACGTTGGTTTACATGAATAGAAAACTTTCAGTTAAATCGCCAGCTATGTTAGTTTATTAGGCTTGTCATTAAACACGAATTAAGAGAACATACAATTTCGCTAGGAATGGTAAATTAATATGAAAATACTGTATTGAGGGCAGAGAGTTGGCATCTCTTTTAGATTTGGCTGAACAAATGCGTTTCAGGCAGCATAATTACCGCTGAAATGGAAAAGAATGATGCTGGTTAACTAGACGTTTCGTGCAATATTATCCGACACTTCGTAGAGAAATTATTAAACCAAGATAAAAGGAGACATTTGGCCAATAGATGGCACCCGTGTATAAGCGGGCAGTATAGCGTAATGGTTAGGGCGGTGGATTAAGGCACGCAAATTCAGCCGTTCGATCCCCGCTGTAGCCACAATGAATTTGAATAGGTTCTTGAAGCCAATTGTTTTCATTTTGAGTGCATATTTATGGCCGAATGACTTCTTAAGCGTAAATTGTGCCTCCCCGTGTAAAAACTATGGAAATTAATTAATCTCTGCTCTCCATACAGGACTGTAGCATGTTATCACAATGTGCAAGCAAGAAGTAATTTTTGTTTCATTCTACATTGTCTGATGTGGCAGAAACTTCACACATGTTCATTTTTGGAGTGTAATCTCATCAATATACCAAGAAAGGCTCAATGGCATAGCGCCACCATCTGGCAACAGGAAGTGGCTTTAATTTTACTTGACATCTTCCAATTTGGCTGAAAATGTACAAATATGTTAATTATTGGAGTGTAATCAAATCCATAAACCATACAAAGCTCAATATTATAGCGCCACCATCTGGCAATAGGAAGTGAGGCTTATATCATTGATGCATTCCAATAGCAGCAGCAACATCTTCATTGATCAAAGGGGAATTCCTGTGCACACTATACGTTGTCCAGGAAGGTGATTATTTCCAAAGTGTGTACATATTGTGAAACATGTCATTGGCACAACTGTGCCACCAAGGCGGTTGCGCCCATGGTGCTTGGGCCCGTTCATTGCTGCTTGCAGCTATATTTAGGGCCCAAGCACCGTAGGGTGCGAAGGACCCTATTGTTATTGTAAAGATTATTATTATTATTATTATTAGGGCCCAAGCACCGTAGGGTGCGAAGGACCCTATTGTTATTGTAAAGATTATTATTATTATTATTATTATTATTATTATTCTTTTTTCTATATGCAAATGGGCCTTTTTGAGGTGCTTGCCATGCATAAAAAGTCTGGGAATTTTGCACACACATCAGAAATGAGGACCTTCAAGATCGATTAGATGCTCAGACCTGGGCGTGGCCGAGGGACTCCACAGCGCCCCCTATCGCATTGTCATCTATTGTGGGCAGGCACTTTGAGCTACCTTCACCAAATTTAGTACGCATATAGCACTCCTCGGACCAAACACATTTCTAATTTGCATCTAATCAAATATACAAACAGGAAGTCAGCCATTTTGGATTTTGTGCGTTTTACACGTACTGCACTTTTAAGTACTCCTCCTAGGGGGTTCATCACATTCACACCACCTGTGGTCAGAATGGTCTGCGGATATTCATGATGCTAAATTGCCAGGATATTTTTGATAGCTCAAACGGGACAGTCATGGGGAGGAGTACAATTTTTATGTCACGCCGCGCCAACAGGAAGTGGCCGTAATTTCATGGTCTACATTGTCTGATCTGGCTGATATTTTAGAAATACGTTTATTGTTGGAGTATAATCACATCCATATCCCAAGAACGAGTCAATGTTATAGCGCCACCATCTGGCAACAGGAAGTGGGGTCTTTATCATATTTGTATGCCTTCCTGCTAGGGCATTCATCACATTCACACGAAATGTGGTCAGCATGATCTTAGGATAGTTATGACCATAAGCTGTGAAGGGATTTTTGATATCTCAAACGGTATGGAAATTGCGAGTCGTACAGTACACATATTGCGTGCAAAAAAATGACTTTTTTTTCGACATCGTCCGATCTGCCTGATATTTTATAAATATGTTCACTGTTGGAGTACAATATGAAATATATACATATCAATCGGGGCGTGGCTAGACAGCGCCCCCTATAATTATTATTATCTTTTTTTTCAATGTATTTTGCATTTTTGAGGTGCTTGCCATGGATGAAAACTCACGGAATTTTGCACACACATGAGAAGTTTTGGCTCTCAGGATGTATCAGATGCTCAGACCTGGGCGTGGCCGAGGGACTCCACAGCGCCCCCTAATGCTTTGTCTTCTATTGTGGACAGGCACTTTGAGCTACCTTCACCTAATTTGGTATGCATGTGGGGCTCCTCTGGAAAAACACATTTGTCATTCGCATCGAATCAAATATGTGAACAGGAAGTCAGCCATTTTGAATTTTGTGCATTTTACACGTACTACACTTTTAAGTACTCCTCCTAGGGGGTTCATTACATTCACACGAAATGTGGTGAAAGCGGTCTCAGGATAGTCATGATACTAATTCCAAAGGATATTTTTGATATCTCAAACGGTATGGTCATGGCGAGGCGTACAATTTTCATGTCACGCCGCGCCAACAGGAAGTAGCCATAAATTCATGGTCTACATTGTCTGATCTGGCTGATATTTTACAAATATGTTCACTGTTAGAGTGTAATCACATCCATATACCAAGAAGAAATCAATGTTATAGCGCCACCATCTGGCAACGGAAGTGACGTTTTTATCATGTTTGTATGCGTTCCTGCTAGGGTATTCATCACATTCACACCAAATGTAGTCATCATTTTCTTAGAATAGTCCTGACCCTAAATGACGAAAGGATTTTTGATATCTCAAACGGTTTGGCAATGGCGAGGCGTATAATACACACGTTACGCCCAAAAACAGGAAGTGGGCTTAATTCCGTTCTACATCATCTGATCGGGCTGATATTTTACAAATATATTCACTTTTGGAGTGCAATCACATCCATATCCACATTCATCTGGGCGTGGCTACACAGTGCCCCCTATGGCTTTTTTCTAATATTGTGGACATATACTTTCTCGTAAATGCACCACGTCTGGTAGGCATAAGGGTCTCCTCAAGACACACACATTTCTCATTTGCATCCCTTAACTTTTCCCAACAGGAAGTGAGCTATTTTGGATTTTGTGTGTTTTTAAGTGTTTTTTCACGTACCAAACTTTGAAATATTCTTCCTAGGGGGTTCATCACATTCACACAAAATGTGGTCAGCATGATATTATAGCCCTGACACACAACTATGAACTGATTTTTAATATCTTGGAATGGTATGGCTATGGTCAGCCTTAAAATTAACTTGTAATGCTGCCCAAACAGTTCATGTTTTAATACAATTATGTATTAAATAATTTCAAAAAGGGTATTAAATTCTACATTGCCTGATTTTGAGGCTACAACTTTTCACATATGTTCATTGTTGGAGTGTCATCACATCCATTAAGCAATAATAGTTCACTATTTTCGCTGGAGACTCATTATATCCGGTCTTAAAACTTCAACGCAAGTCGCAAATGACTCTCCCATTTCTAATACGCGACTGCCATCTACTGGCAAAAGTTGGTATTGCATATATCTTGCAATGACGTTCAATGTTATTTGGTTTAAAAAAAACCTTGTTGTAGCATTTTAAGGACTCAATACAAAACAGCTGTTCGGAAAGTTAGCTTGAAAACCAAGAAGCCTTATTAAGGAATTCGAGCCGTTTCTATTTGACTTCATTCGATTGAAGTGAATGCCGTAACCCAATTAAATGTAATTCGCGTCGGAATACACATAATAGCCTACACTGTCAACGTGAAATAAAACTATATAGAGGTTTAAATCGATCCTATATTGGAACATTTGTTATGATGGCTGGTGCAACGGGCATTTTCGGTACCGTTGACCATAATCAAATGCTAGCATTTGTATCATTACACTGACCAAGTCCTGTTATAAAGCACATTTTTGGTTCCTTTGTGGAAACAGTTGTCTACACAATCTATTCTACTCACAGACTAACTGCGTCGCTGTAACTTCCCCCCATTTCTGATACGGGGATTCCATTTATTGGCAGAAAGTGGAACTTTTATATTTTCTTCCTTCAAGTGATTTTTCAACGATATGTTTTTTTTTTTTTTCTAGCGAGCCAGTAGGCATAACGATGTATGATTTACAGCTGCAGCCTACGTGACAAAATGTATTGACAACACCCAGCCCGACGTTTCTTTGCATCTATTTTAATGATATGAATAGAATATCTGAAATAAATATTAAAGACATTTAATGACTGTCTTTAATTGGCAGGAGAGTAGCATATATTTTAAAAAGTCAAAAGTCAAAAAGAAACGTTAACGTTTGAGATGGCTCTGGTCGAACTCTGTGTTAACATGAGACCGTTATGTTCAACAAAGGTATGGCATGCAGGTCGTTGCGAGATGACGCGCATTGGCTAACAGCAGCCAGCCTGTCCACTGTCTGTGTGAGTCAAAAAACAGGTCAGCTACGTTTGTTTACATGAATAGAAAACTTTCAGTTAAATCGCCAGATATGTTAGTTTATTTTGCTTGTCATTAAACACGAATTAAGAGAACATACAATTTCGCTAGGAATTTTTGACTTAATATGAAAATACCGGATTGAGGGCAGAGACTTGGCATCTCCTTTAGATTTGGCTGAACAAATGCGTTTCAGGCAGCATAATTACCGGTGAAATGGAAAAGAATGATGCTGGCTAACGAGACGTTTAATGCAATATTATCAGACACTTCCTAGAGAAATTATTTGACCAAGATAAAAAGAAACATACAACTTTTGGCCAATAGATGGCGTACGTGTATAAGAGGGCAGTATAGTTTAATAGTTCAGGCAGTGGATTAAACACAATAAAGCACACACAATAAAGTTGAATAGTTTCTTTAAGCCAATGGTTTTATTTTGAGTGCATATTTATAACTGAATGACTATTCAAGCATAAATTGTGCCTCCCGCTGTAAAATCTATGGAAATTAATTCATCTCTGCTCTCCAGACAGGACTGTAGCATCTTATCACAATGTGCAAGCTAGAAGTTATTTTTGTTTCATTCTACATTGTCTCATGTGGCTGAAACTTCACTCATGTTCATTTTTGGAATGTAATCTCATCCATATCCCAATAAAGGCTCATTGGCATAGCGCCACCTCCTGGGAACAGGAAGTGTGGCTTCATTTCATTTCACATCGTCTGATTTTGCTGACGCTTTAGAGCAGGGGTCACCAACCTTTTTGAAACTGAGAGCTACTTCATGGGTACTGAGTCATACTAAGCGCTACCAGTTTCTTTTGTCACGTGCACAATACTGACCTTTGAACTAGAGTAGGTCAGAGTTCACCTAAACTTTTCAACTTCATGGATAGTAAACATATTTTTAAGATATTGTCATTTTTAAATCTATATAAATGCAAGTGTGATTAAAAATAAATAGCAACAGAATAAAATTAAATTTTAGATGCAGCTCACTAGTGAGTTGTGCTATTTTTAGAACAGGCCTGCGGGCGACTCATGTGGTCCTTGGGGGCGACCTGGTGCCCGCGGGCACCGTGTTGGTGACCCCTGCTTTAGAGATATGTTCCATGTTGGATTATAATCACATCCATGTTCCAATAAATGCTCAATGTTACATCGCCACCTGCTGGCAACAGGAAGCGGCCTTAATTTCACTCAACATCTTCTGATGTGGCTTAGAATTTAGAAATAGGTTTATTATTGGAGTGTAATCAAATTCAAAAACCATACATGGTTCAATATTATAGCGCCAGCATCTGGCAACAGGAAGTGAGGCTTATATCATTGATGCATTCCAATAGCAGCACCAACATCTTCATTGATCAAAGGGGAATTCCTGTGCACACTATACGTTGTCCAGGAAGGTGATTATTTCCAAAGTGTGTACATGTTGTGAAACATGTCATTGGCACAACTATGCCACCAAGGCGGATGCGCCCATGGTGCTTGGGCCCGTTCATTGCTGCTTGCAGCTATATTTAGGGCCCAAGCACCGTAGGGTGCGAAGGACCCTATTGTTATTGGAAGGATTATTATTAGGGCCCAAGCACCGTAGGGTGCGAAGGACCCTATTGTTATTGTAAAGATTATTATTATTATTATTATTATTCTTTTTTCTATATGCAAATGGGCCTTTTTGAGGTGCTTGCCATGCATAAAAAGTCTGGGAATTTTGCACACACATCAGAAATGAGGACCTTCAGGATCGCTTAGATGCTCAGACCTGGGCGTGGCCGAGGGACTCCACAGCGCCCCCTATCGCATTGTCATCTATTGTGGGCAGGCACTTTGAGCTACCTTAACCAAATTTAGTACGCATATAGCACTCCTCGGACCAAACACATTTCTAATTCGCATCTAATCAAATATACAAACAGGAAGTCAGCCATTTTGGATTTTGTGCGTTTTACACGTACTGCACTTTTAAGTACTCCTCCTAGGGGGTTCATCACATTCAGACCACCTGTGGTCAGAATGGTCATAGGATATTCATGATGCTAAATTGCCAGGATATTTTTGATAGCTCAAACGGGACGGTCCTTGGGAGGCGTAGAATTTTTATGTCACGCCGCGCCGACAGGAAGTGGCCATAATTTCATGGTCTACATTGTCTGATCTGGCTGATATTTTAGAAATACATTTATTGTTGGAGTATAATTACATCCATATCCCAAGAACGGCTCAATGTTATAGCGCCACCATCTGGCAACAGGAAGTGAGGTCTTTATCATATTTGTATGCCTTCCTGCTAGGGCATTCATCACATTCACACCAAATGTGGTCAGCATGATCTTAAGATAGTCCTTACACTAAATTGCGAAGGGATTTTTGATATCTCAAACGGTATGGAAATGGCGAGTCGTACAGTACACATATTGCGTGCAAAAAAATGACTTTTTTTTCGACATCGTCCGATCTGGCTGATATTTTACAAATATGTTCACTGTTGGAGTACAATATGAAATATATACATATCAATCGGGGCGTGGCTAGACAGCGCCCCCTATAATTATTATTCTCTTTTTTTTCAATGTATTTAGCATTTTTGAGGTGCTTGCCATAGATGAAAACTCACGGAATTTTGCACACACATGAGAAGTGTTGGCTGTCAGGAGGTATCAGATGCTCAGACCTGGGCGTGGCCGAGGGACTCCACAGCGCCCCCTAATGCTTTGTCTTCTATTTTGGACAGGCACTTTGAGCTACCTTCACCTAATTTGGTATGCCTGTGGGCCTCTTCTGGACAAACACATTTCTCATTTGCATTGAATCAAATATGTGAACAGGAAGTCAGCCATTTTGAATTTTGTGCATTTTACACGTACTACACTTTTAAGTACTCCTCCTAGGGAGTTCATTGTATTCACACGAAATGTGGTCAAAGTGGTCTCAGGATAGTCATGATACTAATTCCAAAGGATATTTTTGATATCTCACACGGTATGGTCATGGCGAGGCATACAATTTTCATGTCACGCCGCGCCAACAGGAAGTAGCCATAAATTCATGGTCTACATTGTCTGATCTGGCTGATATTTTACAAATATGTTCACTGTTAGAGTGTAATCACATCCATATACCAAGAAGAAATCAATGTTATAGCGCCACCATCTGGCAACAGGAAGTGAGGTTTTTATCATGTTTGTATGCGTTCCTGCTAGGGTATTCATCACATTCACACCAAATGTAGTCATCATGATCTTAGAATAGCCCTGACCCTAAAAGACGAAAGGATTTTTGATATCTCAAACGGTTTGGCAATGGCGAGGCGTATAATACACACGTTACGCCCAAAAACAGGAAGTGGGCTTAATTCCGTTCTACATCATCTGATCGGGCTGATATTTTACAAATATATTCACTTTTGGAGTGCAATCACATCCATATCCACATTCATCTGGGCGTGGCTACACAGCGCCCCCTATGGCTTTTTTCTAATATTGTGGACATATACTTTCACGTAAATGCACCACGTCTGGTAGGCATAAGGGTCTCCTCAAGACACACACATTTCTCATTTGCATCCCTTAACTTTTCCCAACAGGAAGTGAGCTATTTTGGATTTTGTGTGTTTTTAAGTGTTTTTTCACGTACCAAACTTTGAAATATTCTTCCTAGGGGGTTCATCACATTCACACAAAATGTGGTCAGCATGATATTATAGCCCTGACACACAACTATGAACTGATTTTTAATATCTTGGAATGATATGGCTATGGTCAGCCTTAAAATTAACTTGTAATGCTGCCCAAACAGTTCATGTTTTAATACAATTATGTATTAAATAATTTCAAAAAGGTATTAAATTCTACATTGCCTGATTTTGAGGCTACAACTTTTCACATATGTTCATTGTTGGAGTGTCATCACATCCATTAAGCAATAATAGTTCACTATTTTCGCTGGAGACTCATTATATCCAGTCTTAAAACTTCAACGCAAGTCGCAAATGACTCTCCCATTTCTAATACGCGACTGCCATCTACTGGCAAAAGTTGGTATTGCATATATCTTGCAATGACGTTCAATGTTATTTGGTTTAAAAAAAACCGTGTTGTAGCATTTTAAGGACTCAATACAAAACAGCTGTTCGAAAAGTTAGCTTGAAAACCAAGAAGCCTTATTAAGGAATTCGAGCCGTTTCTATTTGACTTCATTCGGTTGAAGTGAATGCCGTAATGCCGAATGCCGGAATACACATAATAGCCTACACTGTCAACGTGAAATAAAAATATATAGAGGTTTAAATCGATCCTATATTGGGACATTTGTTATGATGGCTGGTGCAACGGGCATTTTCGGTACCGTTGACCATAATCGAATGCTAGCATTTATATCATTACACTGACCAAGTCCTGTTAAAAAGCACATTTTTGGTTCCTTTGTGGAAACAGTGAAGTTGTCTACACAATCTATTCTACTCACAGACTAACTGCGTCGCTGTAACTTCCCCCCATTTCTGATACGGGGATTCCATTTATTGGCAGAAAGTGGAACTTTTATATTTTTCTTCCTTCAACTGATTTTTCAACGATAGGTTTTTGTTTTTTTTCTAGCGAGCCAGTAGGCATAACGATGTATGATTTACAGCTGCAGCCTACGTGACAAAATGTATTGACAACACCCAGCCCGACGTTTCTTTGCATCTATTTTCATTATATGAATAGAATATCTGAAATAAATATTAAAGACATTTAATGACTGTCTTTAACTGGCAGGAGAGTACCATATATTTAAAAGAGTCAAAAGTCAAAAAGAAACGTTAACGTTTGAGATGGCTGTGGTCGAACTCTGTGTTAACATGAGACCGTTATGTTCAACAAAGGTATGGCATGCAGGTCGTTGCGAGATGACGCGCATTGGCTAACAGCAGCCAGCCTGTCCACTGTCTGTGTGAGTCAAAAAAACAGGTCAGCTACGTTTGTTTACATGAATAGAAAACTTTCAGTTAAATCGCCAGATATGTTAGTTTATTTTGCTTGTCATTAAACACGAATTAAGAGAACATACAATTTCGCTAGGAATTTTTGACTTAATATGAAAATACCGGATTGAGGGCAGAGACTTGGCATCTCCTTTAGATTTGGCTGAACAAATGCGTTTCAGGCAGCATAATTACCGGTGAAATGGAAAAGAATGATGCTGGCTAACTCGACGTTTAATGCAATATTATCCGACACTTCGGAGAGAAATTATTTAACCAGGATGAAAGGAAACATACAACTTTTGGCCAATAGATAACGTACGTGTATAAGAGGGCAGTATAGCTTAATGGTTCAGACAGTGGATTAAGACATGCAAGGTCCGCGGTTCCATCCCCGGTGCGGCCACAATAAAGTTGAATAGTTTCTTTACGCCAATGGTTTTATTTTGAGTGCATATTTATAACCGAATGACTTCTCAAGCGTAAATTGTGCCTCCCGCTGTAAAATCTATTGAAATTAATTAATCTCTGCTCTCCATACAGGACTGGAGCATATTATTACACTGTGCAAGCAAGAAGTAATTTTTGTTTCATTCTACATTGTCTGATGTGGCAGAAACTTCACACATGTTCATTTTTGGAGTGTAATCTCATCCATATACCAAGAAAGGCTCAATGGCATAGCGCCACCATCTGGCAACAGGAAGTGGCTTTAATTTTACTTGACATCTTCCAATTTGGCTGAAAATGGACAAATATGTTAATTATTGGAGTGAAATCAAATCCATGAACCATACACGGCTCAATATTATAGCGCCACCATCTGGCAATAGGAAGTGAGGCTTATATCATTGATGCATTCCAATAGCAGCAGAAACATCTTCATTGATCAAAGGGGAATTCCTGTGCACGCTATACGTTGTCCAGGAAGGTGATTATTTCCAAAGTGTGTACATATTGTGAAACATGTCATTGGCACAACTATGCCACCAAGGCGGTTGCGCCCATGGTGCTTGGGCCCGTTCATTGCTGCTTGCAGCTATATTTATTATTATTATTCTTTTTTTTTCAATGTTTTGTGCATTTTTGAGGTGCTTGCCATGAATGAAAACTCACGGAATTTTGCACACACATCAGAAGTGGTGGCTGTCAGGATCTCTCAGATGCTCACACCTGGGCGTCGCTGAGGGACTCCACAGCGCCCCCTATCGCATTGTCTTCTATTGTGGGCAGGCACTTTGAGCTACCTGCACCATATTTAGTAGGCATATAGCACTCCTCAGGCCAAACACATTTCAAATTCGCATCTAATCAAATATGCGAACAGGAAGTCAGCCATTTTGGATTTTGTGCGTTTTACACCTTCTACACTTTTAAGTACTCCTCCTAGGGGGTTTATTGTATTCACACCAACTGTGGTCAGAATGGTCTCAGGATAGTCATGATACTAAATTGCCAGGATATTTTTGATAGCTCAAATGGGACAGTCACGGGGAGGATTACAATTTTTATGTCACGCCACGCCAACAGGAAGTGGCCGTAATTTCATGGCCGACATCGTCTGATCTGGCTGATATTTTAGAAATACGTTTATTGTTGGAGTATGAAAACATCCATATCCCAAGAACGGGTCAATGTTATAGCGCCACCATCTGGCAACAGGAAGTGTGGTCTTCATCATATTTGTATGCCTTCCTGCTAGGGCATTGATCACATTCACACCAAATGTGGTCAGCATGATCTTAAGATAGTCCTTACACTAAATTGCGAAGGGATTTTTGATATCTCAAACGGAATGGAAATGGCGAGTCGTAGAGTAGACATAGTGCGTGCAAAAAAATGACTTTTTTTTCGATATCGTCCGATCAGGCTGATATTTTAGAAATATGTTCACTCTTGGAATACAATATCAAATATATACATATCAATCGGGGCGTGGTTAGACAGCGCCCCCTATAATTATTATAATCTTTTTTTTCTATGTTTTGTGCATTTTTGAGGTGCTTGCCATGGATGAAAACTCACGGAATTTTGCACAAACATGAGAAGTGGTGTCTCTCAGGAACTATCAGATGCTCAGACCTGGGCGTGGCCAAGGGACTCCACAGCGCCCCCTATTGCTTTGTCTTCTATTGTGGACAGGCACTTTGAGCTACCTTCACCTAATTTTGTAGGGTTGTGGGGCTCCTCTGCCCAAACACAATTCTCATTCGCATCGAATCAAATATGTGAACAGGAAGTCAGCCATTTTGAATTTTGTGCGTTTTACACGTACTACACTTTTAAGTACTCCTCCTAGGGGGTTCATCGCATTCACACCACATGTGGTCAAAGTGGTCTGAGGATAGTTATGATACTAATTCCGAAGGATATTTTTGATATCTCAAACGGTATGGTCATGGCGAAGAGTACAATTTTCATGTCACGCCACGCCAACAGGAAGTAGCCATAAATTCATGGTCTACATTGTCTGATCTGGCTGATATTTTACAAATATGTTCACTGTTAGAGTGTAATCACATCCAAATACCAAGAAGAAGTCAATGTTATAGCGCCACCATCTGGCAACAGGAAGTGAGGTTTTTATCATATTTGTATGCCTTCCTGCTAGGGTATTCATCACATTCACACCAAATGGAGTCATCATGATCTGAGAATAGTCCTGACCCTAAATGACAAAAGGATTTTTGATATCTCAAACGGTTTGGCAATGGCGAGGCGTATAATACACACGTTACGCCCAAAAACAGGAAGTGGGCTTAATTCCGTTCTACATCATCTGATCGGGCTGATATTTTACAAATATATTCACTTTTGGAGTGCAATCACATCCATATCCACATTCATCTGGGCCTGGCTACACAGCGCCCCCTATGGCTCTTTTCTAATATTGTGGACATATACTTTCACGTAAATGCACCACGTCTGGTAGGCATAAGGGTCTCCTCAAGACACACACATTTCTCATTTGCATCCCTTAACTTTTCCCAACAGGAAGTGAGCTATTTTGGATTTTGTGTGTTTTTAAGTGTTTTTTCACGTACCAAACTTTGAAATACTCTTCCTAGGGGGTTCATCACAGTCACACAAAATGTGGTCAGCATGATATTATAGCCCTGACACACAACTGTGAACTGATTTTTAATAACTTGGAATGGAATGGCTATGGTCAGCCTTAAAATTAACTTGTAATGCTGCCCAAACAGGAAAATTATGTATTAAATCATTTCAAAAAGGTATTAAATTCTACATTGCCTGATTTTGAGGCTACAACTTTTCACATATGTTCATTGTTGGAGTGTCATCACATCCATTAAGCAATAATAGTTCACTATTTTCGCTGGAGACTCATTATATCCAGTCTTAAAACTTCAACGCAAGTCGCAACTGACTCTCCCATTTCTAATACGCGACTGCCATCTAGTGGCAAAGGTTAGTATTCTTTCTAATTTTCTTGGATAAAGTGATTTCTCAATGACAAGTTTTGTTTCTTTTTGCGAGCCAGTAACCATAACGATGTATGAGTAACAGCGGCAGCCTACGTGAGAAAATGTACTGACAACACCCAGCCCATAGCAACGTTTTTTTCATCTACCTTAATTATATGGATTGAATAACTAAAATAAAAGACAGGCTTTTACTGGCAGGAAAGTATCATATATTTAAAAGATTAACACCTATAATGCAGATCTTGCATTGAAGTTCAATGTTATTTGGTTTAAAAAAAAACGTAGTGTAGCATTTTAAGGACTCAACACAAAACAGCTGTTCGGAAAGTTGGGTTGAAAACCAAGAAGCCTTATTAAGGAATTCGAGCCGTTTCTATTTGACTTCATTCGATTGAAGTGAATGCCATAACCCAATTAAATGTAATTCGCGTCGCAATACACACAATCGCCTACACTGTCAACGTGAAATAAAAATATATAGAGGTTTAAATCGATCCTATATTGGGACATTTGTTATGATGGCTGGTGCAACGGGCATTTTCGGTACCGTTGACCATAAGCGAATGCTAGCAATTATATCATTACACTGACCAAGTCCTGTTAAAAAGCACATTTTTGGTTCCTTTGTGGAAACAGTGAAGTTGTCTACATAATCTATTCTACTCACAGACTAACTGCGTCGCTGTAACTTCCCCCCATTTCTGATACGGGGATTCCATTTATTGGCAGAAATTGGTACTTTTATTTTTTTCTTCCTTCAAGTGATTTTTCAACGATAGGTTTTTGTTTTTTTCTAGCGAGCCAGTAGGCATAACGATGTATGATTTACAGCTGCAGCCTACGTGACAAAATGTATTGACAACACCCAGCCCGACGTTTCTTTGCATCTATTTTCATTATATGAATTGAATATCTAAAATAAATATTAAAGACATTTAAAGACTTAAAGACAGGCTTTAACTGGCAGGAGAGTATCATATATTTAAAAGATTTACACATATAATGCAGATCTTGCATTGACGTTAAATGGTATTTTGTTAAAAAAAAAACGTATTGTAGCATTTTAAGGACTCAATACAAAACAGCTGTTCGGAAAGTTGGGTTGAAAACCAAGAAGCCTTATTAAGGAATTCGAGCCGTTTCTATTTGACTTCATTCGATTGAAGTGAATGCCGTAACCCAATTAAATGTAATTCGCGTCGCAATACACACAATCGCCTACACTGTCAACGTGAAATAAAAATATATAGAGGTTTAAATCGATCCTATATTGGGACATTTGTTATGATGGCTGGTGCAACGGGCATTTTCGGTACCGTTGACCAAAAGCGAATGCTAGCAATTATATCATTACACTGACCAAGTCCTGTTAAAAAGCACATTTTTGGTTCCTTTGTGGAAACAGTGAAGTTGTCTACATAATCTATTCT
Source organism: Conger conger (assembly GCF_963514075.1). NCBI lineage: Eukaryota > Metazoa > Chordata > Actinopteri > Anguilliformes > Congridae > Conger > Conger conger. Next base: position 54,203,238 of record NC_083768.1, on the reverse strand, counting down.
ACTCACAGACTAACTGCGTCGCTGTAACTTCCCCCCATTTCTGATACGGGGATTCCATTTATTGGCAGAAATTGGTACTTTTATTTTTTTCTTCATTCAAGTGATTTTTCAACGATAGGTTTTTGTTTTTTTCTAGCGAGCCAGTAGGCATAACGATGTATGATTTACAGCTGCAGCCTACGTGACAAAATGTATTGACAACACCCAGCCCGACGTTTCTTTGCATCTATTTTCATTATATGAATTGAATATCTAAAATAAATATTAAAGACATTTAAAGACTTAAAGACAGGCTTTAACTGGCAGGAGAGTATCATATATTTAAAAGATTTACACATATAATGCATATCTTGCATTGACGTTAAATGGTATTTTGTTAAAAAAAAACGTATTGTAGCATTTTCAGGACTCAATACAAAACTGCTGTTCGGAAAGTTAGCTTGAAAACCAAGAAGCCTTATTTAGGAATTCGCGCCGTTTCTATTTGACTTCATTCGATTGAAGTGAATGCCGTAACCCAATTAAATGGAATTCGCGTCGGAATACACATAATAGCCTACATTGTCAACGTGAAATAAAAATATATAGAGGTTTAAATCGATCCTATATTGGGACTTTTGTTATCATGGCTGGTGCAACGGGCATTTTCGGTACCATTGACCATAATCGAATGCTAGCATTTATATCATTAAACTGACCAAGTCCTGTTAAAAAGCACATTTTTGACTCCTTTGTGGAAACAGTGAAGTTGTCTACACAATATATTCTACTCACAGACTAACTGCGTCGCTGTAACTTCCCCCCATTTCTGAAACGGGGATTCCATTTATTGGCAAAAAGTGGTACTTTGATTTTTTTCTTCCTTCTAGTGATTTTTCAACGATAGGTTTTCGTTTTTTATATCGAGCCAGTAGGCATAACGATGTATGATTTACAGCTGCAGCCTACGTGACAAAATGTATTGACAACACCCAGCCTGACGTTTCTTTGCATCTATTTTCATTATTTTAATTGAATATCTAAAATAAATATTAAAGACATTTAATGACTGTCTTTAACTAGCAGGAGAGTGTCATATATTTAAAAGAGTAACACATGAAGTCAAAAAGAAACGGTAGCGTTTGAGGTGGCTCTGCTCGAACGCTGTGTTAACAAGAGACCGTTATGTTCAACAAAGGTATCGCATGCACGTCGTTGCCTAGCCTTTCCACTGTCTGTGTGAGTCAAAAAACAGGTCAGCTACGTTGGTTTACATGAATAGAAAACTTTCAGTTAAATCGCCAGCTATGTTCGTTTATTTTGCTTGTCATTAAACACGAATTAAGAGAACATACAATTTCGCTAGGAATTTTTGACTTAATATGAAAATACCGGATTGAGGGCAGAGACTTGGCATCTCCTTTAGATTTGGCTGAACAAATGCGTTTCAGGCAGCATAATTACCGGTGAAATGGAAAAGAATGATGCTGGCTAACTAGACTTTTAATGCAATATTATCCGACACTTCGGCGAGAAATTATTTAACCAAGATGAAAGGAAACATACAACATTTGGCCAATAGATGGCGCCCGTGTATAAGAGGGCAGTATACCTTAATGGTTTAGGCAGTGGATTAAGACATGCAAGGTCGGCGGTTCTATCCCCAGTGCGGTCACAATGAAGTTGAATAGTTTGTTTAAGCCAATGGTTTTATTTTGAGTGCATATTTATAACCGAATGACTTTTCAAGCATAAAATGTGCTTCTCGCTGTAAAATCTATGGAAATTAATTCATCTCTGCTCTCCATACAGGACTGTAGCACGTTATCACAATGTGTTTGTTGTTTTTGTTTCATTCTACATTGTCTGATGTGGCTGAAACTTCACACATGTTCATTTTTGGAGTGTAATCTCATCCATATACCAATAAAGGCTCAATGGCAAAGCGCCACCATCTGGCAACAGGAAGTGGCCTTAATTTCACTCGACATCTTCCGATGTGGCTGAAAATGTACAAATATGTTAATTATTGGAGTGTAATCAAATCCATAAACCATACACGGCTCAATATTATAGCGCCACCATCTGGCAAAAGGAAGTGAGGCTTATATCATTGATGCATTCCAATAGCAGCAGCAACATCTTCATTGATCAAAGGAGAATTCCTGTGCGCACTATACGTTGTCCAGGAAGGTGATTATTTCCAAAGTGTGTACATATTGTGAAACATGTCATTGGCACAACTATGCCACCAAGGCGGTTGCGCCCCTGGTGCTTGGGCCCGTTCATTGCTGCTTGCAGCTATATTTAGGGCCCAAGCACCGTAGGGTGCGAAGGACCCTATTGTTATTGGAAGGATTATTATTATTATTATTATTATTATTATTATTAGGGCCCAAGCACCGTAGGGTGCGAAGGACCCTATTGTTATTGGAAGGATTATTATTATTATTATTATTATTATTATTATTATTATTCTTTCTCTTCCGTCAAATGGGCATTTTTGAGGGCCTTGCCCTGGCTAAAAAGTCTTGAAATTTTGCAGACACATCAGAAGTGGTGGCCGTCAGGATGTATCAGATGCTCAGACCTGGGTTTGGCCGAGGGACTCCACAGCGCCCCCTATTGCACTGACCCCCCCCCCCCCCTGCATTGTTGTCTATTGTGGGCAGGCACTTTGAGCTACATGAACCTAATTTGGTATGCATGTGTGGCTCCTCAATTGAAACACATTTCTCATTCGCATTGATGCAAATATGCGAACAGGAAGTCAGCCATTTTGAATTTTGTGCGTTTTCACATGTACTACACTTTTAAGTACTCCTCCTAGGCGGTTCATTGCATTCACACCAAATGGGGTAAGAATGGTCTCAAGATTGTCATGATTCTAAATTGCCAGGATATTTTTGATATCTCAAACGGTATGGTCATGGCGAGGCGTACAATTTTTATGTCACGCCGCGCCAAAAGGAAGTGGCCATAATTTTGTGGTTTACATCGTCTGATCTGGCTGATATTTTACAAATATGTTCATTGTGTGAGTATACTCACATCCATGTCCCAAGAAGAAGTCAATGTTATAGCGCCACCATCTGGCAACAGGAAGTGAGGTTTTTATCATATTTGTATGTGTTCCTGCTAGGGTATTCATCACATTCACACCAAATGAAATCAGCATGATCTTAGGATAGTCCTGACCCTAAAAGCCAAACAGATTTTTAATATCTCAAATGGTTTGGCAATGGCGAGGCGTACAATACACACGTTACGAGCGAAAACAGGAAGTGGGCTTAATTCCGTTCTACATCGTCTGATTGGGCTGATATTTTACAGATATATTCACTGTTGGAGTGCAATCACATCCATATCCACATACAACTGGGCGAGGCTACGCAGCGCCCCCTATGGTTCTTTTCTAATATTGTGGACATATACTTTCACGTAAATTCACCCAATATGGTATGCATATGGGTCTCCTTAAGACACACACATTTCTCATTTGCATCCCTTAACTTTTCCAAACAGGAAGTGAGCTATTCTGGATTTTGTGTGTTTTTAAGTGTTTTTACACGTACCAAACTCTGAAATACTCCTCCTAGGGAGTTCATCACATTCACACCAAATGTGGTGAGAATGGTCTCAGGATAATCCTGATGCTAAATTGAAAGGATATTTCTGATATGTCAAACGGTACGGCTATGGCGAGGCGTACAATTTGAGGTCTCGCCGCGGCAACAGGAAGTGGTCGTAATTTCATTCTAGATGGTCTGATCTGGTTGATATTACAGAGAAATGTTCTTTGTGGGAGTGTAATCACATCCATATCCCAAAAATGACTCAATGTTATAGCGCCACCATCTGGCAACAGGAAGTGGCCTTAATTTTACTCGACATCTTTCGATGTGGCCGAAAATTTAGAAATATGTATATTGTTGGAGTGTAATTAAATCCATATTCCAAAAACGACTCAATGTTATAACGCCACCATCTGGAAACTAGAACATTGAATTGACCTTAATTTCACTCAACATCTTCCGATGTGGCTGAAAATTTTGAAATAGGTTTATTATTGGAGTGTAATCAAATTCAAAAACCATACACGGCTCAATATTATAGCGCCACCATCTGGCAACAGGAAGTGAGTGTTATATCATTGATGCATTCCAATAGCAACACCAACATCTTCATTGATCAAAGGGGAATTCCTGTGCACACTATACGTTGCCAAGGAAGGTGATTATTTCCAAAGTGTGTACATATTGTTAAACATGTCATTGGCACAACTATGCCACCAAGGCGGTTGCGCCCATGGTGCTTGGGCCCGTTCATTGCTGCTTGCAGCTATATTTATTATTATTATTCTTTTTCATCAGGCAAATGGGCTTTTTTGAGGGCCTTGCCATGCGTAAAAAGTCTTGACATTTTGCACACACATCTGAAGTGGTTGCTGTCAGGAGCTCTCAGATGCTCAGACCTGGGCGTGGCCGAGGGACTCCACAGCGCCCCCTATCGCATTGTCTTCTATTGTGGGCAGGCACTTTGAGCTACCTGCACCTAATTTGGTGGCCAAATAGCGCTCCTCGGTCCAAACACATTTCTCATTCGGATCTAATCAAATATCCAAACAGGAAGTCAGCCATTTTGGATTTTCTGAGTTTTACACGTACTACACTTTTAAGTACTCCTCCTAGGGGGTTCATCGCATTCACACCAACTGTGGTCAGAATGGTCTCAGGATAGTCATGATGCTAAATTGCCAGGATATTTTTGATAGGTCAAACGGGACAGTCACGGGGAGGATTACAATTTTTATGTCACGCCACGCCAACAGGAAGTGGCCATAATTTCATGGTCTACATTGTCTGATCTGGCTGATATTTTAGAAATTTGTTTATTGTTGGAGTGTAATCACATCCATATCCCAAGAACAGGTCAGTGTTATAGTGCCACCATCTGGCAATAGGAAGTGAGGTCTTTAACATATTTGTATGCCTTCCTGCTAGGGCATTCAGCACATACACACCAAATGCGGTCAGCATGATCGTAAGATAGTCCTTACGCTAAGTTGTGAAGGGATTTTTGATATCTCAAACGGTATAGAAATGGCGAGTCGTACAGTACACATATTGCGTGCAAAAAAATGACTTTTTTTTCGACATCGTCCGATCTGGCTGATATTTTACAAATATGTTCACTGTAGCAGTACAATATCAGATATATACATATCAATCGGGGCGTGGCTAGACAGCGCCCTCTATAATTATTATTCTCTTTTTTTTCAATGTATTTTGCATTTTTGAGGTGCTTGCCATGGATGGAAACTCACAGAATTTTGCACACACATGAGAAGTGTTGGCTGTCAGGATGTATCAGATGCTCAGACCTGGGCGTGGCCAAGGGACTCCACAGCGCCCCCTAATGCTTTGTCTTCTATTGTGGACAGGCACTTTGAGCAACCTTCACCTAATTTGGTATGCATGTGGGACTCCTCTGGACAAACACATTTCTCATTCGCATCAAATCAAATATGTAAACAGGAAGTCAGCCATTTTGAATTTTGTGCATTTTACACGTACTACACTTTTAAGTACTCCTCCTAGGGGGTTCATTGCATTCACACGAAATGTGGTGAAATTGGTCTCAGGATAGTCATGATACTAATTCCAAAGGATATTTTTGATATCTCAAACGGTATGGTCATGGCGAGGCGTACAATTTTTATGTCACGCCGCGCCAACAGGAAGTTGCCATAAATTCATGGTCTACATTGTCTGATCTGGCTGATATTTTACAAATATGTTCACTGTTAGAGTGTAATCACATCCAAATACCAAGAAGAAATCAATGTTATAGCGCCACCATCTGGCAACGGACGTGAGGTTTTTATCATGTTTGTATGCGTTCCTGCTAAGGTATTCATCACATTCACACCAAATGTAGAGATCATGATCGTAGAATAGTCCTGACCCTAAATGACGAAAGGATTTTTGATATCTCAAACGGTTTGGCAATGGCGAGGCGTATAATACACACGTTACGCCCAAAAACAGGAAGTGGGCTTAATTCCGTTCTACATCATCTGATCGGGCTGATATTTTACAAATATATTCACTTTTGGAGTGCAATCACATCCATATCCACATTCATCTGGGCGTGGCTACACAGCGCCCCCTATGGCTTTTTTCTAATATTGTGGACATATACTTTCACGTAAATGCACCACGTCTGGAAGGCATAAGGGTCTCCTCAAGACACACACATTTCTCATTTGCATCCCTTAACTTTTCCCAACAGGAAGTGAGCTATTTTGGATTTTGTGTGTTTTTAAGTGTTTTTTCACGTACCAAACTTTGAAATACTCTTCCTAGGGGGTTCATCACATTCACACAAAATGTGGTCAGCATGATATTATAGCCCTGACACACAACTATGAACTGATTTTTAATATCTTGGAATGGTATGGCTATGGTCAGCCTTAAAATTAACTTGTAATGCTGCCCAAACAGTTCATGTTTTAATACAATTATGTATTAAATAATTTCAAAAAGGTATTAAATTCTACATTGCCTGATTTTGAGGCTACAACTTTTCATATATGTTCATTGTTGGAGTGTCATCACATCCATTAAGCAATAATAGTTCACTATTTTCGCTGGAGACTCATTATATCCAGTCTTAAAACTTCAAGGCAAGTCGCAAATGACTCTCCCATTTCTAATACGCGACTGCCATCTACTGGCAAAACTTGGTATTGGTTCTCAAGTGATTTCTCAAATACAAGTTTTGTTTCTTTTTGCGAGCCAGTAACCATAACGATGTATGAGTAACAGCGGCAGCCTACGTGACAAAATGTACTGACAACACCCAGCCCACAGCAACGTTTTTTCTCATCCACCTTAATTTTATGGATTGAATAACTAAAATAAAAGACAGGCTTTTACTGGCAGGAAAGTATCATATATTTCAAAGATTAACACATATAATGCATATCTTGCAATGACGTTCAATGTTATTTGGTTCATAAAAAACCGTGTTGTAGCATTTTAAGGACTCAATACAAAACAGCTGTTCGGAAAGTTAGCTTGAAAACCAAGAAGCCTTATTAAGGATTTCGAGCCGTTTCTATTTGACTTCATTCGATTGAAGTGAATACCGTAACCCAATTAAATGTAATTCGCGTCGGAATACACATAATAGCCTACACTGTCAACGTGAAATAAAAATATATAGAGGTTTAAATCGATCCTATATTGGGACATTTGTTATGATGGCTGGTGCAACGGGCATTTTCGGTACCGTTGACCATAATCGAATGCTAGCATTTATATCATTACACTGACCAAGTCCTGTTAAAAAGCACATTTTTGGTTCCTTTGTGGAAACAGTGAAGTTGTCTACACAATCTATTCTACTCACAGACTAACTGCGTCGCTGTAACTTCCCCCCATTTCTGATACGGGGATTCCATTTATTGGCAGAAAGTGGAACTTTTATATTTTTCTTCCTTCAACTGATTTTTCAACGATAGGTTTTTTTTTTTTTTCTAGCGAGCCAGTAGGCATAACGATGTATGATTTACAGCTGCAGCCTACGTGACAAAATGTATTGACAACACCCAGCCCGACGTTTCTTTGCATCTATTTTCATTATATGAATAGAATATCTGAAATAAATATTAAAGACATTCAATGACTGTCTTTAACTGGTAGGAGAGTACCATATATTTAAAAGAGTCAAAAGTCAAAAAGAAACGTTAACGTTTGAGATGGCTCTGGTCGAACTCTGTGTTAACATGAGACCGTTATGTTCAACAAAGGTATGGCATGCAGGTCGTTGCGAGATGACGCGCATTGGCTAACAGCAGCCAGCCTGTCCACTGTCTGTGTGAGTCAAAAAACAGGTCAGCTACGTTTGTTTACATGAATAGAAAACTTTCAGTTAAATCGCCAGATATGTTAGTTTATTTTGCTTGTCATTAAACACGAATTAAGAGAACATACAATTTCGCTAGGAATTTTTGACTTAATATGAAAATACCGGATTGAGGGCAGAGACTTGGCATCTCCTTTAGATTTGGCTGAACAAATGCATTTCAGGCAGCATAATTACCAGTGAAATGGAAAAGAATGATGCTGGCTAACTCGACGTTTAATGCAATATTATCCGACACTTCGGAGAGAAATTATTTAACCAGGATAAAAGGAAACATACAACTTTTGGCCAATAGATGGCGTACGTGTATAAGAGGGCAGTATAACTTAATGGTTCAGACAGTGGATTAAGACATGCAAGGTCCGCGGTTCCATCCCCGGTGCGGCCACAATAAAGTTGAATAGTTTCTTTACGCCAATGGTTTTCATTTTGAGTGCATATTTATAACCGAATGACTTCTCAAGCGTAAATTGTGCCTCCCGCTGTAAAATCTATTGAAATTAATTCATCTCTGCTCTCCATACAGGACTGGAGCATATTATTACACTGTGCAAGCAAGAAGTAATTTTTGTTTCATTCTACATTGTCTGATGTGGCTGAAACTTCACACATGTTCATTTTTGGAGTGTAATCTCATCCATATACCAAGAAAGGCTCAATGGCATAGCGCCACCATCTGGGAACAGGAAGTGGCTTTAATTTTACTTGACATCTTCCAATTTGGCTGAAAATGTACAAATATGTTAATTATTGGAGTGTAATCAAATCCATGAACCATACACGGCTCAATATTATAGCGCCACCATCTGGCAATAGGAAGTGAGGCTTATATCATTGATGCATTCCAATAGCAGCAGCAACATCTTCATTGATCAAAGGGGAATTCCTGTGCACACTATACGTTGTCCAGGAAGGTGATTATTTCCAAAGTGTGTACATATTGTGAAACATGTAATTGGCGCAACTATGCCACCAAGGCGGTTGCGCCCATGGTGCTTGGGCCCGTTCATTGCTGCTTGCAGCTATATTTAGGGCCCAAGCACCGTAGGGTGCGAAGGACCCTATTGTTATTGGAAGGATTATTATTATTATTATTATTATTATTATTATTATTATTCTTTTTCTTCAGGCAAATGGGCTTTTTTGAGAGCCTTGCCATGCGTAAAAAGTCTTGACATTTTGCACACACATCAGAAGTGGTTGCTGTCAGGAGCTCTCAGATGCTCAGACCTGGGCGTGGCCGAGGGACTCCACAGCGCCCCCTATCGCATTGTCTTCTATTGTGGACAGGCACTTTGAGCTACCTTCACCTAATTTGGTGGCCATATAGCGCTCCTCGGTCCAAACACATTTCTTATTCGGATCTAATCAAATATCCAAACAGGAAGTCAGCCATTTTGGATTTTCTGCGTTTTACACGTACTACACTTTTAAGTACTCCTCCTAGGGGGTTCATCGCATTCACACCAACTGTGGTCAGAATGGTCTCAGGATATTCATGATGCTAAATTGCCAGGATATTTTTGATAGCTCAAACGGGACGGTCATGGGGAGGAGTACAATTTTTATGTCACGCCGCGCCAACAGGAAGTGGCCATAATTTCATGGTCTACATTGTCTGATCTGGCTGATATTTTAGAAATTTGTTTATTGTTGGAGTGTAATCACATCCATATCCCAAGAACGGGTCAATGTTATAGCGCCACCATCTGGCAATAGGAAGTGAGGTCTTTAACATATTTGTATGCATTCCTGCTAGGGCATTCAGCACATTCACACCAAATGCGGTCAGCATGATCTTAAGATAGTCCTTACACTAAATTGTGAAGGGATTTTTGATATCTCAAACGGTATAAAAATGGCGAGTCGTACAGTACACATATTGCGTGCAAAAAAATGACTTTTTTTTCGACATCGTCCGATCTGGCTGATATTTTACAAATATGTTCACTGTAGCAGTACAATATCAGATATATACATATCAATCGGGGCGTGGCTAGACAGCGCCCCCTATAATTATTATTCTCTTTTTTTTCAATGTATTTTGCATTTTTGAGGTGCTTGCCATGGATGGAAACTCACAGAATTTTGCACACACATGAGAAGTGTTGGCTGTCAGGATGTATCAGATGCTCAGACCTGGGCGTGGCCAAGGGACTCCACAGCGCCCCCTAATGCTTTGTCTTCTATTGTGGACAGGCACTTTGAGCTACCTTCACCTAATTTGGTATGCATGTGGGGCTCCTCTGGACAAACACATTTCTCATTCGCTTCGAATCAAATATGTAAACAGGAAGTCAGCCATTTTGAATTTTGTGCATTTTACACGTACTACACTTTTAAGTACTCCTCCTAGGGGGTTCATTGTATTCACACGAAATGTGGTCAAACTGGTCTCAGGATAGTCATGATACTAATTCCAAAGGATATTTTTGATATCTCAAACGGTATGGTCATGGCGAGGCGTACAATTTTCATGTCACGCCGCGCCAACAGGAAGTTGCCATAAATTCATGGTCTACATTGTCTGATCTGGCTGATATTTTACAAATATGTTCACTGTTAGAGTGTAATCACATCCAAATACCAACAAGAAATCAATGTTATAGCGCCACCATCTGGCAACGGACGTGAGGTTTTTATCATGTTTGTATGCGTTCCTGCTAAGATATTCATCACATTCACACCAAATGTAGTCATCATGATCTTAGAATAGTCCTGACCGTAATTGACGAAAGGATTTTTGATATCTCAAACGGTTTGGCAATGGCGAGGCGTATAATACACACGTTACGCGCAAAAACAGGAAGTGGGCTTAATTCCGTTCTACATCATCTGATCGGGCTGATATTTTACAAATATATTCACTTTTGGAGTGCAATCACATCCATATCCACATTCATCTGGGCGTGGCTACACAGCGCCCCCTATGGCTTTTTTCTAATATTGTGGACATATACTTTCACGTAAATGCACCACGTCTGGTAGGCATAAGGGTCTCCTCAAGACACACACATTTCTCATTTGCATCCCTTAACTTTTCCCAACAGGAAGTGAGCTATTTTGGATTTTGTGTGTTTTTAAGTGTTTTTTCACGTACCAAACTTTGAAATACTTTTCCTACGGGGTTCATCACATTCACACAAAATGTGGTCATCATGATATTATAGCCCTGACACACAACTATGAACTGATATTTAATATCTTGGAATGGTATGGCTATGGTCAGCCTTAAAATTAACTTGTAATGCTGCCCAAATAGGAAAATTATATATTAAATAATTTCGAAAAGGTATTAAATTCTACATTGCCTGATTTTGAGGCTACATCTTTTCACATATGTTCATTGTTGGAGTGTCATCACATCCATTAAGCAATAATAGTTTACTATTTTCGCTGGAGACTCATTATCTCCAGTCTTAAAACTTCAACTCAAGTCGCAACTGACTCTCTCATTTCTTATACGCGACTGCCATCTAGTGGCAAAGGTTAGTATTCTTTCTAATTTTCGGTATTGTTTCTCTTTTTCTTGGATAAAGTGATTTCTCAACGACAAGTTTTGTTTCTTTTTGCGAGCCAGTAACCATAACGATGTATGAGTAACAGCGGCAGCCTACATGACAAAATGTACTGAAAACACCCAGCCCACAGCAACGTTTTTTCTCATCTATCTTAATTAACTCGATTGAATAACTAAAATAAAAAACAGGCTTTTACTGGCAGGAAAGTATCATATATTTAAAAGATTAACACATATAATGCATATATTGCTTTGACGTTCAATGTTATTTGGATTTTAAAAAAACCGTATTGTAGCATTTTAAGGACTCAATACAAAACAGCTGTTCGGAAAGTTGGCTTGAAAACCAAGAAGCCTTATTAAGGAATTCGAGCCGTTTCTATTTGACTTCATTCGATTGAAGTGAATGCCGTAACCCAATTAAATGTAATTCGCGTCGGAATACACATAACAGCCTACACTGTCAACGTGAAATAAAAATATATAGAGGTTTAAATCGATCCTGTATTGGGACATTTGTTATGATGGCTGGTGCAACGGGCATTTTCGGTACCGTTGACCATAATCGAATGCTAGCATTTATATCATTACACTGACCAAGTCCTGTTAAAAAGCACATTTTTGGTTCCTTTGTGGAAACAGTGAAGTTGTCTACACAATCTGTTCTACTCACAGACTAACTGCGTCGCTGTAACTTCCCCCAATTTCTGATACGGCGATTCAATTTATTGGCAGAAAGTGGTACTTTCATTTTTTTCTTCCTTCAAGTGATTTTTCAACGATAGGTTTTTGTTTTTTTCTAGCGAGCCAGTAGGCATAACGATGTATGATTTACAGCTGCAGCCTACGTGACAAAATGTATTGACAACACCCAGCCCGACGTTTCTTTGCATCTATTTTCATTACATGAATTGAATAACTAAAATAAATATTAAAGACATTTAAAGACTTAAAGACAGGCTTTAACTGGCAGGAGAGTATCATATTTTTAAAAGATTAACACATGAAGTCAAAAAGAAACTTTAGCGTCTGAGGTGGCTCTGCTCGAACGCTGTGTTAACATGAGACCGTTTTGTTCAACAAAGGTATCACATGCAGGTCGTTGCGAGATGACACGCACGGGCTAACAGCAGCCAGCCAGTCCACTGTCTGTGTGAGTCAAAAAACAGGTCAGCTACGTTGGTTTACATGAATAGAAAACTTTCAGTTAAATCGCCAGCTATGTTAGTTTATTAGGCTTGTCATTAAACATGAATTAAGAGAACATACAATTTCGCTAGGAATTTTTGACTTAATATGAAAATACCGGATTGAGGGCAGAGACTTGGCATCTCTTTTAGATTTGGCTGAACAAATGCGTTTCAGGCAGCATAATTACCAGTGAAATGGAAAAGAATGATGCTGGTTAACTAGACGTTTCGTGCAATATTATCCGACACTTCGTAGAGAAATTATTAAACCAAGATAAAAGGAGACATTTGGCCAATAGATGGCACCCGTGTATAAGCGGGCAGTATAGCGTAATGGTTAGGGCGGTGGATTAAGGCACGCAAATTCAGCCGTTCGATCCCCGCTGCAGCCACAATGAATTTGAATAGTTTCTTGAAGCCAATTGTTTTCATTTTGAGTGCATGTTTATGGCCTAATGACTTTTCAAGCATAAATTGTGCCTCCCCGTGTAAAAACTATGGAAATTAATTAATCTCTGCTCTCCATACAGGACTGTAGCATGTTATCACAATGTGCAAGCAAGACGTTATTTTTATTTCATTCTACATTGTCTGATGTGGCTGAAACTTCACACGTTCATTTTTGGAGTGTAATCTCATCCATTTTCCAATAAAGGCTAAATGGCAAAGCGCCACCCGCTGGCAACAGGAAGTGAGCCTTATATTGCATTCTTAAGCATTATTTTTCAATGGGTTCATGACATTCACGGTAAATGTGGTCAGCATGATGCTAGGATGGTCCTGACAAAACAGATTTTTGATTTACTGGGATGATATAGCTATGGTCAGGCACATAAAAAACACATCATGCCAGACAAACAGGAAGTGGTCATACTTAAATTCTCCAATGTCTGATGTGACTGCAACTTTACACAGATGCTCAGTGTTGGAGTGTAATCAAATCCATATTCCAAAAACGACTCAATGTTATAGCAGCATCATCTGGAAACAGGAATTGACCTTAATTTCGCTGAACATCTTCCGATGTGGCTGAAAATGTACAAATATGTTTATTTCTGGAGTGTAATCAAATTCAAAAAACATACACGGATCAATAATATAGCGCCACCATCTGGCAACAGGAAGTGAGGCTTATATCATTGATGCATTCCAATAGCAGCGCCAACATCTTCATTGATCAAAGGGAAATTCCTGTGCACACTATACGTTGTCCAGGAAGGTGATTATTTCCAAAGTGTGTACATGTTGTGAAACATGTCATTGGCAGAACTATGCCACCAAGGCGGTTGCCCCCATGGGGCTTGGGCCCGTTCATTGCTGCTTGCAGCTATATTTATTATTATTATTCTTTTTTCTATATGCAAATGGGCCTTTTTGAGGTGCTTGCCATGCATAAAAAGTCTGGGAATTTTGCACACACATCAGAAATGAGGACCTTCAGGATCGATTAGATGCTCAGACCTGGGCGTGGCCGAGAGACTCCACAGCGCCCCCTATCGCATTGTCATCTATTGTGGGCAGGCACTTTGAGCTACCATCACAAAATTTAGTACGCTTATAGCACTCCTCGGTCCAAACACATTTCTCATTCGCATCTAATCAAATATACAAACAGGAAGTCAGCCATTTTGGATTTTGTGCGTTTTACACGTACTGCACTTTTAAGTACTCCTCCTAGGGGGTTCATCACATTCACACCACCTGTGGTCAGAATGGTCTCAGGATATTCATGATGCTAAATTGCCAGGATATTTTTGATAGCTCAAACGGGACGGTCCTGGGCAGGCGTATAATTTTTATGTCACGCCACGCCAACAGGAAGTGGCCGTAATTTCATGGTCTACATCGTCTGATCTGGCTGATATTTTAGAAATACGTTTATTGTTGGAGTATAATCACATCCATATCCCAAGAACGGGTCAATGTTATAGCGCCACCATCTGGCAACAGGAAGTGAGGTCTTTATCATATTTGTATGCCTTCCTGCTAGGGCTTTCATCACATTCACACGAAATGTGGTCAGCATGATCTTAGGATAGTCAGGACCATAAGCTGTGAAGGGATTTTTGATATCTCAAACGGTATGGAAATGGCGAGTCGTACAGTACACATATTGCGTGCAAAAAAATGACTTTTTTTTTGACATCGTCCGATCTGGCTGATATTTTACAAATATGTTCACTGTTGGAGTACAATATGGAATATATACATATCAATCGGGGCGTGGCTAGACAGCGCCCCCTATAATTATTATTCTCTTTTTTTTCAATGTATTTTGCATTTTTGAGGTGCTTGCCATGGATGAAAATGCACAGAATTTTGCACACACATGAGAAGTGTTGGCTGTCAGAAAGTATCAGATGCTCAGACCTGGGCGTGGCCGAGGGACTCCACAGCGCCCCCTAATGCTTTTTCTTCTATTGTGGACAGGCACTTAGAGCAACCTTCACCTAATTTGGTATGCATGTGGGGCTCCTCTGGACAAACACATTTCTCTTTCGCATCCAATCAAATATGTGAACAGGAAGTCAGCCATTTTGAATTTTGTGCATTTTACACGTACTACACTTTTAAGTACTCCTCCGAGGGGGTTCATTGCATTCACACGAAATGTGGTGAAAGCGGTCTCAGGATAGTCATGATACTAATTCCAAAGGATATTTTTGATATCTCAAACGGTATGGTCATGGCGAGGCGTACAATTTTCATGTCACGCCGCGCCAACAGGAAGTTGCCATAAATTCATGGTCTACATTGTCTGATCTGGCTGATATTTTACAAATATGTTCACTGTTAGAGTGTAATCACATCCATATACCAAGAAGAAGTCAATGTTATAGCGCCACCATCTGGCAACAGGAAGTGAGGTTTTTATCATGTTTGTATTCGTTCCTGCTAGGGTATTCATCACATTCACACCAAATGTAGTCAGCATGATCTTAGAATAGTCCTGACCCTAAATGACAAAAGGATTTTTGATATCTCAAACGGTTTGGCAATGGCGAGGCGTATAATACACAAGTTAGACCCAAAAACAGGAAGTGGGTTTAATTCCGTTCTACATCATCTGATCGGGCTGATATTTTGCAAATATATTCACTTTTGGAGTGCAATCACATCCATATCCACATTCATCTGGGCGTGGCTACACAGCGCCCCCTATGGCTTTTTTCTAATATTGTGGACACATACTTTCACGTAAATGCACCACGTCTGGTAGGCATAAGGGTCTCCTCAAGACACACACATTTCTCATTTGCATCCCTTAACTTTTCCCAACAGGAAGTGAGCTATTTTGGATTTTGTGTGTTTTAAAGTGTTTTTTTTCATGTACCAAACTTTGAAATACTCTTCCTAGGGGGTTCATCACATTCACACAAAATGTGGTCAGCATGATATTATAGCCCTGACACACAACTATGAACTGATTTTTAATATCTTGGAATGGTATGGCTATGGTCAGCCTTAAAATTAACTTGTAATGCTGCCCAAATAGGAAAATTATATATTAAATAATTTCAAAAAGGTATTAAATTCTACATTGCCGGATTTTGAGGCAACAACTTTTCACATATGTTCATTGTTGGAGTGTCATCACATCCATTAAGCAATAATAGTTCACTATTTTCGCTGGAGACTCATTATATCCAGTCTTAAAACTTCAACGAGAGTCGCAAATGACTCTCCCATTTCTAATACGCGACTGCCATCTACTGGCAAAAGTTGGTATTGTATATATCTTGCAATGACGTTCAGTGTTATTTGGTTTAAAAAAACCGTGTTGTCGCATTTTAAGGACTCAATACAAAACAGCTGATCGGAAAGTTAGCTTGAAAACCAAGAAGCCTTATTAAGGAATTCGAGCCGTTTCTATTTGACTTCATTCGATTGAAGTGAATGCCGTAACCCAATTAAATGTAATTCGCGTCGGAATACACATAATTGCCTACACTGTCAACGTGAAATAAAAATATATAGAGGTTTAAATCGATCCTATATTGGGACATTTGTTATGATGGCTGGTGCAACGGGCATTTTCGGTACCGTTGACCATAATCGAATGCTAGCATTTATATCATTACACTGACCAAGTCCTGTTAAAAAGCACATTTTTGGTTCCTTTGTGGAAACAGTGAAGTTGTCTACACAATCTATTCTACTCACAGACTAACTGCGTCGCTGTAACTTCCCCCCATTTCTGATACGGGGATTCCATTTATTGGCAGAAAGTGGAACTTTTATTTTTTTCTTCCTTCAACTGATTTTTCAACGATAGGTTTTTGTTTTTTTTCTAGCAGCAGGAGGCATAACGATGTATGATTTACAGCTGCAGCCTACGTGACAAAATGTATTGACAACACCCAGCCCGACGTTTCATTGCATCTATTTTCATTATATGAATAGAATATCTGAAATAAATATTAAAGACATTTAATGACTGTCTTTAACTGGCAGGAGAGTAGCATATATTTAAAAGAGTCAAAAGTCAAAAAGAAACGTTAACGTTTGAGATGGCTCTGGTCGAACTCCGTTATGTTCAACAAAGGTATGGCATGCAGGTCGTTGCGAGATGACGCGCATTGGCTAACAGCAGCCAGCCTGTCCACTGTCTGTGTGAGTCAAAAAACAGGTCAGCTACGTTTGTTTACATGAATAGAAAACTTTCAGTTAAATCGCCAGATATGTTAGTTTATTATGCTTGTCATTAAACACGAATTAAGAGAACATACAATTTCGCTAGGAATTTTTGACTTAATATGAAAATACCGGATTGAGGGCAGAGACTTGGCATCTCCTTTAGATTTGGCTGAACAAATGCGTTTCAGGCAGCATAATTACCGGTGAAATGGAAAAGAATGATGCTGGCTAACTAGACGTTTAATGCAATATTATCCGACACTTCGGAGAGAAATTATTTAACCAAGATAAAAGGAAACATACAACTTTTGGCCAATAGATGGCGCCCGTGTATAAGAGGGCAGTATAGCTTAATGGTTCAGACAGTGGATTAAGACATGCAAGGTCCGTGGTTCCATCCCCGGTGTGGCCACAATAAAGTTGAATAGTTTCTTTACGCCAATGGTTTTATTTTGAGTGCATATTTATAACCGAATGACTTCTCAAGCGTAAATTGTGCCTCCCGCTGTAAAATCTATTGAAATTAATTAATCTCTGCTCTCCATACAGGACTGGAGCATATTATTACACTGTGCAAGCAAGAAGTAATTTTTGTTTCATTCTACATTGTCTGATGTGGCAGAAACTTCACACATGTTCATTTTTGGAGTGAAATCTCATCCATATACCAAGAAAGGCTCAATGGCATAGCGCCACCATCTGGCAACAGGAAGTGGCTTTAATTTTACTTGACATCTTCCAATTTGGCTGAAAATGTACAAATATGTTAATTATTGGAGTGTAATCAAATCCATGAACCATACACGGCTCAATATTATACCGCCACCATCTGGCAACAGGAAGTGGCTTAAATTTTACTTGACATCTTCCAATTTGGCTGAAAATGTACAAATATGTTAATTATTAGACTGAAATCAAATCCATAAACCATACATGGCTCAATATTATAGTGCCACCATCTGGCAATAGGAAGTGAGGCTTATATCATTGATGCATTCCAATAGCAGCAGAAACATCTTCATTGATCAAAGGGGAATTCCTGTGCACACTATACGTTGTCCAGGAAGGTGATTATTTCCAAAGTGTGTACATATTGTGAAACATGTCATTGGCACAACTATGCCACCAAGGCGGTTGCGCCCATGGTGCTTGGGCCCGTTCATTGCTGCTTGCACCTATATTTAGGGCCCAAGCACCGTAGGGTGCGAAGGACCCTATTGTTATTGGAAGGATTATTATTAGGGCCCAAGCACCGTAGGGTGCGAAGGACCCTATTGTTATTGTAAAGATTATTATTATTATTATTATTAGGGCCCAAGCACCGTAGGGTGCGAAGGACCCTATTGTTATTGGAAGGATTATTATTATTATTATTATTATTATTATTATTCTTTTTTTTTCAATGTTTTGTGCATTTTTGAGGTGCTTGCCATGGATGAAAACTCACAGAATTTTGCAGACACATCAGAAGTGGTGGCTGTCAGGTTGTCTCAGATGCTCAGACCTGGGCGTGGCTGAGGGACTCCACAGCGCCCCCTATCGCATTGTCATCTATTGTGGGCAGGCACTTTGAGCTACCTTCACAAAATTTAGTAGGCATATAGCACTCCTCGGTCCAAACACATTTCTCATTCGCATCTAATCAAATATACAAACAGGAAGTCAGCCATTTTGGATTTTGTGCGTTTTACACGTACTGCACTTTTAAGTACTCCTCCTAGGGGGTTCATCACATTCACACCACCTGTGGTCAGAATGGTCTCAGGATATTCATGATGCTAAATTGGCAGGATATTTTTGATAGCTCAAACGGGACGGTCCTGGGGAGGCGTATAATTTTTATGTCACGCCACGCCAACAGGAAGTGGCCGTAATTTCATGGTCTACATCGTCTGATCTGGCTGATATTTTAGAAATACGTTTATTGTTGGAGGCTAATCACATCCATATCCCAAGAACGGGTCAATGTTATAGCGCCACCATCTGGCAACAGGAAGTGAGGTCTTCATCATATTTGAATGCCTTCCTGCTAGGGCATTCATCACATTCACACGAAATGTGGTCAGCATGATCGTAGGATAGTCATGACCATAAGCTGTGAAGGGAATTTTGATATCTCAAACGGTATGGAAATGGCGAGTCGTAAAGTACACATATTGCGTGCAAAAAAATGACTTTTTTTTCGACATCGTCCGATCTGGCTGATATTTTACATATATGTTCACTGTTGGAGTACAATATGAAATATGTACATATCAATCGGGGCATGGCTAGACAGCGCCCCCTATAATTATTATTCTCTTTTTTTTCAATGTATTTTGCATTTTTGAGGTGCTTGCCATGGATGAAAACTCACAGAATTTTGCACACACATGAGAAGTGTTGGCTGTCAGGATGTATCAGATGCTCAGACCTGGGCGTCGCCGAGGGACTCCACAGCGCCCCCTAATGCTTTGTCTTCTATTGTGGACAGGCACTTGGAGCTACCTTCACCTAATTCTGTATGCATGTGGGGCTCCTCTGGACAAACACATTTCTTTTTCGCATCCAAGCAAATATGTGAACAGGAAGTCAGCCATTTTGAATTTTGTGCATTTTACACGTACTACACTTTTAAGTACTCCTCCTAGGGGGTTTATTGCATTCACACGAAATGTGGTCAAAGTGGTCTCAGGATAGTCATGATTCTAATTCCGAAGGATATTTTTGATATCTCAAACGGTATGGTCATGGCGAGGCGTACAAGTTTCATGTCACGCCGCGCCAACAGGAAGTAGCCATAAATTCATGGTCTACATTGTCTGATCTGGCTGATATTTTACAAATATGTTCACTGTTAGAGTGTAATCACATCCATATACCAAGAAGAAATCAATGTTATAGCGCCACCATCTGGCAACGGACGTGAGGTTTTTATCATGTTTGTATGCGTTCCTGCTAGAGTATTCATCACATTCACACTAAATGTAGTCATCATGATCGTAGAATAGTCCTGACCCTAAATGACGAAAGGATTTTTGATATCTCAAACGGTTTGGCAATGGCGAGGCGTATAATACACACGTTACACCCAAAAACAGGAAGTGGGCTTAATTCCGTTCTACATCATCTGATCGGGCTGATATTTTGCAAATATATTCACTTTTGGAGTGCAATCACATCCATATCCACATTCATCTGGGCGTGGCTACACAGCGCCCCCTATGGCTTTTTTTTAATATTGTGGACACATACTTTCACGTAAATGCACCACGTCTGGTAGGCATAAGGGTCTCCTCAAGACACACACATTTCTCATTTGCATCCCTTAACTTTTCCCAACAGGAAGTGAGCTATTTTGGATTTTGTGTGTTTTTAAGTGTTTTTTCACGTACCAAACTTTGAAATACTCTTCCTAGGGGGTTCATCACATTCACACAAAATGTGGTCAGCATGATATTATAGCCCTGACACACAACTATAAACTGATTTTTAATATCTTGGAATGGTATGGCTATGGTCAGCCTTAAAATTAACTTGTAATGCTGCCCAAACAGTTCATGTTTTAATACAATTATGTATTAAATAATTTCAAAAAGGTATTAAATTCTACATTGCCTGATTTTGAGGCTACAACTTTTCACATATGTTCATTGTTGGAGTGTCATCACATCCATTAAGCAATAATAGTTCACTATTTTCGCTGGAGACTCATTATATCCAGTCTTAAAACTTCAACGCAAGTCGCAAATGACTCTCCCATTTCTAATACGCGACTGCCATCTACTGGCAAAAGTTGGTATTGTTTCTCAAGTAATACGTCAATGACAAGTTTTGTTTCTTTTTGCGAGCCAGTAACCATAACGATGTATGAGTAACAGCGGCAGCCTACGTGACAAAATGTACTGACAACACCCAGCCCACAGCAACGTGTTTTCTCATCCACCTTAATTATATGGATTGAATAACTAAAATAAAAGACAGGCTTTTACTGGCAGGAAAGTATCATATATTTCAAAGATTAACACATATAATGCATATCTTGCAATGACGTTCAATGTTATTTGGTTCATAAAAAACCGTGTTGTAGCATTTTAAGGACTCAATACAAAACAGCTGTTCGGAAACTTAGCTTGAAAACCAAGAAGCCTTATTATGGATTTCGAGCCGTTTCTATTTGACTTCATTCGATTGAAGTGAATGCCGTAACCCAATTAAATGTAATTCGCGTCGGAATACACATAATAGCCTACACTGCCAACGTGAAATAAAAATATATAGAGGTTTAAATCGATCCTATATTGGGACATTTGTTATGATGGCTGGTGCAACGGGCATTTTCGGTACCGTTGACCATAATCGAATGCTAGCATTTATATCATTACACTGACCAAGTCCTGGTAAAAAGCACATTTTTGGTTCCTTTGTGGAAACAGTGAAGTTGTCTACACAATCTATTCTACTCACAGACTAACTGCGTCGCTGTAACTTCCCCCCATTTCTGATACGGGGATTCCATTTATTGGCAGAAAGTGGAACTTTTATATATTTCTTCCTTCAACTGATTTTTCAACGATAGGTTTTTTTTTTTTTTTTCTAGCGAGCCAGTAGGCATAACGATGTATGATTTACAGCTGCAGCCTACGTGACAAAATGTATTGACAACACCCAGCCCGACGTTTCTTTGCATCTATTTTCATTATATGAATAGAATATCTGAAATAAATATTAAAGACATTTAATGACTGTCTTTATCTGGCAGGAGAGTAGCATATATTTAAAAGAGTCAAAAGTCAAAAAGAAACGTTAACGTTTGAGATGGCTCTGGTCGAACTCTGTGTTAACATGAGACCGTTATGTTCAACAAAGGTATGGCATGCAGATCGTTGCGAGATGACGCGCATTGGCTAACAGCAGCCAGCCTGTCCACTGTCTGTGTGAGTCAAAAAACAGGTCAGCTACGTTTGTTTACATGAATAGAAAACTTTCAGTTAAATCGCCAGATATGTTAGTTTATTAGGCTTGTCATTAAACACGAATTAAGAGAACATACAATTTCGCTAGGAATTTTTGACTTAATATGAAAATACCGGATTGAGGGCAGAGACTTGGCATCTCCTTTAGATTTGGCTGAACAAATGCGTTTCAGGCAGCATAATTACCGGTGAAATGGAAAAGAATGATGCTGGCTAACGAGACGTTTAATGCAATATTATCCGACACTTAGGAGAGAAATTATTTAACCAGGATAAAAGGAAACATACAACTTTTGGCCAATAGATGGCGTACGTGTATAAGAGGGCAGTATAGCTTAATGGTTCAGACAGTGGATTAAGACATGCAAGGTCCGCGGTTCCATGCCCGGTGCGGCTACAATAAAGTTGAATAGTTTCTTTACGCCAATGGTTTTATTTTGAGTGCATATTTATAACCGAATGACTTCTCAAGCGTAAATTGTGCCTCCCGCTGTAAAATCTATGGAAATTAATTCATCTCTGCTCTCCATACAGGACTGGAGCATATTATTACAATGTGCAAGCAAGAAGTAATTTTTGTTTCATTCTACATTATCTGATGTGGCAGAAACTTCACACATGTTCATTTTTGGAGTGTAATCTCATCCATATACCAAGAAAGGCTCAATGGCATAGCGCCACCATCTGGCAACAGGAAGTGGCTTTAATTTTACTTGACATCTTCCAATTTGGCTGAAAATGTACAAATATGTTAATTATTGGAGTGTAATCAAATCCATAAACCATACACGGCTCAATATTATAGCGCCACCATCTGGCAACAGGAAGTGGCTTTAATTTTACTCGACATCTTCCAATTTGGCTGAAAATGTAGAAATATGTTCATTTTTGGAGTGAAATCTAATCCATAAACCATACACAGCTCAATATTATAGCGCCACCATCTGGCAATAGGAAGTGAGGCTTATATCATTGATGCATTCCAATAGCAACACCAACATCTTCATTGATCAAAGGGGAATTCCTGTGCACACTATTCGTTGTCCCGGAAGGTGATTATTTCTAAAGTGTGTACATATTGTTAAACATGTCATTGGCACAACTATGCCACCAAGGCGGTTGCGCCCATGGTGCTTGGGCCCGTTCATTGCTGCTTGCAGCTATATTTAGGGCCCAAGCACCGTAGGGTGCGAAGGACCCTATTGTTATTGTAAAGATTATTATTATTATTAGGGCCCAAGCACCGTAGGGTGCGAAGGACCCTATTGTTATTGGAAGGATTATTATTATTATTATTATTATTATTATTATTATTATTCTTTTTCTTCAGGCAAATGGGCTTTTTTGAGGGCCTTGCCATGCGTAAAAAGTCTTGACATTTTGCACACACATCAGAAGTGGTTGCTGTCAGGAGCTCTCAGATGCTCAGACCTGGGCGTGGTCGAGGGACTCCACAGCGCCCCCTATCGCATTGTCTTCTATTGTGGGCAGGCACTTTGAGCTACCTGCACCTAATTTGGTGGCCATATAGCGCTCCTCGGTCCAAACACATTTCTCATTCGGATCTAATCAAATATCCAAACAGGAAGTCAGCCATTTTGGATTTTCTGAGTTTTACACGTACTACACTTTTAAGTACTCCTCCTAGGGGGTTCATCGCATTCACACCACCTGTGGTCAGAATGGTCTCAGGATAGTCATGATGCTAAATTGCCAGGATATTTTTGATAGCTCAAACGGGACGGTCATGGGGAGGAGTACAATTTTTATGTCACGCCGCGCCAACAGGAAGTGGCCATAATTTCATGGTCTACATTGTCTGATCTGGCTGATATTTTAGAACTTTGTTTATTGTTGGACTACAATCACATCCATATCCCAAGAACAGGTCAATGTTATAGCGCCACCATCTGGCAACAGGAAGTGTGGTCTTTAACATATTTGTATGCATTCCTGCTAGTGCATTCAGCACATTCACACCAAATGCGGACAGCATGATCTTAAGATAGTCCTTACGCTAAGTTGTGAAGGGATTTTTGATATCTCAAACGGTATGGAAATGGCGAGTCGTACAGTACACATATTGCGTGCAAAAAAATGACTTTTTTTTCGACATCGTCCGATCTGGCTGATATTTTACAAATATGTTCACTGTAGCACTACAATATCAGATATATACATATCAATCGGGGCGTGGCTAGACAGCGCCCCCTATAATTATTATTCTCTTTTTTTTCAATGTATTTTGCATTTTTGAGGTGCTTGCCATGGATGGAAACTCACAGAATTTTGCACACACATGAGAAGTGTTGGCTGTCAGGATGTATCAGATGCTCAGACCTGGGCGTGGCCAAGGGACTCCACAGCGCCCCCTAATGCTTTGTCTTCTATTGTGGACAGGCAATTTGAGCTACCTTCACCTTATTTCGTACGCATGTGGGGCTCCTCTGGACAAACACATTTCTCATTCGCATCGAATCAAATATGTAAACAGGAAGTCAGCCATTTTGAATTTTGTGCATTTTACACGTACTACACTTTTAAGTACTCCTCCTAGGGGGTTCATTGCATTCACACGAAATGTGGTCAAAGTGGTCTCAGGATAGTCATGATACTAATTCCACAGGATATTTTTGATATCTCAAACGGTATGGTCATGGCGAGGCGTACAATTTTCATGTCACGCCGCGCCAACAGGAAGTTGCCATAAATTCATGCTCTACATTGTCTGATCTGGCTGATATTTTACAAATATGTTCACTGTTAGAGTGTAATCACATCCAAATACCAAGAAGAAATCAATGTTATAGCGCCACCATCTGGCAACGGACGTGAGGTTTTTATCATGTTTGTATGCGTTCCTGCTAAGGTATTCATCACATTCACACCAAATGTAGTCATCATGATCTTAGAAAAGTTCCGACCCTAAATGACGAAAGGATTTTTGATATCTCAAACGGTTTGGCAATGGCGAGGCGTATAATATACACGTTACGCCCAAAAACAGGAAGTGGGCTTAATTCCGTTCTACATCATCTGATCGGGCTGATATTTTACAAATATATTCACTTTTGGAGTGCAATCACATCCATATCCACATTCATCTGGGCGTGGCTACACAGCGCCCCCTATGGCTTTTTTCTAATATTGTGGACACATACTTTCACGTAAATGCACCACGTCTGGTAGGCATAAGGGTCTCCTCAAGACACACACATTTCTCATTTGCATCCCTTAACTTTTCTCAACAGGAAGTGAGCTATTTTGGATTTTGTGTGTTTTTAGGTGTTTTTTCACGTACCAAACTTTGAAATACTCTTCCTAGGGGGTTCATCACATTCACACAAAATGTGGTCAGCATGATATTATAGCCCTGACACACAACTATGAACTGATTTTTAATATCTTGGAATGGTATGGCTATGGTCAGCCTTAAAATTTACTTGAAATGCTGCCCAAACAGTTCATGTTTTAATACAATTATGTATTAAATAATTTCATAAAGGTATTAAATTCTACATTGCCTGATTTTGAGGCTACAACTTTTCACATATGTTCATTGTTGGAGTGTCATCACGTCCATTAAGCAATAATAGTTCACTATTTTCGCTGGAGACTCATTATATCCAGTCTTAAAACTTCAACGCAAGTCGCAAATGACTCTCCCATTTCTAATACGCGACTGCCATCTACTGGCAAAAGTTGGTATTGTTTCTCAAGTGATTTCTCAATGACAAGTTTTGTTTCTTTTTGCGAGCCAGTAACCATAACGATGTATGAGTAACAGCGGCAGCCTACGTGACAAAATGTACTGACAACACCCAGCCCACAGCAACGTTTTTTCTCATCCACCTTAATTATATGGATTGAATAACTAAAATAAAAGACAGGCTTTTACTGGCAGGAAAGTATCATATATTTCAAAGATTAACACATATAATGCATATCTTGCAATGACGTTCAATGTTATTTGGTTCATAAAAAACCGTGTTGTAGCATTTTAAGGACTCAATACAAAACAGCTGTTCGGAAACTTAGCTTGAAAACCAAGAAGCCTTATTATGGATTTCGAGCCGTTTCTATTTGACTTCATTCGATTGAAGTGAATGCCGTAACCCAATTAAATGTAATTCGCGTCGGAATACACATAATAGCCTACACTGCCAACGTGAAATAAAAATATATAGAGGTTTAAATCGATCCTATATTGGGACATTTGTTATGATGGCTGGTGCAACGGGCATTTTCGGTACCGTTGACCATAATCGAATGCTAGCATTTATATCATTACACTGACCAAGTCCTGTTAAAAAGCACATCACCTTTGTGGAAACAGTGAAGTTGTCTACACAATCTATTCTACTCACAGACTAACTGCGTCGCTGTAACTTCCCCCCATTTCTGATACGGGGATTCCATTTATTGGCAGAAAGTGGAACTTTTATATTTTTCTTCCTTCAAGTGATTTTTCAACGATAGGTTTTTGTTTTTTTTCCAGCGAGCCAGTAGGCATAACGATGTATGATTTACAGCTGCAGCCTACGTGACAAAATGTATTGACAACACCCAGCCCGACGTTTCTTTGCATCTATTTTCATTTTTGAATAGAATATCTGAAGTAAATATTAAAGACATTTAATGACTGTCTTTAACTGGCAGGAGAGTAGCTTATATTTAAAAGAGTCAAAAGTCAAAAAGAAACGTTAACGTTTGAGATGGCTCTGGTCGAACTCTGTGTTAACATGAGACCGTTATGTTCAACAAAGGTATGGCATGCAGGTCGTTGCGAGATGACGCGCATTGGCTAACAGCAGCCAGCCTGTCCACTGTCTGTGTGAGTCAAAAAAACAGGTCAGCTACGTTTGTTTACATGAATAGAAAACTTTCAGTTAAATCGCCAGATATGTTAGTTTATTTTGCTTGTCATTAAACACGAATTAAGAGAACATACAATTTCGCTAGGAATTTTTGACTTAATATGAAAATACCGGATTGAGG
Organism: Conger conger; assembly: GCF_963514075.1. Taxonomy (NCBI): domain Eukaryota; kingdom Metazoa; phylum Chordata; class Actinopteri; order Anguilliformes; family Congridae; genus Conger; species Conger conger. The sequence continues at coordinate 54,176,026 of NC_083768.1, read as the reverse complement.
GCAGAGACTTGGCATCTCCTTTAGATTTGGCTGAACAAATGCGTTTCAGGCAGCATAATTACCGGTGAAATGGAAAAGAATGATGCTGGCTAACTCGACGTTTAATGCAATATTATCCGACACTTCGGAGATAAATTATTTAACCAGGATGAAAGGAAACATACAATTTTTGGCCAATAGATAACGTACGTGTATAAGAGGGCAGTATAGCTTAATGGTTCAGACAGTGGATTAAGACATGCAAGGTCCGCGGTTCCATCCCCGGTGCGGCCTCAATAAAGTTGAATAGTTTCTTTACGCCAATGGTTTTATTTTGAGTGCATATTTATAACCGAATGACTTCTCAAGCGTAAATTGTGCCTCCCGCTGTAAAATCTATTGAAATTAATTAATCTCTGCTCTCCATACAGGACTGGAGCATATTATTACACTGTGCAAGCAAGAAGTAATTTTTGTTTCATTCTACATTGTCTGATGTGGCAGAAACGTCACACATGTTCATTTTTGGAGTGTAATCTCATCCATATACCAAGAAAGGCTCAATGGCATAGCGCCACCATCTGGCAACAGGAAGTGGCTTTAATTTTACTTGACATCTTCCAATTTGGCTGAAAATGGACAAATATGTTAATTATTGGAGTGTAATCAAATCCATGAACCATACACGGTTCAGTATTATACCGCCACCATCTGGCAACAGGAAGTGGCTTAAATTTTACTTGACATCTTCCAATTTGGCTGAAAATGTACAAATATGTTAATTATTGGAGTGAAATCAAATCCATAAACCATACACGGCTCAATATTATAGCGCCACCATCTGGCAATAGGAAGTGAGGCTTATATCATTGATGCATTCCAATAGCAGCAGAAACATCTTCATTGATCAAAGGGGAATTCCTGTGCACACTATACGTTGTCCAGGAAGGTGATTATTTCCAAAGTGTGTACATATTGTGAAACATGTCATTGGCACAACTATGCCACCAAGGCGGTTGCGCCCATGGTGCTTGGGCCCGTTCATTGCTGCTTGCAGCTATATTTATTATTATTATTCTTTTTTCTATATGCAAATGGGCCTTTTTGAGGTGCTTGCCATGCATAAAAAGTCTGGGAATTTTGCACACACATCAGAAATGAGGACCTTCAGGATCGCTTAGATGCTCAGACCTGGGCGTGGCCGAGGGACTCCACAGCGCCCCCTATCGCATTGTCATCTATTGTGGGCAGGCACTTTGAGCTCCCTTAACCAAATTTAGTACGCATATAGCACTTCTCGGACCAAACACATTTCTAATTCGCATCTAATCAAATATACAAACAGGAAGTCAGCCATTTTGGATTTTGTGCGTTTTACACGTACTGCACTTTTAAGTACTCCTCCTAGGGGGTTCATCACATTCAGACCACCTGTGGTCAGAATGGTCTGAGGATAGTCATGATGCTAAATTGCCAGGATATTTTTGATAGCTCAAAAGGGACGGTCATGGGGAGGAGTACAATTTTTATGTCACGCCGCGCCAACAGGAAGTGGCCATAATTTCATGGTCTACATTGTCTGATCTGCCTGATATTTTAGAAATTTGTTTATTGTTGGAGTGTAATCACATCCATATCCCAAGAACAGGTCAATGTTATAGCGCCACCATCTGGCAATAGGAAGTGAGATCTTTAACATATTTGTATGCATTCCTGCTAGGGCATTCAGCACATTCACACCAAATGCGGTCAGCATGATCTTAAGATAGTCCTTACGCTAAGTAGTGAAGGGATTTTTGATATCTCAAACGGTATGGAAATGGCGAGTCGTACAGTACACATATTGCATGCAAAAAAAAGACTTTTTTTTCGACATCGTCCGATCTGGCTGATATTTTACAAATATGTTCACTGTAGCAGTACAATATCAGATATATACATATCAATCAGGGCGTGGCTAGACAGCGCCCCCTATAATTATTATTCTCTTTTTTTTCAATGTATTTTGCATTTTTGAGGTGCTTGCCATGAATGGAAACTCACAGAATTTTGCACACACATGAGAAGTGTTGGCTCTCAGGATGTATCAGATGCTCAGACCTGGGCGTGGCCAAGGGACTCCACAGCGCCCCCTAATGCTTTGTCTTCTTTTGTGGACAGGCACTTTGAGCTACCTTCACCTAATTTGGTATGCATGTGGGGCTCCTCTGGACAAACACATTTCTCATTCGCATCGAATCAAATATGTAAACAGGAAGTCAGCCATTTTGAATTTTGTGCATTTTACACGTACTACACTTTTAAGTACTCCTCCTAGGGGGTTCATTGCATTCACACGAAATATGGTCAAAGTGGTCTCAGGATAGTCATGATACTAATTCCAAAGGATATTTTTGATATCTCAAACGGTATGGTCATGGCGAGGCGTACAATTTTCATGTCACGCCGCGCCAACAGGAAGTAGCCATAAATTCATGGTCTACATTGTCTGATCTGGCTGATATTTTACAAATATGTTCAGTGTTAGAGTGTAATCACATCCAAATACCAAGAAGAAATCAATGTTATAGCGCCACCATCTGGCAACGGACGTGAGGTTTTTATCATGTTTGTATGCGTTCCTGCTAAGGTATTCATCACATTCACACCAAATGTAGTCATCATGATCTGAGAATAGTCCTGACCCTAAATGACGAAAGGATTTTTGATATCTCAAACGGTTTGGCAATGGCGAGGCGTATAATACACACGTTACGCCCAAAAACAGGAAGTGGGCTTAATTCCGTTCTACATCATCTGATCGGGCTGATATTTTACAAATATATTCACTTTTGGAGTGCAATCACATCCATATCCACATTCATCTGGGCGTGGCTACACAGCGCCCCCTATGGTTCTTTTCTAATATTGTGGACATATACTTTCACGTAAATGCACCACGTCTGGTAGGCATAAGGGTCTCCTCAAGACACACACATTTCTCATTTGCATCCCTTAACTTTTCCCAACAGGAAGTGAGCTATTTTGGATTTTGTGTGTTTTTAAGTGTTTTTTCACGTACCAAACTTTGAAATACTCTTCCTAGGGGGTTCATCACATTCACACAAAATGTGGTCAGCATGATATTATAGCCCTGACACACAACTATGAACTGATTTTTAATATCTTGGAATGGTATGGCTATGGTCAGCCTTAAAATTAACTTGAAATGCTGCCCAAACAGTTCATGTTTTAATACAATTATGTATTAAATAATTTCATAAAGGTATTAAATTCTACATTGCCTGATTTTGAGGCTACAACTTTTCACATATGTTCATTGTTGGAGTGTCATCACATCCATTAAGCAATAATAGTTCACTATTTTCGCTGGAGACTCATTATATCCAGTCTTAAAACTTCAACGCAAGTCGCAAATGACTCTCCCATTTCTAATACGCGACTGCCATCTACTGGCAAAAGTTGGTCTTGCATATATCTTGCAATGACGTTCAATGTTATTTGGTTTAACAAAAACCGTGTTGTAGCATTTTAAGGACTCAATACAAAACAGCTGTTCGGAAAGTTAGCTTGAAAATCAAGAAGCCTTATTAAAGAATTCGAGCCGTTTCTATTTGACTTCATTCGGTTGAAGTGAATGCCGTAACCCAATTAAATGTAATTCGCGTCGGAATACACATAATAGCCTACACTGTCAACGTGAAATAAAAATATATAGAGGTTTAAATCGATCCTATATTGGGACATTTGTTATGATGGCTGGTGCAACGGGCATTTTCGGTACCGTTGACCATAATCGAATGCTAGCATTTATATCATTACACTGACCAAGTCCTGTTAAAAAGCACATCACCTTTGAGGAAACAGTGAAGTTGTCTACACAATCTATTCTACTCACAGACTAACTGCGTCGCTGTAACTTCCCCCCATTTCTGATACGGGGATTCCATTTATTGGCAGAAAGTGGAACTTTTATATTTTTCTTCCTTCAAGTGATTTTTCAACGATAGGTTTTTGTTTTTTTTCTAGCGAGCCAGTAGGCATAACGATGTATGATTTACAGCTGCAGCCTACGTGACAAAATGTATTGACAACACCCAGCCCGACGTTTCTTTGCATCTATTTTCATTTTTGAATAGAATATCTGAAGTAAATATTAAAGACATTTAATGACTGTCTTTAACTGGCAGGAGAGTAACATATATTTAAAAGAGTCAAAAGTCAAAAAGAAACGTTAACGTTTGAGATGGCTCTGGTCGAACTCTGTGTTAACATGAGACCGTTATGTTCAACAAAGGTATGGCATGCAGGTCGTTGCGAGATGACGCGCATTGGCTAACAGCAGCCAGCCTGTCCACTGTCTGTGTGAGTCAAAAAAACAGGTCAGCTACGTTTGTTTACATGAATAGAAAACTTTCAGTTAAATCGCCAGATATGTTAGTTTATTTTGCTTGTCATTAAACACGAATTAAGAGAACATACAATTTCGCTAGGAATTTTTGACTTAATATGAAAATACCGGATTGAGGGCAGAGACTTGGCATCTCCTTTAGATTTGGCTGAACAAATGCGTTTCAGGCAGCATAATTACCGGTGAAATGGAAAAGAATGATGCTGGCTAACTCGACGTTTAATGCAATATTATCCGACACTTCGGAGAGAAATTATTTAACCAGGATGAAAGGAAACATACAACTTTTGGCCAATAGATAACGTACGTGTATAAGAGGGCAGTATAGCTTAATGGTACAGACAGTGGATTAAGACATGCAAGGTCCGCGGTTCCATCCCCGGTGCGGCCACAATAAAGTTGAATAGTTTCTTTACGCCAATGGTTTTATTTTGAGTGCATATTTATAACCGAATGACTTCTCAAGCGTAAATTGTGCCTCCCGCTGTAAAATCTATTGAAATTAATTAATCTCTGCTCTCCATACAGGACTGGAGCATATTATTACACTGTGCAAGCAAGAAGTAATTTTTGTTTCATTCTACATTGTCTGATGTGGCAGAAACGTCACATGTTCATTTTTGGAGTGTAATCTCATCCATATACCAAGAAAGGCTCAATGGCATAGCGCCACCATCTGGCAACAGGAAGTGGCTTTAATTTTACTTGACATCTTCCAATTTGGCTGAAAATGTACAAATATGTTAATTATTGGAGTGTAATCAAATCCATAAACCATACACGGCTCAATATTATAGCGCCACCATCTGGCAATAGGAAGTGAGGCTTATATCATTGATGCATTCCAATAGCAGCAGCAACATCTTCATTGATCAAAGGGGAATTCCTGTGCACACTATACGTTGTCCAGGAAGGTGATTATTTCCAAAGTGTGTACATATTGTGAAACATGTCATTGACACAACTATGCCACCAAGGCGGTTGCGCCCATGGTGCTTGGGCCCGTTCATTGCTGCTTGCAGCTATATTTATTATTATTATTCTTTTTTTTTCAATGTTTTGTGCATTTTTGAGGTGCTTGCCATGGATGAAAACTCACAGAATTTTGCACACACATCAGAAGTGGTGGCTGTCAGGTTGTCTCAGATGCTCAGACCTGGGCGTAGCTGAGGGACTCCACAGCGCCCCCTATCGCATTGTCATCTATTGTGGGCAGGCACTTTGAGCTACCTTCACAAAATTTAGTACGCATATAGCACTTCTCGGTCCAAACACATTTCTCATTCACATCTAATCAAATATACAAACAGGAAGTCAGCCATTTTGGATTTTGTGCGTTTTACACTTACTGCACTTTTAAGTACTCCTCCTAGGGGGTTCATCACATTCACACCACCTGTGGTCAGAATGGTCTCAGGATATTCATGATGCTAAATTGCCAGGATATTTTTGATAGCTCAAACGGGACGGTCCTGGGGAGGCGTAGAATTTTTATGTCACGCCACGCCAACAGGAAGTGGCCGTAATTTCATGGTTTCCATCGTCTGATCTGGCTGATATTTTAGAAATACGTTTATTGTTGGAGGATAATCACATCCATATCCCAAGAACGGGTCAATGTTATAGCGCCACCATCTGGCAACAGGAAGTGAAGTCTTTATCATATTTGTATGCCTTCCTGCTAGGGCATTCATCACATTCACACGAAATGTGGTCCGCATGATCTTAGGATAGTCATGACCAAAAACTCTGAAGGGATTTTTGATATCTCAAACGGTATGGAAATGGCGAGTCGTACAGTACACATATTGCGTGCAAAAAAATGACTTTTTTTTTGACATCGTCCGATCTGGCTGATATTTTACAAATATGTTCACTGTTGGAGTACAATATGAAATATATACATATCAATCGGGGCGTGGCTAGACAGCGCCCCCTATAATTATTTATCTCTTTTTTTTCAATGTATTTTGCATTTTTGAGGTGCTTGCCATGGATGAAAACTCACAGAATTTTGCCCACACATGAGAAGTGTTGGCTGTCAGCATGTATCAGATGCTCAGACCTGGGTGTGGCCGAGGGACTCCACAGCGCCCCCTAATGCTTTGTCTTCTATTGTGGACAGGCACTTTGAGCTACCTCCACCTAATTTGGTATGCATGTGGGCCTCCTCTGGACAAACACATTTCTCATTCGCATCGAATAAAATATGTGAACAGGAAGTCAGCCATTTTGAATTTTGTGCATTTTACACGTACTACACTTTTAAGTACTCCTCCTAGGGGGTTCATTGCATTCACACGAAATGTGGTCAAAGTGGTCTCAGGATAGTCATGATACTAATTCCAAAGGATATTTTTGATATCTCTAACGGTATGGTCATGGCGAGGCGTAAAATTTTCATGTCATGCCGCGCCAACAGGAAGTAGCCATAAATTCATGGTCTACATTGTCTGATCTGGCTGATATTTTACAAATATGTTCACTGTTAGAGTGTAATCACATCCATATACCAAGAAGAAATCAATGTTATAGCGCCACCATCTGGCAACGGAAGTGAGGTTTTTATCATGTTTGTATGCGTTCCTGCTAGAGCATTCATCACATTCACACCAAATGTAGTCATCATGATCTGAGAATAGTCCTGACCCTAAATGACGAAAGGATTTTTGATATCTCAAACGGTTTGGCAATGGCGAGGCGTATAATACACACGTTACGCCCAAAAACAGGAAGTGGGCTTAATTCCGTTCTACATCATCTGATCAGGCTGATATTTTACAAATATATTCACTTTTGGAGTGCAATCACATCCATATCCACATTCATCTGGGCGTGGCTACACAGCGCCCCCTATGGCTTTTTTCTAATATTGTGGACATATACTTTCACGTAAATGCACCACGTCTGGTAGGCATAAGGGTCTCCTCAAGACACACACATTTCTCATTTGCATCCCTTAACTTTTCCCAACAGGAAGTGAGCTATTTTGGATTTTGTGTGTTTTTAAGTGTTTTTTCACGTACCAAACTTTGAAATACTCTTCCTAGGGGGTTCATCACATTCACACAAAATGTGGTCAGCATGATATTATAGCCCTGACACACAACTATGAACTGATTTTTAATATCTTGGAATGGTATGGCTATGGTCAGCCTTAAAATTAACTTGTAATGCTGCCCAAACAGTTCATGTTTTAATACAATTATGTATTAAATAATTTCAAAAAGGTATTGCCTGATTTTGAGGCTACAACTTTTCACATATGTTCATTGTTGGAGTGTCATCACATCCATTAAGCAATAATAGGTCACTATTTTCGCTGGAGACTCATTATATCCAGTCTTAAAACTTCAACGCAAGTCGCAACTGACTCTCCCATTTCTAATACGCGACTGCCATCTAGTGGCAAAGGTTAGTATTCTTTCTAATTTTCGGTATGGTTTCTCTTTTTCTTGGATAAAGTGATTTCTCAACGACAAGTTTTGTTTCTTTTTGCGAGCCAGTAACCATAACGATGTATGAGTAACAGCGGCAGCCTACATGACAAAATGTACTGAAAATACCCAGCCCACAGCAACGTTTTTTCTCATCTATCTTCATTAACTCGATTGAATAACTAAAATAAAAAACAGGCTTTTACTGGCAGGAAAGTATCATATATTTAAAAGATTAACACATATAATGCATATATTGCTTTAACGTTCAATGTTATTTGGATTTTAAAAAAACCGTATTGTAGCATTTTAAGGACTCAATACAAAACAGCTGTTCGGAAAGTTGGCTTGAAAACCAAGAAGCCTTATTAAGGAATTTGAGCCGTTTCTATTTGACTTCATTCGATTGAAGTGAATGCCGTAAGCCAATTAAATGTAATTCGCGTCGGAATACACATAATAGCCTACACTGTCAACGTGAAATAAAAATATATAGAGGTTTAAATCGATCCTGTATTGGGACATTTGTTATGATGGCTGGTGCAACGGGCATTTTCGGTACCGTTGACCATAATCGAATGCTAGCATTTATATCATTACACTGACCAAGTCCTGTTAAAAAGCACATTTTTGGTTCCTTTGTGGAAACGGTGAAGTTGTCTACACAATCTGTTCTACTCACAGACTAACTGCGTCGCTGTAACTTCCCCCCATTTCTGATACGGCGATTCAATTTATTGGCAGAAAGTGGTACTTTCATTTTTTTCTTCCTTCAAGTGATTTTTCAACGATAGGTTTTTGTTTTTTTCTAGCGAGCCAGTAGGCATAACGATGTATGATTTACAGCTGCAGCCTACGTGACAAAATGTATTGACAACACCCAGCCCGACGTTTCTTTGCATCTATTTTCATTACATGAATTGAATAACTAAAATAAATATTAAAGACATTTAAAGACTTAAAGACAGGCTTTAACTGGCAGGAGAGTATCATATTTTTAAAAGATTAACACATGAAGTCAAAAAGAAACTTTAGCGTCTGAGGTGGCTCTGCTCGAACGCTGTGTTAACATGAGACCATTTTGTTCAACAAAGGTATCACATGCAGGTCGTTGCGAGATGACACGCACGGGCTAACAGCAGCCAGCCAGTCCACTGTCTGTGTGAGTCAAAAAACAGGTCAGCTACGTTGGTTTACATGAATAGAAAACTTTCAGTTAAATCGCCAGCTATGTTAGTTTATTAGGCTTGTCATTAAACACGAATTAAGAGAACATACAATTTCGCTAGGAATGGTAAATTAATATGAAAATACTGTATTGAGGGCAGAGAGTTGGCATCTCTTTTAGATTTGGCTGAACAAATGCGTTTCAGGCAGCATAATTACCAGTGAAATGGAAAAGAATGATGCTGGTTAACTAGACGTTTCGTGCAATATTACCCGACACTTCGTAGAGAAATTATTAAACCAAGATAAAAGGAAACATTTGGCCAATAGATGGCACCCGTGTATAAGCGGGCAGTATAGCGTAATGGTTAGGGCGGTGGATTAAGGCACGCAAATTCAGCCGTTCGATCCCCGCTGCAGCCACAATGAATTTGAATAGTTTCTTGAAGCCAATTGTTTTCATTTTGAGTGCATATTTATGGCCTAATGACTTTTCAAGCATAAATTGTGCCTCCCCGTGTAAAAACTATGGAAATTAATTAATCTCTGCTCTCCATACAGGACTGTAGCATGTTATCACAATGTGCAAGCAAGACGTTATTTTTATTTCATTCTACATTGTCTGATGTGGCTGAAACTTCACACGTTCATTTTTGGAGTGTAATCTCATCCATTTTCCAATAAAGGCTAAATGGCAAAGCGCCACCCGCTGGCAACAGGAAGTGAGCCTCATATTGCATTCTTAAGCATTATTTTTCAATGGGTTCATGACATTCACGGTAAATGTGGTCAGCATGATGTTAGGATGGTCCTGACAAAACAGATTTTTGATTTACTGGGATGATATAGCTATGGTCAGGCACATAAAAAACACATCATGCCAGACAAACAGGAAGTGGTCATACTTAAATTCTCCAATGTCTGATGTGACTGCAACTTTACACAGATGCTCAGTGTTGGAGTGCAATCAAATCCATATTCCAAAAACGACTCAATGTTATAGCAGCATCACCTGGAAACAGGAATTGACCTTAATTTCGCTGAACATCTTCCGATGTGGCTGAAAATGTACAAATATGTTTATTTCTGGAGTGTAATCAAATTCAAAAAACATACACGGATCAATAATATAGCGCCACCATCTGGCAACAGGAAGTGAGGCTTATATCATTGATGCATTCCAATAGCAGCGCCAACATCTTCATTGATCAAATGGAAATTCCTGTGCACACTATACGTTGTCCAGGAAGGTGATTATTTCCAAAGTGTGTACATGTTGTGAAACATGTCATTGGCAGAACTATGCCACCAAGGCGGTTGCCCCCATGGGGCTTGGGCCCGTTCATTGCTGCTTGCAGCTATATTTATTATTATTATTCTTTTTTCTATATGCAAATGGGCCTCTTTGAGGTGCTTGCCATGCATAAAAAGTCTGGGAATTTTGCACACACATCAGAAAGGAGGACCTTCAGGATTGATTAGATGCTCAGACCTGGGCGTGGCCGAGAGACTCCACAGCGCCCCCTATCGCATTGTCATCTATTGTGGGCAGGCACTTTGAGCTACCTTCACAAAATTTTGTACGCATATAGCACTCCTCGGACCAAACACATTTCTAATTTGCATCTAATCAAATATACAAACAGGAAGTCAGCAATTTTGGATTTTGTGCGTTTTACATGTACTGCACTTTTAAGTACTCCTCCTAGGGGGTTCATCACATTCACACCACCTGTGGTCAGAATGGTCTCAGGATATTCATGATGCTAAATTGCCAGGATATTTTTGATAGCTCAAACGGGACGGTCCTGGGGAGGCGTAGAATTTTTATGTCACGCCGCGCCAACAGGAAGTGGCCGTAATTTCATGGTCTACATTGTCTGATCTGGCTGATATTTTAGAAATACGTTTATTGTTGGAGTATAATCACATCCATATCCCAAGAACGGGTCAATATTATAGCGCCACCATCTGGCAACAGGAAGTGAGGTCTTTATCATATTTGTATGCCTTTCTGCTAGGGCATTCATCACATTCACACGAAATGTGGTCAGCATGATCTTAGGATAGTCATGACCATAAGCTGTGAAGGGATTTTTGATATCTCAAACGGTATGGAAATGGCGAGTCGTAGAGTACACATATTGCGTGCAAAAAAATGACTTTTTTTTCGACATCGTCCGATCTGGCTGATATTTTACAAATATGTTCACTGTTGGAGTACAATATGAAATATATACATATCAATCGGGGCGTGGCTAGACAGCGCCCCCTATAATTATTATTCTCTTTTTTTTCAATGTATTTTGCATTTTTGAGGTGCTTGCCATGGATGAAAACTCACGGAATTTTGCACACACATGAGAAGTGTTGGCTGTCAGGATGTATCAGATGCTCAGACCTGGGCGTGGCCGAGGGACTCCACAGCGCCCCCTATCGCATTGTCTTCTATTGTGGACAGGCACTTTCACCTACATTCACCTAATTTGGTAGGCATGTGGGGCTTCTCTTGCCAAACACATTTCTCATTCGCATTAAATCAAATATGTGAACAGGAAGTCAGCCATTTTGAATTTTGTGCATTTTACACGTACTACACTTTTAAGTACTCCTCCTAGGGGGTTCATTGCATTCACAGGAAATGTGGTCAAAGTGGTCTCAGGATAGTCATGATACTAATTCCAAAGGATATTTTTGATATCTCAAACGGTATGGTCATGGCGAGGCGTACAATTTTCATGTCACGCCGCGCCAACAGGAAGTAGCCATAAATTCATGGTCTACATTGTCTGATCTGGCTGATATTTTAGAAATATGTTCAATGTTAGAGTGTAATCACATCCATATACCAAGAAGTAGTCAATGTTATAGCGCCACCATCTGGCAACGGAAGTGAGGTTTTTCTCATGTTTGTATGCGTTCCTGCTAGGGTATTCATCACATTCACACCAAATGTAGTCATCATGATCTTAGAATAGTCCTGACCCTAAATGACGAAAGGATTTTTGATATCTCAAACGGTTTGGCAATGGTGAGGCGTATAATACACACGTTACACCCAAAAACAGGAAGTGGGCTTAATTCCGTTCTACATCATCTGATCGGGCTGATATTTTGCAAATATATTCACTTTTGGAGTGCAATCACATCCATATCCACATTCATCTGGGTGTGGCTACACAGCGCCCCCTATGGCTTTTTTCTAATATTGTGGACACATACTTTCACGTAAATGCACCACGTCTGGTAGGCATAAGGGTCTCCTCAAGACACACACATTTCTCATTTGCATCCCTTAACTTTTCCCAACAGGAAGTGAGCTATTTTGGATTTTGTGTGTTTTTAAGTGTTTTTTCACGTACCAAACTTTGAAATACTCTTCCTAGGGGGTTCATCACATTCACACAAAATGTGGTCAGCATGGTATTATAGCCCTGACACACAACTATGAACTGATTTTTAAAATCTTGGAATGGTATGGCTATGGTCAGCCTTAAAATTAACTTGTAATGCTGCCCAAACAGTTCATGTTTTAATACAATTATGTATTAAATAATTTTAAAAAGGTATTCAATTCTACATTGCCTGATTTTGAGGCTAACACTTTTCACATATGTTCATTGTTGGAGTGTCATCACATCCATTAAGCAATAATAGTTCACTATTTTCGCTGGAGACTGATTATATCCAGTCTTAAAACTTCAACGCAAGTCGCAAATGACTCTCCCATTTCTAATACGCGACTGCCATCTACTGGCAAAAGTTGGTATTGTTTCTCAAGTAATTCGTCAATGACAAGTTTTGTTTCTTTTTGCGAGCCAGTAACCATAACGATGTATGAGTAACAGCGGCAGCCTACGTAACAAAATGTACTGACAACACCCAGCCCACAGCAACGTTTTTTCTCATCTACCTTAATTATATGGATTGAATAACTAAAATAAAAGACAGGCTTTTACTGGCAGGAAAGTAGCATATATTTCAAAGATTAACACATATAATGCATATCTTGCAATGACGTTCAATGTTATTTGGTTTAAAAAAAATCGTGTTGTAGCATTTTAAGGACTCAATACAAAACAGCTGTTCGGAAAGTTGGCTTGAAAACCAAGAAGCCTTATTAAGGAATTCGAGCCGTTTCTATTTGACTTCATTCGATTGAAGTGAATGCCGTAACCCAATTAAATGTAATTCGCGTCGGAATACACATAATAGCCTACACTGTCAACGTGAAATAAAAATATATAGAGGTTTAAATCGATCCTATATTGGGACATTTGTTATGATGGCTGGTGCAACGCGCATTTTCGGTACCGTTGACCATAATCGAATGCTAGCATTTATATCATTAGACTGACCAAGTCCTGTTAAAAAGCACATTTTTGGTTCCTTTGTGGAAACAGTGAAGTTGTCTACACAATCTGTTCTACTCACAGACTAACTGCGTCGCTGTAACTTCCCCCCATTTCTGATACGGCCATTCAATTTATTGGCAGAAAGTGGTACTTTCATTTTTTTCTTCCTTCAAGTGATTTTTCAAGGATAGGTTTTTGTTTTTTTCTAGCGAGCCAGTAGGCATAACGATGTATGATTTACAGCTGCAGCCTACGTGACAAAATGTATTGACAACACCCAGCCCGACGTTTCTTTGCATCTATTTTCATTACATGAATTGAATAACTAAAATAAATATTAAAGACATTTAAAGACTTAAAGACAGGCTTTAACTGGCAGGAGAGTATCATATTTTTAAAAGATTAACACATGAAGTCAAAAAGAAACTTTAGCGTCTGAGGTGGCTCTGCTCGAACGCTGTGTTAACATGAGACCGTTTTGTTCAACAAAGGTATCACATGCAGGTCGTTGCGAGATGACACGCACGGGCTAACAGCAGCCAGCCAGTCCACTGTCTGTGTGAGTCAAAAAACAGGTCAGCTACGTTGGTTTACATGAATAGAAAACTTTCAGTTAAATCGCCAGATATGTTAGTTTATTAGGCTTGTCATTAAACACGAATTAAGAGAACATACAATTTTGCTAGGAATGGTAAATTAATATGAAAATACTGTATTGAGGGCAGAGAGTTGGCATCTCTTTTAGATTTGGCTGAACAAATGCGTTTCAGGCAGCATAATTACCAGTGAAATGGAAAAGAATGATGCAGGTTAACTAGACGTTTCGTGCAATATTATCCGACACTTCGTAGAGAAATTATTAAACCAAGATAAAAGGAGACATTTGGCCAATAGATGGCACCCGTGTATAAGCGGGCGGTATAGCGTAATGGTTAGGGCGGTGGATTAAGGCACGCAAATTCAGCCGTTCGATCCCCGCTGCAGCCACAATGAATTTGAATAGTTTCTTGAAGCCAATTGTTTTCATTTTGAGTGCATGTTTATGGCCTAATGACTATTCAGGCATAAATTGTGCCTCCCCGTGTAAAAACTATGGACATTAATTAATCTCTGCTCTCCATACAGGACTGTAGCATGTTATCACAATGTGCAAGCAAGACGTTATTTTTATTTCATTCTACATTGTCTGATGTGGCTGAAACTTCACACGTTCATTTTTGGAGTGTAATCTCATCCATTTTCCAATAAAGGCTAAATGGCAAAGCGCCACCCGCTGGCAACAGGAAGTGAGCCTTATATTGCATTCTTAAGCATTATTTTTCAATGGGTTCATGACATTCACGGTAAATGTGGTCAGCATGATGCTAGGATGGTCCTGACAAAACAGATTTTTGATTTACTGGGATGATATAGCTATGGTCAGGCACATAAAAAACACATCATGCCAGACAAACAGGAAGTGGTCATACTTAAATTCTCCAATGTCTGATGTGACTGCAACTTTACACAGATGCTCAGTGTTGGAGTGTAATCAAATCCATAATCCAAAAACGACTCAATGTTATAGCAGCATCATCTGGAAACAGGAATTGACCTTAATTTCGCTGAACATCTTCCGATGTGGCTGAAAATGTACAAATATGTTTATTTCTGGAGTGTAATCAAATTCAAAAAACATACACGGATCAATAATATAGCGCCACCATCTGGCAACAGGAAGTGAGGCTTATATCATTGATGCATTCCAATAGCAGCGCCAACATCTTCATTGATCAAAGGGAAATTCCTGTGCACACTATACGTTGTCCAGGAAGGTGATTATTTCCAAAGTGTGTACATGTTGTGAAACATGTCATTGGCAGAACTATGCCACCAAGGCGGTTGCCCCCATGGGGCTTGGGCCCGTTCATTGCTGCTTGCAGCTATATTTATTATTATTATTATTATTATTATTATTATTATTCTTTTTTCTATATGCAAATGGGCCTTTTTGAGGTGCTTGCCATGCATAAAAAGTCTGGGAATTTTGCACACACATCAGAAATGAGGACCTTCAGGATTGATTAGATGCTCAGACCTGGGCGTGGCCGAGAGACTCCACAGCGCCCCCTATCGCATTGTCATCTATTGTGGGCAGGCACTTTGAGCTACCTTCACAAAATTTAGTACGCATATAGCACTCCTCGGACCAAAAACATTTATAATTTGCATCTAATCAAATATACAAACAGGAAGTCAGCAATTTTGGATTTTGTGCGTTTTACATGTACTGCACTTTTAAGTACTCCTCCTAGGGGGTTCATCACATTCACACCACCTGTGGTCAGAATAGTCTCAGGATATTCATGATGCTAAATTGGCAGGATATTTTTGATAGCTCAAACGGGACGGTCCTGGGGAGGCGTAGAATTTTTATGTCACGCCGCGCCAACAGGAAGTGGCCGTAATTTCATGGTCTACATTGTCTGATCTGGCTGATATTTTAGAAATACGTTTATTGTTGGAGTATAATCACATCCATATCCCAAGAACGGGTCAATATTATAGCGCCACCATCTGGCAACAGGAAGTGAGGTCTTTATCATATTTGTATGCCTTCCTGCTAGGGCATTCATCACATTCACATGAAATGTGGTCAGCATGATCTTAGGATTGTCATGACCATAAGCTGTGAAGGGATTTTTGATATCTCAAACGGTATGGAAATGGCGAGTCGTACAGTACACATATTGCGTGCAAAAAAATGACTTTTTTTTCGACATCGTCCGATCTGGCTGATATTTTACAAATATGTTCACTGTTGGAGTACAATATGAAATATATACATATCAATCGGGGCGTGGCTAGACAGCGCCCCCTATAATTATTATTCTCTTTTTTTTCAATGTATTTTGCATTTTTGAGGTGCTTGCCATGGATGAAAACTCACGGAATTTTGCAGACACATGAGAAGTGTTGGCTTTCAGAATGTATCAGATGCTCAGACCTGGGCGTGGCCGAGGGACTCCACAGCGCCCCCTATCGCATTGTCTTCTATTGTGGACAGGCACTTTGACCTACCTTCACCTAATTTGGCATACATGTGGGGCTCCTCTTGCCAAACACATTTCTTATTCGCATTAAATCAAATATGTGAACAGGAAGTCAGCCATTTTGAATTTTGTGCATTTTACACGTACTACACTTTTAAGTACTCCTCCTAGGGGGTTCATTGCATTCACAGGAAATGTGGTCAAAGTGGTCTCAGGATAGTCATGATACTAATTCCAAAGGATATTTTTGATATCTCAAACGGTATGGTCATGGCGAGGCGTACAATTTTCATGTCACGCCGCGCCAACAGGAAGTAGCCATAAATTCATGGTCTACATTGTCTGATCTGGCTGATATTTTACAAATATGTTCAATGTTAGAGTGTAATCACATCCATATACCAAGAAGTAGTCAATGTTATAGCGCCACCATCTGGCAACGGAAGTGAGGTTTTTATCATGTTTGTATGCGTTCCTGCTAGGGTATTCATCACATTCACACCAAATGTAGTCATCATGATCTTAGAATAGTCCTGACCCTAAATGACGAAAGGATTTTTGATATCTCAAACGGTTTGGCAATGGCGAGGCGTATAATACACACGTTACACCCAAAAACAGGAAGTGGGCTTAATTCCGTTCTACATCATCTGATCGGGTTGATATTTTGCAAATATATTCACTTTTGGAGTGCAATCACATCCATATCCACATTCATCTGGGCGTGGCTACACAGCGCCCCCTATGGCTTTTTTCTAATATTGTGGACATATACTTTCACGTAAATGCACCACGTCTGGTAGGCATAAGGGTCTCCTCAAGACACACACATTTCTCATTTGCATCCCTTAACTTTTCCCAACAGGAAGTGAGCTATTTTGGATTTTGTGTGTTTGTAAGTGTTTTTTCACGTACCAAACTTTGAAATACTCTTCCTAGGGGGTTCATCACATTCACACAAAATGTGGTCAGCATGGTATTATAGCCCTGACACACAACTATGAACTGATTTTTAAAATCTTGGAATGGTATGGCTATGGTCAGCCTTAAAATTAACTTGTAATGCTGCCCAAACAGTTCATGTTTTAATACAATTATGTATTAAATAATTTTAAAAAGGTATTCAATTCTACATTGCCTGATTTTGAGGCTAACACTTTTCACATATGTTCATTGTTGGAGTGTCATCACATCCATTAAGCAATAATAGTTCACTATTTTCGCTGGAGACTGATTATATCCAGTCTTAAAACTTCAACGCAAGTCGCAAATGACTCTCCCATTTCTAATACGCGATTGCCATCTACTGGCAAAAGTTGGTATTGTTTCTCAAGTAATTCGTCAATGACAAGTTTTGTTTCTTTTTGCGAGCCAGTAACCATAACGATGTATGAGTAACAGCGGCAGCCTACGTAACAAAATGTACTGACAACACCCAGCCCACAGCAACGTTTTTTCTCATCTACCTTAATTATATGGATTGAAGAACTAAAATAAAAGACAGGCTTTTACTGGCAGGAAAGTAGCATATATTTCAAAGATTAACACATATAATGCATATCTTGCAATGACGTTCAATGTTATTTGGTTTAAAAAAAATCGTGTTGTAGCATTTTAAGGACTCAATACAAAACAGCTGTTCGGAAAGTTAGCTTGAAAACCAAGAAGCCTTATTAAGGAATTCGAGCCGTTTCTATTTGACTTCATTCGATTGAAGTGAATGCCGTAACCCAATTAAATGTAATTCGCGTCGGAATACACATAATAGCCTACACTGTCAACGTGAAATAAAAATATATAGAGGTTTAAATCGATCCTATATTGGGACATTTGTTATGATGGCTGGTGCAACGCGCATTTTCGGTACCGTTGACCATAATCGAATGCTAGCATTTATATCATTAGACTGACCAAGTCCTGTTAAAAAGCACATTTTTGGTTCCTTTCTGGAAACAGTGAAGTTGTCTACGCAATCTATTCTACTCACAGACTAACTGCGTCGCTGTAACTTCCCCCCATTTCTGATACGGGGATTCCATTTATTGGCAGAAAGTGGAACTTTTATATTTTTCTTCCTTCAAGTGATTTTTCAACGATAGGTTTTTTGTTTTTTTTCTAGCGAGCCAGTAGGCATAACGATGTATGATTTACAGCTGCAGCCTACGTGACAAAATGTATTGACAACACCCAGCCCGACGTTTCTTTGCATCTATTTTCATTTTTGAATAGAATATCTGAATTAAATATTAAAGACATTTAATGACTGTCTTTAACTGGCAGGAGAGTAGCATATATTTAAAAGAGTCAAAAGTCAAAAAGAAACGTTAACGTTTGAGATGGCTCTGGTCGAACTCTGTGTTAACATGAGACCGTTATGTTCAACAAAGGTATGGCATGCAGGTCGTTGCGAGATGACGCGCATTGGCTAACAGCAGCCAGCCTGTCCACTGTCTGTGTGAGTCAAAAAACAGGTCAGCTACGTTTGTTTACATGAATAGAAAACTTTCAGTTAAATCG
The DNA here is from genome assembly GCF_963514075.1 of Conger conger. Taxonomy (NCBI): domain Eukaryota; kingdom Metazoa; phylum Chordata; class Actinopteri; order Anguilliformes; family Congridae; genus Conger; species Conger conger. Next base: position 54,157,128 of record NC_083768.1, on the reverse strand, counting down.
CCAGATATGTTAGTTTATTTTGCTTGTCATTAAACACGAATTAAGAGAACATACAATTTCGCTAGGAATTTTTGACTTAATATGAAAATACCGGATTGAGGGCAGAGACTTGGCATCTCCTTTAGATTTGGCTGAACAAATGCATTTCAGGCAGCATAATTACCGGTGAAATGGAAAAGAATGATGCTGGCTAACTCGACGTTTAATGCAATATTATCCGACACTTCGGAGAGAAATTATTTAACCAGGATAAAAGGAAACATACAACTTTTGGCCAATAGATGGCGTACGTGTATAAGAGGGCAGTATAACTTAATGGTTCAGACAGTGGATTAAGACATGCAAGGTCCGCGGTTCCATCCCCGGTGCGGCCACAATAAAGTTGAATAGTTTCTTTACGCCAATGGTTTTATTTTGAGTGCATATTTATAATCGAATGACTTCTCAAGCGTAAATTGTGCCTCCCGCTGTAAAATCTATTGAAATTAATTCATCTCTGCTCTCCATACAGGACTGGAGCATATTATTACACTGTGCAAGCAAGAAGTAATTTTTGTTTCATTCTACATTGTCTGATGTGGCTGAAACTTCACACATGTTCATTTTTGGAGTGTAATCTCATCCATATACCAAGAAAGGCTCAATGGCATAGCGCCACCATCTCGGAACAGGAAGTGGCTTTAATTTTACTTGACATCTTCCAATTTGGCTGAAAATGTACAAATATGTTAATTATTGGAGTGTAATCAAATCCATGAACCATACACGGCTCAATATTATAGCGCCACCATCTGGCAATAGGAAGTGAGGCTTATATCATTGATGCATTCCAATAGCAGCAGCAACATCTTCATTGATCAAAGGGGAATTCCTGTGCACACTATACGTTGTCCAGGAAGGTGATTATTTCCAAAGTGTGTACATATTGTGAAACATGTCATTGGCGCAACTATGCCACCAAGGCGGTTGCGCCCATGGTGCTTGGGCCCGTTCATTGCTGCTTGCAGCTATATTTATTATTATTATTCTTTTTTTTTCAATGTTTTGTGCATTTTTGAGGTGCTTGCCATAAATGAAAACTCACGGAATTTTGCAAACACATCAGAAGTGGTGGCTGTCAGGATCTCTCAGATGCTCAGACCTGGGCGTCGCTGAGGGACTCCACAGCGCCCCCTATTGCATTGTCATCTATTGTGGGCAGGCACTTTGAGCTACCTGCACCATATTTAGTATGCATATAGCACTCCTCAGGCCAAACACATTTCAAATTCGCATCTAATCAAATATGCAAACAGGAAGTCAGCCATTTTGGATTTTGTGCGTTTTACACGTACTGCACTTTTAAGTACTCCTCCTAGGGGGTTCCTCGCATTCACACCAACTGTGGTCAGAATGGTCTCAGGATAGTCCTGATGCTAAATTGCCAGGATATTTTTGATAGCTCAAACGGGACAGTCACGGGGAGAATTACAATTTTTATGTCACGCCACGCCAACAGGAAGTGGCCGTAATTTCATGGTCTACATTGTCTGATCTGGCTGATATTTTAGAAATACGTTTATTGTTGGAGTATAATCACATCCATATCCCAAGAACGGGTCAATGTTATAGCGCCACCATCTGGCAACAGGAAGTGAGGTCTTTATCATATTTGTATGCCTTCCTGCTAGGGCATTCATCACATTCACACGAAATGTGGTCAGCATGATCGTAGGATAGTCATGACCATAAGCTGTGAAGGGAATTTTGATATCTCAAACGGTATGAAAATGGCGAGTCGTACAGTACACATATTGCGTGCAAAAAAATGATTTTTTTTCCGACATCGTCCGATCTGGCTGATATTTTATAAATATGTTCACTGTTGGAGTACAATATTAAATATATACATATCAATCGGGGCGTGGCTAAACAGCGCCCCCTATAATTATTATTCTCTTTTTTTTCAATGTATTTTGCATTTTTGAGGTGCTTGCGATGGATGGAAACTCACGGAATTTTGCACACACATGAGAAGTGTTGGCTCTCAGGATGTATCAGATGCTCAGACCTGGGCGTGGCCAAGGGACTCCACAGCGCCCCCTAATGCTTTGTCTTCTATTGTGGACAGGCACTTTGAGCTACCTTCACCTAATTTGGTATGCATGTGGGCCTCCTCTGGACAAACACATTTCTTATTCGCATCAAATCAAATATGTGAACAGGAAGTCAGCCATTTTGAATTTTGTGCGTTTTACACGTACTACACTTTTAAGTACTCCTCCTAGGGGGTTCATTGCATTCACACGAAATGGGGTCAAAGTGGTCTCAGGATATTCATGATACTAATTCCAAAGGATATTTTTGATATCTCAAACGGTATGGTCATGGCGAGGCGTACAATTTTCATGTCACGCCGCGCCAACAGGAAGTAGCCATAAATTCATGGTCTACATTGTCTGATCTGGCTGATATTTTACAAATATGTTCAATGTTAGAGTGTAATCACATCCAAATACCAAGAAGAAATCAATGTTATAGCGCCACCATCTGGCAACGGAAGTGAGGTTTTTATCATGTTTGTATGCGTTCCTGCTAGGGTATTCATCACATTCACACCAAATGTAGTCATCATGATCTTAGAATAGTCCTGACACTAAATGACGAAAGGATTTTTGATATCTCAAACGGTTTGGCAATGGCGAGGCGTATAATACACACGTTACGCCCAAAAACAGGAAGTGAGCTTAATTCCGTTCTACATCATCTGATCGGGCTGATATTTTACAAATATATTCACTTTTGGAGTGCAATCACATCCATATCCACATTCACCTGGGCGTGGCTACACAGCGCCCCCTATGGCTTTTTTCTAATATTGTGGACATATACTTTCAAGTAAATGCACCACGTCTGGTAGCCATAAGGGTCTCCTCAAGACACACACATTTCTCATTTGCATCCCTTAACTTTTCCCAACAGGAAGTGAGCTATTTTGGATTTTGTGTGTTTTTAAGTGTTTTTTCACGTACCAAACTTTGAAATACTCTTCCTAGGGGGTTCATCACATTCACACAAAATGTGGTCAGCATGATATTATAGGCCTGACACACAACTATGAACTGATTTTTAATATCTTGGAATGGTATGGCTCTGGTCAGCCTTAAAATTAACTTGTAATGCTGCCCAAACAGTTTATGTTTTAATACAATTATGTCTTAAATAATTTCAAAAAGGTATTAAATTCTACATTGCCTGATTTTGAGGCTAACACTTTTCACATATGTTAATTGTTGGAGTGTCATCACATCCATTAAGCAATAATAGTTCACTATTTTCGCTGGAGACTCATTATATCCAGTCTTAAAACTTCAACGCAAGTCGCAAATGACTCTCCCATTTCTAATACGCGACTGCCATCTACTGGCAAAAGTTGGTATTGTATATATCTTGCAATGACGTTCAATGTTATTTGGTTTATAAAAAACCGTGTTGTAGCATTTTAAGGACTCAATACAAAACAGCTGTTCGGAAAGTTGGCTTGAAAACCAAGAAGCGTTATTAAAGAATTCGAGCCGTTTCTATTTGACTTCATTCGATTGAAGTGAATGCCGTAACCCAATTAAATGTAATTCGCGTCGGAATACACACAATCGCCTACACTGTGAACGTGAAATAAAAATATATAGAGGTTTAAATCGATCCTATATTGGGACATTTGTTATGATGGCTGGTGCAACGGGCATTTTCGGTACCGTTGACCATAATCGAATGCTAGCATTTATATCATTACACTGACCAAGTCCTGTTAAAAAGCACATTTTTGGTTCCTTTGTGGAAACAGTGAAGTTGTCTACATAATCTATTCTACTCACAGACTAACTGCGTCGCTGTAACTTCCCCCCATTTCTGATACGGGGATTCCATTTATTTGCTGAAAGTGGTACTTTTTTTTTTTCTTCCTTCAAGTGATTTTTCAACGATAGGTTTTTGTTTTTTTCTAGCAGCAGTAGGCATAACGATGTATGATTTACAGCTGCAGCCTACGTGACAAAATGTATTGACAACACCCAGCCCGACGTTTCTTTACATCTATTTTCATTATATGAATTGAATATCTGAAATAAATATTAAAGACATTTAATGACTGTCTTTAACTGGCAGGAGAGTAGCATATATTTAAAAGAGTCAAAAGTCAAAAAGAAACGTTAACGTTTGAGATGGCTCTGGTCGAACTCTGTGTTAACATGAGACCGTTATGTTCAACAAAGGTATGGCATGCAGGTCGTTGCGAGATGACGCGCATTGGCTAACAGCAGCCAGCCTGTCCACTGTCTGTGTGAGTCAAAAAAACAGGTCAGCTACGTTTGTTTACATGAATAGAAAACTTTCAGTTAAATCGCCAGATATGTTAGTTTATTAGGCTTGTCATTAAACACGAATTAAGAGAACATACAATTTCGCTAGGAATTTTTGACTTAATATGAAAATACCGGATTGAGGGCAGAGACTTGGCATCTCCTTTAGATTTGGCTGAACAAATGCGTTTCAGGCAGCATAATTACCGGTGAAATGGAAAAGAATGATGCTGGCTAACTCGACGTTTAATGCAATATTATCCGACACTTCGGAGAGAAATTATTTAACCAGGATGAAAGGAAACATACAACTTTTGGCCAATAGATAACGTACGTGTATAAGAGGGCAGTATAGCTTAATGGTTCAGACAGTGGATTAAGACATGCAAGGTCCGCGGTTCCATCCCCGGTGCGGCCACAATAAAGTTGAATAGTTTCTTTACGCCAATGGTTTTATTTTGAGTGCATATTTATAACCGAATGACTTCTCAAGCGTAAATTGTGCCTCCCGCTGTAAAATCTATTGAAATTAATTAATCTCTGCTCTCCATACAGGACTGGAGCATATTATTACACTGTGCAAGCAAGAAGTATTTTTTGTTTCATTCGACATTGTCTGATGTGGCAGAAACTTCACACATGTTCATTTTTGGAGTGTAATCTCATCCATATACCAAGAAAGGCTCAATGGCATAGCGCCACCATCTGGCAACAGGAAGTGGCTTTAATTTTACTTGACATCTTCCAATTTGGCTGAAAATGGACAAATATGTTAATAATTGGAGTGTAATCAAATCCATGAACCATACACGGCTCAATATTATACCGCCACCATCTGGCAACAGGAAGTGGCTTAAATTTTACTTGACATCTTCCAATTTGGCTGAAAATGTACAAATATGTTAATTATTGGAGTGAAATCAAATCCATGAACCATACACGGCTCAATATTATAGCGCCACCATCTGGCAATAGGAAGTGAGGCTTATATCATTGATGCATTCCAATAGCAGCAGAAACATCTTCATTGATCAAAGGGGAATTCCTGTGCACACTATACGTTGTCCAGGAAGGTAATTATTTCCAAAGTGTGTACATGTTGTGAAACATGTCATTGGCAGAACTATGCCACCAAGGCGGTTGCGCCCATGGTGCTTGGGCCCGTTCATTGCTGCTTGCAGCTATATTTAGGGCCCAAGCACCGTAGGGTGCGAAGGACCCTATTGTTATTGGAAGGATTATTATTATTATTATTATTATTATTATTATTATTAGGGCCCAAGCACCGTAGGGTGCGAAGGACCCTATTGTTATTGGAAGGATTATTATTATTATTATTATTATTCTTTTTTTTTCAATGTTTTGTGCATTTTTGAGGTGCTTGCCATGGATGAAAACTCACGGAATTTTGCACACACATCAGAAGTGGTGGCTGTCAGGACCGCTCAGATGCTCAGAACTGGGCGTCGCTGAGGAACTCCACAGCGCCCCCTATCGCATTGTCATCTATTGTGGGCAGGCACTTTGAGCTACCTTCACAAAATTTAGTACGCCTATAGCACTCCTCGGACCAAACACATTTCAAATTCGCATCTAATCAAATATACAAACAGGAAGTCAGCCATTTTGGATTTTGTGCGTTTTACACGTACTGCACTTTTAAGTACTCCTCCTAGGGGGTTCATCACATTCACACCACCTGTGGTCAGAATGGTCTCAGGATATTCATGATGCTAAATTGGCAGGATATTTTTGATAGCTCAAACGGGACGGTCCTAGGGAGGCGTAGAATTTTTATGTAACGCGGCGCCAACAGGAAGTGGCCGTAATTTCATGGTCTACATTGTCTGATCTGGCTGATATTTTAGAAATACGTTTATTGTTGGAGTATAATCACATCCATATCCCAAGAACGGGTCAATGTTATAGCGCCACCATCTGGCAACAGGAAGTGAGGTCTTTATCATATTTGTATGCCTTCCTGCTAGGGCATTCATCACATTCACACGAAATGTGGTCAGCATGATCTTAGGATAGTCATGACCATAAGCTGTGAAGGGATTTTTGATATCTCAAACGGTATGGAAATGGCGAGTCGTACAGTACACATATTGCGTGCAAAAAAATGATTTTTTTTTCGACATCGTCCGATCTGGCTGATATTTTATAAATATGTTCACTGTTGGAGTACAATATTAAATATATACATATCAATCGGGGCGTGGCTAGACAGCGCCCCCTATAATTATTATTCTCTTTTTTTTCAATGTATTTTGCATTTTTGAGGTGCTTGCCATGGATGAAAACTCATGGAATTTTGCACACACATGAGAAGTGTTGGCTGTCAAGATGTGTCAGATGCTCAGACCTGGGCGTGGCCGAGGGACTCCACAGCGCCCCCTAATGCTTTGTCTTCTATTGTGGACAGGCACTTTGAGCTACCTTCACCTAATTTGGTACGCATGTGGGGCTCCTCTGGACAAACACATTTCTAATTCGCATCGAATCAAATATGTAAACAGGAAGTCAGCCATTTTGAATTTTGTGCATTTTAAACGTACTACACTTTTAAGTACTCCTCCTAGGAGGTTCATTGCATTCACACGAAATGTGGTCAAAGTGGTCTCAGGATAGTCATGATACTAATTCCACAGGATATTTTTGATATCTCAAACGGTATGGTCATGGCGAGGCGTACAATTTTCATGTCACGCCGCGCCAACAGGAAGTTGCCATAAATTCATGGTCTACATTGTCTGATCTGGCTGATATTTTACAAATATGTTCACTGTTAGAGTGTAATCACATCCAAATACCAAGAAGAAATCAATGTTATAGCGCCACCATCTGGCAACGGAAGTGAGGTTTTTATCATGTTTGTATGCGTTCCTGCTAAGGTATTCATCACATTCACACCAAATGTAGTCATCATGATCTTAGAATAGTTCTGACCCTAAATGACGAAAGGATTTTTGATATCTCAAACGGTTTGGCAATGGCGAGGCGTATAATACACACGTTACGCCCAAAAACAGGAAGTGGGCTTAATTCCGTTCTACATCATCTGATCGGGCTGATATTTTACAAATATATTCACTTTTGGAGTGCAATCACATCCATATCCACATTCATCTGGGCGTGGCTACACAGCGCCCCCTATGGCTTTTTTATAATATTGTGGACATATACTTTCAGGTAAATGCACCACGTCTGGTAGGCATAAGGGTCTCCTCAAGACACACACATTTTTCATTTGCATCCCTTAAGTTTTCCCAACAGGAAGTGAGCTATTTTGGATTTTGTGTGTTTTTAAGTGTTTTTTCACGTACCAAACTTTGAAATACTCTTCCTAGGGGGTTCATCACATTCACACAAAATGTGGTCAGCATGATATTATAGCCCTGACACACAACTATGAACTGATTTTTAATATCTTGGAATGGTATGGCTATGGTCAGCCTTAAAATTAACTTGAAATGCTGCCCAAACAGTTCATGTTTTAATACAATTATGTATTAAATAATTTCATAAAGGTATTAAATTCTACATTGCCTGATTTTGAGGCTACAACTTTTCACATATGTTCATTGTTGGAGTGTCATCACATCCATTAAGCAATAATAGTTCACTATTTTCGCTGGAGACTCATTATATCCAGTCTTAAAACTTCAACGCAAGTCGCAAATGACTCTCCCATTTCTAATACGCGACTGCCATCTACTGGCAAAAGTTGGTATTGCATATATCTTGCAATGACGTTCAATGTTATTTGGTTTAAAAAAAACCGTGTTGTAGCATTTTAAGGACTCAATACAAAACAGCTGTTCGGAAAGTTAGCTTGAAAATCAAGAAGCCTTATTAAGGAATTCGAGCCGTTTCTATTTGACTTCATTCGGTTGAAGTGAATGCCGTAACCCAATTAAATGTAATTCGCGTCGGAATACACATAATAGCCTACACTGTCAACGTGAAATAAAAATATATAGAGGTTTAAATCGATCCTATATTGGGACATTTTTTATGATGGCTGGTGCAACGGGCATTTTCGGTACCGTTGACCATAATCGAATGCTAGCATTTATATCATTACACTGACCAAGTCCTGTTAAAAAGCACATCACCTTTGTGGAAACAGTGAAGTTGTCTACACAATCTATTCTACTCACAGACTAACTGCGTCGCTGTAACTTCCCCCCATTTCTGATACGGGGATTCCATTTATTGGCAGAAAGTGGAACTTTTATATTTTTCTTCCTTCAAGTGATTTTTCAACGATAGGTTTTTGTTTTTTTTCTAGCGAGCCAGTAGGCATAACGATGTATGATTTACAGCTGCAGCCTACGTGACAAAATGTATTGACAACACCCAGCCCGACGTTTCTTTGCATCTATTTTCATTTTTGAATAGAATATCTGAAATAAATATTAAAGACATTTAATGACTGTCTTTAACTGGCAGGAGAGTAGCATATATTTAAAAGAGTCAAAAGTCAAAAAGAAACGTTAACGTTTGAGATGGCTGTGGTCGAACTCTGTGTTAACATGAGACCGTTATGTTCAACAAAGGTATGGCATGCAGGTCGTTGCGAGATGACGCGCATTGGCTAACAGCAGCCAGCCTGTCCACTGTCTGTGTGAGTCAAAAAAACAGGTCAGCTACGTTTGTTTACATGAATCGAAAACTTTCAGTTAAATCGCCAGATATTTTAGTTTATTTTGCTTGTCATTAAACACGAATTAAGAGAACATACAATTTCGCTAGGAATTTTTGACTTAATATGAAAATACCGGATTGAGGGCAGAGACTTGGCATCTCCTTTAGATTTGGCTGAACAAATGCGTTTCAGGCAGCATAATTACCGGTGAAATGGAAAAGAATGATGCTGGCTAACTCGACGTTTAATGCAATATTATCCGACACTTCGGAGAGAAATGATTTAACCAGGATTAAAGGAAACATACAACTTTTGGCAAATAGATAACGCACGTGTATAAGAGGGCAGCATAGCTTAATGGTTCAGACAGTGGATTAAGACATGCAAGGTCCGCGGTTCCATCCCCGGTGCGGCCACAATAAAGATGAATAGTTTCTTTACGCCAATGGTTCTATTTTGAGTGCATATTTATAACCGAATGACTTCTCAAGCGTAAATTGTGCCTCCCGCTGTAAAATCTATTGAAATTAATTAATCTCTGCTCTCCATACAGGACTGGAGCATATTATTACACTGTGCAAGCAAGAAGTAATTTTTGTTTCATTCTACATTGTCTGATGTGGCAGAAACTTCACACATGTTCATTTTTGGAGTGTAATCTCATCCATATACCAAGAAAGGCTCAATGGCATAGCGCCACCATCTGGCAACAGGAAGTGGCTTTAATTTTACTTGACATCTTCCAATTTGGCTGAAAATGGACAAATATGTTAATTATTGGAGTGTAATCAAATCCATGAACCATACACGGCTCAATATTATACCACCACCATCTGGCAACAGGAAGTGGCTTAAATTTTACGTGACATCTTCCAATTTGGCTGAAAATATACAAATATGTTAATTATTGGAGTGAAATCAAATCCATAAACCATACACGGCTCAATATTATAGCGCCACCATCTGGCAATAGGAAGTGAGGCTTATATCATTGATGCATTCCAATAGCAGCAGAAACATCTTCATTGATCAAAGGGGAATTCCTGTGCACACTATACGTTGTCCAGGAAGGTGATTATTTCCAAAGTGTGTACATATTGTGAAACATGTCATTGGCACAACTATGCCACCAAGGCGGTTGCGCCCATGGTGCTTGGGCCCGTTCATTGCTGCTTGCAGCTATATTTATTATTATTATTCTTTTTTTTTCAATGTTTTGTGCATTTTTGAGGTGCTTGCCATGGATGAAAACTCACAGAATTTTGCACACACATCAGAAGTGGTGGCTGTCAGGTTGTCTCAGATGCTCAGACCTGGGCGTGGCTGAGGGACTCCACAGCGCCCCCTATCGCATTGTCATCTATTGTGGGCAGGCACTTTGAGCTACCTTCACAAAATTTAGTACGCATATAGCACTCCTCGGTCCAAACACATTTCTCATTCGCATCTAATCAAATATACAAACAGGAAGTCAGCCATTTTGGATTTTGTGCGTTTTACACGTACTGCACTTTTAAGTACTCCTCCTAGGGGGTTCATCACATTCACACCACCTGTGGTCAGAATGGTCTCAGGATATTCATGATGCTAAATTGGCAGGATATTTTTGATAGCTCAAACGGGACGGTCCTGGGGAGGCGTAGAATTTTTATGTCACGCCACGCCAACAGGAAGTGGCCGTAATTTCATGGTTTACATCGTCTGATCTGGCTGATATTTTAGAAATACGTTTATTGTTGGAGTATAATCACATCCATATCCCAAGAACGGGTCAATGTTATAGCGCCACCATCTGGCAACAGGAAGTGAGGTCTTTATCATATTTGTATGCCTTCCTGCTAGGGCATTCATCACATTCACACGAAATGTGGTCCGCATGATCTTAGGATAGTCATGACCATAAGCTGTGAAGGGATTTTTGATATCTCAAACGGTATGGAAATGGCGAGTCGTACAGTACACATATTGCGTGCAAAAAAATGACTTTTTTTTTGACATCGTCCGATCTGGCTGATATTTTACAAATATGTTCACTGTTGGAGTACAATATGAAATATATACATATCAATCGGGGCGTGGCTAGACAGCGCCCCCTATAATTATTATTCTCTTTTTTTTCAATGTATTTTGCATTTTTGAGGTGCTCCACAGCGCCCCCTAATGCTTTGTCTTCTATTGTGGACAGGAACTTTGAGCTACCTTCACCTAATTTGGTATGCATGTGGGCCTCCTCTGGACAAACACATTTGTCATTCGCATCGAATCAAATATGTGAACAGGAAGTCAGCCATTTTGAATTTTGTGCATTTTACACGTACTACACTTTTAAGTACTCCTCCTAGGGGGTTCATTGCATTCACACGAAATGTGGTCAAAGTGGTCTCAGGATAGTCATGATACTAATTGCAAAGGATATTTTTGATATCTCAAACGGTATGGTCATGGCGAGGCGTACAATTTTCATGTCACGCCGCGCCAACAGGAAGTAGCCATAAATTCATGGTCTACATTGTCTGATCTTGCTGATATTTTACAAATATGTTCACTGTTAGAGTGTAATCACATCCAAATACCAAGAAGAAATCAATGTTATAGCGCCACCATCTGGCAACGGAAGTGAGGTTTTTATCATGTTTGTATGCGTTCCTGCTAGGGTATTAATCACATTCACACCAAATGTAGTAATCATGATCTTAGAATAGTCCTGACCCTAAATGACGAGAGGATTTTTGATATCTCAAACGGTTTGGCAATGGCGAGGCGTATAATACACACGTTACGCCCAAAAAACAGGAAGTGGGCTTAATTCCGTTCTACATCATCTGATCGGGCTGATATTTTACAAATATATTCACTTTTGGAGTGCAATCACATCCATATCCACATTCATCTGGGCGTGGCTACACAGCGCCCCCTATGGCTTTTTTCTAATATTGTGGACATATACTTTCACGTAAATGCACCACGTCTGGTAGGCATAAGGGTCTCCTCAAGACACACACATTTCTCATTTGCATCCCTTAACTTTTCCCAACAGGAAGTGAGCTATTTTGGATTTTGTGTGTTTTTAAGTGTTTTTTCACGTACCAAACTTTGAAATACTCTTCTTAGGGGGTTCATCACATTCACACAAAATGTGGTCAGCATGATATTATAGCCCTGACACACAACTATGAACTGATTTTTAATATCTTGGAATGGTATGGCTCTGGTCAGCCTTAAAATTTACTTGTAATGCTGCTCAAACAGTTCATGTTTTAATACAATTATGTATTAAATAATTTCAAAAAGGTATTCAATTCTACATTGCCTGATTTTGAGGCTACAACTTTTCACATATGTTCATTGTTGGAGTGTCATCACATCCATTAAGCAATAATAGTTCACTATTTTCGCTGGAGACTCATTATATCCAGTCTTAAAACTTCAACGCAAGTCGCAAATGACTCTCCCATTTCTAATACGCGACTGCCATCCACTGGCAAAAGTTGGTATTGCATATATCTTGCAATGACGTTCAATGTTATTTGGTTTAAAAAAAACCGTGTTGTAGCATTTTAAGGACTCAATACAAAACGGCTGTTCGGAAAGTTAGCTTGAAAACCAAGAAGCCTTATTAAGGAATTCGAGCCGTTTCTATTTGACTTCATTCGGTTGAAGTGAATGCCGTAACCCAATTAAATGTAATTCGCGTCGGAATACACATAATAGCCTACACTGTCAACGTGAAATAAAAATATATAGAGGTTTAAATCGATCCTATATTGGGACATTTGTTATGATGGCTGGTGCAACGGGCATTTTCGGTACCGTTGACCATAATCGAATGCTAGCATTTATATCATTACACTGACCAAGTCCTGTTAAAAAGCACATCACCTTTGTGGAAACAGTGAAGTTGTCTACACAATCTATTCTACTCAGAGACTAACTGCGTCGCTGTAACTTCCCCCCATTTCTGATACGGGGATTCCATTTATTCGCAGAAAGTGGAACTTTTATATTTTTCTTCCTTCAAGTGATTTTTCAACGATAGGTTTTTTTTTCTTTTTCTAGCGAGCCAGTAGGCATAACGATGTATGATTTACAGCTGCAGCCTACGTGACAAAATGTATTGACAACACCCAGCCCGACGTTTCTTAGCATCTATTTTCATTTTTGAATAGAATATCTGAAATAAATATTAAAGACATTTAATGACTGTCTTTAACTGGCAGGAGAGTAGCATATATTTAAAAGAGTCAAAAGTCAAAAAGAAACGTTAACGTTTGAGATGGCTCTGGTCGAACTCTGTGTTAACATGAGACCGTTATGTTCAACAAAGGTATGGCATGCAGGTCGTTGCGAGATGACGCGCACGGGCTAACAGCAGCCAGCCAGTCCACTGTCTGTGTGAGTAAAAAAAACAGGTCAGCTACGTTTGTTTACATGAATAGAAAACTTTCAGTTAAATCGCCATATATGTTAGTTTATTTTGCTTGTCATTAAACACGAATTAAGAGAACATACAATTTCGCTAGGAATTTTTGACTTAATATGAAAATACCTGATTGAGGGCAGAGACTTGGCATCTCCTTTAGATTTGGCTGAACAAATGCGTTTCAGGCAGCATAATTACCGGTGAAATGGAAAAGAATGATGCTGGCTAACTCGACGTTTAATGCAATACTATCCGACACTTCGGAGAGAAATTATTTAACCAGGATGAAAGGAAACATACAACTTTTGGCCAATAGATGGCGTACGTGTATAAGAGGGCAGTATAGCTTAATGGTTCAGACAGTGGATTAAGACATGCAAGGTCCGCGGTTCCATCCCCGGTGCGGCCACAATAAAGTTGAATAGTTTCTTTACGCCAATGGTTTCATTTTGAGTGCATATTTATAACCGAATGACTTCTCAAGCGTAAATTGTGCCTCCCGCTGTAAAATCTATTGAAATTTATTCATCGCTGCTCTCCATACAGGACTGGAGCATATTATTACAATGTGCAAGCAAGAAGTAATTTTTGTTTCATTCTACATTGTCTGATGTGGCAGAAACGTCACACATGTTCATTTTTGGAGTGTAATCTCATCCATATACCAAGAAAGGCTCAATGGCATAGCGCCACTATCTGGCAACAGGAAGTGGCTTTAATTTTACTTGACATCTTCCAATTTGGCTGAAAATGTACAAATATGTTAATTATTGGAGTGTAATCAAATCCATAAACCATACACGGCTCAATACTATAGCGCCACCATCTGGCAACAGGAAGTGGCTTTAATTTCTCGACATCTTCCAATTTGGCTGAAAATGTACAAATATGTTCATTTTTGGAGTGAAATCAAATCCATAAACCATACACAGCTCAATATTATAGCGCCACCATCTGGCAATAGGAAGTGAGGCTTATATCATTGATGCATTCCAATAGCAGCAGCAACATCTTCATTGATCAAAGGGGAATTCCTGTGCACACTATTCGTTGTCCAGGAAGGTGATTATTTCCAAAGTGTGTACATATTGTGAAACATGTCATTGGCACAACTGTGCCACCAAGGCGGTTGCGCCCATGGTGCTTGGGCCCGTTCATTGCTGCTTGCAGCTATATTTATTATTATTATTCTTTTTTTTTCAATGTTTTGTGCATTTTTGAGGTGCTTGCCATGAATGAAAACTCACGGAATTTTGCACACACATCAGAAGTGGTGGCTGTCAGGATCTCTCAGATGCTCAGACCTGGGCGTCGCTGAGGGACTCCACAGCGCCCCCTATCGCATTGTCTTCTATTGTGGGCAGGCACTTTGAGCTACTTGCACCATATTTAGTCTGCATATAGCACTCCTCAGGCCAAACACATTTCAAATTCGCATCTCATCAAATATGCGAACAGGAAGTCAGCCATTTTGGATTTTGCACGTTTTACACGTACTACACTTTTAAGTACTCCTCCTAGGGGGTTCATCGCATTCACACCAACTGTGGTCAGAATGGTCTCAGGAGCGTCATGATACTAAATTGCCAGGATATTTTTGATAGCTCAAACGCGACAGTCACGGGGAGGATTACAATTTTTATGTCACGCCACGCCAACAGGAAGTGGCCGTAATTTCATGGTCGACATCGTCTGATCTGGCTGATATTTTACAAATACGTTTATTGTTGGAGTGTAAACACATCCATATCCCAAGAACGGGTCAATGTTATAGCGCCACCATCTGGCAACAGGAAGTGTGGTCTTCATCATATTTGTATGCCTTCCTGCTAGGGCATTGATCACATTCACACCAAATGTGGTCAGCATGATTTTAAGATAGTCCTTACACTAAATTGCGAAGGGATTTTTGATATCTCAAACGGTATGGAAATGGCGAGTCGTAGAGTAGACATAGTGCGTGCAAAAAAATGACTTTTTTTTCGATATCGTCCGTTCAGGCTGATATTTTAGAAATATGTTCACTCTTAGAATACAATATCAAATATATACATATCAATCGGGGCGTGGTTAGATAGCGCCCCCTATAATTATTATAATCTTTTTTTTCTATGTTTTGTGCATTTTTGAGGTGCTTGCCATGGATGAAAACTCACGGAATTTTGCACACACATGAGAAGTGGTGTCGCTCAGGAACTGTCAGATGCTCAGACCTGGGCGTGGCCAAGGGACTCCACAGCGCCCCCTATTGCTTTGTCTTCTATTGTGGACAGGCACTTTGAGCTACCTTCACCTAATTTTGTAGGGTTGTGGGGCTCCTCTGCCCAAACACAATTCTCATTCGCATCGAATCAAATATGTGAACAGGAAGTCAGCCATTTTGAATTTTGTGCGTTTTACACGTACTACACTTTTAAGTACTCCTCCTAGGGGGTTCATCGCATTCACACCACATGTGGTCAAAGTGTTCTGAGGATAGTTATGATACTAATTCCGAAGGATATTTTTGATATCTCAAACGGTATGGTCATGGCGAGGAGTACAATTTTCATGTCACGCCACGCCAACAGGAAGTAGCCATAAATTCATGGTCTACATTGTCTGATCTGGCTGATATTTTACAAATATGTTCACTGTTAGAGTGTAATCACAGCCATATACCAAGAAGAAGTCAATGTTATAGCGCCACCATCTGGCAACAGGAAGTGAGGTTTTTATCATATTTGTATTCCTTCCTGCTAGGGTATTCATCACATTCATACCAAATGGAGTCATCATGATCTGAGAATAGTCCTGACCCTAAATGACAAAAGGATTTTTGATATCTCAAACGGTTTGGCAATGGCGAGGCGTATAATACACACGTTACGCCCAAAAACAGGAAGTGGGCTTAATTCCGTTCTACATCATCTGATCGGGCTGATATTTTACAAATATATTCACTTTTGGAGTGCAATCACATCAATATCCACATTCATCTGGGCGTGGCTACACAGCGCCCCCTATGGCTCTTTTCTAATATTGTGGACATATACTTTCACGTAAATGCACCACGTCTGGTAGGCATATGGGTCTCCTCAAGACACACACATTTCTCATTTGCATCCCTTAACTTTTCCCAACAGGAAGTGAGCTATTTTGGATTTTGTGTGTTTTTAAGTGTTTTTTCACGTACCAAACTTTGAAATACTCTTCCTAGGGGGTTCATCACATTCACACAAAATGTGGTCAGCATGATATTATAGCCCTGACACACAACTGTGAACTGATTTTTAATAACTTGGAATGGTATGGCTATGGTCAGCCTTAAAATTAACTTGTAATGCTGCCTAAACAGGAAAATTATGTATTAAATCATTTCAAAAAGGTATTAAATTCTACATTGCCTGATTTTGAGGCTACAACTTTTCACATATGTTCATTGTTGGAGTGTCATCACATCCATTAAGCAATAATAGTTCACTATTTTCGCTGGAGACTCATTATATCCAGTCTTAAAACTTCAACGCAAGTCGCAACTGACTCTCCCATTTCTAATACGCGACTGCCATCTAGTGGCAAAGGTTAGTATTCTTTCTAATTTTCTTGGATAAAGTGATTTCTCAATGACAAGTTTTGTTTCTTTTTGCGAGCCAGTAACCATAACGATGTATGAGTAACAGCGGCAGCCTACGTGACAAAATGTACTGACAACACCCAGCCCATAGCAACGTTTTTTTCATCTACCTTAATTATATGGATTGAATAACTAAAAAAAAAGACAGGCTTTTACTGGCAGGAAAGTATCATATATTTAAAAGATTAACACATATAATGCAGAACTTGCATTGACGTTCAATGTTATTTGGTTTAAAAAAAAACGTAGTGTAGCATTTTAAGGACTCAACACAAAACAGCTGTTCGGAAAGTTGGCTTGGAAACCAAGAAGCCTTATTAAGGAATTCGAGCCGTTTCTATTTGACTTCATTCGATTGAAGTGAATGCCGTAACCCAATTAAATGTAATTCGCGTCGCAATACACACAATCGTCTACACTGTCAACGTGAAATAAAAATATATAGAGGTTTAAATCGATCCTATATTGGGACATTTGTTATGATGGCTGGTGCAACGGGCATTTTCGGTACCGTTGACCATAATCGAATGCTAGCAATTATATCATTACACTGACCAAGTCCTGTTAAAAAGCACATTTTTGGTTCCTTTGTGGAAACAGTGAAGTTGTCTACATAATCTATTCTACTCACAGCCTAACTGCGTCGCTGTATCTTCCCCCCATTTCTGATACGGGGATTCCATTTATTGGCAGAAATTGGTACTTTTATTTTTTTCTTCCTTCAAGTGATTTTTCAACGATAGGTTTTTGTTTTTTTCTAGCGAGCCAGTAGGCATAACGATGTATGATTTACAGCTGCAGCCTACGTGACAAAATGTATTGACAACACCCAGCCCGACGTTTCTTTGCATCTATTTTCATTATATGAATTGAATATCTAAAATAAATATTAAAGACATTTAAAGACTTAAAGACAGGCTTTAACTGGCAGGAGAGTATCATATATTTAAAAGATTTACACATATAATGCATATCTTGCATTGACGTTAAATGGTATTTTGTTAAAAAAAAACGTATTGTAGCATTTTCAGGACTCAATACAAAACTGCTGTTCGGAAAGTTAGCTTGAAAACCAAGAAGCCTTATTTAGGAATTTGCGCCGTTTCTATTTGACTTCATTCGATTGAAGTGAATGCCGTAACCCAATTAAATGGAATTCGCGTCGGAATACACATAATAGCCTACATTGCCAACGTGAAATAAAAATATATAGAGGTTTAAATCGATCCTATATTGGGACTTTTGTTATCATGGCTGGTGCAACGGGCATTTTCGGTACCATTGACCATAATCGAATGCTAGCATTTATATCATTAAACTGACCAAGTCCTGTTAAAAAGCACATTTTAGACTCCTTTGTGGAAACAGTGAAGTTGTCTACACAATATATTCTACTCACAGACTAACTGCGTCGCTGTAACTTCCCCCCATTTCTGAAACGGGGATTCCATTTATTGGCAAAAAGTGGTACTTCGATTTTTTTCTTCCTTCTAGTGATTTTTCAACGATAGGTTTTCGTTTTTTATAACGAGCCAGTAGGCATAACGATGTATGATTTACAGCTGCAGCCTACGTGACAAAATGTATTGACAACACCCAGCCCGACGTTTCTTTGCATCTATTTTCATTATTTTAATTGAATATCTAAAATAAATATTAAAGACATTTAATGACTGTCTTTAACTGGCAGGAGAGTGTCATATATTTAAAAGAGTAACACCTGAAGTCAAAAAGAAACGGTAGCGTTTGAGGTGGCTCTGCTCGAACGCTGTGTTAACAAGAGACCGTTATGTTCAACAAAGGTATCGCATGCACGTCGTAGCGTAGCCTTTCCACTGTCTGTGTGAGTCAAAAAACAGGTCCGCTATGTTGGTTTACATGAATAGAAAACTTTCAGTTAAATCGCCAGCTATGTTCGTTTATTTTGCTTGTCATTAAACACGAATTAAGAGAACATACAATTTCGCTAGGAATTTTTGACTTAATATGAAAATACCGGATTGAGGGCAGAGACTTGGCATCTCCTTTAGATTTGGCTGAACAAATGCGTTTCAGGCAGCATAATTACCGGTGAAATGGAAAAGAATGATGCTGGCTAACTAGACTTTTAATGCAATATTATCCGACACTTCGGCGAGAAATTATTTAACCAAGATGAAAGGAAACATACAACATTTGGCCAATAGATGGCGCCCGTGTATAAGAGGGCAGTATACCCTAATGGTTTAGGCAGTGGATTAAGACATGCAAGGTCGGCGGTTCTATCCCCAGTGCGGTCACAATGAAGTTGAATAGTTTGTTTAAGCCAATGGTTTTATTTTGAGTGCATATTTATAACCGAATGACTTTTCAAGCATAAAATGTGCCTCTCGCTGTAAAATCTATGGAAATTAATTCATCTCTGCTCTCCATACAGGACTGTAGCACGTTATCACAATGAGTTTGTTGTTTTTGTTTCATTCTACATTGTCTGATGTGGCTGAAACTTCACACATGTTCATTTTTGGAGTGTAATCTCATCCATATACCAATAAAGGCTCAATGGCATAGCGCCACCATCTGGCAACAGGAAGTGGCCTTAATTTCACTCGACATCTTCCGATGTGGCTGAAAATGTAGAAATATTTTCATTATTGGAGTGTAATTAAATCCATATACCAAAAATGGCTCAATGTTATAGCGCCACCATCTGGCAAAAGGAAGTGACTTTAATTTTACTCGACATCTTCCAATTTGGCTGAAAATGTACAAATATGTTAATTATTGGAGTGTAATCAAATCCATAAACCATACACGGCTCAATATTATAGCGCCACCATCTGGCAACAGGAAGTGAGGCTTATATCATTGATGCATTCCAATAGCAGCAGCAACATCTTCATTGATCAAAGGGGAATTCCTGTGCACACTATACGTTGTCCAGGAAGGTGATTATTTCCAAAGTGTGTACATATTGTGAAACATGTCATTGGCACAACTGTGCCACCAAGGCGGTTGCGCCCATGGTGCTTGGGCCCGTTCATTGCTGCTTGCAGCTATATTTAGGGCCCAAGCACCGTAGGGTGCGAAGGACCCTATTGTTATTGGAAGGATTATTATTATTATTATTATTATTATTATTATTTTTTTTTTTTCAATGTTTTGTGCATTTTTGAGGTGCTTGCCATGGATGCAAACTCACAGAATTTTGCACACACATCAGAAGTGGTGGCTGTCAGGTTGTCTCAGATGCTCAGACCTGGGCGTGGCTGAGGGACTCCACAGCGCCCCCTATCGCATTGTCATCTATTGTGGGCAGGCACTTTGAGCTACCTTCACAAAATTTAGTACGCATATAGCACTTCTCGGTCCAAACACATTTCTCATTCGTATCGAATCAAATATACAAACAGGAAGTCAGCCATTTTGGATTTTGTGCGTTTTACACGTACTGCACTTTTAAGTACTCCTCCTAGGGGGTTCATCACATTCACACCACCTGTGGTCAGAATGGTCTCAGGATAGTCATGATGCTAAATTGCCAGGATATTTTTGATAGCTCAAACGGGACGGTCCTGGGGAGGCGTAGAATTTTTATGTCACGCCATGCCAACAGGAAGTGGCCGTAATTTCATGGTCTACATTGTCTGATCTGGCTGATATTTTAGAAATACGTTTATTGTTGGAGTATAATCACATACATATCCCAAGAATGGGTCAATGTTATAGCGCCACCATCTGGCAACAGGAAGTGTGGTCTTTATCATATTTGTATGCCTTCCTGCTAGGGCATTCATCACATTCACACGAAATGTGGTCCGCATGATCTTAGGAAAGTCATGACCATAAGCTGTGAAGGGATTTTTGATATCTCAAACGGTATGGAAATGGCGAGTCGTACAGTACACATATTGCGTGCAAAAAAATGACTTTTTTTTTGACATCGTCCGATCTGGCTGATATTTTATAAATATGTTCACTGTTGGAGTACAATATGAAATATATACATATCAATCGGGGCGTGGCTAGACAGCGCCCCCTATAATTATTATTCTCTTTTTTTTCAATGTATTTTGCATTTTTGAGGTGCTTGCCATGCATGAAAACTCACAGAACTTTGCACACACATGAGAAGTGTTGGCTGTCAGGATGTATCAGATGCTCAGACCTGGGCGTGGCCGAGGGACTCCACAGCGCCCCCTAATGCTTTGTCTTCTTTTGTGGACAGGCACTTTGAGCTACCTTCACCTAATTTGGTAGGCATGTGGGACTCCTCTGGACAAACACATTTTTCATTCGCATCGAATGAAATATGTGAACAGGAAGTCAGCCATTTTGAATTTTGTGCATTTTACACGTACTACACTTTTAAGTACTCCTCCTAGGGGGTTCATTGCATTAACACGAAATATGGTCAAAGTGGTCTCAGGATAGTGATGATACTAATTCCAAAGGATATTTTTGATATATCAAACGGTATGGTCATGGCGAGGCGTAAAATTTTCATGTCACGCCGCGCCAACAGGAAGTAGCCATAAATTCATGGTCTACATTGTCTGATCTGGCTGATATTTTACAAATATGTTCACTGTTAGAGTGTAATCACATCCAAGTACCAAGAAAAAATCAATGTTATAGCGCCACCATCTGGCAACGGAAGTGAGGTTTTTATCATGTTTGTATGCGTTACTGCTAGGGTATTCATCACATTCACACCAAATGTAGTCAGCATGATCTTAGAATAGTCCTGACCCTAAATGACGAAAGGATTTTTGATATCTCAAACGGTTTGGCAATGGCGAGGCGTATAATACACACGTTACGCCCAAAAACAGGAAGTGGGCTTAATTCCGTTCTACATCATCTGATCGGGCTGATATTTTACAAATATATTCACTTTTGGAGTGCAATCACATCCATATCCGCATTCATCTGGGCGTGGCTACACAGCGCCCCCTATGGCTTTTTTCTAATATTGTGGACATATACTTTCACGTAAATGCACCACGTCTGGTAGGCATAAGGGTCTCCTCAAGACACACACATTTCTCATTTGCATCCCTTAAGTTTTCCCAACAGGAAGTGAGCTATTTTGGATTTTGTGTGTTTTTAAGTGTTTTTTCACGTACCAAACTTTGAAATACTCTTCCTAGGGGGTTCATCACATTCACACAAAATGTGGTCAGCATGATATTATAGCCCTGACACACAACTATGAACTAATTTTTAATATCTTGGAATGGTATGGCTATGGTCAGCCTTAAAATTAACTTGTAATGCTGCCCAAATAGGAAAATTATATATTAAATAATTTTAAAAAGGTATTAAATTCTACATTGCCTGATTTTGAGGCTACATCTTTTCACATATGTTCATTGTTGGAGTGTCATCACATCCATTAAGCAATAATAGTTTACTATTTTCGCTGGAGACTCAATATCTCCAGTCTTAAAACTTCAACTCAAGTCGCAACTGACTCTCCCATTTCTAATACGCGACTGCCATCTAGTGGCAAAGGTTAGTATTCTTTCTAATTGTCGGTATTGTTTCTCTTTTTCTTGGATAAAGTGATTTCTCAACGACAAGTTTTGTTTCTTTTTCCGAGCCAGTAACCATAACGATGTATGAGTAACAGCGGCAGCCTACATGACAAAATGTACTGAAAACACCCAGCCCACAGCAACGTTTTTTCTCATCTATCTTAATTAACTCGATTGAATAACTAAAATAAAAAACAGGCTTTTACTGGCAGGAAAGTATCATATATTTAAAAGATTAACACATATAATGCATATATTGCTTTGACGTTCAATGTTATTTGGATTTAAAAAAAACCGTATTGTAGCATTTTAAGGACTCAATACAAAACAGCTGTTCGGAAAGTTGGCTTGAAAACCAAGAAACCTTATTAAGGAATTCGAGCCGTTTCTATTTGACTTCATTCGATTGAAGTGAATGCCGTAACCCAATTAAATGTAATTCGCGTCGGAATACACATAATAGCCTACACTGTCAACGTGAAATAAAAATATATAGAGGTTTAAATCGATCCTGTATTGGGACATTTGTTATGATGGCTGGTGCAACGGGCATTTTCGGTACCGTTGACCATAATCGAGTGCTAGCATTTATATCATTACACTGACCAAGTCCTGTTAAAAAGCACATTTTTGGTTCCTTTGTGGAAACAGTGAAGTTGTCTACACAATCTGTTCTACTCACAGACTAACTGCGTCGCTGTAACTTCCCCCCATTTCTGATACGGCGATTCAATTTATTGGCAGAAAGTGGTACTTTCATTTTTTTCTTCCTTCAAGTGATTTTTCAACGATAGGTTTTTGTTTTTTTCTAGCGAGCCAGTAGGCATAACGATGTATGATTTACAGCTGCAGCCTACGTGACAAAATGTATTGACAACACCCAGCCCGACGTTTCTTTGCATCTATTTTCATTACATGAATTGAATAACTAAAATAAATATTAAAGACATTTAAAGACTTAAAGACAGGCTTTAACTGGCAGGAGAGTATCATATTTTTAAAAGATTAACACATGAAGTCAAAAAGAAACTTTAGCGTCTGAGGTGGCTCTGCTCGAACGCTGTGTTAACATGAGACCGTTTTGTTCAACAAAGGTATGGCATGCAGGTCGTTGCGAGATGACACGCACGGGCTAACAGCAGCCAGCCAGTCCACTGTCTGTGTGAGTCAAAAAACAGGTCAGCTACGTTGGTTTACATGAATAGAAAACTTTCAGTTAAATCGCCAGCTATGTTAGTTTATTAGGCTTGTCATTAAACACGAATTAAGAGAACATACAATTTCGCTAGGAATGGTAAATTAATATGAAAATACTGTATTGAGGGCAGAGAGTTGGCATCTCTTTTAGATTTGGCTGAACAAATGCGTTTCAGGCAGCATAATTACCAGTGAAATGGAAAAGAATGATGCAGGTTAACTAGACGTTTCGTGCAAAATTATCCGACACTTCGTAGAGAAATTATTAAACCAAGATAAAAGGAGACATTTGGCCAATAGATGGCACCCGTGTATAAGCGGGCAGTATAGCGTAATGGTTAGGGCGGTGGATTAAGGCACGCAAATTCAGCCGTTCGATCCCCGCTGCAGCCACAATGAATTTGAATAGTTTCTTGAAGCCAATTGTTTTCATTTTGAGTGCATGTTTATGGCCTAATGACTTTTCAAGCATAAATTGTGCCTCCCCGTGTAAAAACTATGGAAATTAATTAATCTCTGCTCTCCATACAGGACTGTAGCATGTTATCACAATGTGCAAGCAAGACGTTATTTTTATTTCATTCTACATTGTCTGATGTGGCTGAAACTTCACACGTTCATTTTTGGAGTGTAATCTCATCCATTTTCCAATAAAGGCTAAATGGCAAAGCGCCACCCGCTGGCAACAGGAAGTGAGCCTTATATTGCATTCTTAAGCATTATTTTTCAATGGGTTCATGACATTCACGGTAAATGTGGTCAGCATGATGCTAGGATGGTCCTGACAAAACAGATTTTTGATTTACTGGGATGATATAGCTATGGTCAGGCACATAAAAAACACATCATGCCAGACAAACAGGAAGTGGTCATACTTAAATTCTCCAATGTCTGATGTGACTGCAACTTTACACAGATGCTCAGTGTTGGAGTGTAATCAAATCCATATTCCAAAAACGATTCAATGTTTTAGCAGCATCATCTGGAAACAGGAATTGACCTTAATTTCGCTGAACATCTTCCGATGTCGCTGAAAATGTACAAATATGTTTATTTCTGGAGTGTAATCAAATTCAAAAAACATACACGGATCAATAATATAGCGCCACCATCTGGCAACAGGAAGTGAGGCTTATATCATTGATGCATTCCAATAGCAGCGCCAACATCTTCATTGATCAAAGGGAAATTCCTGTGCACACTATACGTTGTCCAGGAAGGTGATTATTTCCAAAGTGTGTACATGTTGTGAAACATGTCATTGGCAGAACTATGCCACCAAGGCGGTTGCCCCCATGGGGCTTGGGCCCGTTCATTGCTGCTTGCAGCTATATTTAGGGCCCAAGCACCGTAGGGTGCGAAGGACCCTATTGTTATTGGAAGGATTATTATTATTATTATTATTATTATTATTATTATTATTATTATTATTCTTTTTTTTTCAATGTTTTGTGCATTTTTGAGGTGCTTGTCATGGATGAAAACTCACAGAATTTTAGACACACATTAGAAGTGGTGGCTGTCAGGTTGTCTCAGATGCTCAGACCTGGGCGTAGCTGAGGGACTCCACAGCGCCCCCTATCGCATTGTCATCTATTGTGGGCAGGCACTTTGAGCTACCTTCACAAAATTTAGTACGCATATAGCACTTCTCGGTCCAAACACATTTCTCATTCACATCTAATCAAATATACAAACAGGAAGTCAGCCATTTTGGATTTTGTGCGTTTTACACGTACTGCACTTTTAAGTACTCCTCCTAGGGGGTTCATCACATTCACACCACCTGTGGTCAGAATGGTCTCAGGATATTCATGATGCTAAATTGCCAGGATATTTTTGATAGCTCAAACGGGACGGTCATGGGGAGGCGTAGAATTTTTATGTCACGCCACGCCAACAGGAAGTGGCCGTAATTTCATGGTTTCCATCGTCTGATCTGGCTGATATTTTAGAAATACGTTTACTGTTGGAGGATAATCACATCAATATCCCAAGAACGGGTCAATGTTATAGCGCCACCATCTGGCAACAGGAAGTGAAGTCTTTATTATATTTGTATGCCTTCCTGCTAGGGCATTCATCACATTCACACGAAATGTGGTCCGCATGATCTTAGGATAGTCATGACCAAAAACTCTGAAGGGATTTTTGATATCTCAAACGGTATGGAAATGGCGAGTCGTACAGTACACATATTGCGTGCAAAAAAATGACTTTTTTTTTGACATCGTCCGATCTGGCTGATATTTTACAAATATGTTCACTGTTGGAGTACAATATGAAATATATACATATCAATCGGGGCGTGGCTAGACAGCGCCCCCTATAATTATTTATCTCTTTTTTTCCAATGTATTTTGCATTTTTGAGGTGCTTGCCATGGATGAAAACTCACAGAATTTTGCCCACACATGAGAAGTGTTGGCTGTCAGCATGGATCAGATGCTCAGACCTGGGCGTGGCCGAGGGACTCCACAGCGCCCCCTAATGCTTTGTCTTCTATTGTGGACAGGCACTTTGAGCTACCTCCACCTAATTTGGTATGCATATGGGCCTCCTCTGGACAAACACATTTCTCATTCGCATCGAATAAAATATGTGAACAGGAAGTCAGCCATTTTGAATTTTGTGCATTTTACACGTACTACACTTTTAAGTACTCCTCCTAGGGGGTTCATTGCATTCACACGAAATGTGGTCAAAGTGGTCTCAGGATAGTCATGATACTAATTCCAAAGGATATTTTTGATATCTCAAACGGTATGGTCATGGCGAGGCGTAAAATTTTCATGTCATGCCGCGCCAACAGGAAGTAGCCATAAATTCATGGTCTACATTGTCTGATCTGGCTGATATTTTACAAATATGTTCACTGTTAGAG
The DNA here is from genome assembly GCF_963514075.1 of Conger conger. Classification (NCBI taxonomy): domain Eukaryota; kingdom Metazoa; phylum Chordata; class Actinopteri; order Anguilliformes; family Congridae; genus Conger; species Conger conger. The sequence goes on along the minus strand of NC_083768.1, from coordinate 54,130,501 downwards.
TGTAATCACATCCATATACCAAGAAGAAATCAATGTTATAGCGCCACCATCTGGCAACGGAAGTGAGGTTTTTATCATGTTTGTATGCGTTCCTGCTAGAGCATTCATCACATTCACACCAAATGTAGTCATCATGATCTGAGAATAGTCCTGACCCTAAATGACGAAAGGATTTTTGATATCTCAAACGGTTTGGCAATGGCGAGGCGTATAATACACACGTTACGCCCAAAAACAGGAAGTGGGCTTAATTCCGTTCTACATCATCTGATCGGGCTGATATTTTACAAATATATTCACTTTTGGAGTGCAATCACATCCATATCCACATTCATCTGGGCGTGGCTACACAGCGCCCCCTATGGCTTTTTTCTAATATTGTGGACATATACTTTCACGTAAATGCACCACGTCTGGTAGGCATAAGGGTCTCCTCAAGACACACACATTTCTCATTTGCATCCCTTAACTTTTCCCAACAGGAAGTGAGCTATTTTGGATTTTGTGTGTTTTTAAGTGTTTTTTCACGTACCAAACTTTGAAATACTCTTCCTAGGGGGTTCATCACATTCACACAAAATGTGGTCAGCATGATATTATAGTCCTGACACACAACTATGAACTGATTTTTAATATCTTGGAATGGTATGGCTATGGTCAGCCTTAAAATTAACTTGTAATGCTGCCCAAACAGTTCATGTTTTAATACAATTATGTATTAAATAATTTCAAAAAGGTATTAAATTCTACATTGCCTGATTTTGAGGCTACAACTTTTCACATATGTTCATTGTTGGAGTGTCATCACATCCATTAAGCAATAATAGTTCACTATTTTCGCTGGAGACTCATTATATCCAGTCTTAAAACTTCAACGCAAGTCGCAAATGACTCTCCCATTTCTAATACGCGACTGCCATCTACTGGCACAAGTTGGTATTGCATATATCTTGCAATGACGTTCAATGTTATTTGGTTTAAAAAAAACCGTGTTGTAGCATTTTAAGGACTCAATACAAAACAGCTGTTCGGAAAGTTAGCTTGAAAACCAAGAAGCCTTATTAAGGAATTCGAGCCGTTTCTATTTGACTTCATTCGGTTGAAGTGAATGCCGTAACCCAATTAAATGTAATTCGCGTCGGAATACACATAATAGCCTACACTGTCAACGTGAAATAAAAATATATAGAGGTTTAAATCGATCCTATATTGGGACATTTGTTATGATGGCTGGTGCAACGGGCATTTTCGGTACCGTTGACCATAATCGAATGCTAGCATTTATATCATTACACTGACCAAGTCCTGTTAAAAAGCACATCACCTTTGTGGAAACAGTGAAGTTGTCTACACAATCTGTTCTACTCACAGACTAACTGCGTCGCTGTAACTTCCCCCCATTTCTGATACGGCGATTCAATTTATTGGCAGAAAGTGGTACTTTCATTTTTTTCTTCCTTCAAGTGATTTTTCAACGATAGGTTTTTGTTTTTTTCTAGCGAGCCAGTAGGCATAACGATGTATGATTTACAGCTGCAGCCTACGTGACAAAATGTATTGACAACACCCAGCCCGACGTTTCTTTGCATCTATTTTCATTACATGAATTGAATAACTAAAATAAATATTAAAGACATTTAAAGACTTAAAGACAGGCTTTAACTGGCAGGAGAGTATCATATTTTTAAAAGATTAACACATGAAGTCAAAAAGAAACTTTAGCGTCTGAGGTGGCTCTGCTCGAACGCTGTGTTAACATGAGACCGTTTTGTTCAACAAAGGTATCACATGCAGGTCGTTGCGAGATGACACGCACGGGCTAACAGCAGCCAGCCAGTCCACTGTCTGTGTGAGTCAAAAAACAGGTCAGCTACGTTGGTTTACATGAATAGAAAACTTTCAGTTAAATCGCCAGCTATGTTAGTTTATTAGGCTTGTCATTAAACACGAATTAAGAGAACATACAATTTCGCTAGGAATGGTAAATTAATATGAAAATACTGTATTGAGGGCAGAGAGTTGGCATCTTTTAGATTTGGCTGAACAAATGCGTTTCAGGCAGCATAATTACCAGTGAAATGGAAAAGAATGATGCTGGTTAACTAGACGTTTCGTGCAATATTATCCGACACTTCGTAGATAAATTATTAAACCAAGATAAAAGGAGACATTTGGCCAATAGATGGCACCCGTGTATAAGCGGGCAGTATAGCCTAATGGTTAGGGCGGTGGATTAAGGCACGCAAATTCAGCCGTTCGATCCCCGCTGCAGCCACAATGAATTTGAATAGTTTCTTGAAGCCAATTGTTTTCATTTTGAGTGCATGTTTATGGCCTAATGACTTTTCAAGCATAAATTGTGCCTCCCCGTGTAAAAACTATGGAAATTAATTAATCTCTGCTCTCCATACAGGACTGTAGCATGTTATCACAATGTGCAAGCAAGACGTTATTTTTATTTCATTCTACATTGTCTGATGTGGCTGAAACTTCACACGTTCATTTTTGGAGTGTAATCTCATCCATTTTCCAATAAAGGCTAAATGGCAAAGCGCCACCCGCTGGCAACAGGAAGTGAGCCTTATATTGCATTCTTAAGCATTATTTTTCAATGGGTTCATGACATTCACGGTAAATGTGGTCAGCATGATGCTAGGATGGTCCTGACAAAACAGATTTTTGATTTACTGGGATGATATAGCTATGGTCAGGCACATAAAAAACACATCATGCCAGACAAACAGGAAGTGGTCATACTTAAATTCTCCAATGTCTGATGTGACTGCAACTTTACACAGATGCTCAGTGTTGGAGTGTAATCAAATCCATATTCCAAAAACGACTCAATGTTATAGCAGCATCATCTGGAAACAGGAATTGACCTTAATTTCGCTGAACATCTTCCGATGTGGCTGAAAATGTACAAATATGTTTATTTCTGGAGTGTAATCAAATTCAAAAAACATACACGGATCAATAATATAGCGCCACCATCTGGCAACAGGAAGTGAGGCTTATATCATTGATGCATTTCAATAGCAGCGCCAACATCTTCATTGATCAAAGGGAAATTCCTGTGCACACTATACGTTGTCCAGGAAGGTGATTATTTCCAAAGTGTGTACATGTTGTGAAACATGTCATTGGCAGAACTATGCCACCAAGGCGGTTGCCCCCATGGGGCTTGGGCCCGTTCATTGCTGCTTGCAGCTATATTTAGGGCCCAAGCACCGTAGGGTGCGAAGGACCCTATTGTTATTGTAAAGATTATTATTATTATTATTAGGGCCCAAGCACCGTAGGGTGCGAAGGACCCTATTGTTATTGGAAGGATTATTATTAGGGCCCAAGCACCGTAGGGTGCGAAGGACCCTATTGTTATTGTAAAGATTATTATTATTATTATTATTATTATTATTCTTTTTTCTATATGCAAATGGGCCTTTTTGAGGTGCTTGCCATGCATAAAAAGTCTGGGAATTTTGCACACACATCAGAAATGAGGACCTTCAGGATTGATTAGATGCTCAGACCTGGGCGTGGCCGAGAGACTCCACAGCGCCCCCTATCGCATTGTCATCTATTGTGGGCAGGCACTTTGAGCTACCTTCACAAAATTTAGTACGCATATAGCACTTCTCGGTCCAAACACATTTCTCATTCACATCTAATCAAATATACAAACAGGAAGTCAGCCATTTTGGATTTTGTGCGTTTTACACGTACTGCACTTTTAAGTACTCCTCCTAGGGGGTTCATCACATTCACACCACCTGTGGTCAGAATGGTCTCAGGATATTCATGATGCTAAATTGCCAGGATATTTTTGATAGCTCAAACGGGACGGTCCTGGGGAGGCGTAGAATTTTTATGTCACGCCGCGCCAACAGGAAGTGGCCGTAATTTCATGGTTTGCATTGTCTGATCTTGCTGATATTTTAGAAATACGTTTATTGTTGGAGTATAATCACATCCATATCCCAAGAACGGGTCAATATTATAGCGCCACCATCTTGCAACAGGAAGTGAGGTCTTTAACATATTTGTATGCCTTCCTGCTAGGGCATTCATCACATTCACACGAAATGTGGTCAGCATGATCTTAGGATAGTCATGACCATAAGCTGTGAAGGGATTTTTGATATCTCAAACGGTATGGAAATGGCGAGTCGTACAGTACACATATTGCGTGCAAAAAAATGACTTTTTTTTCGACATCGTCCGATCTGGCTGATATTTTACAAATATGTTCACTGTTGGAGTACAATATGAAATATATACATATCAATTGGGGCGTGGCTAGACAGCGCCCCCTATAATTATTATTCTCTTTTTTTTCAATGTATTTTGCATTTTTGAGGTGCTTGCCATGGATGAAAACTCACGGAATTTTGCACACACATGAGAATTGTTGGCTTTCAGGATGTATCAGATGCTCAGACCTGGGCGTGGCCGAGGGATACCACAGCGCCCTCTAATGTTTTGTCTTCTATTGTGGACAGGCACTTTGAGCTACCTTCACCTAATTTGGTATGCATGTGGGCCTCCTCTGGACAAACACATTTCTCATTCGTATCAAATCAAATATGTGAACAGGAAGTCAGCCATTTTGAATTTTGTGCATTTTACACGTACTACACTTTTAAGTACTCCTCCTAGGGGGTTCATTGCATTCACACGAAATGTGGTCAAAGTGGTCTCAGGATAGTCATGATACTAATTCCAAAGGATATTTTTGATATCTCAAACGGTATGGTCATGGCGAGGCGTAAAATTTTCATGTCACGCCGCGCCAACAGGAAGTAGCCATAAATTCATGGTCTACATTGTCTGATCTGGCTGATATTTTACAAATATGTTCACTGTTAGAGTGTAATCACATCCAAATACCAAGAAGAAATCAATGTTATAGCGCCACCATCTGGCAACGGAAGTGAGGTTTTTATCATGTTTGTATGCGTTCCTGCTAGGGTATTCATCACATTCACACCAAATGTAGTCATCATGATCTTAGAATAGTCCTGACCCTAAATGACGAAAGGATTTTTGATATCTCAAACGGTTTGGCAATGGCGAGGCGTATAATACACATGTTACGCCCAAAAACAGGAAGTGGGCTTAATTCCGTTCTACATCATCTGATCGGGCTGATATTTTACAAATATATTCACTTTTGGAGTGCAATCACATCCAGATCCACATTCATCTGGGCGTGGCTACACAGCGCCCCCTATGGCTTTTTTCTAATATTGTGGACATATACTTTCACGTAAATGCACCACGTCTGGTAGGCATAAGGGTCTCCTCAAGACACACACATTTCTCATTTGCATCCCTTAACTTTTCCCAACAGGAAGTGAGCTATTTTGGATTTTGTGTGTTTTTAAGTGTTTTTTCACGTACCAAACTTTGAAATACTCTTCCTAGGGGGTTCATCACATTCACACAAAATGTGGTCAGCATGGTATTATAGCCCTGACACACAACTATGAACGGATTTTTAAAATCTTGGAATGGTATGGCTATGGTCAGCCTTAAAATTAACTTGTAATGCTGCCCAAACAGTTCATGTTTTAATACAATTATGTATTAAATAATTTTAAAAAGGTATTCAATTCTACATTGCCTGATTTTGAGGCTAACACTTTTCACATATGTTCATTGTTGGAGTGTCATCACATCCATTAAGCAATAATAGTTCACTATTTTCGCTGGAGACTCATTATATCCAGTCTTAAAACTTCAACGCAAGTCGCAAATGACTCTCCCATTTCTAATACGCGACTGCCATCTACTGGCAAAAGTTGGTATTGTTTCTCAAGTAATACGTCAATGACAAGTTTTGTTTCTTTTTGCGAGCCAGTAACCATAACGATGTATGAGTAACAGCGGCAGCCTACGTAACAAAATGTACTGACAACACCCAGCCCACAGCAACGTTTTTTCTCATCTACCTTAATTATATGGATTGAATAACTAAAATAAAAGACAGGCTTTTACTGGCAGGAAAGTAGCATACATTTCAAAGATTAAAACATATAATGCATATCTTGCAATGACGTTCAATGTTATTTGGTTTAAAAAAAATCGTGTTGTAGCATTTTAAGGACTCAATACAAAACAGCTGTTCGGAAAGTTAGCTTGAAAACCAAGAAGCCTTATTAAGGAATTCGAGCCGTTTCTATTTGACTTCATTCGATTGAAGTGAATGCCGTAACCCAATTAAATGTAATTCGCGTCGGAATACACATAATAGCCTACACTGTCAACGTGAAATAAAAATATATAGAGGTTTAAATCGATCCTATATTGGGACATTTGTTATGATGGCTGGTGCAACGCGCATTTTCGGTACCGTTGACCATAATCGAATGCTAGCATTTATATCATTAGACTGACCAAGTCCTGTTAAAAAGCACATTTTTGGTTCCTTTGTGGAAACAGTGAAGTTGTCTACACAATCTATTCTACTCACAGACTAACTGCGTCGCTGTAACTTCCCCCCATTTCTGATACGGGGATTCCATTAATTGGCAGAAAGTGGAACTTTTATATTTTTCTTCCTTCAAGTGATTTTTCAACGATAGGTTTTTTTTTTTTTTTCTAGCGAGCCAGTAGGCATAACGATGTATGATTTACAGCTGCAGCCTACGTGACAAAATGTATTGACAACACCCAGCCCGACGTTTCTTTGCATCTATTTTCATTTTTGAATAGAATATCTGAAATAAATATTAAAGACATTTAATGACTGTCTTTAACTGGCAGGAGAGTAGCATATATTTAAAAGAGTCAAAAGTCAAAAAGAAACGTTAACGTTTGAGATGGCTCTGGTCGAACTCTGTGTTAACATGAGACCGTTATGTTCAACAAAGGTATGGCATGCAGGTCGTTGCGAGATGACGCGCATTGGCTAACAGCAGCCAGCCTGTCCACTGTCTGTTTGAGTCAAAAAACAGGTCAGCTACGTTTGTTTACATGAACAGAAAACTTTCAGTTAAATCGCCAGATATGTTAGTTTATTTTGCTTGTCATTAAACACGAATTAAGAGAACATACAATTTCGCTAGGAATTTTTGACTTAATATGAAAATACCGGATTGAGGGCAGAGACTTGGCATCTCCTTTAGATTTGGCTGAACAAATGCATTTCAGGCAGCATAATTACCGGTGAAATGGAAAAGAATGATGCTGGCTAACTCGACGTTTAATGCAATATTATCCGACACTTCGGAGAGAAATTATTTAACCAGGATAAAAGGAAACATACAACTTTTGACCAAAAGATGGCGTACGTGTATAAGAGGGCAGTATAACTTAATGGTTCAGACAGTGGATTTAGACATGCAAGGTCCGCGGTTCCATCCCCGGTGCGGCCACAATGAAGTTGAATAGTTTCTTTACGCCAATGGTTTTATTTTGAGTGCATATTTATAACCGAATGACTTCTCAAGCTTAAATTGTGCCTCCCGCTTTAAAATCTATTGAAATTAATTCATCTCTGCTCTCCATACAGGACTGGAGCATATTATTACACTGTGCAAGCAAGAAGTAATTTTTGTTTCATTCTACATTGTCTGATGTGGCTGAAACATCACACATGTTCATTTTTGGAGTGTAATCTCATCCATATACCAAGAAAGGCTCAATGGCATAGCGCCACCATCTGGGAACAGGAAGTGGCTTTAATTTTACTTGACATCTTCCAATTTGGCTGAAAATGTACAAATATGTTAATTATTGGAGTGTAATCAAATCCATGAACCATACACGGCTCAATATTATAGCGCCACCATCTGGAAATAGGAAGTGAGGCTTATATCATTGATGCATTCCAATAGCATAAGAAAAATCTTCATTGATCAAAGGGGAATTCCTGTGCACACTATACGTTGTCCAGGAAGGTGATTATTTCCAAAGTGTGTACATATTGTGAAACATGTCATTGGCGCAACTATGCCACCAAGGCGGTTGCGCCCATGGTGCTTGGGCCCGTTCATTGCTGCTTGCAGCTATATTTAGGGCCCAAGCACCGTAGGGTGCGAAGGACCCTATTGTTATTGTAAAGATTATTATTATTATTATTATTATACTTTTTTCTATATGCAAATGGGCCTTTTTGAGGTGCTTGCCATGCATAAAAAGTCTGGGAATTTTGCACACACATCAGAAATGAGGACCTTCAGGATCGATTAGATGCTCAGACCTGGGCGTGGCCGAGGGACTCCACAGCGCCCCCTATCGCATTGTCATCTATTGTGGGCAGGCACTTTGAGCTACCTTCACCAAATTTAGTACGCATATAGCACTCCTCGGACCAAACACATTTTTAATTCGCATCTAATCAAATATACAAACAGGAAGTCAGCCATTTTGAATTTTGTGCGTTTTACACGTACTGCACTTTTAAGTACTCCTCCTAGGGGGTTCATCACATTCACACCACCTGTGGTCAGAATGGTCTCAGGATATTCATGATGCTAAATTGCCAGGATATTTTTGATAGCTCAAACGGGACTATCCTAGGGAGGCGTAGAATTTTTATGTCACGCCGCGCCAACAGGAAGTGGCCGTAATTTCATGGTCTACATTGTCTGATCTGGCTGATATTTTAGAAATACGTTTATTGTTGGAGTATAATCACATCCATATCCCAAGAACGGGTCAATGTTATAGCGCCACCATCTGGCAACAGGAAGTGAGGTCTTTATCATATTTGTATGCCTTCCTGCTAGGGCATTCATCACATTCACACGAAATGTGGTCAGCATGATCTTAGGATAGTCATGACCATAAGCTGTGAAGGGATTTTTGATATCTCAAACGGTATGGAAATGGCGAGTCGTACAGTACACATATTGCGTGCAAAAAAATGACTTTTTTTTCGACATAGTCCGATCTGGCTGATATTTTATGAATATGTTCACTGTTGGAGTACAATATGAAATATATACATTTCAATTGGGGCGTGGCTAGACAGCGCCCCCTATAATTATTATTCTCTTTTTTTTCAATGTATTTTGCATTTTTGAGGTGCTTGCCATGGATGGAAACTCACGGAATTTTGCACACACATGAGAATTCTTGGCTGTCAGGATGTATCAGATACTCAGACCTGGGCGTGGCCGAGGGACTCCACAGCACCCCCTAATGCTTTGTCTTCTATTGTGGACAGGCACTTTGAGCTACCTTCACCTAATTTGGTATGCATGTGGGGCTCCTCTGGCCAAACACATTTCTAATTCGCATCGAATCAAATATGTGAACAGGAAGTCAGCCATTTTGAATTTTGTGCATTTTACACGTACTACACTTTTAAGTACTCCTCCTAGGGGGTTCATTGCATTCACACGAAATGTGGTCAAAGTGGTCTCAGGATAGTCATGATACTAATTCCAAAGGATATTTTTGATATCTCAAACGGTATGGTCATGGCGAGGCGTACAATTTTCATGTCACGCCGCGCCAACAGGAAGTTGCCATAAATTCATGGTCTACATTGTCTGATCTGGCTGATATTTTACAAATATGTTCACTGTTAGAGTGTAATCACATCCAAATACCAAGAAGAAATCAATGTTATAGCGCCACCATCTGGCAACGGACGTGACGTTTTTATCATGTTTGTATGCGTTCCTGCTAAGGTATTCATCACATTCACACCAAATGTAGTCATCATGATCTTAGAATAGTCCTGACCCTAAATGACGAAAGGATTTTTGATATCTCAAACGGTTTGGCAATGGCGAGGCGTATAATACACATGTTACGCCCAAAAACAGGAAGTGGGCTTAATTCCGTTCTACATCATCTGATCGGGCTGATATTTTACAAATATATTCACTTTTGGAGTGCAATCACATCCATATCCACATTCATCTGGGCGTGGCTACACAGCGCCCCCTATGGCTCTTTTCTAATATTGTGGACATATACTTTCACGTAAATGCACCACGTCTGGTAGGCATAAGGGTCTCCTCAAGACACACACATTTCTCATTTGCATCCCTTAACTTTTCCTAACAGGAAGTGAGCTATTTTGGATTTTGTGTGTTTTTAAGTGTTTTTTCACGTACCAAACTTTGAAATACTCTTCCTAGGGGGTTCATCACATTCACACAAAATGTAGTCAGCATGATATTATAGCCCTGACACACAACTATGAACTGATTTTTAATATCTTGGAATGGTATGGCTATGGTCAGCCTTAAAATTAACTTGTAATGCTGCCCAAACAGTTCATGTTTTAATACAATTATGTATTAAATAATTTCAAAAAGGTATTAAATTCTACATTGCCTGATTTTGAGGCTACAACTTTTCACATATGTTCATTGTTGGAGTGTCATCACTTCCATTAAGCAATAATAGTTCACTATTTTCGCTGGAGACTCATTATCTCCAGTCTTAAAACTTCAACTCAAGTCGCAACTGACTCTCCCATTTCTAATACGCGACTGCTATCTAGTGGCAAAGGTTAGTATTCTTTCTAATTTTCGGTATTGTTTCTCTTTTTCTTGGATAAAGTGATTTCTCAACGACAAGTTTTGTTTCTTTTTGCGAGCCAGTAACCATAACGATGTATGAGTAACAGCGGCAGCCTACGTGACAAAATGTACTGAAAACACCCAGCCCACAGCAACGTTTTTTCTCATCTATCTTAATTAACTCGATTGAATAACTAAAATAAAAAACAGGCTTTTACTGGCAGGAAAGTATCATATATTTAAAAGATTAACACATATAATGCATATATTGCTTTGACGTTCAATGTTATTTGGATTTTGAAAAAACCGTATTGTAACATTTTAAGGACTCAATACAAAACAGCTGTTCGGAAAGTTGGCTTGAAAACCAAGAAGCCTTATTAAGGAATTCGAGCCGTTTCTATTTGACTTCATTCGATTGAAGTGAATGCCGTAACCCAATTAAATGTAATTCGCGTCGGAATACACATAATAGCCTACACTGTCAACGTGAAATAAAAATATATAGAGGTTTAAATCGATCCTGTATTGGGACATTTGTTATGATGGCTGGTGCAACGGGCATTTTCGGTACCGTTGACCATAATCGAATGCTAGCATTTATATCATTACACTGACCAAGTCCTTGGTTCCTTTGTGGAAACAGTGAAGTTGTCTACACAATCTGTTCTACTCACAGACTAACTGCGTCGCTGTAACTTCCCCCCATTTCTGATACGGCGATTCAATTTATTGGCAGAAAGTGGTACTTTCATTTTTTTCTTCCTTCAAGTGATTTTTCAACGATAGGTTTTTGTTTTTTTCTAGCGAGCCAGTAGGCATAACGATGTATGATTTACAGCTGCAGCCTACGTGACAAAATGTATTGACAACACCCAGCCCGACGTTTCTTTGCATCTATTTTCATTACATGAATTGAATAACTAAAATAAATATTAAAGACATTTAAAGACTTAAAGACAGGCTTTAACTGGCAGGAGAGTATCATATTTTTAAAAGATTAACACAAGAAGTCAAAAAGAAACTTTAGCGTCTGAGGTGGCTCTGCTCGAACGCTGTGTTAACATGAGACCGTTTTGTTCAACAAAGGTATCACATGCAGGTCGTTGCGAGATGACACGCACGGGCTAACAGCAGCCAGCCAGTCCACTGTCTGTGAGTCAAAAAACAGGTCAGCTACGTTGGTTTACATGAATAGAAAACTTTCAGTTAAATCGCCAGCTATGTTAGTTTATTAGGCTTGTCATTAAACACGAATTAAGAGAACATACAATTTCGCTAGGAATGGTAAATTAATATGAAAATACTGTATTGAGGGCAGAGAGTTGGCATCTCTTTTAGATTTGGCTGAACAAATGCGTTTCAGGCAGCATAATTACCAGTGAAATGGAAAAGAATGATGCTGGTTAACTAGACGTTTCGTGCAATATTATCCGACACTTCGTAGAGAAATTATTAAACCAAGATAAAAGGAGACATTTGGCCAATAGATGGCACCCGTGTATAAGCGGGCAGTATAGCGTAATGGTTAGGGCGGTGGATTAAGGCACGCAAATTCAGCCGTTCGATCCCCGCTGCAGCCACAATGAATTTGAATAGTTTCTTGAAGCCAATTGTTTTCATTTTGAGTGCATGTTTATGGCCTAATGACTTTTCAAGCATAAATTGTGCCTCCCCGTGTAAAAACTATGGAAATTAATTAATCTCTGCTCTCCATACAGGACTGTAGCATGTTATCACAATGTGCAAGCAAGACGTTATTTTTATTTCATTCTACATTGTCTGATGTGGCTGAAACTTCACACGTTCATTTTTGGAGTGTAATCTCATCCATTTTCCAATAAAGGCTAAATGGCAAAGCGCCACCCGCTGGCAACAGGAAGTGAGCCTTATATTGCATTCTTAAGCATTATTTTTCAATGGGTTCATGACATTCACGGTAAATGTGGTCAGCATGATGCTAGGATGGTCTTGACAAAACAGATTTTTGATTTACTGGGATGATATAGCTATGGTCAGGCACATAAAAAACACATCATGCCAGACAAACAGGAAGTGGTCATACTTAAATTCTCCAATGTCTAATGTGACTGCAACTTTACACAGATGCTCAGTGTTGGAGTGTAATCAAATCCATATTCCAAAAACGACTCAATGTTATAGCAGCATCATCTGGAAACAGGAATTGACCTTAATTTCGCTGAACATCTTCCGATGTGGCTGAAAATGTACAAATATGTTTATTTCTGGAGTGTAATCAAATTCAAAAAACATACACGGATCAATAATATAGCGCCACCATCTGGCAACAGGAAGTGAGGCTTATATCATTGATGCATTCCAATAGCAGCGCCAACATCTTCATTGATCAAAGGGAAATTCCTGTGCACACTATACGTTGTCCAGGAAGGTGATTATTTCCAAAGTGTGTACATGTTGTGAAACATGTCATTGGCAGAACTATGCCACCAAGGCGGTTGCCCCCATGGGGCTTGGGCCCGTTCATTGCTGCTTGCAGCTATATTTAGGGCCCAAGCACCGTAGGGTGCGAAGGACCCTATTGTTATTGGAAGGATTATTATTATTATTATTATTATTATTATTATTATTATTCTTTTTTTTTCAATGTTTTGTGCATTTTTGAGGTGCTTGCCATGGATGAAAACTCACAGAATTTTGCACACACATCAGAAGTGGTGGCTGTCAGGTTGTCTCAGATGCTCAGACCTGGGCGTGGCTGAGGGACTCCACAGCGCCCCCTATCGCATTGTCATCTATTGTGGGCAGGCACTTTGAGCTACCTTCAGAAAATTTAGTAGGCATATAGCGCTCCTCGGTCCAAACACATTTCTCATTCGCATCTAATCAAATATACAAACAGGAAGTCAGCCATTTTGGATTTTGTGCGTTTTACACGTACTGCACTTTTAAGTACTCCTCCTAGGGGGTTCATCACATTCACACCACCTGTGGTCAGAATGGTCTCAGGATATTCATGATGCTAAATTGCCAGGATATTTTTGATAGCTCAAACGGGACGGTCCTGGGGAGGCGTAGAATTTTTATGTCACGCCACGCCAACAGGAAGTGGCCGTAATTTCATGGTCTACATCGTCTGATCTGGCTGATATTTTAGAAATACGTTTATTGTTGGAGTATAATCGCATCCATATCCCAAGAACGGGTCAATGTTATAGCGCCACCATCTGGCAACAGGAAGTGTGGTCTTTATCATATTTGTATGCCTTCCTGCTAGGGCATTCATCACATTCACACGAAATGTGGTCCGCATGATCTTAGGAAAGTCATTACCATAAGCTGTGAAGGGATTTTTGATATCTCAAACGGTATGGAAATGGCGAGTCGTACAGTACACATATTGCGTGCAAAAAAATGACTTTTTTTTCGACATCGTCCGATCTGGCTGATATTTTACAAATATGTTCACTGTTGGAGTACAATATGAAATATATACATATCAATCGGGGCGTGGCTAGACAGCGCCCCCTATAATTATTATTCTCTTTTTTTTCAATGTATTTTGCATTTTTGAGGTGCTTGCCATGAATGAAAACTCACAGAACTTTGCAAACACATGAGAAGTGTTGGCTGTCAGGATGTATCAGATGCTCAGACCTGGGCGTGGCCGAGGGACTCCACAGCGCCCCCTAATGCTTTGTCTTCTATTGTGGACAGGCACTTTGAGCTACCTTCACCTAATTTGGTATGCATGTGGGACTCCTCTGGACAAACACATTTTTCATTCGCATCGAATGAAATATGTGAACAGGAAGTCAGCCATTTTGAATTTTGTGCATTTTACACGTACTACACTTTTAAGTACTCCTCCTAGGGGGTTCATTGCATTCACACGAAATATGGTCAAAGTGGTCTCAGGATAGTCATGATACTAATTCCAAAGGATATTTTTGATATCTCAAACGGTATGGTCATGGCGAGGCGTAAAATTTTCATGTCACGCCACGCCAACAGGAAGTAGCCATAAATTCATGGTCTACATTGTCTGATCTGGCTGATATTTTACAAATATGTTCATTGTTAGAGTGTAATCACATCCAAATACCAAGAAGAAATCAATGTTATAGCGCCACCATCTGGCAACGGAAGTGAGGTTTTTATCATGTTTGTATGCGTTACTGCTAGGGTATTCATCACATTCACACCAAATGTAGTCATCATGATCTGAGAATAGTCCTGACCCTAAATGACGAAAGGATTTTTGATATCTCAAACGGTTTGGCAATGGCGAGGCGTATAATTCACACGTTACGCCCAAAAACAGGAAGTGGGCTTAATTCCGTTCTACATCATCTGATCGGGCTGATATTTTACAAATATATTCACTTTTGGAGTGCAATCACATCCATATCCACCTTCATCTGGGCGTGGCTACACAGCGCCCCCTATGGCTTTTTTCTAATATTGTGGACATATACTTTCACGTAAATGCACCACGTCTGGTAGGCATAAGGGTCTCCTCAAGACACACACATTTCTCATTTGCATCCCTTAACTTTTCCCAACAGGAAGTGAGCTATTTTGGATTTTGTGTGTTTTTAAGTGTTTTTTCACGTACCAAACTTTGAAATACTCTTCCTAGGGGGTTCATCACATTCACACAAAATGTGGTCAGCATGATATTATAGCCCTGACACACAACTATGAACTGATTTTTAATATCTTGGAATGGTATGGCTATGGTCAGCCTTAAAATTAACTTGTAATGCTGCCCAAACAGTTCATGTTTTAATACAATTATGTATTAAATAATTTCAAAAAAGTATTAAATTCTACATTGCCTGATTTTGAGGCTACAACTTTTCACATATGTTCATTGTTGGAGTGTCATCACATCCATTAAGCAATAATAGTTCACTATTTTCGCTGGAGACTCATTATATCCAGTCTTAAAACTTCAACGCAAGTCGCAAATGACTCTCCCATTTCTAATACGCGACTGCCATCTACTGGCAAAAGTTGGTATTGTATATATCTTGCAATGACGTTCAATGTTATTTGGTTTTTTTAAAAACCGTGTTGTAGCATTTTAAGGACTCAATACAAAACAGCTGTTCGGAAAGTTGGCTTGAAAACCAAGAAGCCTTATTAAGGAATTCGAGCCGTTTCTATTTGACTTCATTCGATTGAAGTGAATGCCGTAACCCAATTAAATGTAATTCGCGTCGGAATACACATAATAGCCTACACAGTGAACGTGAATTAAAAATATATAGAGGTTTAAATCGATCCTATATTGGGACATTGGTTATGATGGCTGGTGCAACGGGCATTTTCGGTACCGTTGACCATAATCGAATGCTAGCATTTATATCATT
The DNA here is from genome assembly GCF_963514075.1 of Conger conger. Taxonomy (NCBI): domain Eukaryota; kingdom Metazoa; phylum Chordata; class Actinopteri; order Anguilliformes; family Congridae; genus Conger; species Conger conger. The sequence continues at coordinate 54,114,657 of NC_083768.1, read as the reverse complement.
ACACTGACCAAGTCCTGTTAAAAAGCACATTTTTGGTTCATTTGTGGAAACGGTGAAGTTGTCTACACAATCTATTCTACTCACAGACTAACTGCGTCGCTGTAACTTCCCCCCATTTCTGATACGGGGATTCCATTTATTGGTAGAAAGTGGTTATTTTTTTATTTTTATTCCTTCAAGTGATTTTTCAACGATAGGTTTTTGTTTTTTTCTAGCGAGCCAGTAGGCATAACGATGTATGATTTACAGCTGCAGCCTACGTGACAAAATGTATTGACAACACCCAGCCCGACGTTTCTTTGCATCTATTTTCATTATATGAATTGCATATCTGAAATAAATATTAAAGACATTTAATGACTGTCTTTAACTGGCAGGAGAGTATCATATATTTAAAAGAGTAAGACATGAAGTCAAAAAGAAACGTGAGCGTTTGAGGTGGCTCTGGTCGAACTCTGTGTTAACATGAGACCGTTATGTTCAACCAAGGTATCTCATGCAGGTCGTTGCGAGATGAGAGGCATGGGCTAACAGCAGCCAGCCTGTCCACTGTCTGTGTGAGTCAAAAAACAGGTCAGCTACGTTGGTTTACAGGAATAGAAAACTTTCAGTTAAATCGCCAGCTATGTTAGTTTATTTTGCTTGTCATTAAACACGAATTAAGAGAACATACAATTTCGCTAGGAATTTTTGACTTAATATGAAAATACCGGATTGAGGGCAGAGACTTGGCATCTCCTTTAGATTTGGCTGAACAAATGCGTTTCAGGCAGCATAATTACCGGTGAAATGGAAAAGAATGATGCTGGCTAACTCGACGTTTAATGCAATATTATCCGACACTTCATAGAGAAATTATTTAACCAAGATAAAAGGAAACATACAACTTTTGGCCAATAGACGGCATACGTGTATAAGAGGGCAGTATAGCTTAATGGTTCATGCAGTGGAGTAAGACATGCACGGTCCGCGGTTCCATCCCCGGTGCGGCCACAATAAAGTTGAATAGTTTCTTTAAGCCAATGGTTTTATTTTGAGTGCATTTTTATAACCAAATGACTTCTCAAGCATAAATTGTGCCTCCCGCTGTAAAATCTATGGAAATTAATTCATCTCTGCTCTCCATACAGGACTGGAGCATGTTATCACAATGTGCAAGCAAGAAGTAATTTTTGTTTCATTCTACATTGTCTGATGTGGCTGAAACTTCACACATGTTCATTTTTGGAGTGTAATCTCATCCATATACCAATCAAGGCTCAATGGCATAGCGCCACCATCTGGCAACAGGAAGTGGCCTTAATTTCACTGGACATCTTCCGATGTGGCTGAAAATATAGAAATATTTTTATTATTGGAGTGTAATTAAATCCATATACCAAAAATGGCTCAATGTTATAGCGCCACCATCTGGCAAAAGGAAGTGACTTTAAATTTACTCGACATCTTCCAATTTGGCTGAAAATGTACAAACATGTTAATTATTGGAGTGTAATCAAATCCATGAAGCATACACGGCTCAATATTATAGCGCCACCAACTGGCAATTGGAAGTGAGGCTTATATCATTGATGCATTCCAATAGCAGCAGCAACATCTTCATTGATCAAAGTGGAATTCCTGTGCACACTATACGTTGTCCAGGAAGCTGATTATTTCCAAAGTGTGTACATATTGTGAAACATGTCATTGGCACAACTATGCCACCAAGGTGGTTGCGCCCATGGTGCTTGGGCCCGTTCATTGCTGCTTGCAGCTATATTTATTATTATTATTCTTTTTTTTTCAATGTTTTGTGCATTTTTGAGGTGCTTGCCATGAATGAAAACTCACGGAATTTTGCACACACATCAGAAGTGGTGGCTGTCAGGATCTCTCAGATGCTCAGACCTGGGCGTCGCTGAGGGACTCCACAGCGCCCCCTATTGCATTGTCATCTATTGTGGGCAGGCACTTTGAGCTACCTGCACCATATTTAGTATGCATATAGCACTCCTCAGGCCAAACACATTTCAAATTCGCATCTAATCAAATATGCAAACAGGAAGTCAGCCATTTTGGATTTTGTGAGTTTTACACGTACTGCACTTTTAAGTACTCCTCCTAGGGGGTTCCTCGCATTCACACCAACTGTGGTCAGAATGGTCTCAGGATAGTCATGATGCTAAATTGCCAGGATATTTTTGATAGCTCAAACGGGACAGTCACGGGGAGAATTACAATTTTTATGTCACGCCACGCCAACAGGAAGTGGCCGTAATTTCATGGTCTACATTGTCTGATCTGGCTGATATTTTAGAAATACGTTTATTGTTGGAGTATAATCACATCCATATCCCAAGAACGGGTCAATGTTATAGCGCCACCATCTGGCAACAGGAAGTGAGGTCTTTATCATATTTGTATGCCTTCCTGCTAGGGCATTCATCACATTCACACGAAATGTGGTCAGCATGATCTTAGGATAGTCATGACCATAAGCTGTGAAGGGATTTTTGATATCTCAAACGGTATGGAAATGGCGAGTCGTACAGTACACATATTGCGTGCAAAAAAATGATTTTTTTTTTGACATCGTCCGATCTGGCTGATATTTTATAAATATGTTCACTGTTGGAGTACAATATTAAATATATACATATCAATCGGGGCGTGGCTAGACAGCGCCCCCTATAATTATTATTCTCTTTTTTTTCAATGTATTTATCATTTTTGAGGTGCTTGCCATGGATGGAAACTCACGGAATTTTGCACACACATGAGAAGTGTTGGCTGTCAGGATGTATCAGATGCTCAGACCTGGGCGTGGCCAAGGGACTCCACAGCGCCCCCTAATGCTTTGTCTTCTATTGTGGACAGGCACTTTGAGCTACCTTCACCTAATTTGGTATGCATGTGGGCCTCCTCTGGACAAACACATTTCTTATTCGCATCAAATCAAATATGTGAACAGGAAGTCAGCCATTTTGAATTTTGTGCATTTTACACGTACTACACTTTTAAGTACTCCTCCTAGGGGGTTCATTGCATTCACACGAAATGGGGTCAAAGTGGTCTCAGGATATTCATGATACTAATTCCAAAGGATATTTTTGATATCTCAAACGGTATGGTCATGGCGAGGCGTACAATTTTCATGTCACGCCGCGCCAACAGGAAGTAGCCATAAATTCATGGTCTACATTGTCTGATCTGGCTGATATTTTACAAATATGTTCACTGTTAGAGTGTAATCACATCCATATACCAAGAAGAAATCAATGTTATAGCGCCACCATCTGGCAACGGAAGTGAGGTTTTTATCATGTTTGTATGCGTTCCTGCTAGAGTATTCTTCACATTCACACCAAATGTAGTCATCATGATCTTAGAATAGTCCTGACCCTAAATGACGAAAGGATTTTTGATATCTTAAACGGTTTGGCAATGGCGAGGCGTATAATACACACGTTACGCCCAAAAACAGGAAGTGAGCTTAATTCCGTTCTACATCATCTGATCGGGCTGATATTTTACAAATATATTCACTTTTAGAGTGCAATCACATCCATATCCACATTCACCTGGGCGTGGCTACACAGCGCCCCCTATGGCTTTTTTCTAATATTGTGGACATATACTTTCAAGAAAATGCACCACGTCTGGTAGCCATAAGGGTCTCCTCAAGACACACACATTTCTCATTTGCATCCCTTAACTTTTCCCAACAGGAAGTGAGCTATTTTGGATTTTGTGTGTTTTTAAGTGTTTTTTCACGTACCAAACTTTGAAATACTCTTCCTAGGGGGTTCATCACATTCACACAAAATGTGGTCAGCATGATATTATAGGCCTGACACACAACTATGAACTGATTTTTAATATCTTGGAATGGTATGGCTCTGGTCAGCCTTAAAATTAACTTGTAATGCTGCCCAAACAGTTTATGTTTTAATACAATTATGTCTTAAATAATTTCAAAAAGGTATTGAATTCTACATTGCCTGATTTTGAGGCTAACACTTTTCACATATGTTCATTGTTGGAGTGTCATCACATCCATTAAGCAATAATAGTTCACTATTTTCGCTGGAGACTCATTATATCCAGTCTTAAAACTTCAACGCAAGTCGCAAATGACTCTCCCATTTCTAATACGCGACTGCCATCTACTGGCAAAAGTTGGTATTGTTTCTCAAGTAATTCCTCAATGACAAGTTTTGTTTCTTTTTGCGAGCCAGTAACCATAACGATGTATGAGTAACAGCGGCAGCCTACGTGACAAAATGTACTGACAACACCCAGCCCACAGCAACGTTTTTTCTCATCTACCTTAATTATATGGATTGAATAACTAAAATAAAAGACAGGCTTTTACTGGCAGGAAAGTAGCATATATTTCAAAGATTAACACATATAATGCATATCTTGCAATGACGTTCAATGTTATTTGGTTTAAAAAAAACCGTGTTGTAGCATTTTAAGGACTCAATACAAAACAGCTGTTCGGAAAGTTGGCTTGAAAACCAAGAAGCGTTATTAAGGAATTCGAGCCGTTTCTATTTGACTTCATTCGATTGAAGTGAATGCCGTAACCCAATTAAATGTAATTCGCGTCGGAATACACATAATAGCCTACACTGTGAACGTGAAATAAAAATATATAGAGGTTTAAATCGATCCTGTATTGGGACATTTTTTATGATGGCTGGTGCAACAGGCATTTTCGGGACCGTTGACCATAATCGAATGCTAGCATTTATATCATTACACTGACCAAGTCCTGTTAAAAAGCACATTTTTGGTTAATTTGTGGAAACGGTGAAGTTGTCTACACAATCTATTCTACTCACAGACTAACTGCGTCGCTGTAACTTCCCCCCATTTCTGATACGAGGATTCCATTTATTGGTAGAAAGTGGTTATTTTTTTATTTTTATTCCTTCAAGTGATTTTTCAACGATAGGTTTTTGTTTTTTTCTAGCGAGCCAGTAGGCATAACGATGTATGATTTACAGCTGCAGCCTACGTGACAAAATGTATTGACAACACCCAGCCCGACGTTTCTTTGCATCTATTTTCATTATATGAATTGCATATCTGAAATAAATATTAAAGACATTTAATGACTGTCTTTAACTGGCAGGAGAGTATCATATATTTAAAAGATTAAGACATGAAGTCAAAAAGAAACGTGAGCGTTTGAGGTGGCTCTGGTCGAACTCTGTGTTAACATGAGACCGTTATGTTCAACAATGGTATCTCATGCAGGTCGTTGCGAGATGAGAGGCATGGGCTAACAGCAGCCAGCCTGTCCACTGTCTGTGTGAGTCAAAAAACAGGTCAGCTACGTTGGTTTACAGGAATTGAAAACTTTCAGTTAAATCGCCAGCTATGTTAGTTTATTTTGCTTGTCATTAAACACGAATTAAGAGAACATACAATTTCGCTAGGAATTTTTGACTTAATATGAAAATACCGGATTGAGGGCAGAGACTTGGCATCTCCTTTAGATTTGGCAGAACAAATGCGTTTCAGGCAGCATAATTACCGGTGAAATGGAAAAGAATGATGCTGGCTAACTCGACGTTTAATGCAATATTATCAGACACTTCATAGAGAAATTATTTAACCAAGATAAAAGGAAACATACAACTTTTGGCCAATAGACGGCGTACGTGTATAAGAGGGCAGTTTAGCTTAATGGTTCATGCAGTGGAGTAAGGCATGCACGGTCCGCGGTTCCATCCCCGGTGCGGCCACAATAAAGTTGAATAGTTTCTTTAAGCCAATGGTTTTATTTTGAGTGCATATTTATAACCAAATGACTTCTCAAGCATAAATTGTGCCTCCCGCTGTAAAATCTATGGAAATTAATTCATCTCTGCTCTCCATACAGGACTGGAGCATGTTATCACAATGTGCAAGCAAGAAGTTATTTTTGTTTCATTCTACATTGTCTGATGTGGCTGAAACTTCACACATGTTCATTTTTGGAGTGTAATCTCATCCATATACCAAAAATGGCTCAATGTTATAGCGCCACCATCTGGCAACAGGAAGTGACTTTAAATTTACTCGACATCTTCCAATTTGGCTGAAAATGTACAAATATGTTAATTATTGGAGTGTAATCAAATCCATGAACCATACACGGCTCAATATTATAGCGCCACCAACTGGCAATTGGAAGTGAGGCTTATATCATTGATGCATTCCAATAGCAGCAGCAACATCTTCATTGATCAAAGTGGAATTCCTGTGCACACTATACGTTGTCCAGGAAGCTGATTATTTCCAAAGTGTGTACATATTGTGAAACATGTCATTGGCACAACTATGCCACCAAGGCGGTTGCGCCCATGGTGCTTGGGCCCGTTCATTGCTGCTTGCAGCTATATTTAGGGCCCAAGCACCGTAGGGTGCGAAGGACCCTATTGTTATTGTAAAGATTATTATTATTAGGGCCCAAGCACCGTAGGGTGCGAAGGACCCTATTGTTATTGTAAAGATTATTATTATTATTATTATTATTATTATTATTATTATTATTATTCTTTTTTCTATATGCAAATGGGCCTTTTTGAGGTGCTTGCCATGCATAAAAAGTCTGCGAATTTTGCACACACATCAGAAATGAGGACCTTCAGGATCTATTAGATGCTCAGACCTGGGCGTCGCCGAGGGACTCCACAGCGCCCCCTATCGCATTGTCATCTATTGTGGGCAGGCACTTTGAGCTACCTTCACCAAATTTTGTATGCATATAGCACTCCTCGGACCAAACACATTTCAAATTCGCATCTAATCAAATATACAAACAGGAAGTCAGCTATTTTGGATTTTGTGCGTTTTACACGTACTGCACTTTTAAGTACTCCTCCTAGGGGGTTCATCACATTCACACCACCTGTGGTCAGAATGGTCTCAGGATATTCATGATGCTAAATTGCCAGGATATTTTTGATAGCTCAAACGGGACGGTCCAAGGGGGGCGTAGAATTTTTATGTCACGCCGCGCCAACAGGAAGTGGCCGTAATTTCATGGTCTGCATTGTCTGATCTGGCTGATATTTTAGAAATACGTTTATTGTTGGAGTATAATCACATCCATATCCCAAGAACGGGTCAATGTTATAGCGCCACCATCTGGCAACAGGAAGTGAGGTCTTTGTCATATTTCTATGCCTTCCTGCTAGGGCATTCATCACATTCACACGAAATGTAGTCAGCATGATCTTAGGATACTCATGACCATATGCTGTGAAGGGATTTTTGATATCTCAAACGGTATGGAAATGGCGAGTCGTACAGTACACATATTGCGTGCAAAAAAATGACTTTTTTTTCGACATCGTCCGATCTGGCTGATATTTTCCAAATATGTTCACTGTTGGAGTACAATATGAAATATATACATATCAATCGGGGCGTGGCTAGACAGCGCCCCCTATAATTATTATTCTCTTTTTTTTCAATGTATTTTGCATTTTTGAGGTGCTTGCCATGGATGGAAACTCATGGAATTTTGCACACACATGAGAAGTGTTGGCTGTCAGGATGTGTCAGATGCTCAGACCTGGGCGTGGCCGAGGGACTCCACAGCGCCCCCTAATGCTTTGTCTTCTATTGTGGACAGGCACTTTGAGCTACCTTCACCTAATTTGGTACGCATGTGGGACTCCTCTGGACAACCACATTTCTCATTCGCATCAAATCAAATATGTGAACAGGAAGTCAGCCATTTTGAATTTTGTGCATTTTACACGTACTACACTTTTAAGTACTCCTCCTAGGGGCTTCATTGCATTCACACGAAATGTGGTCAAAGTGGTCTCAGGATAGTCATGATACTAATTCAAAAGGAAATTTTTGATATCTCAAACGGTATGGTAATGGCAAGGCGTACAATTTTCATGTCACGCCGCGCCAACAGGAAGTAGCCATAAATTCATGGTCTACATTGTCTGATCTTGCTGATATTTTACCAATATGTTCACTGTTAGAGTGTAATCACATCCAAATACCAAGAAAAAATCAATGTTATAGCGCCACCATCTGGCAACGGAAGTGAGGTTTTTATCATGTTTGCATGCGTTCCTGCTAGGGTATTAATCACATTCACACCAAATGTAGTAATCATGATCTTAGAATAGTCCTGACCCTAAATGACGAAAGGATTTTTGATATCTCAAACGGTTTGGCAATGGCGAAGCGTATAATACACACGTTACGCCCAAAAACAGGAAGTGGGCTTAATTCCGTTCTACATCATCTGATCGGGCTGATATTTTACAAATATATTCACTTTTGGAGTGCAATCACATCCATATCCACATTCATCTGGGCGTGGCTACACAGCGCCCCCTATGGCTTTTTTCTAATATTGTGGACATATACTTTCACGTAAATGCACCACGTCTGGTAGGCATAAGGGTCTCCTCAAGACACACACATTTCTCATTTGCATCCCTTAACTTTTCCCAACAGGAAGTGAGCTATTTTGGATTTTGTGTGTTTTTAAGTGTTTTTTCACGTACCAAACTTTGAAATACTCTTCCTAGGGGGTTCATCACATTCACACAAAATGTGGTCAGCATGATATTATAGCCCTGACACACAACTATGAACTGATTTTTAATATCTTGGAATGGTATGGCTCTGGTCAGCCTTAAAATTTACTTGTAATGCTGCTCAAACAGTTCATGTTTTAATACAATTATGTATTAAATAATTTCAAAAAGGTATTCAATTCTACATTGCCTGATTTTGAGGCTACAACTTTTCACATATGTTCATTGTTGGAGTGTCATCACATCCATTAAGCAATAATAGTTCACTATTTTCGCTGGAGACTCATTATATCCAGTCTTAAAACTTCAACGCAAGTCGCAAATGACTCTCCCATTTCTAATACGCGACTGCCATCTACTGGCAAAAGTTGGTATTGCATATATCTTGCAATGACGTTCAATGTTATTTGGTTTAAAAAAAACCGTGTTGTAGCATTTTAAGTACTCAATACAAAACGGCTGTTCGGAAAGTTAGCTTGAAAACCAAGAAGCCTTATTAAGGAATTCGAGCCGTTTCTATTTGACTTCATTCGATTGAAGTGAATGCCGTAACCCAATTAAATGTAATTCGCGTCGGAATACACACAATCGCCTACACTGTCAACGTGAAATAAAAATATATAGAGGTTTAAATCGATCCTATATTGGGACATTTGTTATGATGGCTGGTGCAACGTGCATTTTCGGTACCGTTGACCATAATCGAATGCTAGCATTTATATCATTACACTGACCAAGTCCTGTTAAAAAGCACATCACCTTTGTGGAAACAGTGAAGTTGTCTACACAATCTATTCTACTCACAGACTAACTGCGTCGCTGTAACTTCCCCCCATTTCTGATACGGGGAATCCATTTATTGGCAGAAAGTGGTACTTTTATATATTTCTTCCTTCAAGTGATTTTTCAACGATAGGTTTTTGTTTTTTTTCTAGCGAGCCAGTAGGCATAACGATGTATGATTTACAGCTGCAGCCTACGTGACAAAATGTATTGACAACACCCAGCCCGACGTTTCTTTGGATCTATTTTCATTTTTGAATAGAATATCTGAAATAAATATTAAAGACATTTAATGACTGTCTTTAACTGGCAGGAGAGTAGCATATATTTAAAAGAGTCAAAAGTCAAAAAGAAACGTTAACGTTTGAGATGGCTCTGGTCGAACTCTGTGTTAACATGAGACCGTTATGTTCAACAAAGGTATGGCATGCAGGTCGTTGCGAGATGACGCGCACGGGCTAACAGCAGCCAGCCAGTCCACTGTCTGTGTGAGTAAATAAAACAGGTCAGCTACGTTTGTTTACATGAATAGAAAACTTTCAGTTAAATCGCCATATATGTTAGTTTATTTTGCTTGTCATTAAACACGAATTAAGAGAACATACAATTTCGCTAGGAATTTTTGACTTAATATGAAAATACCGGATTGAGGGCAGAGACTTGGCATCTCCTTTAGATTTGGCTGAACAAATGCGTTTCAGGCAGCATAATTACCGGTGAAATGGAAAAGAATGATGCTGGCTAACTCGACGTTTAATGCAATACTATCCGACACTTCGGAGAGAAATTATTTAACCAGGATAAAAGGAAACATACAACTTTTGGCCAATAGATGGCGAACGTGTATAAGAGGGCAGTATAGCTTAATGGTTCAGACAGTGGATTAAGACATGCAAGGTCCGCGGTTCCATCCCCGGTGCGGCCACAATAAAGTTGAATAGTTTCTTTACGCCAATGGTTTTATTTTGAGTGCATATTTATAACCGAATGACTTCTCAAGCGTAAATTGTGCCTCCCGCTGTAAAATCTATTGAAATTTATTAATCTCTGCTCTCCATACAGGACTGGAGCATATTATTACAATGTGCAAGCAAGAAGTAATTTTTGTTTCATTCTACATTGTCTGATGTGGCAGAAACGTCACACATGTTCATTTTTGGAGTGTAATCTCATCCATATACCAAGAAAGGCTCAATGGCATAGCGCCACCATCTGGCAACAGGAAGTGGCTTTAATTTTACTTGACATCTTCCAATTTGGCTGAAAATGTACAAATATGTTAATTATTGGAGTGTAATCAAATCCATAAACCATACACGGCTCAATACTATAGCGCCACCATCTGGCAACAGGAAGTGGCTTTAATTTTACTCGACATCTTCCAATTTGGCTGAAAATGTACAAATATGTTCATTTTTGGAGTGAAATCAAATCCATAAACCATACACAGCTCAATATTATAGCGCCACCATCTGGCAACAGGAAGTGAGGCTTATATCATTGATGCATTCCAATAGCAGCAGCAACATCTTCATTGATCAAAGGGGAATTCCTGTGCACACTATTCGTTGTCCAGGAAGGTGATTATTTCCAAAGTGTGTACATATTGTGAAACATGTCATTGGCACAACTGTGCCACCAAGGCGGTTGCGCCCATGGTGCTTGGGCCCGTTCATTGCTGCTTGCAGCTATATTTAGGGCCCAAGCACCGTAGGGTGCGAAGGACCCTATTGTTATTGTAAAGATTATTATTATTATTATTATTATTATTATTATTATTATTATTCTTTCTCTTCCGTCAAATGGGCATTTTTGTGGGCCTTGCCATGGCTAAAAAGTCTTGGAATTTTGCAGACACATCAGAAGTGGTGGCCGTCAGGATCTATCAGATGCTCAGACCTGGGTGTGGCCGAGGGACTCCACAGCGCCCCCTATTGCGCTGCCCCCCCCCCCCCCCCCCGCATTGTTGTCTATTGTGGGCAGGCACTTTGAGCTACATGAACCTAATTTGGAATGCATGTGTGACTCCTCAATTGAAACACATTTCTCATTCGCATTGACGCAAATATGCGAACAGGAAGTCAGCCATTTTGAATTTTGTGCGTTTTCACATGTACTACACTTTGAAGTACTCCTCCTAGGCGGTTCATCGCATTCACACCAAATGTGGTAAGAATGGTCTCAAGATAGTCATGATTCTAAATTGCCAGGATATTTTTGATATCTCAAACGGTATGGTCATGGCGAGGCATACAATTTTTATGTCACGCCGCGCCAAAAGGAAGTGGCCATAATTTTGTGGTTTACATCGTCTGATCTGGCTGATATTTTACAAATATGTTCATTGTGTGAGTATACTCACATCCATGTCCCAGGAAGAAGTCAATGTTATAGCGCCACCATCTGGCAACAGGAAGTGAGGTTTTTATCATATTTGTATGCGTTCCTGCTAGGGTATTCATCACATTCACACCAAATGTAGTCAGCATGATCTTAGGATAGTCCTGACCCTAAAAGCCAAACGGATTTTTGATATCTCAAACGGTTTGGCAATGGCGAGGCGTACAATACACACGCTACGAGCGAAAACAGGAAGTGGGCTTAATTCCGTTCTACATCGTCTGATTGGGCTGATATTTTACAGATATATTCACTTTTGGAGTGCAATCACATCCTTATCCACATACATCTGGGCGTGGCTACGCAGCGCCCCCTATGGTTCTTTTCTAATATTGTGGACATATACTTTCACGTAAATTCACCGAATATGGTATGCATATGGGTCTCCTCAAGACACACACATTTCTCATTTGCATCCCTTAACTTTTCCAAACAGGAAGTGAGCTATTCTGGATTTTGTGTGTTTTTAAGTGTTTTTACACGTACCAAACTCTGAAATACTCCTCCTAGGGGGTTCATCACATTCACACCAAATGTGGTGAGAATGGTCTCAGGATAATCCTGATGCTAAATTGAAAGGATATTTCTGATAGGTCAAACGGTACGGCTATGGCGAGGCGTACAATTTGAGGTCTCGCTGCGGCAACAGGAAGTGGTCGTAATTTCATTCTAGATGGTCTGATCTGGTTGATATTACACAGATATGTTCGTTGTGGGAGTGTAATCACATCCATATCCCAAAAATGACTCAATGTTATCGTGCCACCATCTGGCAACAGGAAGTGGCCTTATTTTTACTCGACATCTTTCGATGTGGCCGAAAATTTAGAAATATGTATATTGTTGGAGTGTAATTAAATCCATATTCCAAAAATGACTCAATGTTATAGCGCCACCATCTGGAAACTTGAACATTGAATGAACTTAATATCATTCAACATCTTCCGATGTGGCTGAAAATTTTGAAATAGGTTTATTATTGGATTGTAATCAAATTCAAAAACCATACACGGCTCAATATTATAGCGCCACCATCTGGAAACAGGAAGTGAGTGTTATATCATTGATGCATTCCAATAGCAACACCAACATCTTCATTGATCAAAGGGGAATTCCTGTGCACACTATACGTTGCCAAGGAAAGTGATTATTTCCAAAGTGCGTACATATTGTTAAACATGTCATTGGCACAACTATGCCACCAAGGCGGTTGCGCCCATGGTGCTTGGGCCCGTTCATTGCTGCTTGCAGCTATATTTATTATTATTATTCTTTTTTCTATATGCAAATGGGCCTTTTTGAGGTGCTTGTCATGCATAAAAAGTCTGGGAATTTTGCACACACATCAGAAATGAGGACCTTCAGGATCGCTTAGATGCTCAGACCTGGGCGTGGCCGAGGGACTCCACAGCGCCCCCTATCGCATTGTCTTCTATTGTGGGCAGGCACTTTGAGCTACCTGCACCTAATTTGGTGGCCATATAGCGCTCCTCGGTCCAAACACATTTCTCATTCGGATCTAATCAAATATCCAAACAGGAAGTCAGCCATTTTGGATTTTCTGAGTTTTACACGTACTACACTTTTAAGTACTCCTCCTAGGGGGTTCATCGCATTCACACCAACGGTGGTCAGAATGGTCTCAGGATAGTCATGATGCTAAATTGCCAGGATATTTTTGATAGTTCAAACGGGACGGTCATGGGGAGGAGTACAATTTTTATGTCACGCCGCGCCAACAGGAAGTGGCCATAATTTCATGGTCGACATCGTCTGATCTGGCTGATATTTTAGAAATTTGTTTATTGTTGGAGTGTAATCACATCCATATCCCAAGAACAGGTCAATGTTATAGCGCCACCATCTGGCAACAGGAAGTGAGGTCTTTAACATATTTGTATGCATTCCTCCTAGGGGGTTCATTGCATTCACACCAAATGCGGTCAGCATGATCTTAAGATAGTCCTTACGCTAAGTTGTGAAGGGATTTTTGATATCTCAAACGGTATGGAAATGGCGAGTCGTACAGTACACATATTGCGTGCAAAAAAATGACTTTTTTTTCGACATCGTCCGATCTGGCTGATATTTTACAAATATGTTCACTGTAGCAGTACAATATCAGATATATACATATCAATCGGGGCGTGGCTAGACAGCGCCCCCTATAATTATTATTCTTTTTTTTTTCAATGTATTTTGCATTTTTGAGGTTCTTGCCATGGATGGAAACTCACAGAATTTTGCACACACATGAGAAGTGTTGGCTGTCAGGATGTATCAGATGCTCAGACCTGGGCGTGGCCAAGGGACTCCACAGCGCCCCCTAATGCTTTGTCTTCTATTGTGGACAGGCACTTTGAGCTACCTTCACCTAATTTGGTATGCATGTGGGGCTCCTCTGGACAAACACATTTCTCATTCGCATCGAATCAAATATGTAAACAGGAAGTCAGCCATTTTGAATTTTGTGCATTTTACACGTACTACACTTTTAAGTACTCCTCCTAGGGGGTTCATTGCATTCACACGAAATGCGGTCAAAGTGGTCTCCGGATAGTCATGATACTAATTCCAAAGGATATTTTTGATATCTCAAACGGTATGGTCATGGCGAGGCGTACAATTTTCATGTCACGCCGCGCCAACAGGAAGTTGCCATAAATTCAAGGTCTACATTGTCTGATCTGGCTGATATTTTACAAATATGTTCACTGTTAGAGTGTAATCACATCCAAATACCAAGAAGAAATCAATGTTATAGCGCCACCATCTGGCAACGGACGTGAGGTTTTTATCATGTTTGTATGCGTTCCTGCTAAGGTATTCATCACATTCACACCAAATGTAGTCATCATGATCTTAGAATAGTCCTGACCCTAAATGACGAAAGGATTTTTGATATCTCAAACGGTTTGGCAATGGCGAGGCGTATAATACACACGTTACGCCCAAAAACAGGAAGTGGGCTTAATTCCGTTCTACATCATCTGATCGGGCTGATATTTTACAAATATATTCACTTTTGGAGTGCAATCACATCCATATCCACATTCATCTGGGCGTGGCTACACAGCGCCCCCTATGGCTTTTTTCTAATATTGTGGACATATACTTTCACGTAAATGCACCACGTCTGGTAGGCATAAGGGTCTCCTCAAGACACACACATTTCTCATTTGCATCCCTTAACTTTTCCCAACAGGAAGTGAGCTATTTTGGATTTTGTGTGTTTTTAAGTGTTTTTTCACGTACCAAACTTTGAAATACTCTTCCAAGGGGGTTCATCACATTCACACAAAATGTGGTCAGCATGATATTATAGCCCTGACACACAACTATGAACTGATTTTTAATATCTTGGAATGGTATGGCTATGGTCAGCCTTAAAATTAACTTGTAATGCTGCCCAAACAGTTCATGTTTTAATACAATTATGTATTAAATAATTTCAAAAAGGTATTGCCTGATTTTGAGGCTACAACTTTTCACATATGTTCATTGTTGGAGTGTCATCACATCCATTAAGCAATAATAGTTCACTATTTTCGCTGGAGACTCATTATATCCAGTCTTAAAACTTCAACGCAAGTCGCAACTGACTCTCCCATTTCTAATACGCGACTGCCATCTACTGGCAAAGGTTAGTATTCTTTCTAATTTTCTTGGATAAAGTAATTTCTCAATGACAAGTTTTGTTTCTTTTTGCGAGCCAGTAACCATAACGATGTATGAGTAACAGCGGCAGCCTACGTGACAAAATGTACTGACAACACCCAGCCCACAGCAACGTTTTTTTCATCGACCTTAATTTTATGGATTGAATAACTAAAATAAAGGACAGGCTTTTACTGGCAGGAAAGTATCATATATTTAAAAGATTAACACATATAATGCAGATCTTGCATTGACGTTCAATGTTATTTGGTTTAAAAAAAAACGTATTGTAGCATTTTAAGGACTCAACACAAAACAGCTGTTCGGAAAGTTGGGTTGAAAACCAAGAAGCCTTATTAAGGAATTCGAGCCGTTTCTATTTGACTTCATTCGATTGAAGTGAATGCCGTAACCCAATTAAATGTAATTCGCGTCGGAATACACACAATCGCCTACACTGTCAACGTGAAATAAAAATATATAGATGTTTAAATCGATCCTATATTAGGACATTTGTTATGATGGCTGGTGCAACGGGCATTTTCGGTACCGTTGACCATAATCGAATGCTAGCATTTATATCATTACACTGACCAAGTCCTGTTAAAAAGCACATTTTTGGTTCCTTTGTGGAAACAGTGAAGTTGTCTACATAACCTATTCTACTCACAGACTAACTGCGTCGCTGTAACTTCCCCCCATTTCTGATACGGGGATAGGTTTTTGTTTTTTTCTAGCGAGCCAGTAGGCATAACGATGTATGATTAACAGCTGCAGCCTACGTGACAAAATGTATTGACAACACCCAGCCCGACGTTTCTTTGCATCTATTTTCATTATATGAATTGAATATCTAAAATAAATATTAAAAAAATTTAATGACTGTCTTTAAATGGCAGGAGAGTATCATATATTTAAAAGAGTAACACATGAAGTAAAAAGAAAAAGGTTAGCATTCGAGGTGGTGCTCGAACACTGTGTTAAGATGAAACCGTTATGTTCAACAAAGGTATGGCTTGCAGGTCGTTGCGAGATGACAGATATTGGCTAACAGGAGCCAGCCTGTCCACTTGTCTGTGTGAGTCAAAAAACAGGTCCGCTACGTTGGTTTACATGAATAGAAAACTTTCAGTTAAATCGCCAGCTATGTTAGTTTATTTTGCTTGTCATTAAACACGAATTAAGAGAACATACAATTTCGCTAGGAATTTGTGACTTAATATGAAAATAACGGATTGAGGGCAGAGACTTGGCATCTCCTTTAGATTTGGCTGAACAAATGCGTTTCAGGCAGCATAATTACCAGTGAAATGGAAAAGAATGATGCTGGCTAACGAGACGTTTAATGCAATATTATCCGACACTTCGGAGAGAAATTATTTAACCAAGATAAAAGGAAACATACAACTTTTGGCCAATAGATGGCGGCCGTGTATAAGAGGGCAGTATAGTTTTACGGTTCAGGCAGTGGATTAAGACATGCAAGGTCCGCGGTTCCATCCCTGGTGCGGCCACAATAAAGTTGAATAGTTTCTTTAAGCCAATGGTTTCATTTTGAGTGCATATTTATAACCGAATGACTTCTCAAGCATAAATTGTGCCTCCCGCTGTAAAATCTATGGAAATGAATTCATCTCTGCTCTCCATACAGGACTGGAGCATGTTATCACAATGTGCAAGCAAGAAGTGATTTTTGTTTCATTCTACATTGTCTGATGTGGCTAAAACTTCACACATGTTCATTTTTGGAGTGTAATCTCATCCATATACCAATAAAGGCTCAATGGCATAGCTCCACCATCTGGCAAAAGGAAGTGGCCTTAATTTCACTCAACATCTTCCGATGTGGCTTAGAATTTAGAAAAAGGTTTATTATTGGAGTGTAATCAAATTCAAAAACCATACATGGTTCAATATTATAGCGCCACCATCTGGCAACAGGAAGTGAGGCTTATATCATTGATGCATTCCAATAGCAGCACCAACATCCTCATTGCTCAAAGGGGAATTCCTGTGCACACTATACGTTGTCCAGGAAGGTGATTATTTCCAAAGTGTGTAGATGTTGTGAAACATGTCATTGGCACAACTATGCCACCAAGGCGGTTGCGCCCATGGTGCTTGGGCCCGTTCATTGCTGCTTGCAGCTATATTTATTATTATTATTCTTTTTTCTATATGCAAATGGGCCTTTTTGAGGTGCTTGCCATGCATAAAAAGTCTGGGAATTTTGCACACACATCAGAAATGAGGACCTTCAGGATCGATTAGATGCTCAGACCTGGGCGTGGCCGAGAGACTCCACAGCGCCCCCTATCGCATTGTCATCTATTGTGGGCAGGCACTTTGAGCTACCATCACAAAATTTAGTACGCTTATAGCACTCCTCGGTCCAAACACATTTCTCATTCGCATCTAATCAAATATACAAACAGGAAGTCAGCCATTTTGGATTTTGTGCGTTTTACACGTACTGCACTTTTAAGTACTCCTCCTAGGGGGTTCATCACATTCACACCACCTGTGGTCAGAATGGTCTCAGGATATTCATGATGCTAAATTGCCAGGATATTTTTGATAGCTCAAACGGGACGGTCCTGGGGAGGCGTATAATTTTTATGTCACGCCACGCCAACAGGAAGTGGCCGTAATTTCATGGTCTACATCGTCTGATCTGGCTGATATTTTAGAAATACGTTTATTGTTGGAGTATAATCACATCCATATCCCAAGAACGGGTCAATGTTATAGCGCCACCATCTGGCAACAGGAAGTGAGGTCTTTATCATATTTGTATGCCTTCCTGCTAGGGCTTTCATCACATTCACACGAAATGTGGTCAGCATGATCTTAGGATAGTCAGGACCATAAGCTGTGAAGGGATTTTTGATATCTCAAACGGTATGGAAATGGCGAGTCGTACAGTACACATATTGCGTGCAAAAAAATGACTTTTTTTTTGACATCGTCCGATCTGGCTGATATTTTACAAATATGTTCACTGTTGGAGTACAATATGGAATATATACATATCAATCGGGGCGTGGCTAGACAGCGCCCCCTATAATTATTATTCTCTTTTTTTTCAATGTATTTTGCATTTTTGAGGTGCTTGCCATGGATGAAAATGCACAGAATTTTGCACACACATGAGAAGTGTTGGCTGTCAGAAAGTATCAGATGCTCAGACCTGGGCGTGGCCGAGGGACTCCACAGCGCCCCCTAATGCTTTTTCTTCTATTGTGGACAGGCACTTAGAGCAACCTTCACCTAATTTGGTATGCATGTGGGGCTCCTCTGGACAAACACATTTCTCTTTCGCATCCAATCAAATATGTGAACAGGAAGTCAGCCATTTTGAATTTTGTGCATTTTACACGTACTACACTTTTAAGTACTCCTCCGAGGGGGTTCATTGCATTCACACGAAATGTGGTGAAAGCGGTCTCAGGATAGTCATGATACTAATTCCAAAGGATATTTTTGATATCTCAAACGGTATGGTCATGGCGAGGCGTACAATTTTCATGTCACGCCGCGCCAACAGGAAGTTGCCATAAATTCATGGTCTACATTGTCTGATCTGGCTGATATTTTACAAATATGTTCACTGTTAGAGTGTAATCACATCCATATACCAAGAAGAAGTCAATGTTATAGCGCCACCATCTGGCAACAGGAAGTGAGGTTTTTATCATGTTTGTATTCGTTCCTGCTAGGGTATTCATCACATTCACACCAAATGTAGTCAGCATGATCTTAGAATAGTCCTGACCCTAAATGACAAAAGGATTTTTGATATCTCAAACGGTTTGGCAATGGCGAGGCGTATAATACACAAGTTAGACCCAAAAACAGGAAGTGGGTTTAATTCCGTTCTACATCATCTGATCGGGCTGATATTTTGCAAATATATTCACTTTTGGAGTGCAATCACATCCATATCCACATTCATCTGGGCGTGGCTACACAGCGCCCCCTATGGCTTTTTTCTAATATTGTGGACACATACTTTCACTTAAATGCACCACGTCTGGTAGGCATAAGGGTCTCCTCAAGACACACACATTTCTCATTTGCATCCCTTAACTTTTCCCAACAGGAAGTGAGCTATTTTGGATTTTGTGTGTTTTAAAGTGTTTTTTTTCATGTACCAAACTTTGAAATACTCTTCCTAGGGGGTTCATCACATTCACACAAAATGTGGTCAGCATGATATTATAGCCCTGACACACAACTATGAACTGATTTTTAATATCTTGGAATGGTATGGCTATGGTCAGCCTTAAAATTAACTTGTAATGCTGCCCAAATAGGAAAATTATATATTAAATAATTTCAAAAAGGTATTAAATTCTACATTGCCGGATTTTGAGGCAACAACTTTTCACATATGTTCATTGTTGGAGTGTCATCACATCCATTAAGCAATAATAGTTCACTATTTTCGCTGGAGACTCATTATATCCAGTCTTAAAACTTCAACGCAAGTCGCAAATGACTCTCCCATTTCTAATACGCGACTGCCATCTACTGGCAAAAGTTGGTATTGTATATATCTTGCAATGACGTTCAGTGTTATTTGGTTTAAAAAAACCGTGTTGTCGCATTTTAAGGACTCAATACAAAACAGCTGATCGGAAAGTTAGCTTGAAAATCAAGAAGCCTTATTAAGGAATTCGAGCCGTTTCTATTTGACTTCATTCGATTGAAGTGAATGCCGTAACCCAATTAAATGTAATTCGCGTCGGAATAC
The DNA here is from genome assembly GCF_963514075.1 of Conger conger. Taxonomy (NCBI): domain Eukaryota; kingdom Metazoa; phylum Chordata; class Actinopteri; order Anguilliformes; family Congridae; genus Conger; species Conger conger. The sequence goes on along the minus strand of NC_083768.1, from coordinate 54,094,509 downwards.
ACATAATTGCCTACACTGTCAACGTGAAATAAAAATATATAGAGGTTTAAATCGATCCTATATTGGGACATTTGTTATGATGGCTGGTGCAACGGGCATTTTCGGTACCGTTGACCATAATCGAAGGCTAGCATTTATATCATTACACTGACCAAGTCCTGTTAAAAAGCACATTTTTGGTTCCTTTGTGGAAACAGTGAAGTTGTCTACACAATCTATTCTACTCACAGACTAACTGCGTCGCTGTAACTTCCCCCCATTTCTGATACGGGGATTCCATTTATTGGCAGAAAGTGGAACTTTTATTTTTTTCTTCCTTCAACTGATTTTTCAACGATAGGTTTTTGTTTTTTTTCTAGCAGCAGTAGGCATAACGATGTATGATTTACAGCTGCAGCCTACGTGACAAAATGTATTGACAACACCCAGCCCGACGTTTCTTTGCATCTATTTTCATTATATGAATAGAATATCTGAAATAAATATTAAAGACATTTAATGACTGTCTTTAACTGGCAGGAGAGTAGCATATATTTAATAGAGTCAAAAGTCAAAAAGAAACGTTAACGTTTGAGATGGCTCTGGTCGAACTCCGTTATGTTCAACAAAGGTATGGCATGCAGGTCGTTGCGAGATGACGCGCATTGGCTAACAGCAGCCAGCCTGTCCACTGTCTGTGTGAGTCAAAAAACAGGTCAGCTACGTTTGTTTACATGAATAGAAAACTTTCAGTTAAATCGCCAGATATGTTAGTTTATTATGCTTGTCATTAAACACGAATTAAGAGAACATACAATTTCGCTAGGAATTTTTGACTTAATATGAAAATACCGGATTGAGGGCAGAGACTTGGCATCTCCTTTAGATTTGGCTGAACAAATGCGTTTCAGGCAGCATAATTACCGGTGAAATGGAAAAGAATGATGCTGGCTAACTAGACGTTTAATGCAATATTATCCGACACTTCGGAGAGAAATTATTTAACCAAGATAAAAGGAAACATACAACTTTTGGCCAATAGATGGCGCCCGTGTATAAGAGGGCAGTATAGCTTAATGGTTCAGACAGTGGATTAAGACATGCAAGGTCCGTGGTTCCATCCCCGGTGTGGCCACAATAAAGTTGAATAGTTTCTTTACGCCAATGGTTTTATTTTGAGTGCATATTTATAACCGAATGACTTCTCAAGCGTAAATTGTGCCTCCCGCTGTAAAATCTATTGAAATTAATTAATCTCTGCTCTCCATACAGAACTGGAGCATATTATTACACTGTGCAAGCAAGAAGTAATTTTTGTTTCATTCTACATTGTCTGATGTGGCAGAAACTTCACACATGTTCATTTTTGGAGTGAAATCTCATCCATATACCAAGAAAGGCTCAATGGCATAGCGCCACCATCTGGCAACAGGAAGTGGCTTTAATTTTACTTGACATCTTCCAATTTGGCTGAAAATGTACAAATATGTTAATTATTGGAGTGTAATCAAATCCATGAACCATACACGGCTCAATATTATACCGCCACCATCTGGCAACAGGAAGTGGCTTAAATTTTACTTGACATCTTCCAATTTGGCTGAAAATGTACAAATATGTTAATTATTAGAGTGAAATCAAATCCATAAACCATACATGGCTCAATATTATAGTGCCACCATCTGGCAATAGGAAGTGAGGCTTATATCATTGATGCATTCCAATAGCAGCAGAAACATCTTCATTGATCAAAGGGGAATTCCTGTGCACACTATACGTTGTCCAGGAAGGTGATTATTTCCAAAGTGTGTACATATTGTGAAACATGTCATTGGCACAACTATGCCACCAAGGCGGTTGCGCCCATGGTGCTTGGGCCCGTTCATTGCTGCTTGCAGCTATATTTAGGGCCCAAGCACCGTAGGGTGCGAAGGACCCTATTGTTATTGGAAGGATTATTATTATTATTATTAGGGCCCAAGCACCGTAGGGTGCGAAGGACCCTATTGTTATTGGAAGGATTATTATTATTATTATTATTATTATTATTATTAGGGCCCAAGCACCGTAGGGTGCGAAGGACCCAATTGTTATTGTAAAGATTATTATTATTATTATTATTAGGGCCCAAGCACCGTAGGGTGCGAAGGACCCTATTGTTATTGTAAAGATTATTATTATTAGGGCCCAAGCACCGTAGGGTGCGAAGGACCCTATTGTTATTGGAAGGATTATTAGGGCCCAAGCACCGTAGGGTGCGAAGGACCCTATTGTTATTGGAAGGATTATTATTATTATTATTATTATTATTATTATTCTTTTTTTTTCAATGTTTTGTGCATTTTTGAGGTGCTTGCCATGGATGAAAACTCACAGAATTTTGCACACACATCAGAAGTGGTGGCTGTCAGGTTGGGTCAGATGCTCAGACCTGGGCGTGGCTGAGGGACTCCACAGCGCCCCCTATCGCATTGTCATCTATTGTGGGCAGGCACTTTGAGCTACCTTCACAAAATTTAGTACGCATATAGCACTCCTCGGTCCAAACACATTTCTCATTCGCATCTAATCAAATATACAAACAGGAAGTCAGCCATTTTGGATTTTGTGCGTTTTACACGTACTGCACTTTTAAGTACTCCTCCTAGGGGGTTCATCACATTCACACCACCTGTGGTCAGAATGGTCTCAGGATATTCATGATGCTAAATTGCCAGGATATTTTTGATAGCTCAAACGGGACGGTCCTGGGGAGGCGTAGAATTTTTATGTCACGCCACGCCAACAGGAAGTGGCCGTAATTTCATAGTTTACATCGTCTGATCTGGCTGATATTTTAGAAATACGTTTATTGTTGGAGTATAATCACATCCATATCCCAAGAACGGGTCAATGTTATAGCGCCACCATCTGGCAACAGGAAGTGAGGTCTTTATCATATTTGTATGCCTTCCTGCTAGGGCATTCATCACATTCACACGAAATGTGGTCCGCATGATCTTAGGATAGTCATGACCATAAGCTGTGAAGGGATTTTTGATATCTCAAACGGTATGGATATGGCGAGTCGTACAGTACACATATTGCGTGCAAAAAAATGACTTTTTTTTTGACATCGTCCGATCTGGCTGATATTTTACAAATATGTTCACTGTTGGAGTACAATATTAAATATATACATATCATTCGGGGCGTGGCTAGACAGCGCCCCCTATAATTATTATTCTCTTTTTTTTCAATGTATTTTGCATTTTTGAGGTGCTTGCCATGGATAAAAACTCACAGAATTTTGCACACACATGAGAAGTGTTGGCTGTCAGGATGTATCAGATGCTCAGACCTGGGTGTGGCCGAGGGACACCACAGCGCCCCCTAATGCTTTGTCTTTTATTGTGGACAGGCACTTTGAGCTACCTTCACCTAATTTGGTATGCATGTGGGCCTCCTCTGGACAAACACATTTCTCATTCGCATCGAATAAAATATGTGAACAGGAAGTCAGCCATTTTGAATTTTGTGCATTTTACACGTACTACACTTTTAAGTACTCCTCCTAGGGGGTTCATTGCATTCACACGAAATGTGGTCAAAGTGGTCTCAGGATAGTCATGATACTAATTCCAAAGGATAATTTTGATATCTCAAACGGTATGGTCATGGCGAGGCGTAAAATTTTCATGTCACGCCGCGCCAACAGGAAGTAGCCATAAATTCATGGTCTACATTGTCTGATCTGGCTGATATTTTACAAATATGTTCACTGTTAGAGTGTAATCACATCCATATACCAAGAAGAAATCAATGTTATAGCGCCACCATCTGGCAACGGAAGTGTGGTTTTTATCATGTTTGTATGCGTTCCTGCTAGAGTATTCATCACATTCACACCAAATGTAGTCATCACGATCTGAGAATAGTCCTGACCCTACATGACGAAAGGATTTTTGATATCTCAAACGGTTTGGCAATGGCGAGGCGTATAATACACACGTTACACCCAAAAACAGGAAGTGGGCTTAATTCCGTTCTACATCATCTGATCGGGCTGATATTTTACAAATATATTCACTTTTGGAGTGCAATCACATCCATATCCACATTCATCTGGGCGTGGCTACACAGCGCCCCCTATGGCTTTTTTCTAATATTGTGGACATATACTTTCACGTAAATGCACCATGTCTGGTTGGCATAAGGGTCTCCTCAAGACAGACACATTTCTCATTTGCATCCCTTAACTTTTCCCAACAGGAAGTGAGCTATTTTGGATTTTGTGTGTTTTTAAGTGTTTTTTCACATACCAAACTTTGAAATACTCTTCCTAGGGGGTTCATCACATTCACACAAAATGTGGTCAGCATGATATTATAGCCCTGACACACAACTATGAACTGATTTTTAATATCTTGGAATGGTATGGCTATGGTCAGCCTTAAAATTAACTTGTAATGCTGCCCAAACAGGAAAATTATGTATTAAATCATTTCAAAAAGGTATTGAATTCTACATTGCCTGATTTTGAGGCTACAACTTTTCACATATGTTCATTGTTGGAGTGTCATCACATGCATTAAGCAATAATAGTTCACTATTTTCGCTGGAGACCCATTATATCCAGTCTTAAAACTTCAACGCAAGTCGCAACTGACTCTCCCATTTCTAATACGCGACTGCCATCTACTGGCAAAGGTTGGTATTGTTTCTCTTTTTCTTGGATAAAGTGATTGTTTCTTTTTGCGAGCCAGTAACCATAACGATGTATGAGTAACAGCGGCAGCCTACGTGACAAAATGTACTGACATCACCCAGCCCACAGCAACGTTTTTTCTCATCTACCTTAATTATATGGATTGAATAACTAAAATAAAAGACAGGCTTTTACTGGCAGGAAAGAATTATATATTTAAAAGATTAACACATATAATGCATATCTTGCATTGACGTTCAATGTTATTTGGTTTAAAAAAAAACGTAGTGTAGCATTTTAAGGACTCAACACAAAACAGCTGTTCGGAAAGTTGGCTAGAAAACCAAGAACCCTTATAAAGGAATTCGAGCCGTTTCTATTTGACTTCATTCGATTGAAGTGAATGCCGTAACCCAATTAAATGTAATTCGCGTCGGAATACACATAATAGCCTACACTGTCAACGTGAAATAAAAATATATAGATGTTTAAATCGATCCTATATTAGGACATCTGTTATGATGGCTGGGGCAACGGGCATTTTCGGTACCGTTGACCATAATCGAATGCTAGCATTTATATCATTACACTGACCAATTCCTGTTAAAAAGCACATTTTTGGTTCATTTGTGGAAACAGTGAATTTGTCTACACAATCTATTCTACTCACAGACTAACTGCGTCGCTGTAACTCCCCCCTATTTCTGATACGGGGATTCCATTTATCTGCAAAAAGTGGTACTTTGATTTTTTTCTTCATTCAAGTGATTTTTCAACGATAGGTTTTTGTTTTTTTCTAGCGAACCAATAGGCAGACCGATGTATGATTTACAGCTGCACCCTACGTGACAAAATGTATTGACAACACCCAGCCCGACGTTTCTTTGCATCTATTTTCATTATATGAATTGAATAACTAAAATAAATATTAAAGACATTTAAAGACTTAAAGACAGGCTTTAACTGGCAGGAAAGTATCATATATTTAAAAGATTAACACATATAATGCATATCTTGCATTGACGTTCAATGTTATTTGGTTTAAAAAAAAACGTAGTGTAGCATTTTAAGGACTCAACACAAAACAGCTGTTCGGAAAGTTGGCTTGAAAACCAAGAACCCTTATAAAGGAATTCGAGCCGTTTCTATTTGACTTCATTCGATTGAAGTGAATGCCGTAACCCAATTAAATGTAATTCGCGTCGGAATACACATAATAGCCTACACTGTCAACGTGAAATAAAAATATATAGATGTTTAAATCGATCCTATATTAGGACATCTGTTATGATGGCTGGGGCAACGGGCATTTTCGGTACCGTTGACCATAATCGAATGCTAGCATTTATATCATTACACTGACCAATTCCTGTTAAAAAGCACATTTTTGGTTCATTTGTGGAAACAGTGAATTTGTCTACACAATCTATTCTACTCACAGACTAACTGCGTCGCTGTAACTCCCCCCCATTTCTGATACGGGGATTCCATTTATCTGCAAAAAGTGGTACTTTGATTTTTTTCTTCATTCAAGTGATTTTTTCAACGATAGGTTTTTGTTTTTTTCTAGCGAACCAATAGGCAGACCGATGTATGATTTACAGCTGCACCCTACGTGACAAAATGTATTGACAACACCCAGCCCGACGTTTCTTTGCATCTATTTTCATTATATGAATTGAATAACTAAAATAAATATTAAAGACATTTAAAGACTTAAAGACAGGCTTTAACTGGCAGGAAAGTATCATATATTTAAAAGATTAACACATATAATGCATATCTTGCATTGACGTTCAATGTTATTTGGTTTAAAAAAAAACGTAGTGTAGCATTTTAAGGACTCAACACAAAACAGCTGTTCGGAAAGTTAGCTTGAAAACCAAGAAGCCTTATTAAGGAATTCGAGCCGTTTCTATTTGACTTCATTCGATTGAAGTGAATGCCGTAACCCAATGCAATGGAATTCGCGTCGGAATACACATAATAGCCTACACTGTCAACGTGAAATAAAAATATATAGAGGTTTAAATCGATCCTATATTGGGACATTTGTTATGATGGCTGGTGCAACGGGCGTTTTCGGTACCGTTGACCATAATCGAATGCTAGCATTTATATCATTACACTGACCAAGTCCTGTTAAAAAGCACATTTTTGGTTCATTTGTGGAAACAGTGAAGTTGTCTACACAATCTATTCTACTCACAGACTAACTGCGTCGCTGTAACTTCCCCCCATTTCTGATCCGGGGATTCCATTTATTGGCAGAAAGTGGAACTTTTATATTTTTCTTCCTTCAAGTGATTTTTCAACGATAGGTTTTTTTTTTTTTTTCTAGCAAGCCAGTAGGCATAACGATGTATGATTTACAGCTGCAGCCTACGTGACAAAATGTATTGACAACACCCAGCCCGACGTTTCTTTGCATCTATTTTCATTTTTGAATAGAATATCTGAAATAAATATTAAAGACATTTAATGACTGTCTTTAACTGGCAGGAGAGTAGCATGTATTTAAAAGAGTCAAAAGTCAAAAAGAAACGTTAACGTTTGAGATGGCTCTGGTCGAACTCTGTGTTAACATGAGACCGTTATGTTCAACAAAGGTATGGCATGCAGGTCGTTGCGAGATGACGCGCATTGGCTAACAGCAGCCAGCCTGTCCACTGTCTATGTGAGTCAAAAAACAGGTCAGCTACGTTTGTTTACATGAATAGAAAACTTTCAGTTAAATCGCCAGATATGTAAGTTTATTTTGCTTGTCATTAAACACGAATTAAGAGAACATACAATTTCGCTAGGAATTTTTGACTTAATATGAAAATACTGGATTGAGGGCAGAGACTTGGCATCTCCTTTAGATTTGGCTGAACAAATGCATTTCAGGCAGCATAATTACCGGTGAAATGGAAAAGAATGATGCTGGCTAACTCGACGTTTAATGCAATATTATCCGACACTTCGGAGAGAAATTATTTAACCAGGATTAAAGGAAACATACAACTTTTGGCCAATAGATGGCGTACGTGTATAAGAGGGCAGTATAGCTTAATGGTTCAGACAGTGGATTAAGACATGCAAGGTCCGCGGTTCCATCCCCGGTGCGGCCACAATAAAGTTGAATAGTTTCTTTACGCCAATGGTTTTATTTTGAGTGCATATTTATAACCGAATGACTTCTCAAGCGTAAATTGTGCCTCCCGCTGTAAAATCTATTGAAATTAATTCATCTCTGCTCTCCATACAGGACTGGAGCATATTATTACACTGTGCAAGCAAGAAGTAATTTTTGTTTCATTCTACATTGTCTGATGTGGCAGAAATGTTCATTTTTGGAGTGTAATCTCATCCATATACCAAGAAAGGCTCAATGGCATAGCGCCACCATCTGGGAACAGGAAGTGGTTTTAATTTTACTTGACATCTTCCAATTTGGCTGAAAATGTACAAATATGTTAATTATTGGAGTGTAATCAAATCCATAAACCATACACGGCTAAATATTATAGCGCCACCATCTGGCAACAGGAAGTGGCTTAAATTTTACTTGACATCTTTCAATTTGGCTGAAAATGTACAAATATGTTAATTATTGGAGTGTAATCAAATCCATGAACCATACACGGCTCAATATTATAGCGCCACCATCTGGCTATAGGAAGTGAGGCTTATATCATTGATGCATTCCAATAGCAGCAGCAACATCTTCATTGATCAAAGGGGAATTCCTGTGCACACTATACGTTGTCCTGGAAGGTGATTATTTCCAAAGTGTGTACATATTGTGAAACATGTCATTGGCACAACTATGCCACCAAGGCGGTTGCGCCCATGGTGCTTGGGCCCGTTCATTGCTGCTTGCAGCTATATTTATTATTATTATTATTATTATTCTTTTTTCTATATGCAAATGGGCTTTTTTGAGGTGCTTGCCATGCATAAAAAGTCTGGGAATTTTGCACACACATCAGAAATGAGGACCTTCAGGATCGATTAGATGCTCAGACCTGGGCGTGGCCGAGGGACTCCACAGCGCCCCCTATCGCATTGTCTTCTATTGTGGGCAGGCACTTTAAGCTACCTTCACCTAATTGGGTGGCCTTATAGCGCTCCTCGGTCCAAACACATTTCTCATTCGGATCTAATCAAATATCCAAACAGGAAGTCAGCCATTTTGGATTTTCTGAGTTTTACACGTACTACACTTTTAAGTACTCCTCCTAGGGGGTTCATCGAATTCACTCCACCTGTGGTCAGAATGGTCTCAGGATACTCATGATGCTAAATTGCCAGGATATTTTTGATAGCTCAAACGGGACGGTCATGGGGAGGAGTACAATTTTTATGTCACGCCGCGCCAACAGGAAGTGGCCATAATTTCATGGTCTACATTGTCTGATCTGGCTGATATTTTAGAAATTTGTTTATTGTTGGAGTATAATCACATCCATATCCCAAGAACAAGTCAATGTTATAGCGCCACCATCTGGCAATAGGAAGTGAGGTCTTTAACATATTTGTATGCATTCCTGCTAGGGCATTCAGCACATTCACACCAAATGTGGTCAGCATGATCTTAAGATAGTCCTTACGCTAAATTGTGAAGGGATTTTTGATATCTCAAACGGTATGGAAATGGCGAGTCGTACAGTACACATATTGCGTGCAAAAAAATGACTTTTTTTTTGACATCGTCCGATCTGGCTGATATTTCACAAATATGTTCACTGTAGCAGTACAATATCAGATATATACATATCAATCGGGGTGTGGCTAGACAGCGCCCCCTATAATTATTATTCTCTTTTTTTTCAATGTATTTTGCATTTTTGAGGTGCTTGCCATGAATGAAAACTCACAGAATTTTGCACACACATGAGGAGTTGCAGATTTCAGGATCTGTCATATCCGCAGACATGGGCGTGGCCGAGGGACTCCACAGCGCCTCCTATTGCTTTGTCTTCTATTGTGGACAGGCACTTTGAGCTACCTTCACCTAATTTGGTATGCATGTGGGGCTCCTCTTGCCAAACACATTTCTCATTCGCATTATATCAAATATGTGAACAGGAAGTCAGCCATTTTGAATTTTGTGCGTTTTACATGTACTACACTTTTAAGTACTCCTCCTAGGGGGTTCATTGCATTCACACGAAATGTGGTCAAAGTGGTCTCAGGATAGTCTTGATACTAATTCCAAAGGATATTTTTGATATCTCAAAGGGTATGGTCATGGCGAGGCGTAAAATTTTCATGTCACGCCGCGCCAACAGGAAGTAGCCATAAATTAATGGTCTACATTGTCTGATCTGGCTGATATTTTACAAATATGTTCACTGTTAGAGTGTAATCACATCCAAATACCAAGAAGAAATCAATGTTATAGCGCCACCATCTGGCAACGGAAGTGAGGTTTTTATCATGTTTGTATGCGTTCCTGCTAAGGTATTCATCATATTCACACCAAATGACGTCATCATGATCTTAGAATAGTCCTGACCCTAAATGACGAAAGGATTTTTGATATCTCAAACGGTTTGGCAATGGCGAGGCGTATAATACACACGTTACACCCAAAAACAGGAAGTGGGCTTAATTCCATTCTACATCATCTGATCGGGCTGATATTTTACAAATATATTCACTTTTGGAGTGCAATCACATCCATATCCACATTCATCTGGGCGTGGCTACACAGCGCCCCCTATGGCTTTTTTCTAATATTGTGGACATATACTTTCACGTAAATGCACCACGTCTGGTAGGCATGAGGGTCTCCTCAAGACACACACATTTCTCATTTGCATCCCTTAACTTTTCCCAACAGGAAGTGAGCTATTTTGGATTTTGTGTGTTTTTAAGTGTTTTTTCACGTACCAAACTTGGAAATACTCTTCCTAGGGGGTTCATCACATTCACACAAAATGTGGTCAGCATGATTTTATAGCCCTGACACACAACTATGAACTGATTTTTAATATCTTGGAATGGTATGGCTATGGTCAGCCTTAAAATTAACTTGTAATGCTGCCCAAACAGTTCATGTTTTAATACAATTATGTATTAAATAATTTCATAAAGGTATTAAATTCTACCTTGCCTGATTTTGAGGCTACAACTTTTCACATATGTTCATTGTTGGAGTGTCATCACATCCATTAAGCAATAATAGTTCACTATTTTCGCTGGAGACTCATTATATCCAGTCTTAAAACTTCAACGCAAGTCGCAAATGACTCTCCCATTTCTAATACGCGACTGCCATCTACTTGCAAAAGTTGGTATTGTATATATCTTGCAATGACGTTCAATGTTATTCTGTTTAAAAAAAACCGTGTTGTAGCATTTTAAGGACTCAGTACAAAACAGCTGTTCGGAAAGTTGGCTTGAAAACCAAGAAGCCTTATTAAGGAATTCGAGCCGTTTCTATTTGACTTCATTCGATTGAAGTGAATGCCGTAACCAAATTAAATGTAATTTGGGTCGGAATACACATAATAGCCTGCACTGTCAGCGTGAAATAAAAATATACAGAGGTTTAAATCGATCCTATATTGGGACATTTGTTATGATGGCTGGTGCAACGGGCATTTTCGGTACCGTTGACCATAATCGAATGCTAGCATTTATATCATTACACTGACCAATTCCTGTTGGTTCCTTTGTGGAAACAGTGAAGTCGTCTACACAATCTATTCTACTCACAGACTAACTGCGTCGCTGTAACTTCCCCCCATTTCTGATACGGGGATTCCATTTATTGGCAGAAAGTGGGACTTTTATTTTTATCTTCCTTCAAGTGATTTTTCAACGATAGGTTTTTTTTTTTTTCTAGCGAGCCAGTAGGCATAACGATGTATGATTTACAGCTGCAGCCTACGTGACAAAATGTATTGACAACACCCAGCCCGACGTTTCTTTGCATCTATTTTCATTTTATGAATTGAATATCTGAAATAAATATTAAAGACATTTAATGACTGTCTTTAACTGGCAGGAGAGTATCATATATTTAAAAGAGTAACACATGAAGTCAAAAAGAAACGTTAACGTTTGAGGTGGCTCTGGTCGAACTCTGTGTTAATATGAGACCGTTATGTTCAACAAAGGTATCGCTTGCAGGTCGTTGCGAGAAGACAAGCATGGGCTAACAGCAGCCAGCCTGTCCACTGTCTGTGTGAGTCAAAAAACAGGTCAGCTACGTTTGTTTACTTGAATAGAAAACTTTCAGTTAAATCGCCAGATATGTTAGTTTATTTTGCTTGCCATTAAACACGAATTAAGAGAACATACAATTTCGCTAGGAATTTTTGACTTAATATGAAAATACCGGATTGAGGGCAGAGACTTGGCATCTCCTTTAGATTTGGCTGAACAAATGCGTTTCAGGCAGCATAATTACCGGTGAAATGGAAAAGAATGATGCTGGCTAACAAGACGTTTAATGCAATATTATCCGACACTTCGGAGAGAAATTATTTAAGCAAGATAAAAGGAAACATACAACTTTTGGCCAATAGATGGCGTACGTGTATAAGAGGGCAGTATATTTTAATGGTTCAGGCAGTGGATTAAGACATGCAAGGTCCGCGGTTCCATCCCCGGTGCGGCCACAATAAAGTTGAATACTTTCTTTAAGCCAATGGTTTTATTTTGAGTGCATATTTATAGCCGAATTACTTTTCAAGCATAAATTGTGCCTCCCCGTGTAAAAACTATGGAAATGAACCTCTGCTCTCCATTGTGCGGGTAAACATTACAGGACTGCAGCATGTTATCATGCTGGAAGTGTTTTTTGTTTATTCTACATTGTCTGATGTGGCTGAAATTTCACACATGTCAATTTTAGAATGTAATTTCATCCATATACCAATAAAGGTTCATTGTTATAGCGCCACCTGCTGGCAACAGGAAGTATGATCATTTTCAATGTACATCATCTGATGTAGCTAAAACTTGACACATGATTGTTGTTGAGTGTATTAACATCCACATACTAATAAAGGCTCAGTATCATAGCGCCACCAGCTGGCAACAGGAACTGAGGTTTATATTAGAGAGGACAACCGAGAAATGTTATTTGAATGAACATTCCAGTTTGAAAATGGTGACATAAGAACGGTTCTTCCTGGTTGACTGTGTGCTCATATATGGCAGTTGCTGGTAGTTCGAGCTCTCAGAATTATGACTGACAGGCAGGTCAATATTTTTCACTGGACATGAATTATATCTCGCCTTAAAACTTCAAACCTCAAACCAAGTTGCAGCTGATGGGTGAATTGTTTAAATGGCCCAACTGTAAACTCTTCAATATGGTCATGGAACCTTATGACAATCAGATTAGATTAACTACATTTTTCAGAGAGAAAACTTGTTGTCAAATGGTTGGCAAAAGCAGCCTGTAGTTGAACATGTTATGTGTGCGCGTTAGCGCAATCATATTTTTGTTATATTTATAAGCACGGACACTGCAGGGAGTTGAGCCCCATCCCAGTAAACCAGGAGTACCACTACCAGTACCTTTGGCTTTTCCAGTCGTGTAATGGGGAAAACAGCATCTGCATTAGCAACAGCATGATTACATTCTGACAACATTGTTGTAAGTCACTCTGCTCAAATGTATTGATGTTGCAACGGTCAAAAAATGGTTGTAGTGGGATCACTTAATTTGTTTTAACAATTGTATATCACATGGTTATGTCAATGCTGTCGAAAAAGAAACCTTTGTTGTTGTTATGTGTGTTATAGGAGCACATTTTAAATTGTGTCTCAGTGAGTAAACTGGTTTTTAGGGAAAAATGAGTTTGTAGGCAGTTAGTAGAGTGAGGTCTTTAAATGTGTATGTACCCGTGTTTTTATTTGTACAAGTCTGGTACTGGTATAACAAAGAGTCAGAGAGGACATTCATAGAGGACCCTAAATCCATGGTCCTTGTCTGTGGCACCAAGACCATATGTATTATCAATGTTTCCATGTCATTTAAATGCATTCTATTCACGACAAATGTAGCAAGGGAATCCAAGAAGCATAATAGTAATCATAAATTTATTTGTATAGCACTTTTTGAGCAAACAGCACAAAGTGCTTTATAGCAGTGAATGTAAAGAACAGGAGTGGAAAGGGAAATACAAGCCCCCTGATAGCATATGAGGTAAACAACTCCCCAGAGGAGAGAAAAACCCTCAAACAGTGGCGAGACAAAACTCCCCAATGGGAAGAAATCTCGAGAGGAACCCGGCTATAGGGGGATGCCCATCCTCTGTGGGCCTATAGGTTGAGTTTGATCAGTCCATAGAGGAATGCAGGTCAGATGGGTGTGGTGGGAATGCAGCAGTAGGTCCAGGATGCGTCAGCAGATGGGGATGAACCAGAGGAGGAGCAGGACAGCAGCAGTCCATGACCTCAGAGCGGGGGACCCGGGTGGAGTGGACAATGAGCTCAGGAGGACGGAGGGCAGGAGTCTCAGGAAAAAAGAAACAGAAAGATTTGGCACTGTACATAGAAGCAGTACACACACTTTGTACACATAATTTAACCATGCACAGAGCAACTCATGCAAGAATGCCTGTACCACACGTAGCACCACAGTGACTAAGGTTCTCATAACCCCATTGGCACCGTTAATGCATGCTCAGTGCCACCAGTCAACAATATACTGCCAAACAATAGTACACACCCTGGACAGATTTCCAACAACACACATAGGACCGATGACTAAGGTTCTTATAACCCCACTGGCACCGTTAATGCATGCTCAGTGCCACCGGTGACATGTGGATTTCTAAAACCACATGTCTCACATGCCAACCACCTCCAGAACAATAGACTGCCCAGAACAACAATACTGCCAAACAATAGTACACACCTTGCACAAGCCTCCAGCACCACACAGCACCAGTGACTAAGGTTCTAATAACCCCACTGGCACCGTTAATGCATGCTCAGTGCCACTGGTCGTGTGTGGATTTGTAGAACCATATGCCTGACGTGCCAAACACCTCCAGAACAATAGACTGCCAAACAATAGTACACACCTTGCACAAGCCTCCAGCACCACACAGCACCGGTGACTAAGGTTCTAATAACCCCACTGGCACCGTGAATGCATGCTCAGTGCCACCGGTCATGTGTGGATTTGTAGAACCATATGCCTGACGTGCCAAAGACCTCCAGAACAATAGACTGCCAAACAATAGTACACACCTTGTACAAGCCTCCAGCATCACACATAGCACAGGTGACTAAGGTTCTGAAAACCCCACTGGCACCGTTAATGCATGCTCAGTGCCACCGGTCATGTGTGGATTTGTAGAACCATATGCCTGACGTGCCAAAAACCTCCAGAACAATAGACTGCCAAACAATAGTACACACCTTGTACAAGCCTCCAGCATCACACATAGCACAGGTGACTAAGGTTATGAAAACCCCACTGGCACCGTTAATGCATGCTCAGTGCCACCGGTCACGTGTGGATTTCTAAAACCACATGCTTCACATGCCAACCGCCTCCAGAACAATAGACTGCACAGAACAACAATACTGCCAAACAATAGTACACACCTTGCACAAGCCTCCAGCACCACACAGCACTGGTGACTAGGGTTCTAATAACCCCACTGGCACCGTTAATGCATGCTCAGTGCCACCGGTCGTGTGTGGATTTGTAGAACCATATGCCTGACGTGCCAAACACCTCCAGAACAATATACTGCCAAACAATAGGACACACCTTGCACAAGCCTCCAGCACCACACAGCACCGGTGACTAAGGTTCTAATAACCCCACTGGCACCGTTGATGCATGCTCAGTGCCACCGGTCGTGTGTGGATTTGTAGAACCATATGCCTGACGTGCCAAACACCTCCAGAACAATAGACTGCCAAACAATAGTACTCACCTTGCACAAGCCTCCAGCACCACACAGCACCAGTGACTAAGGTTCTAATAACCTCACTGGCACCGTTAATGCATGCTCAGTGCCACCGGTCATGTGTGGATTTGTAGAACCATATGCCTGACGTGCCAACCACCTCCAGAACAATATACTGCCAAACAATAGTACACACCCTGGACCGATGTCCAACACCACACATAGCACAGGTGACTAAGGTTCTGAAAACCCCACTGGCACCGTTAATGCATGCTCAGTGCCACCGGTCATGTGTGGATTTGTAGAACCATATGCCTGACGTGCCAAAAACCTCCAGAACAATAGACTGCCAAACAATAGTACACACCTTGTACAAGCCTCCAGCATCACACATAGCACAGGTGACTAAGGTTATGAAAACCCCACTGGCACCGTTAATGCATGCTCAGTGCCACCGGTCACGTGTGGATTTCTAAAACCACATGCTTCACATGCCAACCGCCTCCAGAACAATAGACTGCACAGAACAACAATACTGCCAAACAATAGTACACACCTTGCACAAGCCTCCAGCACCACACAGCACTGGTGACTAGGGTTCTAATAACCCCACTGGCACCGTTAATGCATGCTCAGTGCCACCGGTCGTGTGTGGATTTGTAGAACCATATGCCTGACGTGCCAAACACCTCCAGAACAATATACTGCCAAACAATAGGACACACCTTGCACAAGCCTCCAGCACCACACAGCACCGGTGACTAAGGTTCTAATAACCCCACTGGCACCGTTGATGCATGCTCAGTGCCACCGGTCGTGTGTGGATTTGTAGAACCATATGCCTGACGTGCCAAACACCTCCAGAACAATAGACTGCCAAACAATAGTACTCACCTTGCACAAGCCTCCAGCACCACACAGCACCAGTGACTAAGGTTCTAATAACCTCACTGGCACCGTTAATGCATGCTCAGTGCCACCGGTCATGTGTGGATTTGTAGAACCATATGCCTGACGTGCCAACCACCTCCAGAACAATATACTGCCAAACAATAGTACACACCCTGGACCGATGTCCAACACCACACATAGCACAGGTGACTAAGGTTCTGAAAACCCCACTGGCACCGTTAATGCATGCTCAGTGCCACCGGTCATGTGTGGATTTCTAAAACCACATGCTTCACATGCCAACCGTGGCCAAAAATGAAAAGTTGAATGTCGTGAAAACACTAACACTCACTATTTGTAAATTAAATGTAAATTGCTTCATGCTTACACTGCACAGAACAACAATACTGCCAAACAATAGTACACACGTTGCACAAGCCTCCAGCACCACACAGCACCGGTGACTAAGGTTCTAATAATCCCACTGGCACCGTTAATGCATGCTCAGTGCCACTGGTCGTGTGTGGATTTGTAGAACCATATGCCTGACGTGCCAACCACCTCCAGAACAATATACCGCCAAACAATAGTACACACCCTGGACCGATGTCCAACACCACACATAGCACAGGTGACTAAGGTTCTGAAAACCCCACTGGCACCGTGAATGCATGCTCAGTGCCACCGGTCACGTGTGGATTTCTAAAACCACATGCCTCACATACCAACCGTGGCCAAAAATGGCCAAAAATGGAAAGTGGAATGTCGTGAAAACACTAACACTCACTATTTGTAAGTAATTGCTTCATTGCCAACCGTGGCCAAAAATGGCCAAAAATGAAAAGTTGAATGTTGTGAAAACACTAACACTCACTATTTGTAAATGACACGTAAATTGCTTCATTGCCAACCGTGGCCAAAAATGGCCAAAAATGAAAAGTTGAATGTCGTGAAAACACTAACACTCACTATTTGTAAATGTCATGTAAATTGCTTCATGCATACTGAAATATGCTGGCAGAACTGTTACCTGTACACAGTAGTGGCATGAGCTTTTTACATACACGTGATCAATTAATGATCCGTTTTCGGTTGTGGGCTCAGTGACATGTTGGACATATCCCTGGCTTGTCATGAAGGCGGTTATTGATGTCGACTTCAATGCATCATCATTGAAGTCCCCCATAATGACTATGTTGTCAGATAGTGGAGATAACATAGCCACTAATTTCTGTAAATTAGTTTTAAAAAGAGATATGGGGTAGGATGGTGGTCTGTAAATGACACCAAGTATGGAGTTTGTGTCATAACAGTGCAGCAAAATACATTCCAAATTCAAGTCTGGAAAATGTATAATATTAAAAGACAAGGCAGCATTAGTATACATGCCAACACCACCATGTTGTTGGTCCTGTATTGCTTTGATAGCAGAGTCTGTGCTAGAATAAGCCAAGCAACGTGGACTGCTATTAAAATCATATCCTTCAATGTGAACTTTATCAGTTCTGAAGGTAGCAGGTAGCCACGTTTCAGTTACAGCAAGGCAGGTGGCATGCAAATTCTGTGTACACACTTTTAAATCTTCCAAATGCCCCTGCAAACTCTGAACATTCAGCATAAATACTGAGAAATTGTTTGTGGGCAATGAATGTGGAAGATTAGAGTGACACATAAAACGTGGCATTTCACAAAGTGCCTGCTGAACCATGTCTTTACAATAAATGGCTTTTTCATTCAAATCTTTAATAATTAGCCCAGACAAGCTTTTAACTCGACTTAATGCTACATACGCCTGTCCTGCTGCAAAAACTTTGTCCAAGGACACAACAGCTTGGTTAACAGTTAAACCTTGCACTTTGTGAACAGTACAAGCCCAAGCCAATCGCAATGGAAATTGCCTGCGCAATCCACCTTTATTTGAAACCCTATCTTCTTCTGGAAATATTGGTGTGGAACACATCAATTCAGTACATACAGGGGCGTAACGTTTCCGACGTTGTAAGCCAACTTGCTTATCATCAAACTGCACATACACAGTTTGGGGAAACTTGTTGCCTGCCTTTTGCACTATATGTGTTACCGTACCACACACACCATTGACCAAACCATCTGCAACATCTATATTCTTCAGAAGCATGACACGAGCATTTCTCCCCAAGACTAGAGTATCTGTTAGGCATGTATTATACACTGTAGAGTGATGCCCATTCTTTAATTCTATTTTTCCCGTTTTAGGATTTCTTTCAAAATCCTGAGCCTCAATAGATACATATTCAGCACAACTTTGAATTAACTGGCCAATGTTGTGCTCATGTACTTGGTCATTTGTCGGGAATATATGCAATGCTGAAGTCTGTTCACCAGTTTCACAGTTTTTCAGCATTGTGACATCATTGTCATTAAGGGGAGTTTGTTTGCTGCGTGTCCGCAACCGATTCAATAGCTGTGCAAACGAATGGTCCTTCTGTCTTACAATTGTAGTCAACTCCACTACACTGAAGTTACTACTCCACAAGTCCACACCAGCGTTGTCCACATAAAGTGGTTTGCCTTTCACTGGAGGCAACTGAAAAAAGTCCCCAACAGCAACAACACTGACACTACCAAATGGAGAAAAGTCCCCCGTTTGCCTAATTTGACGTAGTCTACCATGAATATACGTCAACAACTTATGATCTACCATTGAAATCTCATCAATAATGAGCATTTCAAGATGACTAAATTTGGCACGGAGAGTATTAAGTTTCTCCTCACCCAAAGGTGTGTAGGGTAACTTAATGTCTGTGCCAATACAAAATGTATGATGAATAGTTGCAGCACCTAAATTGTAAGCTGCAATTCCAGTGGGAGCAGTCAACAAAACGCATGTCTCCTCTGGATTGTCACACAATTGTGCCAACAGTCGAATCGCCTCGTACTGTATGGCTTTAATTAAATGGGTCTTGCCAGTCCCTGCTCCACCAGTGATGAAAACATGAAATGGTGGAGGATTTTTGCCTCTGACTTTTCCTAAGCACCACTGCCTAACTTTGTAAAAAATACACATCTGTGTATCATTTAGAGACCTAATCAAATGCAGACCATCAGCCCTGGACATGACCATGTGGTTCTTCTCTAAAGAAGCAACCTGTGGACTTACTGACAATTCTGGAATATGTTCCAGTTCAGTGTCACACGTCTGAACCTGCTCCCTACGTTCTTGCTCACTTTCCAACCTTTCTGACTCCTGTTCTGGGCAGAGCTCACACCACATATCCTCAACTACACCCTCACTATAAACAACATTTTGAGCAGTATCTAACACATCTGCATCCAGGTCAAACATGTTCCTATTCCTATCAACAACTTGTTTCACAGTCTCTTCAACACCATTACTACAGCAGACATGTCCATTACTGTAGTACTGCTCAAAAGTTTCAAATCCTGGTGGCTTCAGTTCACCGTCTACTCGATAAGGCAAAAACAATTGCAAAACGCTTTGATAAAACTTTTCTGGAGTTTTACTAACAGAGAACCGTGCATAACGTACAACAGCAGGCTGTGTACGTGTTCTCTTTGCCACAAATCCCAAGTTATTCTCTAACTCAATTCTGCTCTTACATCTTTCATTTCTACTCAAAATGCGATACTCGGACGCAAATGTTGCCAAGCACATGTCGCTGAAAACACCTGCAACAGGTCTGCTCTTGTACCGATCGACAATACTTGTCATCCACATATCATTTTGAGAGAGATCCCTTGACGCTACTCTTTGCTTCAAAACACTTAGCGGCAAACTCATTTTTACTATGCTATCACCTGTTGGAACAAACTGCACTTTCCGTGAGCTCTGCTTTAGATGCATATTAGTTAATCTGTACACTGCTTCTTGTGCACAGACATCTCTATTATGCATGTAAACACTGCCTAGTTGTTTTAATGCAGCCTTGGCATCAAGATTGCCATGCTTTGCTGCCTCTCGCTGGGTATTACTCAACAACAAACCCATTTCCCTCTCTGCCTTTGATATATAAGAAATTATATAAACAATGCATGCATATGCATCAACAACAAACTGAATGTCCATATTGGCATTCCAACATTTAAGGAGACTCTTACTATACTGATTTACCCAGACTTCATTCACCTGCCTCTTCAATACAATGTGACTATGTCGTCCAACACATTGATATGCTGCCTCAAAAGTCTCCTGGTCTATACCTACACTCTCAAACAAACTTTCAACAGAGTCAAATGTTGCCTTTTCATCTGCAACAGCTGATTTCACTGCTGTCAAAATTTTCTGTGCCGTTACTTTCCTCAATTTCCTATCATCTCCTGCCTCCTCTGCACACTCACATGGTGCTTCATTGTCGGCTACTTTGCAATCACAAGTTTTGTCTGGATCGCTATTTTTACGACATATAAACGTCCGCATAGATGGCGGCCTGGGAAAATTAAAACGACAAACCGTATTCTTTTTTTTACAGGTCTTCGAATGCCTCTTACTGTGTTGCTGTACAGATGTAACAACATCCAAAAGGGTGTCATCATTACAAGGCAACTCACAAGTGACATATCTATCGACAAAGTCAATGACCTCTTCATCTCCGTTTTTATCTATGTGAGGTGCTTTGTCAATCCAAAACAAACAATGCACATGAGGGGACCCACGCTGTTGAAATTCAACCCGGTAAAAGTAGTCCACCACCTTGCCAATTGGTTCACATGAAGACATAAGCACCTCATTCAAAAAACAATGCCACCTAAAATCAAACATGCGGGCTGCAGTGACAGGATTGCGCCTTAAAAGGTCACATCTATCTGCCCACTCTAAACCCTCAGCTGTTTCGTGTCTATGTTCACGATGCAAAATACTATTTAATAGGTTTGTCCACCGCATATCTGCAGATGAAAAGGAACAAAACCATGTCGGTATGCCCAATTGCCTTATCATAGCAAATAGGTCTTTTTGCACTCCCTGCCAAAAAGGAGGAGTTCCACGAATGGGACGCAAAAACCGATACCCCGCATCGCTTTGGAGCATTTTCTTAATCGACTGCTCATCTTTCAGCATTCGATTGCTGACTTTATCGGTCTGACCCTTCCTCAGAGCTATTGACACATTTGAAACAACTTGTTCAATTTCGGTCAAATACTGTGCATAAAAGATATAGTCAACATTTTGAGCAAACCTACCATCCGCGTGCAAAATTCTAACGTTGAAATAACGTGACAAGGTCAATCGAATTTGCCGCGGATCATGAAAGGTAGGACCACCTTGTGGAAACAACACAGGGAAACACTTGGCTTCATTGGTCTTATCCAAAAGCACCTTCACCGGATTATTCCCTTCTGCTGGGGCAACATTTAAAATACTGTCAAAATACTGATCAAGTACTTCTTGCCCAATATCCACAGGCTGCAAACATGTATCCATATACATGCAATGTTGCTGTCTATCATGCAAAAGCTCATCTTCAACTAAATTCCCAGGAATCTCTTCCTTCCCGTCTACAATGGGATCCCTGAGAGTACCCTCTTCAACATTGTCCATACAAAAGTCGTTCAGCCAATCTCTATTAAATTGTACGTTTCTGTAATATTTATTTGTAGTTTTTAAAGACAGTAAAGCCTGTCTAATACGTTTGGCATCTACAAATTGGTAGTTATAATGGCCTTTGTAAGTTAACTTGCGCTTCAATTTTACACGCAACAAAGAGCCCTCCATGTCTGATCGGGGTAGGACATTTGTTGTGTGGACAATGTTAGCTGGTACACAAGTCACTGGTCCATGCACTCCATTTTGGCCACCTTTTGGTAATGCCAACAACTTCATGAATGGAATGTGCAATGCTATTAAATGTTGCTCTAAAGTATTTAAACAACTGAGCTCAACAGGAATATGACAAACCGCTAAATTGTTAACTGCGCTTTCAGCTGGCATTTCACCTCGACCAAGTTTGCTATGACAAGTGTGACAGATCCACAACTGCCCTTTAGGCGTATCCAACCACTGACATGGTGCTACACAATAAACATCACACTTGTGCAAAAACTCGTCTGTAATGCACTTATCAGCTAACAGTGCCTTATGAACTTGCTTCCCATACGTCTCCCTCTTACACTTAACTACCTGATGCCTGAAAAGTAATCTGTGACATACACTACAAACAAAATCTGGACCAAACTTCACTTTGTCCAAAAACTCATTCATAACAAAGTCAAAAACTCCCTGTTGCTGTCTAACTTGCTGCCTTTTGGATGCATTATAGTTTTTAACATTTTCCCTGTGCAATACACTGCCACGATATCTCAATTTACTGGCCTCTTTCACTGACTGCCTATGCTTGGCATTCCTTGCATACTTAGCCTTACTCGCCTCCTGCACTGCTTGCCTATGCTGTATATTGCTTCCATACTTCACCTTACTGGCCTCCTGCACTGCTTGCTTATGCTGTACATTTATCCTATACTTCACCTTACTGGCCTCCTGCACTGCTAGCCTATGCTGTATATTGCTTCCATATTTCACCTTACTGGCCTCCTGCACTGCTTGCCTATGCTGTATATTGCTTCCATATTTCACCTTACTGGCCTCCTGCACTGCTTGCCTATGCTGTATATTGCTTCCATATTTCACCTTACTGGCCTCCTGCACTGCTTGCCTATGCTGTGCATTTTTATGATACTTTATTTTACTGGCCTCTTTTTTGCTATGTTTATATGCTGCACTTTTGTGATATTTCAACATACTTCCAAGTTTGGCACTCAACTGCAATTTCTGATGATTTCTATAATATGTCTTCAAACCTGCCTCCTTGTGCTTAACCTGGTATCCTTTGTTATTTGTATAATACAATTTCATATGAAAATTCCACTTCCTAACAGCTCTCTTTGAATAGCATTCTGGAAAATTACACACATTTTTCACATTTGCCTGCTTTTCATTAGGAATTTGCTTTCCTGGGCTGGCCTTTCCATAAATACCACAACAGCTGGTTTGTCTTGTACGCACACCCGTACACTCTTTATCCAACGACCTTTGTACTTTACACAAGTCATAACAATTCTGCATGTCAGGATATCGCACGCAAGTCACAACTTCATAATGATTACCATTACAATGTTTTAAATATATTGCTTGCTTTGACACCGCAGTACTTATGCAGCTATATTTTAACCATCTATCACCGTACGTGTAAATATCTATGCCAAGAAGATTTGCTGTGGCCTGAATTTCCACCTCTGTTGCCCATGTGCCAACATACTTCATTCTCGACTTCAACACATAATCTGCCACTGACGTATATTCTCTCCTTAGACATTGCACATATTCCACACTGTGCAATTCTATGTGCTTCACTACTGCAAGCCTTATTGTTCTGTGCGTTTTTTGTGTACCACACACAACCTGTGCTACTGCTCTGAAAAAACAGTTGCCATCACCAACAATACTACTAGTCTCACAAGGAGAACCTAAAGGCCCAACATCTGTTGGCACAACCACATCCTCCATGTGAAACTCCATATTCAAATCCTTACTTATCTTCTGCGCATTAGTCATTGATAAAGGGTTAAAAGGGAACATGGTTTTCCTGATATCACTGCCAACAATAACATCTGACACAACTTCATCACAGTTAGGTGTATGCAACACCTTCTCCACCACTGACAATGCAGCACACTGCTGTGAAGCATCAACACATTTCTCCCCTTTCAACTGCGCAACACCACCATCTGTGCACTGCCATTTCCGCTTTTGACCCTGTCTACTTTCACCTGAACTTCCTGCCAATGTTGCACGTACACCTGTAATCTCAAACAACTTCTGCCTTCCCCCAAGAGATGTAGCCAAATCCTGAATGTGCCTATGCACATCTTGGAGGGATTTATAAAACAGAACTATGCTCGAGCCTTGACTATCTACCACACCTGAAGCACTGCGTGCATGAGAATCAACAACTGCATATTGATTGTTCCCATAAATGATGGCACAAGTACTACTGCTCACTGTCAAAAAACACATATCATATTTTGCAAACATTGTTTGCAAACCATCAACTAAACGAGTGCATACATTTGACTCTATCAACTCACCATCAACCACATCAACATCTCCAGAAACAAAATCTCCATATTCAAATTGAAAGCTATGCCCGGCAATAGCAATTTGACATGGCAAATCTGGAATGCACAAAAACTTCAAAGCACTAGGATCACTAATTAAGCTATTGTCAAACAAAAATGTAAAGAGCTGGTCACCCAAAATGACAACCTCATCTAGACGTTTAAAATCCCATGAAAACACACTCTCAACAGTATGTATTGCCATAGCAGTCAAGCTAATTGCAACACACTGCCTTCCATTATTTTTAAACCTCATAGCACCTTGGTGAAATGATCCTCTAATATAACCAACATTGCCAGAATCACTTTCTCCACTGCTATTTCCAGCTCCACCATTTCTATTCACTTCAGAACCCTTAGAAACAACACCTGCTTCTGCTACTTCAACTCTGACTCCACTAACTCCATACACTTGCACTTTCAAAGACCTGATTAAATTTGTCAGGTGCAACATCAAATCATAAAAACCACTGTTAAACACAGCAACCGATGTACCCAAATTTGATGCCAATCCAAGTGAATTGCGAGTATTGGGATCAACAACCACAAAATAATCTTTGTGCTTAATGATGAGACATACAGCTCCTCCAAGGTCTAGCAAACACAAATTATAGCTCAGCAACACTTCCTGCAATGCCTCAAACAAATCATTGCTATCAAGCAACAAACTACAATCCCCATAAACTGGTTCTTCCACAGCAACTTTACATTGCCTGTTAAAAACAGTGTGCTGTCCATTCACCTTACACAAACTGACCTCATCACCACTCTTTTCTCCAGAATTCACTACATTACAGAGCAACTGGTTTCCTTCCAGACGCACGTCCTTGAACACTGATGTTTGCCAAGTGCAAACGCTAGCAATCTGATGTCTAACAGCAGCTACAACACTACATGCTAGGCTCAAATTTCTATCATTGGCCTCAATTCTGACCTCAGTGTCACACATCACAGCCTCTGTACATCCATCGCCACACACACAAACAGTTGAATCAAACACATCACCTTGTCTTTTCTTTGTTGGCGTACGCCGCATTCGAAATCTCTTCAGCTTCGGCATCTAGTCAAAAAAGAAATCCCACAAACGTAAATTACAAAAACGTTTTTCATTTGATTACATTGATTCATTACACAAATATCTTGCGTACAATTGTGCCCGTTCCTATGTACTTAAGTAACCTTGTGGAACAACACCAGTAGGCTACACATGAACACATTACACAGTGGTAATGGCTTTCATTAAAATATCCTTGCACATACCAGGTTTCCAACCTAACTTTCCAAACACCTGTCTTGTATCTAGGCCTTAAAATTCTACAATATATTTTATTAACAGAATAAAAGTTTACATCAATACAAGATATGCATTAGGTATGGGTTTTTTTTTTTAAAATAGCATAATTATATGATAGGCCTACTTTCCTGCCAATAAAAGCATGAGCATAGGCATGTCGTCATTTTCTGGAAAGGCACATCAATATGATCTCAAGAAGTAAGGTTAAAGACAAGTTTGCCCAATAGTGATTATGATCAATGTCTTTTAACGTCTCTTTTAATATCTCTTTTACTTATTAAATCCATATACTTAAAGTAGATGAGAATAAACATTGGGCTGGGTGTTGTAGACCTACCCTAAATACATTTTGTCAAGTGGACTACAGCTGGTACAGGTGATGACGTTACAAAAAAATTGATTACTTTTTACATAAAAACGGCTGTCTGAAATGTAATGTATAAGATTTATAGTACATTTGGTTGGCATTTACATTTAGGACCTTTAATTATTTTATTAAGAATCTTAACTGGAGAGGGCGATCCGCCACAACCATGTACACGACCTGAGTTTAAAGGAAAATCGGCAGCCTCAGATATTCACCATGCGCTAACCTAGGCTCGTCTGACTAAGGAGACTTACAAATATGTCAACTACTTTGTGAACTTAACGCACTAACACATACACATTTATTCAAACAGACACACGAGCAGCCTCGAAAATCCCCTATATAGAACTCCGGGCCATCTGAGCCTCACACCGTGCAGGAACGGCAACTCGCGTATATATAGTGAAATACATATAAACAGGCACTAAGAAGGGAACGAAAAGCATGAGTAACTTGGCCTAAAAGGCTTATGCAAAAGTAGCCCAACTACGTAATCCGCCACGGGAAACTCATAGACATAGATCCCCAACCCATAGGGCGTAAGCAGGGCACGGATGTTACCTCCGACAGTGGCGAATTGTGACTTAGTGCTAGACACAGATGATACACAATGACGATCACGAAAACCATATGCGTTTAGAAAGTGACCAAACGAAACACCTCGCTATCCTATAACACCAAAAAAAAAAAACGGCTGCCAAACTGGGAAACCGCACACTACGGGAAAAAGACGAATACGCCAAGAATAATTTCTCCAGATAAAGGGAATATTGATTTCCCCTTGCTTCATCAAAAACTGTAGATAGTCGGAAGTACCAGAAAGTGAAATGAATTACCAAAATAAGCCGGAATGCGACCATCTAGGGAAAGCCGAGGAAAACGTAGTCTGGAAATTCAAGCCAAATCCCAACCAGAATCATGGTTTCAACTTAACTAAAATACAATACACCATCAATTACATTTATAGGCTGCATGCCATCTAGCATTTCATGAAATGCATCTCTTAGCCTAGCACTGACTATCCCCACAGTATCAACGCTATTTTAGCGGCTAATGCCCGAGCAGGGCGACGACTCATTTCACGTCCGATAAAAATGTCAATAAAAGTAATTCAAAAATAACCAGCGGGGGATAACTTTTTTCGATATTGCTAGGTATAGAGTGTTATCAATAATAGTAGCAAAATACGCTACACCATCAAACTACATTTATAGGCTGCACGCCATCTAGCATTTCCTAAAATTAATCTAAACTGCCTCGATTTCAGCTCCCTGTTCTCCAATACTTAATGTTCCGAAAGCCTTCAGTTACACACACATTACACCAAACGCTCAACGACAGAATTGTCTCCACAAAAAAACATAGCCTATATCTGCGAACCCAAAACCTAATGGTACATGGTACAGCCATTGTTTCAACACACACTGTTTGTACATCACCATAATTTTTATGTCCTATGTAGGTCACTATTATTTAAAAATAACATCTCGTCAAAAACATAGGGTACTGGTCTTATGATATACACTTAGAATTATGTTGATTCGTTATACAAATAGAAGGCAGAATTGTGCCCTCCCTTTCCAATTCTTATTTAGCTTTAATTGAATAATCTTTACACACACCAGCCTTAACAAAAATATATCGTGAAAAAAACCTCACCAACAACAGCAACAATTCTCATCACTTACCTCTGCTTGGCTGTCAAGGCCGATCCATGCATTTCGAAAGGAATTTAAGGTCCCTTCCCGCCAATGGCTGTCGATCCGCATTCAAAATTCCCCGCCCTTTACAAATGAACTCACGCCCACTCAAAATCATAAAGAGCTCAGGTATGCGTATTATTGTGTATGAAACGTTTTGAACCGTTTTTGTTTCTATTATGTTTAGTTTTTTTGTATAGCCTAAACCTAGTAGTGAAAGGGTTGAATGTGTGAATGTATTAAGCTAAAGCTTCAGCCTACACCGATTCAGTCAATATTTTATATAATTATTTATATGTGCATTCATTCTGTCAATAAGGATTTAAATATTTTTATGGAAAACCCACTGACACATTATCTGTCACTATAACAGCGCCATACTCATACTATATTGTCAACAACGTGACTGTTTTATGAACATTTTGTATACATTTTGCTTGCATTTATAGTGGAAAAATATGTGAGTCGTGTTGTAACTGGCCGTGTTAGTTAAAGTATTTACATTCAAAAAATCGCATTGAAACGTCATTTTATGAGTTTACATGGTAACATGATAATTTTGACATTTTCTTTTACTTTCATAGGCTACTACAGGCCAAATGATGATAACGTTAAGTTACCTTCATTTCGATTTCGATCAAACACATTTTAAAAGATGAATTAACATTCGTTTTTATATAGCCTAAACCTAGTAGTGAAAGGGTTGAATATAAGAGTCATCATTTGCTTCACCGGGATTTGACGGTCTTTGCGGAATTTAGATCCTAGGATGTTGCCTAAGATGTATTTATTTAGTTTGTGGTACTTGCCAAATGAAATGACACTTTAAACGCACATTACATTCATTTTTATATCATATTATAAAGTAGATTCAGGTGATCTACAAACATGTACTCATTTTAAAAGATGAATTAACTTTCCATTTAGCCGTGGGTATATCTACAGGGCTGGAGACAATAGACCTATTCATTGTATCACTTTACCTGACCTGAGAGAAAAACCCTGGCCTGATAGAAAAGGTATTTTTTCTTTATTTTATTTATAGCAAAAATAAAAACAAAACCTTTTTAAGAAAAAAAAAAACAAGAGTAGACGCTCTTCAAAACATCACTCACATGTGTGAACAGTTTTCATGACATTATAGACTACAAATATATAATGTGCAAATTAAAACTTAATTTCATGCTAAATTAATACATTTGTATATAATTAAATTATGTTAAGAAATACATTAGTCAATGCCAATTCATGTTACCATGTAATATTTATAATTTATATTGCTTGTAACACAAAAGAAGTTATTGTGGATATTGGCGCGACTAGGAGGGCTGATTTGGCCAAGTGTCATTAGCACACAGAGCTTTCTTCAAAGTACGTCCCGACAAACTATCTCCGTATGCTATTACACTTCAACACAATAGATCAAACAAGCACGTGGAAAACAGACTTCACAATTGCCAAGTCAACTCTGTTTGCATATTATTAGCATACATAGTTCACTTCAAAACAATCAAACAAGCTCACGGATCGATAACACCTAGTCTTCAGATAACACCTAAGGCTTCATGACAAAGATTCAAGCTAGACTCTGTCGCCTCAGATCTATGCAGGCGAGGCCATCACACCTCTGAACACAATACATGAAACATCCAGACACGAAAACAGAGCCATCTGTTTTATCACTCCTAAAGCTAATTACAGGCTCTAACCAGGGACAGTGTCTGCTCCACCTAACTGTGATTTCCATTAATTAGATAGATAGATAGATAGATAGATAGATAGATAGATAGATAGATACTTTATTCATCCCGAGGGAAATTTTACCTGAATTACCTGAACGTCAAATAATAGCAAGTTATGCTTATTTCCGTTTAAAAAAATAGCATTGAAACTTTCTTTTATGAAGATATGTTGTCACATTATAATTAGCCTATGACATTATTATTAGGGAGGGCAAAGTGGAGCTTTAGAAGGTAGACCGCTGTGTGTGCACGTGAGCTCGCCAATACATTCCTCACAGAAAACATAATTTTTCCACTTTTTTACTTCGCAGTAGTGGAGATAAAACTTACAATAGCTAAATTGCTAGTGTGTTCTTCGCCTTTACTGGTCCCTGTATGTGGTTAGTATGATTTAGTTAGCATAAACGAATAACACAAACCCATACAATTAGCTTTTTAACGGCACTTTTTTGACTTAACGTGTCATTTGAACGATATAAATGAAAGCATTTGATTATGGTCAACGGCAGCAGAAATCTCGGTCGGACCGTCCATAAATGACAAACGTGACTGTTTTATAAACTTTTTATATACATTTCGCTTGCATTTATAGTGGAAACATATATGAGTTGTGTTGTAACTGGCTGTGTTAGGTAAAGTATTTACATTTTAAAAATCGCATTGAAACGTCATTTTATGAAGTTACATGGTCACATTATAATGATGACATTTTATTTGACTTTGGTAGGCTACTAGAGGCAAGATTATGATAACGTTCATTTCGATTACAAAGTAGATACAGGTGATCTACAAACACGGAGTCATTTTAAAAGATGAATGAACATTCCATTTAGCCGTGGATACATCGGCATAGCTGGAGACAATAGGCCTATCTGTAGTATTTTATACCCTGACCTGAGAGAAAAGGTATTTTTTCTTTATTTTATTTATAATGAAAATAAAAAATAAAATCTTTGTAAGAAAAAAAAAAAAAAAAAAACAAGAGAGATACTAGACACTCTTCAAAACATCATTCACATGTGTGAACAGTTTTTATGACGTTATCGACAATAAACCAAAAACAATCGCCCTTTTACTTCAAAGCTTACTTCACAGTGCATCGCGACAAACTGTCTCTGTATGCTATTACACTTCAACACAATACATCAAACAACTGCATTGGAAATAGACTTCACTGTTATAACTCCTAAGCCGTCCCCTAATTACATGAAAAGATTCTATCTGGACACTGGTTAAATTACATTCATTTCGATTACAAAGCAGATAAAGGTGATCGCATTTAAACTTCATTTTATGAAGTTACATGGTCACATTATAATTATGACATTATTATAAAAAGATATACATACATATATACTAATATATAATACAAATAATTTGAATCAAGATTGTGCGAAGACGCATATATATATATATATATATATATATATATATATATATATATATATATATATATATATATATACATATACACATGGACACTGTGAGATAACGTGCAATTATTGAAATAACTCATAGTGTTTGACGGTCTTTCCGGAATTTCGATCCTAGGATGGTGCCTAAGTTGTATTATTTCGTTCCTGCTACTTGCCAAATCAAATGACACTTTAAACGCACTCATTTTATTGCCAGAATAATGGCAGTGGTGGAACTTAAGCAGTTTTGGCACAAGCTGGCAGGACTCACAACTTAAAATTCCATTACACTTTTATACAACGGTTACCACATTTATCTTTCAATATTTTCACTAAAGAAGGACAAGACAAACTTTAAATCAATGTATTTTAATGGGACTATGTTGCATGTTACTCTGAACAGAAGTTCAAGCCTAGTCAACTTATGTTTGCATATTATTTGCATACATAGTATACTTCAAAGCGCACACGACTACACCACTACATCCACAATATATCAAACGACCACACGGGGGCAATGTTCACAAATGAAATGAAAGCATTTGATTATGGTCAACTGCACCAAAAATCTCCATCGCACCTTCCATAAATGACAAAAGTCCCACTATAGGATCGATTTAAATATTTAAAAATTTTATATTTTCGGAAACATCATCGTTTTCTCTTGGGCACTGAGTGAAGCAACGGGATCTGGATGTACATGGATGTATGTTGCTATGTAAATGACGTCAGAAGAATACAGTATGATAATTTGCTACCTAAATTTAGCCGTATCACTCAATATCATTCACACGATTGTAGCCTGAGATGTCTATTACCAAATTCCATTTACACTATTCACTAATCAGCTGTGACTTTCAAGGTTTAAGGTGGTTCACAACAAGGTTATAAAAATAATGTAAATAAAACATGACATGCCAAAGAAGGGGTATTGCTAGGTGGCGTGGGGGGACGAGGTGGATACCACAATCTGACATCATAAACCTTATATATAATTTGGCGGAAATTCTATATGCAGTACTGTGCAAAAGTCTTAGGCACCTGTATTAGATTCTGTACAGATAATATTTTTTCAATTCAATGAAAGGTCCTAAATAAACGTACTATACATTTTACATTACATTTTAGTAATTTGGCAGAATAGTTAAAAACTTAATCAAATCAATATTTTTTTGTGACCACCCTTCGGCGTTAAAAATGCATCATTTCACTGAGATAGCCAACGCTGTCCTGCAGTTGTATAAGAAAATCCGCAGGGAGGTTATTCCAAGCATGTTGGAGAACTTGCCACAGTTCAGTGCAGACTTTGATTAGCTCCTTGCTTCTGATCTCAGACAGCCTTGATGAAGTTTTTATGTAAAAAGTAGTCAATTGCTATATTACCTTTTTTAATTAAATACAAAAATGAATATTTGCAAATGTCAAATGTATTATTTTATACTAACACACACACACACACACACACACACACACACACATATATATATATATAATAAAATCTAGGCGCCTAAGACTTCTGCACAGTACTGTACGCTTGGATTATTTTGTTTGTTTGCTTTTCATTCTATATTAATAAGTTCCCACCAGTCGTAATAAATGCAAAATACATGCTTTTTACCAGTGCCAGAATAATGGTAGTGCTGGAACTTAAGGAGTTTTGGCACAAGCTGGCAGGACTTAAAGTTCCATTACACTTTTATACAACGGTTACCACATTTATCTTTCAACATTTTCACTAAAGAAAGACAAGACAAACAATTGCATGACAAAGATTCTAGCCAGAGACTGTCCGCTCAACCTAACTGTGATTCCATTACTCCTACTAATTGAATTACCTGAACGTCCGATAATAGCAAGTCACGCTTATTTCCATTTAGCATTGAAACTTTCTTTTATGAAGTTATATGGTCACATTATAATTAACCGATGACATTATTATTAGGGAGGGCAAAATGGAGCGTTAGAATGTAGACCGCTGTGTGTGCACGTGAGCTCGCCAATACATTTCTCACAGAAAGCATAATTTGTCCACTTTTTCACCTCACAGTAGTGGTGATAAAACTTATAATAACTAAAGTGCTAGTATATTCTACGCCTTTGCTGGTCCCTGTATGTGGCTAGTATGATGTAGTTAGCATAAACGAATAGCACAATGGTCAACGGCAACAAAATTAATTTTATCACATTAAAATTCCACATAAGCAGACATTATTGTCCACAACACGTTAATTTAAGGTAAAGGTGTTAGGTAAAGTATTTACATTTAAACGCATTGAAACGTCATTTTACGAAGTTGCGTGGTCAGGTTAAAATTATGACATTTTATTTTACTTTGGTAGGCTACTATAGGCGAGGTGATGATAACGTTAAGTTATGTTCATTTCGATTACAAAGTAGATAAAGGCATTTAAACTTCATTTTATGAAGAGGAAGCTTGCACACCGGACACAGACGGCAAACAGAAGTCAGAGAAAGTAAATTACCGTTTTCATAATTTGAATCTGAATATTTTAATTTTAACAATACACATGCATGTGGGTAAGGGTGAAATCCCAAGTTATATGGTCATATTATAATTATACAGTATTATAAACACACACACGCGCGCACAAAAATGATCCCACTTTTACTTTCTTCACCTAGTAATACCAATAAAATGAAGCACAATACCAAACCACGTAATACCAAAGAGTTTATTTACATTTACACATATTTACATTTACACGTAGAAATAAATTAAACATAATCTTCCTCCTCCGAGGACGCGTCTGTTTGAGATATCTGACTGCCGACGTCACACGAGTCTTGACAAGTCTGACTCCCAACGTCAGATACTTCTGTAAAACAAAACAAATCAATTACTATAACAGCATATGTCATATTACTACAACTTTAAAATGCACAACAACGTTGTCCACAAATATCTATGCAACAGCCTACCATCTTTATGGAACGCTAGCGCCGCATTTAGTAAGTCCACTTGCGTCTCTTTGTCCTTTACTGCTCCCTTCAACCTGTCCACCTCTCCTCGTAACAGCTCCACAGTCCGCTGTAGAGCACTCTTCTGGCGATGCACTCGCGCGATCTCCGACATCGCCCTGGACGCCACAGCCACCGCCCGCGCTGAAAGCTGTTGTCGGGAAATACTCTCATCCAGACACTCGTACTCAAAGAAGAAGAAGAAGAAGAAGAAAAATAAAACACAAGCAAAAACAATTCAACCAACGTAACACATAACACACCGATACCAGCATGAACTTTAAAACCTCATATAATCACAAACTTGCAACATAGGCTTACTGTTATGAGCTGCAGCCCATCCCTGATGCTCTCGGCCGCTGCATCATCCACCCGCGGAATCTTTGATGGTGAGGCCATAGCTCTTGACTAAAAAAACACTATATTACACTATGGCATTACTCACACACACATATAGCAGGCACGTCAAAACAGCACACTACACAGAAAATAAGATATGCTACACTTACCACAGTATCACAAAAATACAGCGTTCAAGACAAGGCATTTTGTTCACCTGCATGCCCCGCCCTCACCTGCCCTCCTTTACTTACATCCCACAACGAACATATCGCACACGCATGAATTGTACACAAATCGTTTTTGCACACAAATTACAATAAACATAAATCCAACAACATGTGATCTATCATTGTGAATTCGGCAAATGGAAATCACCAAATAACGCCACACTAATCACCTGTGACTTTCATATGAGGAGTTTACAAGAGAATATTCAGTGAAATCTGCCTGTTTTTCGGTTCCGTCGGGGTCCAGCATTTAACATTAAAATCACATTAAAATTCCATATAAGCAGACATTATTGTCCACAACACGTTAATTTAAGGTTAAACTGATAAATTAATCATAATCATGTTGAAGAATATTATGAACCCGTGATATATCGTAGATATTGGCGCAGCTAGAGGGGTGATTAGGCAAGTATATTTAATATATGTAGTTATATCACGCAGAGAGACCGAACTGCATCCATGAACTTAAGCACTATCTATACTGAACAAGATGTAATGAAACAAATTTCCACCGGTGTATTATAGACACCGTAATCCTAAATCAATCTGATTGCAAAGTCACAACAAGGTTCTTAAAATAATGTAAATAAAACATGACATACCAAAGAAGGAGTATTGCTAGGTGGCCTGGCCGGACGAGGTGGATACCACAATCTGACATCACAAACCCTATATATATTTTGGCGAAAATTCCATGTACAGTACTGTGCAAAAGTCTTAGGCACCTGTATAACATTCTGTACAGATACGATACCATTCAATGAAAGGTCCTAAATAAACATACTATACATTTTACATTACATTTGAGTAATTTGGCAGAATAGTTAAAAACTGATTCAAATCACCAAATCACCAAATAACGCCACACTTTTTGGGCTGTAGAAGAAAGCTGAAATAATGGCAGGTTGTTTATGGGATAGATTATTTATTGGTATTGTGCTCGTAGTCGGTGGTCAGCTATTAGATTAATTTCTGGAAATTCTCGAGTATTTTAGAGAGTAATTTCCGGCTACGCCTGACAATATTGATAACATTCTGTACCTAGATGTATCGAAAAAAGTTATATGCTTATTTATTTTTTGGGGGGATTATTTTTATTTACCTTTTTATCGGTTGTGAAATAAATCGGATGCCGCCCTGCGAGCGCATTAGCCGCCAAGGTACCGTAAATAGCGACCACCACTGTCAGTCTTTCTTTTTCTGCATTTTGCTAAAAGTGGAGCCACTATAAACGATACAAGGTGGTGTGCTTTAAAAACGCAAATTGAAATCATTACATCTACTCGCCAGTTTATTTTTGTGAAACATCGTCACCTGTACCGTATGCAGTCTACTTGACAATGTATTTAGAGTAGGTCTACAACACCCGGCCCAATGTTTATCCTCATCTACCTTAAGGATATGGATTTAATAAACTTACAAGTGGTGGCAATTAGGGGCTCTTCAGCAATCAGTATCCTCCTCTCTCTGTTCTTCTCCAATCCCATTCGTTTTATGTGATGGGTTCACTAACCAATCCCTTTCCATTTTGACTGGCCGTTTATGTGCATACGGGAAGCTCATATGCATATACAGGCCCATGCTGCTGCAAGACCGGCCCTCTTAAGACTTTCCTCAAGACTGCGTTTGTGTGCACACAGTTCCACGTAAGTACAAACTATCATCTTAACTTTGCAATGTAGCTATAATTATGTTTATACTCAGATTTTGAGTCGTTTCGTGAGAATATGGGTCTTTTTAATTTTTATGCATGAAAACGTTCTATTTTCAACAAGCATCTACTTTTTAGGCCTGGTTTATGCTTCTGCGCGAGTCTACGCGAAGGCTACGCAAGTACCCTACGCCGTTGAGAGCATTTACTTGTGTTTTGGGGTGCCTGCGTCGCCCTACAATTACACCGCCAAATGGCTAGTTTCGTCGTCATTATAGCCCATAATCATTTGCGATTAACTGTATGGATCTTACTGCCGTTAAATTAATGATGGCTGAAAACAGCGGACAAAGAACTGTAAAAGTGCAAGTACACTACGAGTTTGTTTTAGTTATACTTCAAAAACAACATGTTAATTGCTTAACAAACTGAAATAACGTATATACTGTTTACACCTCCGTGAGCTAGCCAGCTAAATTGCTTGGAATTATGCATCACGTAATCACTTTACTTTCACTCTATCTTTCTGCCTTCAAAGTGCGTCTCAATCGCGTGCTACAAACACCCCCGAAATCGTCTTTTTTTGAAGGACAGATTACTAAACAGGTTTTCTGACACACCACTGGTGACTGAAACTGATCAATGGCGGAGCAGCAGGAAATGCATAAGTCAATGCTACCAAGCGGACCAATCACAGTTCTAAACGGTCCGCGTCGCTGCGACGCATAGTTACATTTCTAGGGAAGGTCAGGGTACGGCGTAGGGAGCGCGGCTACGACTCGACGCAGAAGTGTAAATCAGGCTTTATCCTCTGCTTCAGTTGCCGCGTGGTTTCACCCTCAGATTCTTCAAATTCTAATTGAGCCTGTACTGAGGGACATACTCTATAATACACCGGTGGAAATATGTTTAATTTCACCTTGTTAGATAATGCATAGATAGTGCTTAAATTCTTGAAAGCAGTTTGGTCTCTCTGCGTGCAGGATATGATTGCTGTGCTTGAACATCCTAGTTAGATGTGAAAACAAACATTTGTACATGTGTTGTAACTACATTATTATGTGTACATTGTACTGAAACATACCCAAGCAAATGTTCTTTACCAATAAGTATATATTATTGCTATTACTCATGTGAATTCTTATGTTGTGTTTGGTGATTTAATGACCTTCTGCAAATTAATATAAATACCATTGCTTTAATCTGACACTGTTGCCTTTCTGTCTTATCAGGTACTTGCCCATCATCATTTAAAATGGCTCATCCTTCAGGACAAAGCATTGGAGGAAATTGTAAGTACATAATTTATTAATATTAACCTGTGTGAACTATTGCCATTTCTATGTACTATATTGTAAAGGATTTGAGAAGATTTCTGAAAATACATCTGAAAATCCCAAATGTCTATGAACAGTTCATGTTTCATACATTGTTTGTTTATATAACAAATGAAAATACCTTTATAGACAAAAGGATCTGGATTGTGGGCTCAAGCCTCATACGTCGTGCTGAACCAAGGGCTGTCCAAACCATGGGGAGAAACCTGGGGCTCAACGCCACAGTATCTTGGTTTGGACAGGGAGGCCTGCGCTGGAGCAGTGTACTACCATTGCTCTACAAACAGCTGTCCACCCAGACACCACCTGACATACTGGTGGTCCATGCTGGAGGAAATGATTTGGGCAAGGTGAAGACCATAGAATTGGTCAAAAGAATGAAGACAGACCTGACACGTATACAGAGAGACTTCAAGAACACAGAAATCATTTTCTCCTGTATTGCACAGCGGCGGGACTGGAGAAATGCGAACCCCGCCAAAATTAACAAGGCTTGTATCTGGGTAAATAATGTAATGACAGTCTTCATCAGAGGTTTGGGTGGGGCATCTATTCCACACACTGAAATAAAATATAATCAACCGGAACAGTTTTTAAGGGATGGGGTACATTTATCTGCACTTGGCAATGATGTATTCTTAAATAATTTCAACCTTGCACTGCTCAGATTGTGTGAATGACACCATTGCAGTTCAGACCCAATGTTGTTTTTAGCTCTTCTTTTTACAACACATTGTTAATATTGAAATGTAAAATAGATTATGTTCCCATTTCAATAAAAATATGTTACTATTCATGAAATCTTTTGCCTTCTTTCATGCAGGTGAACTTTTATTAGCTGTTATTGTCTGCAACCCTAGCTTTTCAAGGATATATTATCATCTTAAAAAACAGTACATATCTTGCCAGCTATGATATTAAGTGATGATAGACTACATCGTCTAATCTGGCTGATATTTTACACATATGTCTGTTGTTGGAGTGCAATCACATCCACATGCCAACACCAATGTTATAGTGCCACCATCTGGCAACAAAAAGTGAGGCTCATATCACAGTTTTATGTGTTCCCCTGCGAGGGTGTTCAGCACATTAAAACAAAATGTTGTCAGCATGATCTTAGGATAGTCCTGACACCAAACTATGAACTGATTTTTGATATTTCAAATGGAATGGCTATGGTCAGGCATATAATGCCAGGCAAACAGGATGTGGTCTTATTTCAATTCTCCATTGTCTGATGTGGCTGCAACGTTACACAGATGCTCAGTGTAATCTCATCAATATACCAATAAAAGCTCACTGTTATAGCACCACCTGCCGGCAAAAGGAAGTGAGGCTTAATATAATTTATCTGGATTGAATAACTAAAATAAAACACAGGCTTTTACTGGCAGGAAAGTATCATGTATTTAAAAGATTAAAACATATAATGCATATCTTGCATTGACGTTAAATGTTATTTTGTTTTTAAAAAAAAGCATCGCTGTAACTTCCCCCCATTTCTGATACGGGGATTCCATCTATTGGCAAAAAGTGGTACTTTTATTTTTTTCTTCCTTCAAGTGATTTTTCAACGATAGGTTTTTCTTTTTATAGCGAGCCAGTATGCATAACGATGTATGATTTACAGCTGCAGCCTCCGTGACAAAATTTATTGACAACACCCAGCCCGACGTTTCTATTTTCATTATATGAATTGAATAACTAAAATAAATATTCGTGACATTTAAAGAATTAAAGACAGGCTTTAACTGGCAGGAGAGTATAATATATTTAAAAGATTAACACATGAAGTCAAAAAGAAACGTTAGCCTACGTGACAAAATGTACTTACAACACCCAGCCCACAGCAACGTTTTTTCTCATTTACCTTAATTATATGGATTGAATAACTAAAATAAAAGACAGGCTTTTACTGGCAGGAAAGTATCATATATTTAAAAGATTAACACATATAATGCATATCTTGCATTGACGTTCAATGTTATTTGGTTTAAAAAAAATCGTATTGTAGCATTTTAAGGACTCAATACAAAACAGCTGTTCGGAAAGTTGGCTTGAAAACCAAGAAGCCTTATTAAGGAATTCGAGCCGTTTCTATTTGACTTTATTGGATTGAAGTGAATGCCGTAACCCAATTAAATGTAATTCGCGTCGGAATACACATAATAGCCTACACTGCCAACGTGAAATAAAAATATATAGAGGTTTAAATCGATCCTATATTGGGACATTTGTTATGATGGCTGGTGCAACGGGCATTTTCGGTACCGTTGACCATAATCGAATGCTAGCATTTATATCATTACATTGACCAAGTCCTGTTAAAAAGCACATTTTTGGTTCCTTTGTGGAAACAGTGAAGTTGTCTACACAATCTGTTCTACTCACAGACTAACTGCGTCGCTGTAACTTCCCCCCATTTCTGATACGGGGATTCCATTTATTGGCAGAAAGTGGTACTTTTATATTTTTCTTCCTTCAAGTGATTTTTCAACGATAGGTTTTTTTTTTTTTTCTAGCGAGCCAGTAGGCATAACGATGTATGATTTACAGCTGCAGCCTACGTGACAAAATGTATTGACAACACCCAGCCCGACGTTTCTTTGCATCTATTTTCATTATATGAATAGAATATCTGAAATAAATATTAAAGACATTTAATGACTGTCTTTAACTGGCAGGAGAGTAGCATATATTTAAAAGTCAAAAAGAAACGTTAACGTTTGAGATGGCTCTGGTCGAACTCTGTGTTAACATGAGACATGTTCAACAAAGGTATGGCATGCAGGTCGTTGCGAGATGACGCGCATTGGCTAACAGCAGCCAGCCTGTCCACTGTCTGTGTGAGTCAAAAAACAGGTCAGCTACGTTTGTTTACATGAATAGAAAACTTTCAGTTAAATCGCCAGATATGTTAGTTTATTTTGCTTGTCATTAAACACGAATTAAGAGAACATACAATTTCGCTAGGAATTTTTGACTTAATATGAAAATACCGGATTGAGGGCAGAGACTTGGCATCTCCTTTAGATTTGGCTGAACAAATGCGTTTCAGGCAGCATAATTACCGGTGAAATGGAAAAGAATGATGCTGGCTAACTAGACGTTTAATGCAATATTATCCGACACTTAGGAGAGAAATTATTTAACCAAGATAAAAGGAAACATACAACTTTTGGCCAATAGATGGCGGACGTGTATAAGAGGGCAGTATAGCTTAATGGTTCAGACAGTGGATTAAGACATGCAAGGTCCTCGGTTCCATCCCCGGTGCGGCCACAATAAAGTTGAATAGTTTCTTTACGCCAATGGTTTTATTTTGAGTGCATATTTATAACCGAATGACTTCTCAAGCGTAAATTGTGCCTCCCGCTGTAAAATCTATTGAAATTAATTCATCTC
Source organism: Conger conger (assembly GCF_963514075.1). NCBI lineage: Eukaryota > Metazoa > Chordata > Actinopteri > Anguilliformes > Congridae > Conger > Conger conger. The sequence continues at coordinate 54,053,501 of NC_083768.1, read as the reverse complement.
TGCTCTCCATACAGGACTGGAGCATATTATTACAATGTGCAAGCAAGAAGTAATTTTTGTTTCATTCTACATTGTCTGATGTGGCAGAAACTTCACACATGTTCATTTTAGGAGTGTAATCTCATCCATAGACCAAGAACGGCTCAATATTATAGCGCCACCATCTGGCAACAGGAAGTGGCTTAAATTTTACTTGACATCTTCCAATTTGGCTGAAAATGTACAAATATGTTAATTATTGGAGTGTAATCAAATCCATGAACCATACACGGCTCAATATTATAGCGCCTCCATCTGGCAATAGGAAGTGAGGTTTATATCATTGATGCATTCCAATAGCAGCAGCAACATCTTCATTGATCAAAGGGGAATTCCTGTGCACACTATACGTTGTCCAGGAAGGTGATTATTTCCAAAGTGTGTACATATTGTGAAAAATGTCATTGGCACAACTATGCCACCAAGGCGGTTGCGCCCATGGTGCTTGGGCCCGTTCATTGCTGCTTGCAGCTATATTTAGGGCCCAAGCACCGTAGGGTGCGAAGGACCCTATTGTTATTGGAAGGATTATTATTATTATTATTATTATTATTAGGGCCCAAGCACCGTAGGGTGCGAAGGACCCTATTGTTATTGTAAAGATTATTATTATTATTATTATTATTATTCTTTTTTCTATATGCAAATGGGCCTTTTTGAGGTGCTTGCCATGCATAAAAAGTCTGGGAATTTTGCACACACATCAGAAATGAGGACCTTCAGGATCGCTTAGATGCTCAGACCTGGGCGTGGCCGAGGGACTCCACAGCGCCCCCTATCGCATTGTCTTCTATTGTGGGCAGGCACTTTGAGCTACCTTAAACAAATTTAGTACGCATATAGCACTCCTCGGACCAAACACATTTCTAATTCGCATTTAATCAAATATACAAACAGGAAGTCAGCCATTTTGGATTTTGTGCGTTTTACACATACTGCACTTTTAAGTACTCCTCCTAGGGGGTTCATCACATTCACACCACCTGTGGTCAGAATGGTCATAGGATATTCATGATGCTAAATTGCCAGGATATTTTTGATAGCTCAAACGGGACGGTCCTTGGGAGGCGTAGAATTTTTATGTCACGCCGCGCCGACAGGAAGTGGCCGTAATTTCATGGTCTACATTGTCTGATCTGGCTGATATTTTAGAAATACATTTATTGTTGGAGTATAATTACATCCATATCCCAAGAACGGCTCAATGTTATAGCGCCACCATCTGGCAACAGGAAGTGAGGTCTTTATCATATTTGTATGCCTTCCTGCTAGGGCATTCATCACATTCACACCAAATGTGGTCAGCATGATCTTAAGATAGTCCTTACACTAAATTGCGAAGGGATTTTTGATATCTCAAACGGTATGGAAATGGCGAGTCGTACAGTACACATATTGCGTGCAAAAAAATGACTTTTTTTTCGACATCGTCCGATCTGGCTGATATTTTACAAATATGTTCACTGTTGAAGTACAATATGAAATATATACATATCAATCGGGGCGTGGCTAGACAGCGCCCCCTATAATTATTATTCTCTTTTTTTTCAATGTATTTAGCACTTTTGAGGTGCTTGCCATGGATGAAAACTCACAGAATTTTGCACACACATGAGAAGTGTTGGCTGTCAGGAGGTATCAGATGCTCAGACCTGGGCGTGGCCGAGGGACTCCACAGCGCCCCCTAATGCTTTGTCTTCTATTTTGGACAGGCACTTTGAGCTACCTTCACCTAATTTGGTATGCCTGTGGGCTTCCTCTGGACAAACACATTTCTCATTCGCATCGAATCATATATGTGAACAGGAAGTCAGCCATTTTGAATTTTGTGCATTTTACACGTACTACACTTTTAAGTACTCCTCCTAGGGAGTTCATTGCATTCACACGAAATGTGGTCAAAGTGGTCTCAGGATAGTCATGATACTAATTCCAAAGGATATTTTTGATATCTCACACGGTATGGTCATGGCGAGGCATACAATTTTCATGTCACGCCGCGCCAACAGGAAGTAGCCATAAATTCATGGTCTACATTGTCTGATCTGGCTGATATTTTACAAATATGTTCACTGTTAGAGTGTAATCACATCCATATACCAAGAAGAAATCAATGTTATAGCGCCACCATCTGGCAACAGGAAGTGAGGTTTTTATCATGTTTGTATGCCTTCCTGCTAGGGTATTCATCACATTCACACCAAATGGAGTCATCATGATCTGAGAATAGTCCTGACCCTAAATGACGAAAGGATTTTTGATATCTCAAACGGTTTGGCAATGGCGAGGCGTATAATACACACGTTACGCCCAAAAACAGGAAGTGGGCTTAATTCCGTTCTACATCATCTGATCGGGCTGATATTTTACAAATATATTCACTTTTGGAGTGCAATCACATCCATATCCACATTCATCTGGGCGTGGCTACACAGCGCCCCCTATGGCTTTTTTCTAATATTGTGGACATATACTTTCACGTAAATGCACCACGTCTGGTAGGCATAAGGGTCTCCTCAAGACACACACATTTCTCATTTGCATCCCTTAACTTTTCCCAACAGGAAGTGAGCTATTTTGGATTTTGTGTGTTTTTAAGTGTTTTTTCACGTACCAAACTTTGAAATACTCTTCCTAGGGGGTTCATCACATTCACACAAAATGTGGTCAGCATGATATTATAGCCCTGACACACAACTGTGAACTGATTTTTAATAACTTGGAATGGAATGGCTATGGTCAGCCTTAAAATTAACTTGTAATGCTGCCCAAACAGGAAAATTATGTATTAAATCATTTCAAAAAGGTATTAAATTCTACATTGCCTGATTTTGAGGCTACAACTTTTCACATATGTTCATTGTTGGAGTGTCATCACATCCATTAAGCAATAATAGTTCACTATTTTCGCTGGAGACTCATTATATCCAGTCTTAAAACTTCAACGCAAGTCGCAACTGACTCTCCAATTTCTAATACGCGACTGCCATCTAGTGGCAAAGGTTAGTATTCTTTCTAATTTTCTTGGATAAAGTGATTTCTCAATGACAAGTTTTGTTTCTTTTTGCGAGCCAGTAACCATAACGATGTATGAGTAACAGCGGCAGCCTACGTGAGAAAATGTACTGACAACACCCAGCCCATAGCAACGTTTTTTTCATGTACCTTAATTATATGGATTGAATAACTAAAATAAAAGACAGGCTTTTACTGGCAGGAAAGTATCATATATTTAAAAGATTAACACATATAATGCAGATCTTGCATTGAAGTTCAATGTTATTTGGTTTAAAAAAAAACGTAGTGTAGCATTTTAAGGACTCAACACAAAACAGCTGTTCGGAAAGTTGGGTTGAAAACCAAGAAGCCTTATTAAGGAATTCGAGCCGTTTCTATTTGACTTCATTCGATTGAAGTGAATGCCGTAACCCAATTAAATGTAATTCGCGTCGGAATACACACAATCGCCTACACTGTCAACGTGAAATAAAAATATATAGAGGTTTAAATCGATCCTATATTGGGACATTTGTTATGATGGCTGGTGCAACGGGCATTTTCGGTACCGTTGACCATAAGCGAATGCTAGCAATTATATCATTACACTGACCAAGTCCTGTTAAAAAGCACATTTTTGGTTCCTTTGTGGAAACAGTGAAGTTGTCTACATAATCTATTCTACTCACAGACTAACTGCGTCGCTGTAACTTCCCCCCATTTCTGATACGGGGATTACATTTATTGGCAGAAATTGGTACTTTTATTTTTTTCTTCCTTCAAGTGATCTTTCAACGATAGGTTTTTGTTTTTTTCTAGCGAGCCAGTAGGCATAACGATGTATGATTTACAGCTGCAGCCTACGTGACAAAATGTATTGACAACACCCAGCCCGACGTTTCTTTGCATCTATTTTCATTATATGAATTGAATATCTAAAATAAATATTAAAGACATTTAAAGACTTAAAGACAGGCTTTAACTGGCAGGAGAGTATCATATATTTAAAAGATTTACACATATAATGCATATCTTGCAATGACGTTAAATGGTATTTTGTTAAAAAAAAACGTATTGTAGCATTTTCAGGACTCAATACAAAACTGCTGTTCGGAAAGTTAGCTTGAAAACCAAGAAGCCTTATTTAGGAATTCGCGCCGTTTCTATTTGACTTCATTCGATTGAAGTGAATGCCGTAACCCAATTAAATGGAATTCGCGTCGGAATACACATAATAGCCTACATTGTCAACGTGAAATAAAAATATATAGAGGTTTAAATCGATCCTATATTGGACTTTTGTTATCATGGCTGGTGCAACGGGCATTTTCGGTACCATTGACCATAATCGAATGCTAGCATTTATATCATTAAACTGACCAAGTCCTGTTAAAAAGCACATTTTAGACTCCTTTGTGGAAACAGTGAAGTTGTCTACACAATATATTCTACTCACAGACTAACTGCGTCGCTGTAACTTCCCCCCATTTCTGAAACGGGGATTCCATTTATTGGCAAAAAGTGGTACTTTGATTTTTTTCTTCCTTCTAGTGATTTTTCAACGATAGGTTTTCGTTTTTTATATCGAGCCAGTAGGCATAACGATGTATGATTTACAGCTGCAGCCTACGTGACAACATGTATTGACAACACCCAGCCCGACGTTTCTTTGCATCTATTTTCATTATTTTAATTGAATATCTAAAATAAATATTAAAGACATTTAATGACTGTCTTTAACTGGCAGGAGAGTGTCATATATTTAAAAGAGTAACACATGAAGTCAAAAAGAAACGGTAGCGTTTGAGGTGGCTCTGCTCGAACGCTGTGTTAACAAGAGACCGTTATGTTCAACAAAGGTATCACATGCACGTCGTTGCGTAGCCTTTCCACTGTCTGTGTGAGTCAAAAAACAGGTCAGCTACGTTGGTTTACATGAATAGAAAACTTTCAGTTAAATCGCCAGCTATGTTCGTTTATTTTGCTTGTCATTAAACACGAATTAAGAGAACATACAATTTCGCTAGGAATTTTTGACTTAATATGAAAATACCGGATTGAGGGCAGAGACTTGGCATCTCCTTTAGATTTGGCTGAACAAATGCGTTTCAGGCAGCATAATTACCGGTGAAATGGAAAAGAATGATGCTGGCTAACTAGACTTTTAATGCAATATTATCCGACATTTCGGCGAGAAATTATTTAACCAAGATGAAAGGAAACATACAACATTTGGCCAGTAGATGGCGCCCGTGTATAAGAGGGCAGTATACCTTAATGGTTTAGGCAGTGGATTAAGACATGCAAGGTCGGCGGTTCTATCCCCAGTGCGGTCACAATGAAGTTGAATAGTTTGTTTAAGCCAATGGTTTTATTTTGAGTGCATATTTATAACCGAATGACTTTTCAAGCATAAAATGTGCATCTCGCTGTAAAATCTATGGAAATTAATTCATCTCTGCTCTCCATACAGGACTGTAGCACGTTATCACAATGTGTTTGTTGTTTTTGTTTCATTCTACATTGTCTGATGTGGCTGAAACTTCACACATGTTCATTTTTGGAGTGTAATCTCATCCATATACCAATAAAGGCTCAATGGCATAGCGCCACCATCTGGCAACAGGAAGTGGCCTTAATTTCACTCGACATCTTCCGATGTGGCTGAAAATGTAGAAATATTTTTATTATTGGAGTGTAATTAAATCCATATACCAAAAATGGCTCAATGTTATAGCTCCACCATCTGGCAAAAGGAATTGACTTTAATTTTACTCGACATCTTCCAATTTGGCTGAAAATGTACAAATATGTTAATTATTGGAGTGTAATCAAATCCATGAACCATACACGGCTCAATATTATAGCGCCACCATCTGGCAACAGGAAGTGAGGCTTATATCATTGATGCATTCCAATAGCAGCAGCAACATCTTCCTTGATCAAAGGAGAATTCCTGTGCACACTATACGTTGTCCAGGAAGGTGATTATTTCCAAAGTGTGTACATATTGTGAAACATGTCATTGGCACAACTATGCCACCAAGGCGGTTGCGCCCCTGGTGCTTGGGCCCATTCATTGCTGCTTGCAGCTATATTTATTATTATTAGGGCCCAAGCACCGTAGGGTGCGAAGGACCCTATTGTTATTGTAAAGATTATTATTATTAGGGCCCAAGCACCGTAGGGTGCGAAGGACCCTATTGTTATTGTAAAGATTATTATTATTATTATTATTATTATTCTTTTTTCTATATGCAAATGGGCCTTTTTGAGGTGCTTGCCATGCATAAAAAGTCTGCGAATTTTGCACACACATCAGAAATGAGGACCTTCAGGACCTATTAGATGCTCAGACCTGGGCGTCGCCGAGGGTCTCCACAGCGCCCCCTATCGCATTGTCATCTATTGTGGGCAGGCACTTTGAGCTACCTTCAAGAAATTTTATATGCATATAGCACTCCTCGGACCAAACACATTTCTCATTCGCATCTAATCAAATATACAAACAGGAAGTCAGCTATTTTGGATTTTGTGCGTTTTACACGTACTGCACTTTTAAGTACTCCTCCTAGGGGGTTCATCACATTCACACCACCTGTGGTCAGAATGGTCTCAGGATATTCATGATGCTAAATTGACAGGATATTTTTGATAGCTCAAACGGGACGGTCCTAGGGAGGCGTAGAATTTTTATGTCACGCCGCGCCAACAGGAAGTGGCCGTAATTTCATGGTCTGCATTGTCTGATCTGGCTGATATTTTAGAAATAAGTTTATTGTTGGAGTATAATCACATCCCTATCCCAAGAACGGGTCAATGTTATAGCGCCACCATCTGGCAACAGGAAGTGAGGTCTTTATCATATTTCTATGCCTTCCTGCTAGGGCATTCATCACATTCACACGAAATGTGGTCAGCATGATCTTAGGATACTCATGACCATAAGCTGTGAAGGGATTTTTGATATCTCAAACGGTATGGAAATGGCGAGTCGTACAGTACACATATTGCGTGCAAAAAAATGACTTTTTTTTCGACATCGTCCGATCTGGCTGATATTTTCCAAATATGTTCACTGTTGGAGTACAATATGAAATATATACATATCAATCGGGGCGTGGCTAGACAGCGCCCCCTATAATTATTATTCTCTTTTTTTTCAATGTATTTTGCATTTTTGAGGTGCTTGCCATGGATGGAAACTCATGGAATTTTGCACACACATGAGAAGTGTTGGCTGTCAGGATGTGTCAGATGCGCAGACCTGGGCGTGGCCGAGGGACTCCACAGCGCCCCCTAATGCTTTGTCTTCTATTGTGGACAGGCACTTTGAGCTACCTTCACCTAATTTGGTAGGCATGTGGGACTCCTCTGGACAACCACATTTCTCATTCGTATCGAATCAAATATGTGAACAGGAAGTCAGCCATTTTGAATTTTGTGCATTTTACACGTACTACACTTTTAAGTACTCCTCCTAGGGGCTTCATTGCATTCACACGAAATGGGGTCTAACTGGTCTCAGGATAGTCATGATGCTAATTCCAAAGGATATTTTTGATATCTCAAACGGTATGGTCATGGCGAGGCATACAATTTTCATGTCACGCCGCGCCAACAGGAAGTAGCCATAAATTCATGGTCTACATTGTCTGATCTTGCTGATATTTTACAAATATGTTCACTGTTAGAGTGTAATTACATCCAAATACCAAGAAGAAATCAATGTTATAGCGCCACCATCTGGCAACGGAAGTGAGGTTTTTATCATGTTTGTATGCGTTCCTGCTAGGGTATTCATCACATTCACACCAAATGTAGTCATCATGATCTTAGAATAGTCCTGACCCTAAATGACGAAAGGATTTTTGATATCTCAAACGGTTTGGCAATGGCGAGGCGTATAATACACACGTTACGCCCAAAAACAGGAAGTGGGCTTAATTCCGTTCTACATCATCTGATCGGGCTGATATTTTACAAATATATTCACTTTTGGAGTGCAATCACATCCATATCCACATTCATCTGGGCGTGGCTACACAGCGCCCCCTATGGCTTTTTTCTAATATTGTGGACATATACTTTCACGTAAATGCACCACGTCTGGTAGGCATAAGGGTCTCCTCAAGACACACACATTTCTCATTTGCATCCCTTAACTTTTCCCAACAGGAAGTGAGCTATTTTGGATTTTGTGTGTTTTTAAGTGTTTTTTCACATACCAAACTTTGAAATACTCTTCCTAGGGGGTTCATCACATTCACACAAAATGTGGTCAGCATGATATTATAGCCCTGACACACAACTATGAACTGATTTTTAATATCTTGGAATGGTATGGCTCTGGTCAGCCTTAAAATTAACTTGTAATGCTGCTCAAACAGTTCATGTTTTAATACAATTATGTATTAAATAATTTCAAAAAGGTATTAAATTCTACATTGCCTGATTTTGAGGCTACAACTTTTCACATATGTTCATTGTTGGAGTGTCATCACATCCATTAAGCAATAATAGTTCACTATTTTCGCTGGAGACTCATTAAATCCAGTCTTAAAACTTCAACGCAAGTCGCAAATGACTCTCCCATTTCTAATACGCGACTGCCATCTACTGGCAAAAGTTGGTATTGCATATCTTGCAATGACGTTCAATGTTATTTGGTTTAAAAAAAAACGTGTTGTAGCATTTTAAGGACTCAATACAAAACGGCTGTTCGGAAAGTTAGCTTGAAAACCAAGAAGCCTTATTAAGGAATTCGAGCCGTTTCTATTTGACTTCATTCGGTTGAAGTGAATGCCGTAACCCAATTAAATGTAATTCGCGTCGGAATACACATAATAGCCTACACTGTCAACGTGAAATAAAAATATATAGAGGTTTAAATCGATCCTATATTGGGACATTTGTTATGATGGCTGGTGCAACGGGCATTTTCGGTACCGTTGACCATAATCGAATGCTAGCATTTATATCATTACACTGACCAAGTCCTGTTAAAAAGCACATTTTTGGTTCCTTTGTGGAGACAGTGAAGTTGTCTACTTTTATATTTTTCTTCCTTCAAGTGATTTTTCAACGATAGGTTTTTGTTTTTTTTCTAGCGAGCCAGTAGGCATAACGATGTATGATTTACAGCTGCAGCCTACGTGACAAAATGTATTGACAACACCCAGCCCGACGTTTCTTTGCATCTATTTTCATTATATGAATAGAATATCTGACATGAATATTAAAGACATTTAATGACTGTCTTTAACTGGCAGGAGAGTAGCATGTATTTAAGAGTCAAAAGTCAAAAAGAAACGTTAACGTTTGAGATGGCTCTGGTCGAACTCTGTGTTAACATGAGACCGTTATGTTCAACAAAGGTATGGCATGCAGGTCGTTGCGAGATGACGCGCATTGGCTAACAGCAGCCAGCCTGTCCACTGTCTGTGTGAGTCAAAAAACAGGTCAGCTACGTTTGTTTACATGAATAGAAAACTTTCAGTTAAATCGCCAGATATGTTAGTTTATTTTGCTTGTCATTAAACACGAATTAAGAGAACATACAATTTCGCTAGGAATTTTTGACTTAATATGAAAATACCGGATTGAGGGCAGAGACTTGGCATCTCCTTTAGATTTGGCTGAACAAATGCGTTTCAGGCAGCATAATTACCGGTGAAATGGAAAAGAATGATGCTGGCTAACTAGACGTTTAATGCAATATTATCCGACACTTAGGAGAGAAATTATTTAACCAAGATAAAAGGAAACATACAACTTTTGGCCAATAGATGGCGTATGGCTTAATGGTTCAGACAGTGGATTAAGACAAGCAAGGTCCGCAGTTCCATCCCCGGTGCGGCCACAATAAAGTTGAATAGTTTCTTTACGCCAATGGTTTTATTTGTTAGTGCATATTTATAACCGAATGACTTCTCAAGCGTAAATTGTGCCTCCCGCTGTAAAATCTATGGAAATTAATTCATCTCTGCTCTCCATACAGGACTGGAGCATATTATTACAATGTGCAAGCAAGAAGTAATTTTTGTTTCATTTTACATTGTCTGATGTGGCAGAAACTTCACACATGTTCATTTTTGGAGTGTAATCTCATCCATATACCAAGAAAGGCTCAATGGCATAGCGCCACCATCTGGGAACAGGAAGTGGCTTTAATTTTACTTCACATCTTCCAATTTGGTTGAAAATTTACAAATATGTCAATTATTGGAGTGTAATCAAATCCATAAACCATACACGGCTCAATATTATAGCGCCACCATTTGGCAACAGGAAGTGGCTTAAATTTTACTTGACATCTTCCAATTTGGCTGAAAATGTACAAATATGTTAATTATTGGAGTGTAATCAAATCCATGAACCATACACGGCTCAATATTATAGCGCCACCATCTGGAAATAGGAAGTGAGGCTTATATCATTGATGCATTCCAATAGCAGCAGCAACATCTTCATTGATCAAAGGGGAATTCCTGTGCACACTATACGTTGTCCAGGAAGGTGATTATTTCCAAAGTGTGTACATATTGTGAAACATGTCATTGGCACAACTATGCCACCAAGGCGGTTGCGCCCATGGTGCTTGGGCCCGTTCATTGCTGCTTGCAGCTATATTTAGGGCCCAAGCACCGTAGGGTGCGAAGGACCCTATTGTTATTGTAAAGATTATTATTATTATTATTATTATTATTATTATTATTATTATTATTCTTTCTCTTCCGTCAAATGGGCATTTTTGAGGGCCTTGCCCTGGCTAAAAAGTCTTGAAATTTTGCAAACACATCAGAAGTGGTGGCCGTCAGGATCTATCAGATGCTCAGACCTGGGTGTGGCCGAGGGACTCCACAGCGCCCCCTATTGCGCTGACCCCCCCCCCCCCCTGCATTGTTGTCTATTGTGGGCAGGCACTTTGAGCTACATGAACCTAATTTGGTAAGCATGTGTGGCTCCTCAATTGAAACACATTTCTCATTCGCATTGATGCAAATATGCGAACAGGAAGTCAGCCATTTTGAATTTTGTGCGTTTTCACATGTACTACACTTTTAAGTACTCCTCCTAGGCGGTTCATCGCATTCACACCAAATGTGGTATGAATGGTCTCAAGATAGTCATGATTCTAAATTGCCAGGATATTTTTGATATCTCAAACGGTATGGTCATGGCGAGGCGTACAATTTTTATGTCACGCCACGCCAACAGGAAGTGGCCGTAATTTCATGGTCTACATCGTCTGATCTGGCTGATATTTTAGAAATACGTTTAATGTTGGAGGCTAATCACATCCATATCCCAAGAACGGGTCAATGTTATAGCGCCACCATCTGGCAACAGGAAGTGAGGTCTTCATCATATTTGAATGCCTTCCTGCTAGGGCATTCATCACTTTCACACGAAATGTGGTCAGCATGATCTTAGGATAGTCATAACCATAAGCTGTGAAGGGATTTTTGATATCTCAAACGGTATGGAAATGGCGAGTCGTAAAGTACACATATTGCGTGCAAAAAAATGACTTTTTTTTCGACATCGTCTGATCTGGCTGATATTTTACAAATATGTTCACTGTTGGAGTACAATATGAAATATGTACATATCAATCGGGGCGTGGCTAGACAGCGCCCCCTATAATTATTATTCTCTTTTTTTTCAATGTATTTTGCATTTTTGAGGTTCTTGCCATGGATGAAAACTCACAGAATTTTGCACACACATGAGAAGTGTTGGCTGTCAGGATGTATCAGATGCTCAGACCTGGGCGTGGCCGAGGGACTCCACAGCGCCCCCTAATGCTTTGTCTTCTATTGTGGACAGGCACTTGGAGCTACCTTCACCTAATTTGGTATGGATGTGGGACTCCTCTGGACAAACACATTTCTCTTTCGCATCTAAGCAAATATGTGAACAGGAAGTCAGCCATTTTGAATTTTGTGCATTTTACACGTACTACACTTTTAAGTACTCCTCCTAGGGGGTTCATTGCATTCACACGAAATGTGGTCTAAGCGGTCTCAGGATAGTCATGATACTAAATCCAAAGGATATTTTTGATATCTCAAACGGTATGGTCATGGCGAGGCGTACAATTTTCATGTCACGCCGCGCCAACAGGAAGTAGCCATAAATTCATGGTCTACATTGTCTGATCTGGCTGATATTTTACAAATATGTTCACTGTTAGAGTGTAATCACATCCATATACCAAGAAGAAATCAATGTTATAGCGCCACCATCTGGCAACGGAAGTGAGGTTTTTATCATGTTTGTATGCGTTCCTGCTAGGGTATTCATCACATTCACACCAAATGTAGTCATCATGATCTTAGAATAGTCCTGACCCTAAATGACGAAAGGATTTTTGATATCTCAAACGGTTTGGCAATGGCGAGGCGTATAATACACACGTTACACCCAAAAACAGGAAGTGGGCTTAATTCCGTTCTACATCATCTGATCGGGCTGATATTTTGCAAATATATTCACTTTTGGAGTGCAATCACATCCATATCCACATTCATCTGGGCGTGGCTACACAGCGCCCCCTATGGCTTTTTTCTAATATTGTGGACACATACTTTCACGTAAATGCACCACGTCTGGTAGGCATAAGGGTCTCCTCAAGACACACACATTTCTCATTTGCATCCCTTAACTTTTCCCAACAGGAAGTGAGCAATTTTGGATTTTGTGTGTTTTTAAGTGTTTTTTCACGTACCAAACTTTGAAATACTCTTCCTAGGGGGTTCATCACATTCACACAAAATGTGGTCAGCATGATATTATAGCCCTGACACACAACTATGAACTGATTTTTAATATCTTGGAATGGTATGGCTATGGTCAGCCTTAAAATTAACTTGTAATGCTGCCCAAACAGTTCATGTTTTAATACAATTATGTATTAAATAATTTCAAAAAGGTATTAAATTCTACATAGCCTGATTTTGAGGCTACAACTTTTCACATATGTTCATTGTTGGAGTGTCATCACATCCATTAAGCAATAATAGTTCACTATTTTCGCTGGAGACTCATTATATCCAGTCTTAAAACTTCAACGCAAGTCGCAAATGACTCTCCCATTTCTAATACGCGACTGCCATCTACTGGCAAAAGTTGGTATTGCATATATCTTGCAATGACGTTCAATGTTATTTGGTTTCAAAAAAACCGTGTTGTAGCATTTTAAGGACTCAATACAAAACAGCTGTTCGGAAAGTTAGCTTGAAAACCAAGAAGACTTATTAAGGAATTCGAGCCATTTCTATTTGACTTCATTCGGTTGAAGTGAATGCCGTAACCCAATTAAATGTAATTCGCGTCGGAATACACATAATAGCCTACACTGTCAACGTGAAATAAAAATATATAGAGGTTTAAATCGATCCTATATTGGGACATTTGTTATGATGGCTGGTGCAACGGGCATTTTCGGTACCGTTGACCGTAATCGAATGCTAGCATTTATATCATTACACTGACCAAGTCGTGTTAAAAAGCACATCACCTTTGTGGAAACAGTGAAGTTGTCTACACAATCTATTCTACTCAGAGACTAACTGCGTCGCTGTAACTTCCCCCCATTTCTGATACGGGGATTCCATTTATTCGCAGAAAGTGGAACTTTTATATTTTTCTTCCTTCAAGTGATTTTTCAACGATAGTTTTTTTTTTTTTTCTAGCGAGCCAGTAGGCATAACGATGTATGATTTACAGCTGCAGCCTACGTGACAAAATGTATTGACAACACCCAGCCCGACGTTTCTTTGCATCTATTTTCATTTTTGAATAGAATATCTGAAATAAATATTAAAGACATTTAATGACTGTCTTTAACTGGCAGGAGAGTAGCATATATTTAAAAGAGTCAAAAGTCAAAAAGAAACGTTAACGTTTGAGATGGCTCTGGTCGAACTCTGTGTTAACATGAGACCGTTATGTTCAACAAAGGTATGGCATGCAGGTCGTTGCGAGATGACGCGCATTGGCTAACAGCAGCCAGCCTGTCCACTGTCTGTGTGAGTCAAAAAAACAGGTCAGCTACGTTTGTTTACATGAATAGAAAACTTTCAGTTAAATCGCCAGATATGTTAGTTTATTTTGCTTGTCATTAAACATGAATTAAGAGAACATACAATTTCGCTAGGAATTTTTGACTTAATATGAAAATACCGGATTGAGGGCAGAGACTTGGCATCTCCTTTAGATTTGGCTGAACAAATGCGTTTCAGGCAGCATAATTACCGGTGAAATGGAAAAGAATGATGCTGGCTAACTAGACGTTTAATGCAATATTATCCGACACTTAGGAGAGAAATTATTTAACCAAGATAAAAGGAAACATACAACTTTTGGCCAATAGATGGCGTACGTGTATAAGAGGGCAGAATAGCTTAATGGTTCAGACAGTGGATTAAGACATGCAAGGTCCGCAGTTCCATCCCCGGTGCGGCCACAATAAAGTTTAATAGTTTCTTTACGCCAATGGTTTTATTTTGAGTGCATATTTATAACCGAATGACTTCTCAAGCGTAAATTGTGCCTCCCGCTGTAAAATCTATTGAAATTAATTCATCTCTGCTCTCCATACAGGACTGGAGCATATTATTACAATGTGCAAGCAAGAAGTAATTTTTGTTTCATTCTACATTGTCTGATGTGGCAGAAACTTCACACATGTTCATTTTTGGAGTGTAATCTCATCCATATACCAAGAAAGGCTCAATGGCATAGCGCCACCATCTGGGAACAGGAAGTGGCTTTAATTTTACTTGACATCTTCCAATTTGGCTGAAAATGTACAAATATGTTCATTATTGGAGTGTAATCAAATCCATGAACCATACACGGCTCAATCTTATCGCGCCACCATCTGGCAAAAGGAAGTGGCTTTAATTTTACTCGACATCTTCCAATTTGGCTGAAAATGTACAAATATGTTCATTTTTGGAGTGAAATCAAATCCATAAACCATACACAGCTCAATATTATAGCGCCACCATCTGGCAATAGGAAGTGAGGCTTATATCATTGATGCATTCCAATAGCAGCAGCAACATCTTCATTGATCAAAGGGGAATTCCTGTGCACACTATACGTTGTCCAGGAAGGTGATTATTTCCAAAGTGTGTACATATTGTGAAACATGTCATTGGCACAACTGTGCCACCAAGGCGGTTGCGCCCATGGTGCTTGGGCCCGTTCATTGCTGCTTGCAGCTATATTTATTATTATTATTCTTTTTTCTATATGCAAATGGGCCTTTTTGAGGTGCTTGTCATGCATAAAAAGTCTGGGAATTTTGCACACACATCAGAAATGAGGACCTTCAGGATCGCTTAGATGCTCAGACCTGGGCGTGGCCGAGGGACTCCACAGCGCCCCCTATCGCATTGTCTTCTATTGTGGGCAGGCACTTTGAGCTACCTGCACCTAATTTGGTGGCCATATAGCGCTCCTCGGTCCAAACACATTTCTCATTCGGATCTAATCAAATATCCAAACAGGAAGTCAGCCATTTTGGATTTTCTGAGTTTTACACGTACTACACTTTTAAGTACTCCTCCTAGGGGGTTCATCGCATTCACACCAACGGTGGTCAGAATGGTCTCAGGATAGTCATGATGCTAAATTGCCAGGATATTTTTGATAGTTCAAACGGGACGGTCATGGGGAGGAGTACAATTTTTATGTCACGCCGCGCCAACAGGAAGTGGCCATAATTTCATGGTCGACATCGTCTGATCTGGCTGATATTTTAGAAATTTGTTTATTGTTGGAGTGTAATCACATCCATATCCCAAGAACAGGTCAATGTTATAGCGCCACCATCTGGCAACAGGAAGTGAGGTCTTTAACATATTTGTATGCATTCCTCCTAGGGGGTTCATTGCATTCACACCAAATGCGGTCAGCATGATCTTAAGATAGTCCTTACGCTAAGTTGTGAAGGGATTTTTGATATCTCAAACGGTATGGAAATGGCGAGTCGTACAGTACACATATTGCGTGCAAAAAAATGACTTTTTTTTCGACATCGTCCGATCTGGCTGATATTTTACAAATATGTTCACTGTAGCAGTACAATATCAGATATATACATATCAATCGGGGCGTGGCTAGACAGCGCCCCCTATAATTATTATTCTTTTTTTTTTCAATGTATTTTGCATTTTTGAGGTTCTTGCCATGGATGGAAACTCACAGAATTTTGCACACACATGAGAAGTGTTGGCTGTCAGGATGTATCAGATGCTCAGACCTGGGCGTGGCCAAGGGACTCCACAGCGCCCCCTAATGCTTTGTCTTCTATTGTGGACAGGCACTTTGAGCTACCTTCACCTAATTTGGTATGCATGTGGGGCTCCTCTGGACAAACACATTTCTCATTCGCATCGAATCAAATATGTAAACAGGAAGTCAGCCATTTTGAATTTTGTGCATTTTACACGTACTACACTTTTAAGTACTCCTCCTAGGGGGTTCATTGCATTCACACGAAATGCGGTCAAAGTGGTCTCCGGATAGTCATGATACTAATTCCAAAGGATATTTTTGATATCTCAAACGGTATGGTCATGGCGAGGCGTACAATTTTCATGTCACGCCGCGCCAACAGGAAGTTGCCATAAATTCAAGGTCTACATTGTCTGATCTGGCTGATATTTTACAAATATGTTCACTGTTAGAGTGTAATCACATCCAAATACCAAGAAGAAATCAATGTTATAGCGCCACCATCTGGCAACGGACGTGAGGTTTTTATCATGTTTGTATGCGTTCCTGCTAAGGTATTCATCACATTCACACCAAATGTAGTCATCATGATCTTAGAATAGTCCTGACCCTAAATGATGAAAGGATTTTTGATATATCAAACGGTTTGGCAATGGCGAGGCGTATAATACACACGTTACGCCCAAAAACAGGAAGTGGGCTTAATTCCGTTCTACATCATCTGATCGAGCTGATATTTTACAAATATATTCACTTTTGGAGTGCAATCACATCCATATCCACATTCATCTGGGCGTGGCTACACAGCGCCCCCTATGGCTTTTTTCTAATATTGTGGACATATACTTTCACGTAAATGCACCACGTCTGGTAGGCATAAGGGTCTCCTCAAGACACACACATTTCTCATTTGCATCCCTTAACTTTTCCCAACAGGAAGTGAGCTATTTTGGATTTTGTGTGTTTTTAAGTGTTTTTTCACGTACCAAACTTTGAAATACTCTTCCTAGGGGGTTCATCACATTCACACAAAATGTGGTCAGCATGATATTATAGCCCTGACACACAACTATGAACTGATTTTTAATATCTTGGAATGGTATGGCTATGGTCAGCCTTAAAATTAACTTGTAATGCTGCCCAAACAGTTCATGTTTTAATACAATTATGTATTAAATAATTTCAAAAAGGTATTGCCTGATTTTGAGGCTACAACTTTTCACATATGTTCATTGTTGGAGTGTCATCACATCCATTAAGCAATAATAGTTCACTATTTTCGCTGGAGACTCATTATATCCAGTCTTAAAACTTCAACGCAAGTCGCAACTGACTCTCCCATTTCTAATACGCGACTGCCATCTACTGGCAAAGGTTAGTATTCTTTCTAATTTTCTTGGATAAAGTAATTTCTCAATGACAAGTTTTGTTTCTTTTTGCGAGCCAGTAACCATAACGATGTATGAGTAACAGCGGCAGCCTACGTGACAAAATGTACTGACAACACCCAGCCCACAGCAACGTTTTTTTCATCGACCTTAATTTTATGGATTGAATAACTAAAATAAAGGACAGGCTTTTACTGGCAGGAAAGTATCATATATTTAAAAGATTAACACATATAATGCAGATCTTGCATTGACGTTCAATGTTATTTGGTTTAAAAAAAAACGTATTGTAGCATTTTAAGGACTCAACACAAAACAGCTGTTCGGAAAGTTGGGTTGAAAACCAAGAAGCCTTATTAAGGAATTCGAGCCGTTTCTATTTGACTTCATTCGATTGAAGTGAATGCCGTAACCCAATTAAATGTAATTCGCGTCGGAATACACACAATCGCCTACACTGTCAACGTGAAATAAAAATATATAGATGTTTAAATCGATCCTATATTAGGACATTTGTTATGATGGCTGGTGCAACGGGCATTTTCGGTACCGTTGACCATAATCGAATGCTAGCATTTATATCATTACACTGACCAAGTCCTGTTAAAAAGCACATTTTTGGTTCCTTTGTGGAAACAGTGAAGTTGTCTACATAACCTATTCTACTCACAGACTAACTGCGTCGCTGTAACTTCCCCCCATTTCTGATACGGGGATAGGTTTTTGTTTTTTTCTAGCGAGCCAGTAGGCATAACGATGTATGATTAACAGCTGCAGCCTACGTGACAAAATGTATTGACAACACCCAGCCCGACGTTTCTTTGCATCTATTTTCATTATATGAATTGAATATCTAAAATAAATATTTAAAAAATTTAATGACTGTCTTTAAATGGCAGGAGAGTATCATATATTTAAAAGAGTAACACATGAAGTAAAAAGAAAAAGGTTAGCATTCGAGGTGGTGCTCGAACACTGTGTTAAGATGAAACCGTTATGTTCAACAAAGGTATGGCTTGCAGGTCGTTGCGAGATGACAGATATTGGCTAACAGGAGCCAGCCTGTCCACTTGTCTGTGTGAGTCAAAAAACAGGTCCGCTACGTTGGTTTACATGAATAGAAAACTTTCAGTTAAATCGCCAGCTATGTTAGTTTATTTTGCTTGTCATTAAACACGAATTAAGAGAACATACAATTTCGCTAGGAATTTGTGACTTAATATGAAAATAACGGATTGAGGGCAGAGACTTGGCATCTCCTTTAGATTTGGCTGAACAAATGCGTTTCAGGCAGCATAATTACCAGTGAAATGGAAAAGAATGATGCTGGCTAACGAGACGTTTAATGCAATATTATCCGACACTTCGGAGAGAAATTATTTAACCAAGATAAAAGGAAACATACAACTTTTGGCCAATAGATGGCGGCCGTGTATAAGAGGGCAGTATAGTTTTACGGTTCAGGCAGTGGATTAAGACATGCAAGGTCCGCGGTTCCATCCCTGGTGCGGCCACAATAAAGTTGAATAGTTTCTTTAAGCCAATGGTTTCATTTTGAGTGCATATTTATAACCGAATGACTTCTCAAGCATAAATTGTGCCTCCCGCTGTAAAATCTATGGAAATGAATTCATCTCTGCTCTCCATACAGGACTGGAGCATGTTATCACAATGTGCAAGCAAGAAGTGATTTTTGTTTCATTCTACATTGTCTGATGTGGCTAAAACTTCACACATGTTCATTTTTGGAGTGTAATCTCATCCATATACCAATAAAGGCTCAATGGCATAGCTCCACCATCTGGCAAAAGGAAGTGGCCTTAATTTCACTCAACATCTTCCGATGTGGCTTAGAATTTAGAAAAAGGTTTATTATTGGAGTGTAATCAAATTCAAAAACCATACATGGTTCAATATTATAGCGCCACCATCTGGCAACAGGAAGTGAGGCTTATATCATTGATGCATTCCAATAGCAGCACCAACATCCTCATTGCTCAAAGGGGAATTCCTGTGCACACTATACGTTGTCCAGGAAGGTGATTATTTCCAAAGTGTGTAGATGTTGTGAAACATGTCATTGGCACAACTATGCCACCAAGGCGGTTGCGCCCATGGTGCTTGGGCCCGTTCATTGCTGCTTGCAGCTATATTTATTATTATTATTCTTTTTTTTTCAATGTTTTGTGCATTTTTGAGGTGCTTGCCATGAATGAAAACTCACGGAATTTTGCACACACATCAGAAGTGGTGGCTGTCAGGATATCTCAGATGCTCAGACCTGGGCGTCGCTGAGGGACTCCACAGCGCCCCCTATCGCATTGTCTTCTATTGTGGGCAGGCACTTTGAGCTACCTGCACCATATTTAGTATGCATATAGCACTCCTCAGGCCAAACACATTTTAAATTCGCATCTAATCAAATATGCGAACAGGAAGTCAGCCATTTTGGATTTTGTGCGTTTTACACGTTCTACACTTTTAAGTACTCCTCCTAGGGGGTTCATCGCATTCACACCAACTGTGGTCAGAATGGTCTCAGGATAGTCATGATACTAAATTGCCAGGATATTTTTGATAGCTCAAACGGGACAGTCACGGGGAGGATTACAATTTTTATGTCACGCCACGCCAACAGGAAGTGGCCGTAATTTCATGGTCGACATCGTCTGATCTGGCTGATATTTTAGAAATACGTTTATTGTTGGAGTATAAACACATCCATATCCCAAGAACGGGTCAATGTTATAGCGCCACCATCTGGCAACAGGAAGTGTGGTCTTCATCATATTTGTATGCCTTCCTGCTAGGGCATTGATCACATTCACACCAAATGTGGTCAGCATGATCTTAAGATAGTCCTTACACTAAATTGCGAAGGGATTTTTGATATCTCAAACAATATGGAAATGGCGAGTCGTAGAGTAGACATAGTGCGTGCAAAAAAATGACTTTTTTTTTGATATCGTCCGATCAGGCTGATATTTTAGAAATATGTTCACTCTTGGAATACAATATCAAATATATACATATCAATCGGGGCGTGGTTAGACAGCGCCCCCTATAATTATTATAATCTTTTTTTTCTATGTTTTGTGCATTTTTGAGGTGCTTGCCATGGATGAAAACTCACGGAATTTTGCACACACATGAGAAGTGGTGTCTCTCAGGAACTGTCAGATGCTCAGACCTGGGCGTGGCCAAGGGACTCCACAGCGCCCCCTATTGCTTTGTCTTCTATTGTGGACAGGCACTTTGAGCTACCTTCACCTAATTTTGTAGGGTTGAGGGGCTCCTCTGCCCAAACACAATTCTCATTCGCATCGAATCAAATATGTAAACAGGAAGTCAGCCATTTTGAATTTTGTGCGTTTTACACGTACTACACTTTTAAGTACTCCTCCTAGGAGGTTCATCACATTCACACCACATGTGGTCAAAGTGGTCTGAGGATAGTTATGATACTAATTCCGAAGGATATTTTTGATATCTCAAACGGTATGGTCATGGCGAGGAGTACAAT
Source organism: Conger conger (assembly GCF_963514075.1). NCBI lineage: Eukaryota > Metazoa > Chordata > Actinopteri > Anguilliformes > Congridae > Conger > Conger conger. The sequence goes on along the minus strand of NC_083768.1, from coordinate 54,032,300 downwards.
TTTCATGTCACGCCACGCCAACAGGAAGTAGCCATAAATTCATGGTCTACATTGTCTGATCTGGCTGATATTTTACAAATATGTTCACTGTTAGAGTGTAATCACATCCATATACCAAGAAGAAGTCAATGTTATAGCGCCACCATCTGGCAACAAAAAGTGAGGTTTTTATCATATTTGTATGCCTTCCTGCTAGGGTATTCTTCACATTCACACCAAATGGAGTAATCATGATCTGAGAATAGTCCTGACCCTAAATGACGAAAGGATTTTTGATATCTCAAACGGTTTGGCAATGGCGAGGCGTATAATACACACGTTACGCCCAAAAACAGGAAGTGGGCTTAATTCCGTTCTACATCATCTGATCGGGCTGATATTTTACAAATATATTCACTTTTGGAGTGCAATCACATCCATATCCACATTCATCTGGGCGTGGCTACACAGCGCCCCCTATGGCTCTTTTCTAATATTGTGGACATATACTTTCACATAAATGCACCACGTCTGGTAGGCATAAGGGTCTCCTCAAGACACACACATTTCTCATTTGCATCCCTTAACTTTTCCCAACAGGAAGTGAGCTATTTTGGATTTTGTGTGTTTTTAAGTGTTTTTTCACGTACCAAACTTTGAAATACTCTTCCTAGGGGGTTCATCACATTCACACAAAATGTGGTCAGCATGATATTATAGCCCTGACACACAACTGTGAACAGATTTTTAATAACTTGGAATGGAATGGCTATGGTCAGCCTTAAAATTTACTTGTAATGCTGCCCAAACAGGAAAATTATGTATTAAATCATTTCAAAAAGGTATTAAATTCTACATTGCCTGATTTTGAGGCTACAACTTTTCACATATGTTCATTGTTGGAGTGTCATCACATCCATTAAGCAATAATAGTTCACTATTTTCGCTGGAGACTCATTATATCCAGTCTTAAAACTTCAACGCAAGTCGCAACTGGCTCTCAAATTTATAATACGCGACTGCCATCTACTGGCAAAAGTTGGTATTGTTTCTCAAGTAATTCATCAATGACAAGTTTTGTTTCTTTTTGCGAGCCAGTAACCATAACGATGTATGAGTAACAGCGGCAGCCTACGTGAGAAAATGTACTGACAACACCCAGCCCATAGCAACGTTTTTTTCATCTACCTTAATTATATGGATTGAATAACTAAAATAAAAGACAGGCTTTTACTGGCAGGAAAGTATCATATATTTAAAAGATTAACACATATAATGCAGATCTTGCATTGAAGTTCAATGTTATTTGGTTTAAAAAAAAACGTAGTGTAGCATTTTAAGGACTCAACACAAAACAGCTGTTCGGAAAGTTGGGTTGAAAACCAAGAAGCCTTATTAAGGAATTCGAGCCGTTTCTATTTGACTTCATTCGATTGAAGTGAATGCCGTAACCCAATTAAATGTAATTCGCGTCGCAATACACACAATCGCCTACACTGTCAACGTGAAATAAAAATATATAGAGGTTTAAATCGATCCTATATTGGGACATTTGTTATGATGGCTGGTGCAACGGGCATTTTCGGTACCGTTGACCATAATCGAATGCTAGCATTTATATCATTAAACTGACCAAGTCCTGTTAAAAAGCACATTTTAGACTCCTTTGTGGAAACAGTGAAGTTGTCTACACAATATATTCTACTCACAGACTAACTGCGTCGCTGTAACTTCCCCCCCATTTCTGAAACGGGGATTCCATTTATTGGCAAAAAGTGGTACTTTCATTTTTTTCTTCCTTCTAGTGATTTTTCAACGATAGGTTTTCGTTTTTTATATCGAGCCAGTAGGCATAACGATGTATGATTTACAGCTGCAGCCTACGTGACAAAATGTATTGACAACACCCAGCCCGACGTTTCTTTGCATCTATTTTCATTATTTTAATTGAATATCTAAAATAAATATTAAAGACATTTAATGACTGTCTTTAACTGGCAGGAGAGTGTCATATATTTAAAAGAGTAACACATGAAGTCAAAAAGAAACGGTAGCGTTTGAGGTGGCTCTGCTCGAACGCTGTGTTAACAAGAGACCGTTATGTTCAACAAAGGTATCGCATGCACGTGGTTGCGTAGCCTTTCCACTGTCTGTGTGAGTCAAAAAACAGGTCAGCTACGTTGGTTTACATGAATAGAAAACTTTCAGTTAAATCGCCAGCTATGTTCGTTTATTTTGCTTGTCATTAAACACGAATTAAGAGAACATACAATTTCGCTAGGAATTTTTGACTTAATATGAAAATACCGGATTGAGGGCAGAGACTTGGCATCTCCTTTAGATTTGGCTGAACAAATGCGTTTCAGGCAGCATAATTACCGGTGAAATGGAAAAGAATGATGCTGGCTAACTAGACTTTTAATGCAATATTATCCGACACTTCGGCGAGAAATTATTTAACCAAGATGAAAGGAAACATACAACATTTGGCCAGTAGATGACGCCCGTGTATAAGAGGGCAGTATACCTTAATGGTTTAGGCAGTGGATTAAGACATGCAAGGTCGGCGGTTCTATCCCCAGTGCGGTCACAATGAAGTTGAATAGTTTGTTTAAGCCAATGGTTTTATTTTGAGTGCATATTTATAACCGAATGACTTTTCAAGCATAAAATGTGCCTCTCGCTGTAAAATCTATGGAAATTAATTCATCTCTGCTCTCCATACAGGACTGTAGCACGTTATCACAATGTGTTTGTTGTTTTTGTTTCATTCTACATTGTCTGATGTGGCTGAAACTTCACACATGTTCATTTTTGGAGTGTAATCTAATCCATATACCAATAAAGGCTCAATGGCATAGCGCCACCATCTGGCAACAGGAAGTGGCCTTAATTTCACTCGACATCTTCCGATGTGGCTGAAAATGTAGAAATATTTTTATTATTGGAGTGTAATTAAATCCTTATACCAAAAATGGCTCAATGTTATAGCTCCACCATCTGGCAAAAGGAAGTGACTTTAATTTTACTCGACATCTTCCAATTTGGCTGAAAATGTACAAATATGTTAATTATTGGAGTGTAATCAAATCCATAAACCATACACGGCTCAATATTATAGCGCCACCATCTGGCAACAGGAAGTGAGGCTTATATCATTGATGCATTCCAATAGCAGCAGCAACATCTTCATTGATCAAAGGAGAATTCCTGTGCACACTATACGTTGTCCAGGAAGGTGATTATTTCCAAAGTGTGTACATATTGTGAAACATGTCATTGGCACAACTATGCCACCAAGGCGGTTGCGCCCCTGGTGCTTGGGCCCGTTCATTGCTGCTTGCAGCTATATTTAGGGCCCAAGCACCGTAGGGTGCGAAGGACCCTATTGTTATTGTAAAGATTATTATTATTATTATTATTATTATTATTATTATTATTATTCTTTCTCTTCCGTCAAATGGGCATTTTTGAGGGCCTTGCCCTGGCTAAAAAGTCTTGGAATTTTGCAGACACATCAGAAGTGGTGGCCGTCAGGATCTATCAGATGCTCAGACCTGGGTGTGGCCGAGGGACTCCACAGCGCCCCCTATTGCGCTGTCCCCCCCCCCCCCCCCGCATTGTTGTCTATTGTGGGCAGGCACTTTGAGCTACATGAACATAATTTGGTAGGCATGTGTGGCTCCTCAAGTGAAACACATTTCTCATTCGCATTGATGCAAATATGCGAACAGGAAGTCAGCCATTTTGAATTTTGTGCGTTTTCACATGTACTACACTTTTAAGTACTCCTCCTAGGCGGTTCATCGCATTCACACCAAATGTGGTAAGAATGGTCTCAAGATAGTCATGATTCTAAATTGCCAGGATATTTTTGATATCTCAAACGGTATGGTCATGGCGAGGCGTACAATTTTTATGTCACGCCGCGCCAAAAGGAAGTGGCCATAATTTTGTGGTTTACATCGTCTGATCTGGCTGATATTTCACAAATATGTTCATTGTGTGAGTATACTCACATCCATGTCCCAAGAAGAAGTCAATGTTATAGCGCCACCATCTGGCAACAGGAAGTGAGGTTTTTATCATATTTGTATGTGTTCCTGCTAGGGTATTCATCACATTCACACCAAATGAAGTCAGCATGATCTTAGGATAGTCCTGACCCTAAAATCCAAACGGATTTTTAATATCTCAAATGGTTTGGCAATGGCGAGGCGTACAATACACACGTTACGAGCGAAAACAGGAAGTGGGCTTAATTCCGTTCTACATCGTCTGATTGGGCTGAAATTTTACAGATATATTCACTGTTGGAGTGCAATCACATCCATATCCACATTCATCTGGGCGTGGCTACGCAGCGCCCCCTATGGTTCTTTTCTAATATTGTGGACATATACTTTCACGTAAATTCACCGAATATGGTATGCATATGGGTCTCCTCAAGACACACACATTTCTCATTTGCATCCCTTAACTTTTCCAAACAGGAAGTGAGCTATTCTGGATTTTGTGTGTTTTTAAGTGTTTTTACACGTACCAAACTCTGAAATACTCCTCCTAGGGAGTTCATCACATTCACACCAAATGTGGTGCGAATGGTCTCAGGATAATCCTGATGCTAAATTGAAAGGATATTTCTGATGTGTGAAACGGTACGGCTATGGCGAGGCGTACAATTTGAGGTCTCGCCGCGGCAACAGGAAGTGGTCGTAATTTCATTCTAGATGGTCTGATCTGGTTGATATTACACAGATATGTTCGTTGTGGGAGTGTAATCACATCCATATCCCAAAAATGACTCAATGTTTTAGCGCCACCATCTGGCAACAGGAAGTGGCTTTAATTTTACTTGACATCTTCCGATGTGGCCGAAAATTTAGAAATATGTATATTGTTGGAGTGTAATTAAATCCATATTCCAAAAACGACTCAATGTTATAGCGCCACCATCTGGAAACTAGAACATTGAATTGACCTTAATTTCACTCAACATCTTCCGATGTGGCTGAAAATTTAGAAATAGGTTTATTATTGGAGTGTAATCAAATTCAAAAACCATACACGGCTCAATATCATAGCGCCACCATCTGACAACAGGAAGTGAGTCTCATATCATTGATGCATTCCAATAGCAACACCACCATCTTCATTGATCAAAGGGGAATTCCTGTGCATACTATACATTGCCAAGGAAGGTGATTATTTCCAAAGTGTGTACATATTGTTAAACATGTCATTGGCACAACTATGCCACCAAGGCGGTTGCGCCCATGGTGCTTGGGCCCGTTCATTGCTGCTTGCAGCTATATTTATTCTTTTTCTTCAGGCAAATGGGCTTTTTTGAGGGCCTTGCCATGCGTAAAAAGTCTTGACATTTTGCACACACATCAGAAGTGGTTGCTGTCAGGAGCTCTCAGATGCTCAGACCTGGGCGTGGTCGAGGGACTCCACAGCGCCCCCTATCGCATTGTCTTCTATTGTGGGCAGGCACTTTGAGCTACCTGCACCTAATTTGGTGGCCATATAGCGCTCCTCGGTCCAAACACATTTCTCATTTGGATCTAATCAAATATCCAAACAGGAAGTCAGCCATTTTGGATTTTCTGAGTTTTACACGTACTACACTTTTAAGTACTCCTCCTAGGGGGTTCGTCGCATTCACACCACCTGTGGTCAGAATGGTCTCAGGATAGTCATGATGCTAAATTGCCAGGATATTTTTGATAGCTCAAACGGGACGGTCATGGGGAGGAGTACAATTTTTATGTCACGCCGCGCCAACAGGAAGTGGCCATAATTTCATGGTCTACATTGTCTGATCTGGCTGATATTTTAGAACTTTGTTTATTGTTGGACTACAATCACATCCATATCCCAAGAACAGGTCAATGTTATAGCGCCACCATCTGGCAACAGGAAGTGTGGTCTTTAACATATTTGTATGCATTCCTGCTAGTGCATTCAGCACATTCACACCAAATGCGGACAGCATGATCTTAAGATAGTCCTTACGCTAAGTTGTGAAGGGATTTTTGATATCTCAAACGGTATGGAAATGGCGAGTCGTACAGTACACATATTGCGTGCAAAAAAATGACTTTTTTTTCGACATCGTCCGATCTGGCTGATATTTTACAAATATGTTCACTGTAGCACTACAATATCAGATATATACATATCAATCGGGGCGTGGCTAGACAGCGCCCCCTATAATTATTATTCTCTTTTTTTTCAATGTATTTTGCATTTTTGAGGTGCTTGCCATGGATGGAAACTCACAGAATTTTGCACACACATGAGAAGTGTTGGCTGTCAGGATGTATCAGATGCTCAGACCTGGGCGTGGCCAAGGGACTCCACAGCGCCCCCTAATGCTTTGTCTTCTATTGTGGACAGGCAATTTGAGCTACCTTCACCTTATTTCGTACGCATGTGGGGCTCCTCTGGACAAACACATTTCTCATTCGCATCGAATCAAATATGTAAACAGGAAGTCAGCCATTTTGAATTTTGTGCATTTTACACGTACTACACTTTTAAGTACTCCTCCTAGGGGGTTCATTGCATTCACACGAAATGTGGTCAAAGTGGTCTCAGGATAGTCATGATACTAATTCCACAGGATATTTTTGATATCTCAAACGGTATGGTCATGGCGAGGCGTACAATTTTCATGTCACGCCGCGCCAACAGGAAGTTGCCATAAATTCATGGTCTACATTGTCTGATCTGGCTGATATTTTACAAATATGTTCACTGTTAGAGTGTAATCACATCCAAATACCAAGAAGAAATCAATGTTATAGCGCCACCATCTGGCAACGGACGTGAGGTTTTTATCATGTTTGTATGCGTTCCTGCTAAGGTATTCATCACATTCACACCAAATGTAGTCATCATGATCTTAGAATAGTTCCGACCCTAAATGACGAAAGGATTTTTGATATCTCAAACGGTTTGGCAATGGCGAGGCGTATAATATACACGTTACGCCCAAAAACAGGAAGTGGGCTTAATTCCGTTCTACATCATCTGATCGGGCTGATATTTTACAAATATATTCACTTTTGGAGTGCAATCACATCCATATCCACATTCATCTGGGCGTGGCTACACAGCGCCCCCTATGGCTTTTTTCTAATATTGTGGACACATACTTTCACGTAAATGCACCACGTCTGGTAGGCATAAGGGTCTCCTCAAGACACACACATTTCTCATTTGCATCCCTTAACTTTTCTCAACAGGAAGTGAGCTATTTTGGATTTTGTGTGTTTTTAAGTGTTTTTTCACGTACCAAACTTTGAAATACTCTTCCTAGGGGGTTCATCACATTCACACAAAATGTGGTCAGCATGATATTATAGCCCTGACACACAACTATGAACTGATTTTTAATATCTTGGAATGGTATGGCTATGGTCAGCCTTAAAATTTACTTGAAATGCTGCCCAAACAGTTCATGTTTTAATACAATTATGTATTAAATAATTTCATAAAGGTATTAAATTCTACATTGCCTGATTTTGAGGCTACAACTTTTCACATATGTTCATTGTTGGAGTGTCATCACGTCCATTAAGCAATAATAGTTCACTATTTTCGCTGGAGACTCATTATATCCAGTCTTAAAACTTCAACGCAAGTCGCAAATGACTCTCCCATTTCTAATACGCGACTGCCATCTACTGGCAAAAGTTGGTATTGTTTCTCAAGTGATTTCTCAATGACAAGTTTTGTTTCTTTTTGCGAGCCAGTAACCATAACGATGTATGAGTAACAGCGGCAGCCTACGTGACAAAATGTACTGACAACACCCAGCCCACAGCAACGTTTTTTCTCATCCACCTTAATTATATGGATTGAATAACTAAAATAAAAGACAGGCTTTTACTGGCAGGAAAGTATCATATATTTCAAAGATTAACACATATAATGCATATCTTGCAATGACGTTCAATGTTATTTGGTTCATAAAAAACCGTGTTGTAGCATTTTAAGGACTCAATACAAAACAGCTGTTCGGAAACTTAGCTTGAAAACCAAGAAGCCTTATTATGGATTTCGAGCCGTTTCTATTTGACTTCATTCGATTGAAGTGAATGCCGTAACCCAATTAAATGTAATTCGCGTCGGAATACACATAATAGCCTACACTGCCAACGTGAAATAAAAATATATAGAGGTTTAAATCGATCCTATATTGGGACATTTGTTATGATGGCTGGTGCAACGGGCATTTTCGGTACCGTTGACCATAATCGAATGCTAGCATTTATATCATTACACTGACCAAGTCCTGTTAAAAAGCACATCACCTTTGTGGAAACAGTGAAGTTGTCTACACAATCTATTCTACTCACAGACTAACTGCGTCGCTGTAACTTCCCCCCATTTCTGATACGGGGATTCCATTTATTGGCAGAAAGTGGAACTTTTATATTTTTCTTCCTTCAAGTGATTTTTCAACGATAGGTTTTTGTTTTTTTTCCAGCGAGCCAGTAGGCATAACGATGTATGATTTACAGCTGCAGCCTACGTGACAAAATGTATTGACAACACCCAGCCCGACGTTTCTTTGCATCTATTTTCATTTTTGAATAGAATATCTGAAGTAAATATTAAAGACATTTAATGACTGTCTTTAACTGGCAGGAGAGTAGCTTATATTTAAAAGAGTCAAAAGTCAAAAAGAAACGTTAACGTTTGAGATGGCTCTGGTCGAACTCTGTGTTAACATGAGACCGTTATGTTCAACAAAGGTATGGCATGCAGGTCGTTGCGAGATGACGCGCATTGGCTAACAGCAGCCAGCCTGTCCACTGTCTGTGTGAGTCAAAAAAACAGGTCAGCTACGTTTGTTTACATGAATAGAAAACTTTCAGTTAAATCGCCAGATATGTTAGTTTATTTTGCTTGTCATTAAACACGAATTAAGAGAACATACAATTTCGCTAGGAATTTTTGACTTAATATGAAAATACCGGATTGAGGGCAGAGACTTGGCATCTCCTTTAGATTTGGCTGAACAAATGCGTTTCAGGCAGCATAATTACCGGTGAAATGGAAAAGAATGATGCTGGCTAACTCGACGTTTAATGCAATATTATCCGACACTTCGGAGATAAATTATTTAACCAGGATGAAAGGAAACATACAATTTTTGGCCAATAGATAACGTACGTGTATAAGAGGGCAGTATAGCTTAATGGTTCAGACAGTGGATTAAGACATGCAAGGTCCGCGGTTCCATCCCCGGTGCGGCCTCAATAAAGTTGAATAGTTTCTTTACGCCAATGGTTTTATTTTGAGTGCATATTTATAACCGAATGACTTCTCAAGCGTAAATTGTGCCTCCCGCTGTAAAATCTATTGAAATTAATTAATCTCTGCTCTCCATACAGGACTGGAGCATATTATTACACTGTGCAAGCAAGAAGTAATTTTTGTTTCATTCTACATTGTCTGATGTGGCAGAAACGTCACACATGTTCATTTTTGGAGTGTAATCTCATCCATATACCAAGAAAGGCTCAATGGCATAGCGCCACCATCTGGCAACAGGAAGTGGCTTTAATTTTACTTGACATCTTCCAATTTGGCTGAAAATGGACAAATATGTTAATTATTGGAGTGTAATCAAATCCATGAACCATACACGGTTCAGTATTATACCGCCACCATCTGGCAACAGGAAGTGGCTTAAATTTTACTTGACATCTTCCAATTTGGCTGAAAATGTACAAATATGTTAATTATTGGAGTGAAATCAAATCCATAAACTATACACGGCTCAATATTATAGCGCCACCATCTGGCAATAGGAAGTGAGGCTTATATCATTGATGCATTCCAATAGCAGCAGAAACATCTTCATTGATCAAAGGGGAATTCCTGTGCACACTATACGTTGTCCAGGAAGGTGATTATTTCCAAAGTGTGTACATATTGTGAAACATGTCATTGGCACAACTATGCCACCAAGGCGGTTGCGCCCATGGTGCTTGGGCCCGTTCATTGCTGCTTGCAGCTATATTTATTATTATTATTATTCTTTCTCTTCCGTCAAATGGGCATTTTTGAGGGCCTTGCCATGGCTAAAAAGTCTTGAAATTTTGCAGACACATCAGAAGTGGTGGCCGTCAGGATCTATCAGATGCTCAGACCTGGGTGTGGCCGAGGGACTCCACAGCGCCCCCTATTGCGCTGACCCCCCCCCCCCCATTGCATTGTTGTCTATTGTGGGCAGGCACTTTGAACTACATGAAACTAATTTGGTAACCATGTGTGGCTCCTCAATTCAAACACATTTCTCATTCGCATTGATGCAAATATGCGAACAGGAAGTGAGCTATTTTGGATTTTGTGTGTTTTACACGTACTACACTTTTACGTACTCCTCCTAGGGGGTTCATCGCATTCACACCAACTGTGGTCAGAATGGTCTCAGGATATTCATGATGCTAAATTGCCAGGATATTTTTGATAGCTCAAACGGGATGGTCATGGCGAGGCGTGCAATTTTTATGTCACGCCGCGCCAACAGGAAGTGGTCATAATTTCATGGTCTACATCGTCTGATCTGGCTGATATTTTAGAAATATGTTTAGTGTTGGAGTATAATCACATCCATATCCCAAGAACGGGTCAATGTTATAGCGCCACCATCTGGCAACAGGAAGTGAGGTCTTTATCATATTTGTATGCCTTCCTGCTAGGGCATTCATCACATTCACACGGAATGTGGTCAGCATGATCTTAGGATAGTCATGACCATAAGCTGTGAAGGGATTTTTGATATCTCAAACGGTATGGAAATGGCGAGTCGTACAGTACACATATTTCGTGCAAAAAAATGACTTTTTTTTCGACATCGTCCGATCTGGCTGATATTTTACAAATATGTTCACTGTTGGAGTACAATATGAAATATATACATATCAATCGGGGCGTGGCTAGACAGCGCCCCCTATAATTATTATTCTCTTTTTTTTCAATGTATTTAGCATTTTTGAGGTGCTTGCCATAGATGGAAACTCACGGAATTTTGCACACACATGAGAAGTGTTGGCTGTCAGGACTTCTCAGATGCTCAGACCTGGGCGTGGCCGAGGGACTCCACAGCGCCCCCTAATGCTTTGTCTTCTATTGTGGACAGGCACTTTGAGCTACCTTCACCTAATTTGGTATGCATGTGGGGCTCCTCTGGACAAACACATTTCTCTTTCGCATCGAATCAAATATGTGAACAGGAAGTCAGCCATTTTGAATTTTGTGCATTTTACACGTACTACACTTTTAAGTACTCCTCCTAGGGGGTTCATTGCATTCACACGAAATGTGGTCAAAGTGGTCTCAGGATAGTCCTGATACTAATTCCAAAGGATATTTTTGATATCCCAAACGGTATGGTCATGGCGAGGCGTACAATTTTCCTGTCACGCCGCGCCAACAGGAAGTAGCCATAAATTCATGCTCTACATTGTCTGATCTGGCTGATATTTTACAAATATGTTCACTGTTAGAGTGTAATCACATCCATATACCAAGAAGAAATCAATGTTATAGCGCCACCATCTGGCAACAGGAAGTGAGGTTTTTATCATGTTTGTATGCGTTCCTGCTAGGGTATTCATCACATTCACACCAAATGTAGTCATCATGATCTTAGAATAGTCCTGACCCTAAATGACGAAAGGATTTTTGATATCGCAAACGGTTTGGCAATGGCAAGGCGTATAATACACACGTTACGCCCAAAAACAGGAAGTGGGCTTAATTCCGTTCTACATCATCTGATCCGGCTGATATTTTACAAATAAATTCACTTTTGGAGTGCAATCACATCCATATCCACATTCATCTGGGCGTGGCTACACAGCGCCCCCTATGGCTTTTTTCTAATATTGTGGACATATACTTTCACGTAAATGCACCACGTCTGGTAGGCATAAGGGTCTCCTCAAGACACACACATTTCTCATTTGCATCCCTTAACTTTTCCCAACAGGAAGTGAGCTATTTTGGATTTTGTGTGTTTTTAAGTGTTTTTTCACGTACCAAACTTTGAAATATTCTTCCTAGGGGGTTCATCACATTCACACAAAATGTGGTCAGCACGATATTATAGCCCTGACACACAACTATGAACTGATTTTTAATATCTTGGAATGATATGGCTGTGGTCAGCCTTAAAATTAACTTGTAATGCTGCCCAAACAGTTCATGTTTTAATACAATTATGTATTAAATAATTTCAAAAAGGTATTCAATTCTACATTACCTGATTTTGAGGCTACAACTTTTCACATATGTTCATTGTTGGAGTGTCATCACATCCATTAAGCAATAATAGTTCACTATTTTCGCTGGAGACTCATTATATCCAATTTTAAAACTTCAACGCAAGTCGCAAATGACTCTCCCATTTCTAATACGCGACTGCCATCTACTGGCAAAAGTTGGTATTGCATATATCTTGCAATGACGTTCAATGTTATTTGGTTTAAAAAAAACCGTGTTGTAGCATTTTAAGGACTCAATACAAAACAGCTGTTCGAAAAGTTAGCTTGAAAACCAAGAAGCCTTATTAAGGAATTCGAGCCGTTTCTATTTGACTTCATTCGGTTGAAGTGAATGCCGTAATGCCGAATGCCGGAATACACATAATAGCCTACACTGTCAACGTGAAATAAAAATATATAGAGGTTTAAATCGATCCTATATTGGGACATTTGTTATGATGGCTGGTGCAACGGGCATTTTCGGTACCGTTGACCATAATCGAATGCTAGCATTTATATCATTACACTGACCAAGTCCTGTTAAAAAGCACATCACCTTTGTGGAAACAGTGAAGTTGTCTACACAATCTATTCTACTCACAGACTAACTGCGTCGCTGTAACTTCCCCCCATTTCTGATACGGGGATTCCATTTATTGGCAGAAAGTGGAACTTTTATATTTTTTCTTCCTTCAACTGATTTTCGAACGATAGGTTTTTGTTTTTTTTCTAGCGAGCCAGTAGGCATAACGATGTATGATTTATAGCTGCAGCCTACGTGACAAAATGTATTGACAACACCCAGCCCGACGTTTCTTTGCATCTATTTTCATTTTTGAATAGAATATCTGAAATAAATATTAAAGACATTTAATGACTGTCTTTAACTGGCAGGAGAGTAGCATATATTTAAAAGAGTCAAAAGTCAAAAAGAAACGTTAACGTTTGAGATGGCTCTGGTCGAACTCTGTGTTAACATGAGACCGTTATGTTCAACAAAGGTATGGCATGCAGGTCGTTGCGAGATGACGCGCATTGGCTAACAGCAGCCAGCCTGTCCACTGTCTGTGTGAGTCAAAAAAACAGGTCAGCTACGTTTGTTTACATGAATAGAAAACTTTCAGTTAAATCGCCAGATATGTTAGTTTATTTTGCTTGTCATTAAACACGAATTAAGAGAACATACAATTTCGCTAGGAATTTTTGACTTAATATGAAAATACCGGATTGAGGGCAGAGACTTGGCATCTCCTTTAGATTTGGCTGAACAAATGCGTTTCAGGCAGCATAATTACCGGTGAAATGGAAAAGAATGATGCTGGCTAACTCGACGTTTAATGCAATATTATCCGACACTTCGGAGAGAAATTATTTAACCAGGATGAAAGGAAACATACAACTTTTTGCCAATAGATGGCGTACGTGTATAAGAGGGCAGTATAGCTTAATGGTTCAAACAGTGGATTAAGACATGCAAGGTCCGCGGTTCCATCCCCGGTGCGGCCACAATAAAGTTGAATAGTTTCTTTACGCCAATGGTTTTATTTTGAGTGCATATTTATAACCGAATGACTTCTCAAGCGTAAATTGTGCCTCCCGCTGTAAAATCTATTGAAATTAATTAATCTCTGCTCTCCATACAGGACTGGAGCATATTATTACACTGTGCAAGCAAGAAGTAATTTTTGTTTCATTCTACATTGTCTGATGAGGCTGAAACTTCACACATGTTCATTTTTGGAGTGTAATCTCATCAATATACCAAGAAAGGCTCAATGGCATAGCGCCACCATCTGGCAACAGGAAGTGGCTTTAATTTTACTTGACATCTTCCAATTTGGCTGAAAATGTACAAATATGTTAATTATTGGAGTGTAATCAAATCCATGAACCATACACGGCTCAATATTATACCGCCACCATCTGGCAACAGGAAGTGGCTTAAATTTTACTTGACATCTTCCAATTTGGCTGAAAATGTACAAATATGTTAATTATTGGAGTGAAATCAAATCCATAAACCATACACGGCTCAATATTATAGCGCCACCATTCGGCAATAGGAAGTGAGGCTTATATCACTGATGCATTCCAATAGCAGCAGAAACATCTTCATTGATCAAAGGGGAATTCCTGTGCACACTATACGTTGTCCAGGAAGGTGATTATTTCCAAAGTGTGTACATATTGTGAAACATGTCATTGGCACAACTATGCCACCAAGGCGGTTGCGCCCATGGTGCTTGGGCCCGTTCATTGCTGCTTGCAGCTATATTTATTATTATTATTCTTTTTTTTTCAATGTTTTGTGCATTTTTGAGGTGCTTGCCATGGATGAAAACTCACAGAATTTTGCACACACATCAGAAGTGGTGGCTGTCAGGTTGGGTCAGATGCTCAGACCTGGGCGTGGCTGAGGGACTCCACAGCGCCCCCTATCGCATTGTCATCTATTGTGGGCAGGCACTTTGAGCTACCTTCACAAAATTTAGTACCCATATAGCACTCCTCGGTCCAAACACATTTCTCATTCGCATCTAATCAAATATACAAACAGGAAGTCAGCCATTTTGGATTTTGTGCGTTTTACATGTACTGCACTTTTAAGTACTCCTCCTAGGGGGTTCATCACATTCACACCACCTGTGGTCAGAATGGTCTGAGGATATTCATGATGCTAAATTGCCAGGATATTTTTGATAGCTCAAACGGGACGGTCCTGGGGAGGCGTAGAATTTTTATGTCACGCCACGCCAACAGGAAGTGGCCGTAATTTCATGGTTTACATCGTCTGATCTGGCTGATATTTTAGAAATACGTTTACTGTTGGAGTATAATCACATCCATATCCCAAGAACGGGTCAATGTTATAGCGCCACCATCTGGCAACAGGAAGTGAGGTCTTTATCATATTTCTATGCCTTCCTGCTAGGGCATTCATCACATTCACACGAAATGTGGTCAGCATGATCTTAGGATAGTCATGACCATAAGCTGTGAAGGGATTTTTGATATCTCAAACGGTATGGAAATGGCGAGTCGTACAGTACACATATTGCGTGCAAAAAAATGACTTTTTTTTGACATCGTCCGATCTGGCTGATATTTTACAAATATGTTCACTGTTGGAGTACAATATGAAATATATACATATCAATCGGGGCGTGGCTAGACAGCGCCCCCTATAATTATTATTCTCTTTTTTTTCAATTTATTTTGCATTTTTGAGGTGCTTGCCATGGATGAAAACTCACAGAATTTTGCACACACATGAGAAGTGTTGGCTGTCAGGATGTATCAGATGCTCAGACCTGGGCGTGGCCGAGGGACTCCACAGCGCCCCCTAATGCTTTGTCTTCTATTGTGGACAGGCACTTTGAGCTACCTTCACCTAATTTGGTATGCATGTGGGCCTCCTCTGGACAAACACATTTCTCTTTCGCATCAATAAAATATGTGAACAGGAAGTCAGCCATTTTGAATTTTGTGCATTTTACACGTACTACACTTTTAAGTACTCCTCCTAGGGGGTTCATTGCATTCACACCAAATGTGGTCAAAGTGGTCTCAGGATAGTCATGATACTAATTCCAAAGGATATTTTTGATATCTCAAACGGTATGGTCATGGCGAGGCGTAAAATTTTCATGTCACGCCGCGCCAACAGGAAGTAGCCATAAATTCATGGTCTACATTGTCTGATCTGGCTGATATTTTACAAATATGTTCACTGTTAGAGTGTAATCACATCCATATACCAAGAAGAAATCAATGTTATAGCGCCACCATCTGGCAACGGAAGTGAGGTTTTTATCATGTTTGTATGCATTCCTGCTAGAGTATTCATCACATTCACACCAAATGTAGTCATTATGATCTGAGAATAGTCCTGACCCTAAATGACGAAAGGATTTTTGATATCTCAAACGGTTTGGCAATGGCGAGGCGTATAATACACACGTTACGCCCAAAAACAGGAAGTGGGCTTAATTCCGTTCTACATCATCTGATCGGGCTGATATTTTACAAATATATTCACTTTTGGAGTGCAATCACATCCATATCCACATTCATCTGGGCGTGGCTACACAGCGCCCCCTATGGCTTTTTTCTAATATTGTGGACATATACTTTCACGTAAATGCACCACGTCTGGTAGGCATAAGGGTCTCCTCAAGACACACACATTTCTCATTTGCATCCCTTAACTTTTCCCAACAGGAAGTGAGCTATTTTGGATTTTGTGTGTTTTTAAGTGTTTTTTCACATACCAAACTTTGAAATACTCTTCCTAGGGGGTTCATCACATTCACACAAAATGTGATCAGCATGATATTATAGCCCTGACACACAACTATGAACTGATTTTTAATATCTTGGAATGGTATGGCTCTGGTCAG
Organism: Conger conger; assembly: GCF_963514075.1. NCBI lineage: Eukaryota > Metazoa > Chordata > Actinopteri > Anguilliformes > Congridae > Conger > Conger conger. The sequence goes on along the minus strand of NC_083768.1, from coordinate 54,015,631 downwards.
CCTTAAAATTAACTTGTAATGCTGCTCAAACAGTTCATGTTTTAATACAATTATGTATTAAATAATTTCAAAAAGGTATTCAATTCTACATTGCCTGATTTTGAGGCTACAACTTTTCACATATGTTCATTGTTGGAGTGTCATCACATCCATTAAGCAATAATAGTTCACTATTTTCGCTGGAGACTCATTATATCCAGTATTAAAACTTCAACGCAAGTCGCAAATGACTCTCCCATTTCTAATACGCGACTGCCATCTACTGGCAAAAGTTGGTATTGCATATCTTGCAATGACGTTCAATGTTATTTGGTTTAAAAAAAAACGTGTTGTAGCATTTTAAGGACTCAATACAAAACGGCTGTTCGGAAAGTTAGCTTGAAAACCAAGAAGCCTTATTAAGGAATTCGAGCCGTTTCTATTTGACTTCATTCGGTTGAAGTGAATGCCGTAACCCAATTAAATGTAATTCGCGTCGGAATACACATAATAGCCTACACTGTCAACGTGAAATAAAAATATATAGAGGTTTAAATCGATCCTATATTGGGACATTTGTTATGATGGCTGGTGCAACGGGCATTTTCGGTACCGTTGACCATAATCGAATGCTAGCATTTATATCATTACACTGACCAAGTCCTGTTAAAAAGCACATCACCTTTGTGGAAACAGTGAAGTTGTCTACACAATCTATTCTACTCACAGACTAACTGCGTCGCTGTAACTTCCCCCCATTTCTGATACGGGGATTCCATTTATTGGCAGAAAGTGGAACTTTTATATTTTTCTTCCTTCAAGTGATTTTTCAACGATAGGTTTTTTTTTTTTTTAGCGAGCCAGTAGGCATAACGATGTATGATTTACAGCTGCAGCCTACGTGACAAAATGTATTGACAACACCCAGCCCGACGTTTCTTTGCATCTATTTTCATTTTTGAATAGAATATCTGAAATAAATATTAAAGACATTTAATGACTGTCTTTAACTGGCAGGAGAGTAGCATATATTTAAAAGAGTCAAAAGTCAAAAAGAAACGTTAACGTTTGAGATGGCTGTGGTCGAACTCTGTGTTAACATGAGACCGTTATGTTCAACAAAGGTATGGCATGCAGGTCGTTGCGAGATGACGCGCATTGGCTAACAGCAGCCAGCCTGTCCACTGTCTGTGTGAGTCAAAAAAACAGGTCAGCTACGTTTGTTTACATGAATAGAAAACTTTCAGTTAAATCGCCAGATATGTTAGTTTATTTTGCTTGTCATTAAACACGAATTAAGAGAACATACAATTTCGCTAGGAATTTTTGACTTAATATGAAAATACCGGATTGAGGGCAGAGACTTGGCATCTCCTTTAGATTTGGCTGAACAAATGCGTTTCAGGCAGCATAATTACCGGTGAAATGGAAAAGAATGATGCTGGCTAACTCGACGTTTAATGCAATATTATCCGACACTTCGGAGAGAAATTATTTAACCAGGATGAAAGGAAACATACAACTTTTGGCCAATAGATAACGTACGTGTATAAGAGGGCAGTATAGCTTAATGGTTCAGACAGTGGATTAAGACATGCAAGGTCCGCGGTTCCATCCCCGGTGCGGCCACAATAAAGTTGAATAGTTTCTTTACGCCAATGGTTTTATTTTGAGTGCATATTTATAACCGAATGACTTCTCAAGCGTAAATTGTGCCTCCCGCTGTAAAATCTATTGAAATTAATTAATCTCTGCTCTCCATACAGGACTGGAGCATATTATTACACTGTGCAAGCAAGAAGTAATTTTTGTTTCATTCTACATTGTCTGATGTGGCAGAAACTTCACACATGTTCATTTTTGGAGTGTAATCTCATCCATATGAAAGGGTCAATGGCATAGCGCCACCATCTGGCTACAGGAAGTGGCTTTAATTTTACTTGACATCTTCCAATTTGGCTGAAAATGGACAAATATGTTAATTATTGGAGTGTAATCAAATCCATGAACCATACACGGCTCAATATTATACCGCCACCATCTGGCAACAGGAAGTGGCTTAAATTTTACGTGACATCTTCCAATTTGGCTGAAAATGTACAAATATGTTAATTATTGGAGTGAAATCAAATCCATAAACCATACACGGCTCAATATTATAGCGCCACCATCTGGCAATAGGAAGTGAGGCTTATATCATTGATGCATTCCAATAGCAGCAGAAACATCTTCATTGATCAAAGGGGAATTCCTGTGCACACTATACGTTGTCCAGGAAGGTGATTATTTCCAAAGTGTGTACATATTGTGAAACATGTCATTGGCACAACTATGCCACCAAGGCGGTTGCGCCCATGGTGCTTGGGCCCGTTCATTGCTGCTTGCAGCTATATTTATTCTTTTTTTTTCAATGTTTTGTGCATTTTTGAGGTGCTTGCCATGGATGAAAACTCACAGAATTTTGCACACACATCAGAAGTGGTGGCTGTCAGGTTGTCTCAGATGCTCAGACCTGGGCGTGGCTGAGGGACTCCACAGCGCCCCCTATCGCATTGTCATCTATTGTGGGCAGGCACTTTGAGCTACCTTCACAAAATGTATTACGCATATAGCACTCCTCGGACCAAACACATTTCTCATTCGCATCTAATCAAATATACAAACAGGAAGTCAGCCATTTTGGATTTTGTGCGTTTTACACGTACTGCACTTTTAAGTACTCCTCCTAGGGGGTTCATCACATTCACACCACCTGTGGTCAGAATGGTCTCAGGATATTCATGATGCTAAATTGCCAGGATATTTTTGATAGCTCAAACGGGACGGTCCTGGGGAGGCGTAGAATTTTTATGTCACGCCACGCCAACAGGAAGTGGCCGTAATTTCATGGTTTACATCGTCTGATCTGGCTGATATTTTAGAAATACGTTTATTGTTGAAGTATAATCACAACCTTATCCCAAGAACGGGTCAATGTTATAGCGCCACCATCTGGCAACAGGAAGTGAGGTCTTTATCATATTTGTATGCCTTCCTGCTAGGGCATTCATCACATTCACACGAAATGTGGTCCGCATGATCTTAGGATAGTCATGACGATAAGCTGTGAAGGGATTTTTGATATCTCAAACGGTATGGAAATGGCGAGTCGTACAGTACACATATTGCGTGCAAAAAATGACTTTTTTTTCGACATCGTCCGATCTGGCTGATATTTTCCAAATATGTTCACTGTTGGAGTACAATATGAAATATATACATATCAATCGGGGCGTGGCTAGACAGCGCCCCCTATAATTATTATTCTCTTTTTTTTCAATGTATTTAGCATTTTTGAGGTGCTTGCCATGGATGAAAACTCACGGAATTTTGCACACACATGAGAAGTGTTGGCTGTCAGGATGTATCAGATGCTCAGACCTGGGCGTGGCCGAGGGACTCCACAGCGCCCCCTAATGCTTTGTCTTCTATTGTGGACAGGCACTTGGAGCTACCTTCACCTAATTTGGTATGCATGTGGGCCTCCTCTGGACAAACACATTTCTCATTCGCATCGAATCAAATATGTGAACAGGAAGTCAGCCATTTTGAATTTTGTGCATTTTACACGTACTACACTTTTAAGTACTCCTCCTAGGGGGTTCATTGCATTCACACGAAATGTGGTCAAAGTGGTCTCAGGATAGTCATGATACTAATTCCAAAGGATATTTTTGATATCTCAAACGGTATGGTCATGGCGAGGCGTAAAATTTTCATGTCACGCCGCGCCAACAGGAAGTAGCCATAAATTCATGGTCTACATTGTCTGATCTGGCTGATATTTTAAAAATATGTTCACTGTTAGAGTGTAATCACATCCATATACCAAGAAGAAATCAATGTTATAGCGCCACCATCTGGCAACGGAAGTGAGGTTTTTATCATGTTTGTATGCGTTCCTGCTAGGGTATTCATCACATTCACACCAAATGTAGTCATCATGATCTTAGAATAGTCCTGACCCTAAATGACGAAAGGATTTTTGATATCTCAAACGGTTTGGCAATGGCGAGGCGTATAATACACACGTTACGCCCAAAAACAGGAAGTGGGCTTAATTCCGTTCTACATCATCTGATCGGGCTGATATTTTACAAATATATTCACTTTTGGAGTGCAATCACATCCATATCCACATTCACCTGGGCGTGGCTACACAGCGCCCCCTATGGCTTTTTTCTAATATTGTGGACATATACTTTCACGTAAATGCACCACGTCTGGTAGCCATAAGGGTCTCCTCAAGACACACACATTTCTCATTTGCATCCCTTAACTTTTCCCAACAGGAAGTGAGCTATTTTGGATTTTGTGTGTTTTTAAGTGTTTTTTAACGTACCAAACTTTGAAATACTCTTCCTAGGGGGTTCATCACATTCACACAAAATGTGGTCAGCATGATATTATAGCCCTGACACAAAACTATGAACTGATTTTTAATATCTTGGAATGGTATGGCTCTGGTCAGCCTTAAAATTAACTTGTAATGCTGCCCAAACAGTTCATGTTTTAATACAATTATGTATTAAATAATTTCAAAAAGGTATTAAATTCTACATTGCCTGATTTTGAGGCTAACACTTTTCACATATGTTCATTGTTGGAGTGTCATCACATCCATTAAGCAATAATAGTTCACTATTTTCGCTGGAGACTCATTATATCCAGTCTTAAAACTTCAACGCAAGTCGCAAATGACTCTCCCATTTCTAATACGCGACTGCCATCTACTGGCAAAAGTTGGTATTGCATATATCTTGCAATGACGTTCAATGTTATTTGGTTTAAAAAAAACCGTGTTGTAGCATTTTAAGGACTCAATACAAAACAGCTGTTCGGAAAGTTAGCTTGAAAATCAAGAAGCCTTATTAAGGAATTCGAGCCGTTTCTATTTGACTTCATTCGGTTGAAGTGAATGCCGTAACCCAATTAAATGTAATTCGCGTCGGAATACACATAATAGCCTACACTGTCAACGTGAAATAAAAATATATAGAGGTTTAAATCGATCCTATATTGGGACATTTGTTATGATGGCTGGTGCAACGGGCATTTTCGGTACCGTTGACCATAATCGAATGCTAGCATTTATATCATTACACTGACCAAGTCCTGTTAAAAAGCACATCACCTTTGTGGAAACAGTGAAGTTGTCTACACAATCTATTCTACTCACAGACTAACTGCGTCGCTGTAACTTCCCCCCATTTCTGATACGGGGATTCCATTTATTGGCAGAAAGTGGAACTTTTATATTTTTCTTCCTTCAAGTGATTTTTCAACGATAGGTTTTTGTTTTTTTTCTAGCGAGCCAGTAGGCATAACGATGTATGATTTACAGCTGCAGCCTACGTGACAAAATGTATTGACAACACCCAGCCCGACGTTTCTTTGCATCTATTTTCATTACATGAATTGAATAACTAAAATAAATATTAAAGACATTTAAAGACTTAAAGACAGGCTTTAACTGGCAGGAGAGTATCATATTTTTAAAAGATTAACACATGAAGTCAAAAAGAAACTTTAGCGTCTGAGGTGGCTCTGCTCGAACGCTGTGTTAACATGAGACCGTTTTGTTCAACAAAGGTATCACATGCAGGTCGTTGCGAGATGACACGCACGGGCTAACAGCAGCCAGCCAGTCCACTGTCTGTGTGAGTCAAAAAACAGGTCAGCTACGTTGGTTTACATGAATAGAAAACTTTCAGTTAAATCGCCAGCTATGTTAGTTTATTAGGCTTGTCATTAAACACGAATTAAGAGAACATACAATTTCGCTAGGAATGGTAAATTTATATGAAAATACTGTATTGAGGGCAGAGAGTTGGCATCTTTTAGATTTGGCTGAACAAATGCGTTTCAGGCAGCATAATTACCAGTGAAATGGAAAAGAATGATGCTGGTTAACTAGACGTTTCGTGCAATATTATCCGACACTTCGTAGAGAAATTATTAAACCAAGATAAAAGGAGACATTTGGCCAATAGATGGCACCCGTGTATAAGCGGGCAGTATAGCGTAATGGTTAGGGCGGTGGATTAAGGCACGCAAATTCAGCTGTTCGATCCCCGCTGCAGCCACAATGAATTTGAATAGTTTCTTGAAGCCAATTGTTTTCATTTTGAGTGCATGTTTATGGCCTAATGACTTTTCAAGCATAAATTGTGCCTCCCCGTGTAAAAACTATGGAAATTAATTAATCTCTGCTCTCCATACAGGACTGTAGCATGTTATCACAATGTGCAAGCAAGACGTTATTTTTATTTCATTCTACATTGTCTGATGTGGCTGAAACTTCACACGTTCATTTTTGGAGTGTAATCTCATCCATTTTCCAATAAAGGCTAAATGGCAAAGCAACACCCGCTGGCAACAGGAAGTGAGCCTTATATTGCATTCTTAAGCATTATTTTTCAATGGGTTCATGACATTCACGGTAAATGTGGTCAGCATGATGCTAGGATGGTCCTGACAAAACAGATTTTTGATTTACTGGGATGATATAGCTATGGTCAGGCACATAAAAAACACATCATGCCAGACAAACAGGAAGTGGTCATACTTAAATTCTCCAATGTCTGATGTGACTGCAACTTTACACAGATGCTCAGTGTTGGAGTGTAATCAAATCCATATTCCAAAAACGACTCAATGTTATAGCAGCATCTTCTGGAAACAGGAATTGACCTTAATTTCGCTGAACATCTTCCGATGTGGCTGAAAATGTACAAATATGTTTATTTCTGGAGTGTAATCAAATTCAAAAAACATACACGGATCAATAATATAGCGCCACCATCTGGCAACAGGAAGTGAGGCTTATATCATTGATGCATTTCAATAGCAGCGCCAACATCTTCATTGATCAAAGGGAAATTCCTGTGCACACTATACGTTGTCCAGGAAGGTGATTATTTCCAAAGTGTGTACATGTTGTGAAACATGTCATTGGCAGAACTATGCCACCAAGGCGGTTGCCCCCATGGGGCTTGGGCCCGTTCATTGCTGCTTGCAGCTATATTTATTAGGGCCCAAGCACCGTAGGGTGCGAAGGACCCTATTGTTATTGGAAGGATTATTATTATTATTATTATTATTAGGGCCCAAGCACCGTAGGGTGCGAAGGACCCTATTGTTATTGGAAGGATTATTAGGGCCCAAGCACCGTAGGGTGCGAAGGACCCTATTGTTATTGGAAGGATTATTATTATTATTATTATTATTATTAGGGCCCAAGCACCGTAGGGTGCGAAGGACCCTATTGTTATTGGAAGGATTATTATTATTATTATTATTATTATTATTATTATTCTTTTTCTTCAGGCAAATGGGCTTTTTTGAGAGCCTTGCCATGCGTAAAAAGTCTTGACATTTTGCACACACATCAGAAGTGGTTGCTGTCAGGAGCTCTCAGATGGTCAGACCTGGGCGTGGCCGAGGGACTCCACAGCGCCCCCTATCGCATTGTCTTCTATTGTGGACAGGCACTTTGAGCTACCTTCACCTAATTTGGTGGCCATATAGCGCTCCTCGGTCCAAACACATTTCTTATTCGGATCTAATCAAATATCCAAACAGGAAGTCAGCCATTTTGGATTTTCTGAGTTTTACACGTACTACACTTTTAAGTACTCCTCCTAGGGGGTTCATCGCATTCACACCAACTGTGGTCAGAATGGTCTCAGGATATTCATGATGCTAAATTGCCAGGATATTTTTGATAGCTCAAACGGGACGGTCATGGGGAGGAGTACAATTTTTATGTCACGCCGCGCCAACAGGAAGTGGCCATAATTTCATGGTCTACATTGTCTGATCTGGCTGATATTTTAGAAATTTGTTTATTGTTGGAGTGTAATCACATCCATATCCCAAGAACGGGTCAATGTTATAGCGCCACCATCTGGCAATAGGAAGTGAGGTCTTTAACATATTTGTATGCATTCCTGCTAGGGCATTCAGCACATTCACACCAAATGCAGTCAGCATGATCTTAAGATAGTCCTTACACTAAATTGTGAAGGGATTTTTGATATCTCAAACGGTATAAAAATGGCGAGTCGTACAGTACACATATTGCGTGCAAAAAAATGACTTTTTTTTCGACATCGTCCGATCTGGCTGATATTTTACAAATATGTTCACTGTAGCAGTACAATATCAGATATATACATATCAATCGGGGCGTGGCTAGACAGCGCCCCCTATAATTATTATTCTCTTTTTTTTCAATGTATTTTGCATTTTTGAGGTGCTTGCCATGGATGGAAACTCACAGAATTTTGCACACACATGAGAAGTGTTGGCTGTCAGGATGTATCAGATGCTCAGACCTGGGCGTGGCCAAGGGACTCCACAGCGCCCCCTAATGCTTTGTCTTCTATTGTGGACAGGCACTTTGAGCTACCTTCACTTAATTTCGTACGCATGTGGGGCTCCTGTGGACAAACACATTTCTCATTCGCTTCGAATCAAATATGTAAACAGGAAGTCAGCCATTTTGAATTTTGTGCATTTTACACGTACTACACTTTTAAGTACTCCTCCTAGGGGGTTCATTGTATTCACACGAAATGTGGTCAAACTGGTCTCAGGATAGTCATGATACTAATTCCAAAGGATATTTTTGATATCTCAAACGGTATGGTCATGGCGAGGCGTACAATTTTCATGTCACGCCGCGCCAACAGGAAGTTGCCATAAATTCATGGTCTACATTGTCTGATCTGGCTGATATTTTACAAATATGTTCACTGTTAGAGTGTAATCACATCCAAATACCAACAAGAAATCAATGTTATAGCGCCACCATCTGGCAACGGACGTGAGGTTTTTATCATGTTTGTATGCGTTCCTGCTAAGATATTCATCACATTCACACCAAATGTAGTCATCATGATCTTAGAATAGTCCTGACCCTAAATGTCGAAAGGATTTTTGATATCTCAAACGGTTTGGCAATGGCGAGGCGTATAATACACACGTTACGCGCAAAAACAGGAAGTGGGCTTAATTCCGTTCTACATCATCTGATCGGGCTGATATTTTACAAATATATTCACTTTTGGAGTGCAATCACATCCATATCCACATTCATCTGGGCGTGGCTACACAGCGCCCCCTATGGCTTTTTTCTAATATTGTGGACATATACTTTCACGTAAATGCACCACGTCTGGTAGGCATAAGGGTCTCCTCAAGACACACACATTTCTCATTTGCATCCCTTAACTTTTCCCAACAGGAAGTGAGCTATTTTGGATTTTGTGTGTTTTTAAGTGTTTTTTCACGTACCAAACTTTGAAATACTTTTCCTACGGGGTTCATCACATTCACACAAAATGTGGTCAGCATGATATTATAGCCCTGACACACAACTATGAACTGATATTTAATATCTTGGAATGGTATGGCTATGGTCAGCCTTAAAATTAACTTGTAATGCTGCCCAAATAGGAAAATTATATATTAAATAATTTCAAAAAGGTATTAAATTCTACATTGCCTGATTTTGAGGCTACATCTTTTCACATATGTTCATTGTTGGAGTGTCATCACATCCATTAAGCAATAATAGTTTACTATTTTCGCTGGAGACTCATTATCTCCAGTCTTAAAACTTCAACGCAAGTCGCAACTGACTCTCCCATTTCTAATACGCGACTGCCATCTAGTGGCAAAGGTTAGTATTCTTTCTAATTTTCGGTATTGTTTCTCTTTTTCTTGGATAAAGTGATTTCTCAACGACAAGTTTTGTTTCTTTTTGCGAGCCAGTAACCATAACGATGTATGAGTAACAGCGGCAGCCTACATGACAAAATGTACTGAAAACACCCAGCCCACAGCAACGTTTTTTCTCATCTATCTTAATTAACTCGATTGAATAACTAAAATAAAAAACAGGCTTTTACTGGCAGGAAAGTATCATATATTTAAAAGATTAACACATATAATGCATATATTGCTTTGACGTTCAATGTTATTTGGATTTTTAAAAAACCGTATTGTAGCATTTTAAGGACTCAATACAAAACAGCTGTTCGGAAAGTTGGCTTGAAAACCAAGAAGCCTTATTAAGGAATTCGAGCCGTTTCTATTTGACTTCATTCGATTGAAGTGAATGCCGTAACCCAATTAAATGTAATTCGCGTCGGAATACACATAACAGCCTACACTGTCAACGTGAAATAAAAATATATAGAGGTTTAAATCGATCCTGTATTGGGACATTTGTTATGATGGCTGGTGCAACGGGCATTTTCGGTACCGTTGACCATAATCGAATGCTAGCATTTATATCATTACACTGACCAAGTCCTGTTAAAAAGCACATTTTTGGTTCCTTTGTGGAAACAGTGAAGTTGTCTACACAATCTGTTCTACTCACAGACTAACTGCGTCGCTGTAACTTCCCCCCATTTCTGATACGGCGATTCAATTTATTGGCAGAAAGTGGTACTTTCATTTTTTTCTTCCTTCAAGTGATTTTTCAACGATAGGTTTTTGTTTTTTTCTAGCGAGCCAGTAGGCATAACGATGTATGATTTACAGCTGCAGCCTACGTGACAAAATGTATTGACAACACCCAGCCCGACGTTTCTTTGCATCTATTTTCATTACATGAATTGAATAACTAAAAGAAATATTAAAGACATTTAAAGACTTAAAGACAGGCTTTAACTGGCAGGAGAGTATCATATTTTTAAAAGATTAACACATGAAGTCAAAAAGAAACTTTAGCGTCTGAGGTGGCTCTGCTCGAACGCTGTGTTAACATGAGACCGTTTTGTTCAACAAAGGTATCACATGCAGGTCGTTGCGAGATGACACGCACGGGCTAACAGCAGCCAGCCAGTCCACTGTCTGTGTGAGTCAAAAAACAGGTCAGCTACGTTGGTTTACATGAATAGAAAACTTTCAGTTAAATCGCCAGCTATGTTAGTTTATTAGGCTTGTCATTAAACATGAATTAAGAGAACATACAATTTCGCTAGGAATGGTAAATTAATATGAAAATACTGTATTGAGGGCAGAGAGTTGGCATCTCTTTTAGATTTGGCTGAACAAATGCGTTTCAGGCAGCATAATTACCAGTGAAATGGAAAAGAATGATGCTGGTTAACTAGACGTTTCGTGCAATATTATCCGACACTTCGTAGAGAAATTATTAAACCAAGATAAAAGGAGACATTTGGCCAATAGATGGCACCCGTGTATAAGCGGGCAGTATAGCGTAATGGTTAGGGCGGTGGATTAAGGCACGCAAATTCAGCCGTTCGATCCCCGCTGCAGCCACAATGAATTTGAATAGTTTCTTGAAGCCAATTGTTTTCATTTTGAGTGCATGTTTATGGCCTAATGACTTTTCAAGCATAAATTGTGCCTCCCCGTGTAAAAACTATGGAAATGAATTAATCTCTGCTCTCCATACAGGACTGTAGCATGTTATCACAATGTGCAAGCAAGACGTTATTTTTATTTCATTCTACATTGTCTGATGTGGCTGAAACTTCACACGTTCATTTTTGGAGTGTAATCTCATCCATTTTCCAATAAAGGCTAAATGGCAAAGCGCCACCCGCTGGCAACAGGAAGTGAGCCTTATATTGCATTCTTAAGCATTATTTTTCAATGGGTTCATGACATTCACGGTAAATGTGGTCAGCATGATGCTAGGATGGTCCTGACAAAACAGATTTTTGATTTACTGGGATGATATAGCTATGGTCAGGCACATAAAAAACACATCATGCCAGACAAACAGGAAGTGGTCATACTTAAATTCTCCAATGTCTGATGTGACTGCAACTTTACACAGATGCTCAGTGTTGGAGTGTAATCAAATCCATATTCCAAAAACGACTCAATATTATAGCGCCACCATCTGGCAATAGGAAGTGAGGCTTATATCATTGATGCATTCCAATAGCAGCGCCAACATCTTCATTGATCAAAGGGAAATTCCTGTGCACACTATACGTTGTCCAGGAAGGTCATTATTTTCAAAGTGTGTACATGTTGTGAAACATGTCATTGGCAGAACTATGCCACCAAGGCGGTTGCCCCCATGGGGCTTGGGCCCGTTCATTGCTGCTTGCAGCTATATTTATTATTATTATTCTTTTTTTTTCAATGTTTTGTGCATTTTTGAGGTGCTTGCCATGAATGAAAACTCACAGAATTTTGCACACACATCAGAAGTGGTGGCTGTCAGGATCTCTCAGATGCTCAGATCTGGGCGTCGCTGAGGGACTCCACAGCGCCCCCTATCGCATTGTTTTCTATTGTGGGCAGGCACTTTGAGCTACCTGCACCTCATTTAGCATTCATATAGCACTCCTCAGGCCAAACACATTTCTAATTCACATCTAATCAAATATGCAAACAGGAAGTCAGCCATTTTGGATTTTGTGCGTTTTACACGTACTACACTTTTAAGTACTCCTCCTAGGGGGTTCATCGCATTCACACCAACTGTGGTCAGAATGGTCTCAGGATAGTCATGATACTAAATTGCCAGGATATTTTTGATAGCTCAAACGGGACAGTCATGGGGAGGAGTACAATTTTTATGTCACGCAACGCCAACAGGAAGTGGCCGTAATTTCAGGGTCTACATCGTCTGATCTGGCTGATATTTCAGAAATACGTTTATTGTTGGAGTATAATCACATCCATATTCCAAGAACGGGTCAATGTTATAGCGCCACCATCTGGCAACAGGAAGTGAGGTCTTTATCATATTTGTATGCCTTCCTGCTATGGCATTCATCACATTCACACGAAATGTGGTCAGCATGATCTTAGGATAGTCATGACCATAATCTGTGAAGGGATTTTTGATATCTCAAAAGGTATGGAAATGGCGAGTCGTACAGTACACATATTGCGTGCAAAAAAATGACTTTTTTTCCGACATCGTCCGATCTGGCTGATATTTTACAAATATGGTCACTGTTGGAGTACAATATTAAATATATACATATCAATCGGGGCGTGGCTAGACAGCGCCCCCTATAATTATTATTCTCTTTTTTTTCAATGTATTTTACATTTTTGAGGTGCTTGCCATGGATGAAAACTCACAGAATTTTGCACACACATGAGAAGTGTTGGCTGTCAGGATGTATCAGATGCTCAGACCTGGGCGTGGCCGAGGGACTCCACAGCGCCCCCTAATGCTTTGTCTTCTATTGTGGACAGGCACTTTGAGCTACCTTCACCTAATTTTGTAGGGTTGTGGGGCTCCTCTGGACAAACACATTTCTCATTCGCATTGAATCAAATATGTAAACAGGAAGTCAGCCATTTTGAATTTTGTGCATTTTACACGTACTACACTTTTAAGTACTCCTCCTAGGGGGTTCATTGCATTCACACGAAATGTGGTCAAAGTGGTCTCAGGATAGTCATGATACTAATTCCGAAGGATATTTTTGATATCTCAAACGGTATGGTCATGGCGAGGCGTACAATTTTCATGTCACGCCGCGCCAACAGGAAGTAGCCATAAATTCATGGTCTACATTGTCTGATCTGGCTGATATTTTAGAAATATGTTCACTGTTAGAGTGTAATCACATCCATATACCAAGAAGAAATCAATGTTATAGCGCCACCATCTGGCAACGGACGTGAGGTTTTTATCATGTTTGTATGCGTTCCTGCTAAGGTATTCATCACATTCACACCAAATGTAGTCATCATGATCTTAGAATAGTCCTGACCCTAATTGACGAAAGGATTTTTGATATCTCAAACGGTTTGGCAATGGCGAGGCGTATAATACACACGTTACGCCCAAAAACAGGAAGTGGGCTTAATTCCGTTCTACATCATCTGATCGGGCTGATATTTTACAAATATATTCACTTTTGGAGTGCAATCACATCCATATCCACATTCATGTGGGCGTGGCTACACAGCGCCCCCTATGGCTTTTTTCTAATATTGTGGACATATACTTTCACGTAAATGCACCACGTCTGGTAGGCATAAGGGTCTCCTCAAGACACACACATTTCTCATTTGCATCCCTTAACTTTTCCCAACAGGAAGTGAGCTATTTTGGATTTTGTGTGTTTTTAAGTGTTTTTTCACGAACCAAACTTTGAAATACTCTTCCTAGGGGGTTCATCACATTCACACAAAATGTGGTCAGCATGATATTATAGCCCTGACACACAACTATGAACTGATTTTTAATATCTTGGAATGGTATGGCTATGGTCAGCCTTAAAATTAACTTGTAATGCTGCCCAAACAGGAAAATTATGTATTAAATCATTTCAAAAAGGTAATAAATTCTACATTGCCTGATTTTGAGGCTACAACTTTTCACATATGTTCATTGTTGGAGTGTCATCACATCCATTAAGCAATAATAGTTCACTATTTTCGCTGGAGACTCATTATATCCAGTCTTAAAACTTCAACGCAAGTCGCAACTGACTCTCCCATTTCTAATACGCGACTGCCATCTAGTGGCAAAGGTTAGTATTCTTTCTAATTTTCTTGGATAAAGTGATTTCTCAATGACAAGTTTTGTTTCTTTTTGCGAGCCAGTAACCATAACGATGTATGAGTAACAGCGGCAGCCTACGTGAGAAAATGTACTGACAACACCCAGCCCATAGCAACGTTTTTTTCATCTACCTTAATTATATGGATTGAATAACTAAAATAAAAGACAGGCTTTTACTGGCAGGAAAGTATCATATATTTAAAAGATTAACACCTATAATGCAGATCTTGCATTGAAGTTCAATGTTATTTGGTTTAAAAAAAAACGTAGTGTAGCATTTTAAGGACTCAACACAAAACAGCTGTTCGGAAAGTTGGGTTGAAAACCAAGAAGCCTTATTAAGGAATTCGAGCCGTTTCTATTTGACTTCATTCGATTGAAGTGAATGCCGTAACCCAATTAAATGTAATTCGCGTCGCAATACACACAATCGCCTACACTGTCAACGTGAAATAAAAATATATAGAGGTTTAAATCGATCCTATATTGGGACATTTGTTATGATGGCTGGTGCAACGGGCATTTTCGGTACCGTTGACCAAAAGCGAATGCTAGCAATTATATCATTACACTGACCAAGTCCTGTTAAAAAGCACATTTTTGGTTCCTTTGTGGAAACAGTGAAGTTGTCTACATAATCTATTCTACTCACAGACTAACTGCGTCGCTGTAACTTCCCCCCATTTCTGATACGGGGATTCCATTTATTGGCAGAAATTGGTACTTTTATTTTTTTCTTCATTCAAGTGATTTTTCAACGATAGGTTTTTGTTTTTTTCTAGCGAGCCAGTAGGCATAACCATGTATGATTTACAGCTGCAGCCTACGTGACAAAATGTATTGACAACACCCAGCCCGACGTTTCTTTGCATCTATTTTCATTATATGAATTGAATATCTAAAATAAATATTAAAGACATTTAAAGACTTAAAGACAGGCTTTAACTGGCAGGAGAGTATCATATATTTAAAAGATTTACACATATAATGCATATCTTGCATTGACGTTAAATGGTATTTTGTTAAAAAAAAACGTATTGTAGCATTTTCAGGACTCAATACAAAACTGCTGTTCGGAAAGTTAGCTTGAAAACCAAGAAGCCTTATTTAGGAATTCGCGCCGTTTCTATTTGACTTCATTCGATTGAAGTGAATGCCGTAACCCAATTAAATGGAATTCGCGTCGGAATACACATAATAGCCTACATTGTCAACGTGAAATAAAAATATATAGAGGTTTAAATCGATCCTATATTGGGACTTTTGTTATCATGGCTGGTGCAACGGGCATTTTCGGTACCATTGACCATAATCGAATGCTAGCATTTATATCATTAAACTGACCAAGTCCTGTTAAAAAGCACATTTTTGACTCCTTTGTGGAAACAGTGAAGTTGTCTACACAATATATTCTACTCACAGACTAACTGCGTCGCTGTAACTTCCCCCCATTTCTGAAACGGGGATTCCATTTATTGGCAAAAAGTGGTACTTTGATTTTTTTCTTCCTTCTAGTGATTTTTCAACGATAGGTTTTCGTTTTTTATATCGAGCCAGTAGGCATAACGATGTATGATTTACAGCTGCAGCCTACGTGACAAAATGTATTGACAACACCCAGCCCGACGTTTCTTTGCATCTATTTTCATTATTTTAATTGAATATCTAAAATAAATATTAAAGACATTTAATGACTGTCTTTAACTAGCAGGAGAGTGTCATATATTTAAAAGAGTAACACATGAAGTCAAAAAGAAACGGTAGCGTTTGAGGTGGCTCTGCTCGAACGCTGTGTTAACAAGAGACCGTTATGTTCAACAAAGGTATCGCCTGCACGTCGTTGCGTAGCCTTTCCACTGTCTGTGTGAGTCAAAAAACAGGTCAGCTACGTTGGTTTACATGAATAGAAAACTTTCAGTTAAATCGCCAGCTATGTTCGTTTATTTTGCTTGTCATTAAACACGAATTAAGAGAACATACAATTTCGCTAGGAATTTTTGACTTAATATGAAAATACCGGATTGAGGGCAGAGACTTGGCATCTCCTTTAGATTTGGCTGAACAAATGCGTTTCAGGCAGCATAATTACCGGTGAAATGGAAAAGAATGATGCTGGCTAACTAGACTTTTAATGCAATATTATCCGACACTTCGGCGAGAAATTATTTAACCAAGATGAAAGGAAACATACAACATTTGGCCAATAGATGGCGCCCGTGTATAAGAGGGCAGTATACCTTAATGGTTTAGGCAGTGGATTAAGACATGCAAGGTCGGCGGTTCTATCCCCAGTGCGGTCACAATGAAGTTGAATAGTTTGTTTAAGCCAATGGTTTTATTTTGAGTGCATATTTATAACCGAATGACTTTTCAAGCATAAAATGTGCCTCTCGCTGTAAAATCTATGGAAATTAATTCATCTCTGCTCTCCATACAGGACTGTAGCACGTTATCACAATGTGTTTGTTGTTTTTGTTTCATTCTACATTGTCTGATGTGGCTGAAACTTCACACATGTTCATTTTTGGAGTGTAATCTCATCCATATACCAATAAAGGCTCAATGGCATAGCGCCACCATCTGGCAACAGGAAGTGGCCTTAATTTCACTCGACATCTTCCGATGTGGCTGAAAATGTACAAATATGTTAATTATTGGAGTGTAATCAAATCCATAAACCATACACGGCTCAATATTATAGCGCCACCATCTGGCAAAAGGAAGTGAGGCTTATATCATTGATGCATTCCAATAGCAGCAGCAACATCTTCATTGATCAAAGGAGAATTCCTGTGCACACTATACGTTGTCCAGGAAGGTGATTATTTCCAAAGTGTGTACATATTGTGAAACATGTCATTGGCACAACTATGCCACCAAGGCGGTTGCGCCCCTGGTGCTTGGGCCCGTTCATTGCTGCTTGCAGCTATATTTATTATTATTATTAGGGCCCAAGCACCGTAGGGTGCGAAGGACCCTATTGTTATTGGAAGGATTATTATTATTATTATTATTATTATTATTATTATTATTATTCTTTTTCTTCAGGCAAATGGGCTTTTTTGAGGGCCTTGCCATGCGTAAAAAGTCTTGACATTTTGCACACACATCAGAAGTGGTTGCTGTCAGGAGCTCTCAGATGCTCAGACCTGGGCGTGGCCGAGGGACTCCACAGCGCCCCCTATCGCATTGTCTTCTATTGTGGGCAGGCACTTTGAGCTACCTGCACCTAATTTGGTGGCCAAATAGCGCTCCTCGGTCCAAACACATTTCTCATTCGGATCTAATCAAATATCCAAACAGGAAGTCAGCCATTTTGGATTTTCTGAGTTTTACACGTACTACACTTTTAAGTACTCCTCCTAGGGGGTTCATCGCATTCACACCAACTGTAGTCAGAATCGTCTCAGGATAGTCATGATGCTAAATTGCCAGGATATTTTTGATAGCTCAAACGGGACAGTCACGGGGAGGATTACAATTTTTATGTCACGCCACGCCAACAGGAAGTGGCCATAATTTCATGGTCTACATTGTCTGATCTGGCTGATATTTTAAAAATTTGTTTATTGTTGGAGTGTAATCACATCCATATCCCAAGAACAGGTCAGTGTTATAGCGCCACCATCTGGCAACAGGAAGTGAGGTCTTTAACATATTTGTATGCATTCCTGCTAGGGCATTCAGCACATTCACACCAAATGCGGTCAGCATGATCGTAAGATAGTCCTTACACTAAGTTGTGAAGGGATTTTTGATATCTCAAACGGTATGGAAATGGCGAGTCGTACAGTACACATATTGCGTGCAAAAAAATGACTTTTTTTTCGACATCGTCCGATGTGGCTGATATTTTACAAATATGTTCACTGTAGCAGTACAATATCAGATATATACATATCAATCGGGGCGTGGCTAGACAGCGCCCCCTATAATTATTATTCTCTTTTTTTTCAATGTATTTTGCATTTTTGAGGTGCTTGCCATGGATGGAAACTCACAGAATTTTGCACACACATGAGAAGTGTTGGCTTTCAGGACGTATCAGATGCTCAGACCTGGGCGTGGCCAAGGGACTCCACAGCGCCCCCTAATGCTTTGTCTTCTATTGTGGACAGGCACTTTGAGCTACCTTCACCTAATTTGGTATGCATGTGGGACTCCTCTGAACAAACACATTTCTCATTCGCATCGAATCAAATATGTAAACAGGAAGTCAGCCATTTTGAATTTTGTGCATTTTACACGTACTACACTTTTAAGTACTCCTCCTAGGGGGTTCATTGCATTCACACGAAATGTGGTCAAATTGGTCTCAGGATAGTCATGATACTAATTCCAAAGGATATTTTTTATATCTCAAACGGTATGGTCATGGCGAGGCGTACAATTTTCATGTCACGCCGCGCCAACAGGAAGTTGCCATAAATTCATGGTCTACATTGTCTGATCTGGCTGATATTTTACAAATATGTTCACTGTTAGAGTGTAATCACATCCAAATACCAAGAAGAAATCAATGTTATAGCGCCACCATCTGGCAACGGACGTGAGGTTTTTATCATGTTTGTATGCGTTCCTGCTAAGGTATTCATCACATTCACACCAAATGTAGTCATCATGATCTTAGAATAGTCCTGACCCTAAATGACGAAAGGATTTTTGATATCTCAAACGGTTTGGCAATGGCGAGGCGTATAATACACACGTTACGCCCAAAAACAGGAAGTGGGCTTAATTCCGTTCTACATCATCTGATCGGGCTGATATTTTACAAATATATTCACTTTTGGAGTGCAATCACATCCATATCCACATTCATCTGGGCGTGGCTACACAGCGCCCCCTATGGCTTTTTTCTAATATTGTGGACATATACTTTCACGTAAATGCACCACGTCTGGTAGGCATAAGGGTCTCCTCAAGACACACACATTTCTCATTTGCATCCCTTAACTTTTCCCAACAGGAAGTGAGCTATTTTGGATTTTGTGTGTTTTTAAGTGTTTTTTCACGTACCAAACTTTGAAATACTCTTCCTAGGGGGTTCATCACATTCACACAAAATGTGGTCAGCATGATATTATAGCCCTGACACACAACTATGAACTGATTTTTAATATCTTGGAATGGTATGGCTCTGGTCAGCCTTAAAATTTACTTGTAATGCTGCTCAAACAGTTCATGTTTTAATACAATTATGTATTAAATAATTTCAAAAAGGTATTCAATTCTACATTGCCTGATTTTGAGGCTACAACTTTTCACATATGTTCATTGTTGGAGTGTCATCACATCCATTAAGCAATAATAGTTCACTATTTTCGCTGGAGACTCATTATATCCAGTCTTAAAACTTCAACGCAAGTCGCAAATGACTCTCCCATTTCTAATACGCGACTACCATCTACTGTCAAAAGTTGGTATTGCATATATCTTGCAATGACGTTCAATGTTATTTGGTTTAAAAAAAAACCGTATTGTAGCATTTTAAGGACTCAATACAAAACGGCTGTTCGGAAAGTTAGCTTGAAAACCAAGAAGCCTTATTAAGGAATTCGAGCCGTTTCTATTTGACTTAATTCGGTTGAAGTGAATGCCGTAAACCAATTAAATGTAATTCGCGTCGGAATACACATAATAGCCTACACTGTCAACGTGAAATAAAAATATATAGAGGTTTAAATCGATCCTATATTGGGACATTTGTTATGATGGCTGGTGCAACGGGCATTTTCGGTACCGTTGACCATAATCGAATGCTAGCATTTATATCATTACACTGACCAAGTCCTGTTAAAAAGCACATCACCTTTGTGGAAACAGTGAAGTTGTCTACACAATCTATTCTACTCACAGACTAACTGTGTCGCTGTAACTTCCCCCCATTTCTGATACGGGGATTCCATTCATTGGCAGAAAGTGGAACTTTTATATTTTTCTTCCTTCAAGTGATTTTTCAACGATAGGTTTTTGTTTTTTTTCTAGCGAGCCAGTAGGCATAACGATGTATGATTTACAGCTGCAGCCTACGTGACAAAATGTATTGACAACACCCAGTCCGACGTTTCTTTGCATCTATTTTCATGATATGAATAGAATATCTGAAATAAATATTAAAGACATTTAATGACTGTCTTTAACTGGCAGGAGAGTAGCATATATTTAAAAGAGTCAAAAGTCAAAAAGAAACGTTAACGTTTGAGATGGCTCTGGTCAAACTCTGTGTTAACATGAGACCGTTATGTTCAACAAAGGTATGGCATGCAGGTCGTTGCGAGATGACGCGCACGGGCTAACAGCAGCCAGCCAGTCCACTGTCTGTGTGAGTAAAAAAAACTGGTCAGCTACGTTTGTTTACATGAATAGAAAACTTTCAGTTAAATCGCCATATTTGTTAGTTTATTTTGCTTGTCATTAAACACGAATTAAGAGAACATACAATTTCGCTAGGAATTTTTGACTTAATTTGAAAATACCGGATTGACGGCAGAGACTTGGCATCTCCTTTAGATTTGGCTGAACAAATGCGTTTCAGGCAGCATAATTACCGGTGAAATGGAAAAGAATGATGCTGGCTAACTCGACGTTTAATGCAATACTATCCGACACTTCGGAGAGAAATTATTTAACCAGGATAAAAGGAAACATACAACTTTTGGCCAATAGATGGCGTACGTGTATAAGAGGGCAGTATAGCTTAATGGTTCAGACAGTGGATTAAGACATGCAAGGTCCGCGGTTCCATCCCCGGTGCGGCCACAATAAAGTTGAATAGTTTCTTTACGCCAATGGTTTTATTTTGAGTGCATATTTATAACCGAATGACTTCTCAAGCGTAAATTGTGCCTCCCGCTGTAAAATCTATTGAAATTTATTCATCTCTGCTCTCCATACAGGACTGGAGCATATTATTACAATGTGCAAGCAAGAAGTAATTTTTGTTTCATTCTACATTGTCTGATGTGGCAGAAACGTCACACATGTTCATTTTTGGAGTGTAATCTCATCCATATACCAAGAAAGGCTCAATGGCATAGCGCCACCATCTGACAACAGGAAGTGGCTTTAATTTTACTTGACATCTTCCAATTTGGCTGAAAATGTACAAATATGTTAATTATTGGAGTGTAATCAAATCCATAAACCATACACGGCTCAATACTATAGCGCCACCATCTGGCAACAGGAAGTGGCTTTAATTTTACTCGACATCTTCCAATTTGGCTGAAAATGTACAAATATGTTCATTTTTGGAGTGAAATCAAATCCATAAACCATACACAGCTCAATATTATAGCGCCACCATCTGGCAATAGGAAGTGAGGCTTATATCATTGATGCATTCCAATAGCAGCAGCAACATCTTCATTGATCAAAGGGGAATTCCTGTGCACACTATTCGTTGTCCAGGAAGGTGATTATTTCCAAAGTGTGTACATATTGTGAAACATGTCATTGGCACAACTGTGCCACCAAGGCGGTTGCGCCCATGGTGCTTGGGCCCGTTCATTGCTGCTTGCAGCTATATTTATTATTATTATTCTTTTTCTTCAGGCAAATGGGCTTTTTTGAGGGCCTTGCCATGCGTAAAAAGTCTTGACATTTTGCACACACATCAGAAGTGGTTGCTGTCAGGAGCTCTCAGATGCTCAGACCTGGGTGTGGCCGAGGGACTCCACAGCGCCCCCTATCGCATTGTCTTCTATTGTGGGCAGGCACTTTGAGCTACCTGCACCTAATTTGGTGGCCAAATAGCGCTCCTCGGTCCAAACACATTTCTCATTCGGATCTAATCAAATATCCAAACAGGAAGTCAGCCATTTTGGATTTTCTGAGTTTTACACGTACTACACTTTTAAGTACTCCTCCTAGGGGGTTCATCGCATTCACACCAACTGTGGTCAGAATGGTCTCAGGATAGTCATGATGCTAAATTGCCAGGATATTTTTGATAGCTCAAACGGGACAGTCATGGAGAGGATTACAATTTTTATGTCACGCCACGCCAACAGGAAGTGGCCATAATTTCATGGTCTACATTGTCTGATCTGGCTGATATTTTAGAAATTTGTTTACTGTTGGAGTGTAATCACATCCATATCCCAAGAACAGGTCAGTGTTATAGCGCCACCATCTGGCAACAGGAAGTGAGGTCTTTAACATATTTGTATGCATTCCTGCTAGGGCATTCAGCACATTCACGCCAAATGCGGTCAGCATGATCGTAAGATAGTCCTTACGCTAAGTTGTGAAGGGATTTTTGATATCTCAAACGGTATGGAAATGGCGAGTCGTACAGTACACATATTGCGTGCAAAAAAATGACTTTTTTTTTGACATCGTCCGATCTGGCTGATATTTTACAAATATGTTCACTGTAGCAGTACAATATCAGATATATACATATCAATCGGGGCGTGGCTAGACAGCGCCCCCTATAATTATTATTCTCTTTTTTTTCAATGTATTTTGCATTTTTGAGGTGCTTGCCATGGATGGAAACTCACAGAATTTTGCACACACATGAGAAGTGTTGGCTGTCAGGATGTATCAGATGCTCAGACCTGGGCGTGGCCAAGGGACTCCACAGCGCCCCCTAATGCTTTGTCTTCTATTGTGGACAGGCACTTTGAGCTACCTTCACCTAATTTGGTATGCATGTGGGACTCCTCTGGACAAACATATTTCTCATTCGCATCGAATCAAATATGTAAACAGGAAGTCAGCCATTTTGAATTTTGTGCATTTTACACGTACTACACTTTTAAGTACTCCTCCTAGGGGGTTCATTGCATTCACACGAAATGTGGTCAAATTGGTCTCAGGATAGTCATGATACTAATTCCAAAGGATATTTTTGATATCTCAAACGGTATGGTCATGGCGAGGCGTACAATTTTCATGTCACGCCGCGCCAACAGGAAGTTGCCATAAATTCATGGTCTACATTGTCTGATCTGGCTGATATTTTACAAATATGTTCACTGTTAGAGTGTAATCACATCCAAATACCAAGAAGAAATCACTGTTATAGCGCCACCATCTGGCAACGGACGTAAGGTTTTTATCATGTTTGTATGCGTTCCTGCTAAGGTATTCATCACATTCACACCAAATGTAGTCATCATGATCTTAGAATAGTCCTGACCCTAAATGACGAAAGGATTTTTGATATCTCAAACGGTTTGGCAATGGCGAGGCGTATAATACACACGTTACACCCAAAAACAGGAAGTGGGCTTAATTCCGTTCTACATCATCTGATCGGGCTGATATTTTACAAATATATTCACTTTTGGAGTGCAATCACATCCATATCCACATTCATCTGGGCGTGGCTACACAGCGCCCCCTATGGCTTTTTTCTAATATTGTGGACATATACTTTCACGTAAATGCACCACGTCTGGAAGGCATAAGGGTCTCCTCAAGACACACACATTTCTCATTTGCATCCCTTAACTTTTCCCAACAGGAAGTGAGCTATTTTGGATTTTGTGTGTTTTTAAGTGTTTTTTCACGTACCAAACTTTGAAATACTCTTCCTAGGGGGTTCATCACATTCACACAAAATGTGGTCAGCATGATATTATAGCCCTGACACACAACTATGAACTGATTTTTAATATCTTGGAATGGTATGGCTATGGTCAGCCTTAAAATTAACTTGTAATGCTGCCCAAATAGGAAAATTATATATTAAATAATTTCAAAAAGGTATTAAATTCTACATTGCCTGATTTTGAGGCTACATCTTTTCACATATGTTCATTGTTGGAGTGTCATCACATCCATTAAGCAATAATAGTTTACTATTTTCGCTGGAGACTCATTATCTCCAGTCTTAAAACTTCAACTCAAGTCGCAACTGACTCTCCCATTTCTAATACGCGACTGCCATCTAGTGGCAAAGGTTAGTATTCTTTCTAATTTTCGGTATTGTTTCTCTTTTTCTTGGATAAAGTGATTTCTCAACGACAAGTTTTGTTTCTTTTTGCGAGCCAGTAACCATAACGATGTATGAGTAACAGCGGCAGCCTACGTGACAAAATGTACTGAAAACACCCAGCCCACAGCAACGTTTTTTCTCATCTATCTTAATTAACTCAATTGAATAACTAAAATAAAAAACAGGCTTTTACTGGCAGGAAAGTATCATATATTTAAAAGATTAACACATATAATGCATATATTGCTTTGACATTCAATGTTATTTGGATTTTAAAAAAACCGTATTGTAGCATTTTAAGGACTCAATACAAAACAGCTGTTCGGAAAGTTGGCTTGAAAACCAAGAAGCCTTATTAAGGAATTCGAGCCGTTTCTATTTAACTTCATTCGATTGAAGTGAATGCCGTAACCCAATTAAATGTAATTCGCGTCGGAATACACATAATAGCCTACACTGTCAACGTGAAATAAAAATATATAGAGGTTTAAATCGATCCTGTATTGGGACATTTGTTATGATGGCTGGTGCAACGGGCATTTTCGGTACCGTTGACCATAATCGAATGCTAGCATTTATATCATTACACTGACCAAGTCCTGTTAAAAAGCACATTTTTGGTTCCTTTGTGGAAACAGTGAAGTTGTCTACACAATCTGTTCTACTCACAGACTAACTGCGTCGCTGTAACTTCCCCCCATTTCTGATACGGCGATTCAATTTATTGGCAGAAAGTGGTACTTTCATTTTTTTCTTCCTTCAAGTGATTTTTCAACGATAGGTTTTTGTTTTTTTCTAGCGAGCCAGTAGGCATAACGATGTATGATTTACAGCTGCAGCCTACGTGACAAAATGTATTGACAACACCCAGCCCGACGTTTCTTTGCATCTATTTTCATTACATGAATTGAATAACTAAAATAAATATTAAAGACATTTAAAGACTTAAAGACAGGCTTTAACTGGCAGGAGAGTATCATATTTTTAAAAGATTAACACATGAAGTCAAAAAGAAACTTTAGCGTCTGAGGTGGCTCTGCTCGAACGCTGTGTTAACATGAGACCGTTTTGTTCAACAAAGGTATCACATGCAGGTCGTTGCGAGATGACACGCACGGGCTAACAGCAGCCAGCCAGTCCACTGTCTGTGTGAGTCAAAAAACAGGTCAGCTACATTGGTTTACATGAATAGAAAACTTTCAGTTAAATCGCCAGCTATGTTAGTTTATTAGGCTTGTCATTAAACACGAATTAAGAGAACATACAATTTCGCTAGGAATGGTAAATTAATATGAAAATACTGTATTGAGGGCAGAGAGTTGGCATCTCTTTTAGATTTGGCTGAACAAATGCGTTTCAGGCAGCATAATTACCAGTGAAATGGAAAAGAATGATGCTGGTTAACTAGACGTTTCGTGCAATATTATCCGACACTTCGTAGAGAAATTATTAAACCAAGATAAAAGGAGACATTTGGCCAATAGATGGCACCCGTGTATAAGCGGGCAGTATAGCGTAATGGTTAGGGCGGTGGATTAAGGCACGCAAATTCAGCCGTTCGATCCCCGCTGCAGCCACAATGAATTTGAATAGTTTCTTGAAGCCAATTGTTTTCATTTTGAGTGCATGTTTATGGCCGAATGACTTTTCAAGCATAAATTGTGCCTCCCCGTGTAAAAACTATGGAAATTAATTAATCTCTGCTCTCCATACAGGACTGTAGCATGTTATCACAATGTGCAAGCAAGACGTTATTTTTATTTCATTCTACATTGTCTGATGTGGCTGAAACTTCACACGTTCATTTTTGGAGTGTAATCTCATCCATTTTCCAATAAAGGCTAAATGGCAAAGCGCCACCCGCTGGCAACAGGAAGTGAGCCTTATATTGCATTCTTAAGCATTATTTTTCAATGGGTTCATGACATTCATGGTAAATGTGGTCAGCATGATGCTAGGATGGTCCTGACAAAACAGATTTTTGATTTACTGGGATGATATAGCTATGGTCAGGCACATAAAAAACACATCATGCCAGACAAACAGGAAGTGGTCATACTTAAATTCTCCAATGTCTGATGTGACTGCAACTTTACACAGATGCTCAGTGTTGGAGTGTAATCAAATCCATATTCCAAAAATGACTCAATGTTATAGCAGCATCATCTGGAAACAGGAATTGACCTTAATTTCGCTGAACATCTTCCGATGTGGCTGAAAATGTACAAATATGTTTATTTCTGGAGTGTAATCAAATTCAAAAAACATACACGGATCAATAATATAGCGCCACCATCTGGCAACAGGAAGTGAGGCTTATATCATTGATGCATTCCAATAGCAGCGCCAACATCTTCATTGATCAAAGGGAAATTCCTGTGCACACTATACGTTGTCCAGGAAGGTGATTATTTCCAAAGTGTGTACATGTTGTGAAACATGTCATTGGCAGAACTATGCCACCAAGGCGGTTGCCCCCATGGGGCTTGGGCCCGTTCATTGCTGCTTGCAGCTATATTTATTAGGGCCCAAGCACCGTAGGGTGCGAAGGACCCTATTGTTATTGTAAAGATTATTATTATTATTATTATTATTATTATTATTATTATTATTATTCTTTCTCTTCCGTCAAATGGGCATTTTTGAGGGCCTTGCCCTGGCTAAAAAGTCTTGAAATTTTGCAGACACATCAGAAGTGGTGGCCGTCAGGATCTATCAGATGCTCAGACCTAGGTGTGGCTGAGGGACTCCACAGCGCCCCCTATTGCGCTGACCCCCCCCCCCCATTGCATTGTTGTCTATTGTGGGCAGGCACTTTGAACTACATGAAACTAATTTGGTAACCATGTGTGGCTCCTCAATTCAAACATATTTCTCATTCGCATTGATGCAAATATGCGAACAGGAAGTGAGCTATTTTGGATTTTGTGTGTTTTACACGTACTACACTTTTACGTACTCCTCCTAGGGGGTTCATCGCATTCACACCAACTGTGGTCAGAATGGTCTCAGGATATTCATGATGCTAAATTGCCAGGATATTTTTGATAGCTCAAACGGGATGGTCATGGCGAGGCGTGCAATTTTTATGTCACGCCGCGCCAACAGGAAGTGGTCATAATTTCATGGTCTACATCGTCTGATCTGGCTGATATTTTAGAAATATGTTTAGTGTTGGAGTATAATCACATCCATATCCCAAGAACGGGTCAATGTTATAGCGCCACCATCTGGCAACAGGAAGTGAGGTCTTTATCATATTTGTATGCCTTCCTGCTAGGGCATTCATCACATTCACACGAAATGTAGTCAGCATGATCTTAGGATAGTCCTTACGCTAAGTTGTGAAGGGATTTTTGATATCTCAAACGGTATGGAAATGGCGAGTCGTACAGTACACATATTGCGTGCAAAAAAATGACTTTTTTTTTGACATCGTCCGATCTGGCTGATATTTTACAAATATGTTCACTGTTGGAGTACAATATGAAATATATACATATCAATCGGGGCGTGACTAGACAGCGCCCCCTATAATTATTATTCTCTTTTTTTTCAATGTATTTTGCATTTTTGAGGTGCTTGCCATGGATGGAAACTCACGGAATTTTGCACACACATGAGAAGTGTTGGTTGTCAGGACCTATCAGATGCTCAGACCTGGGCGTGGCCGAGGGACTCCACAGCGCCCCCTAATGCTTTGTCTTCTATTGTGGACAGGCACTTTGAGCTACCTTCACCTAATTTGGTATGCATGTGGGGCTCCTCTGGACAAACACATTTCTCATTCGGATCGAATCAAATATGTGAACAGGAAGTCAGCCATTTTGAATTTTGTGCATTTTACACGTACTACACTTTTAAGTACTCCTCCTAGGGGGTTTATTGCATTCACACGAAAAGTGGTCAAAGTGGTTTCAGAATAGTCATGATACTAATTGCAAAGGATATTTTTGATATCTCAAACGGTATGGTCATGGCGAGGCGTACAATTTTCATGTCACGCCGCGCCAACAGGAAGTCGACATAAATTCATGGTCTACATTGTCTGATCTGGCTGATATTTTACAAATATGTTCACTGTTAGAGTGTAATCACATCCAAATACCAAGAAAAAATCAATGTTATAGCGCCACCATCTGGCAACGGAAGTGAGGTTTTTATCATGTTTGTATGCGTTCCTGCTAGGGTATTCATCACATTCACACCAAATGTAGTCATCATGATCTTAGAATACTCCTGACCCTAAATGACGAAAGGATTTTTGATATCTCAAACGGTTTGGCAATGGCGAGGCGTATAATACACACGTTACGCCCAAAAACAGGAAGTGGGCTTAATTCCGTTCTACATCATCTGATCGGGCTGATATTTTACAAATATATTCACTTTTGGAGTGCAATCACATCCATATCCACATTCATCTGGGCGTGGCTACACAGCGCCCCCTATGGCTCTTTTCTAATATTGTGGACATATACTTTCACGTAAATGCACCACATCTGGTAGGCATATGGGTCTCCTCAAGACACACACATTTCTCTTTTGCATCCCTTAACTTTTCCCAACAGGAAGTGAGCTATTTTGGATTTTGTGTGTTTTTAAGTGTTTTTTCACGTACCAAACTTTGAAATACTCTTCCTAGGGGGTTCATCACATTCACACAAAATGTGGTCAGCATGATATTATAGCCCTGACACACAACTATGAACTGATTTTTAATATCTTGGAATGGTATGGCTATGGTCAGCCTTAAAATTAACTTGTAATGCTGCCCAAACAGTTCATGTTTTAATACAATTATGTATTAAATAATTTCAAAAAGGTATTAAGTTCTACATTGCCTGATTTTGAGGCTACAACTTTTCACATATGTTCATTGTTGGAGTGTCATAACATCCATTAAGCAATAATTGTTCACTATTTTCGCTGGAGACTCATTATATCCAGTCTTAAAACTTCAACGCAAGTTTCAAATGACTCTCCCATTTCTAATACGCGACTGCCATCTACTGGCAAAAGTTGGTATTGCATATATCTTGCAATGACCATCCATCCATCCATTATCTGAACCCGCTTATCCTGATCAGGGTCGCAGGGGGCTGGAGCCTATCCCAGCATACATTGGGCGAAAGGCAGGAATACACCCTGGACAGGTCGCCAGTCTATCGCAGAGCACACACACCATTCACTCACACACTCATACCTATGGGCAATTTAGACTCTCCAATCAGCCTAACGTGCATGTCTTTGGACTGTGGGAGGAAACCGGAGTACCCGGAGGAAACCCACGCAGACACGGGGAGAACATGCAAACTCCGCACAGAGAGGCCCTGGCCGACGGGGATTCGAACCCAGGACCTCCTTGCTGTGAGGCGACAGTGCTACCCACTGCACCATCCGTGCCGCCTCTTGCAATGACGTTCAATGTTATTTGGTTTAAAAAAAACCGTGTTGTAGCATTTTAAGGACTCAATACAAAACAGCTGTTCGGAAAGTTAGCTTGAAAACCAAGAAGCCTTATTAAGGAATTCGAGCCGTTTCTATTTGACTTCATTCGATTGAAGTGAATGCCGTAACCCAATTAAATGTAATTCGCGTCGGAATACACATAATAGCCTACACTGTCAACGTGAAATAAAACTATATAGAGGTTTAAATCGATCCTATATTGGAACATTTGTTATGATGGCTGGTGCAACGGGCATTTTCGGTACCGTTGACCATAATCGAATGCTAGCATTTGTATCATTACACTGACCAAGTCCTGTTAAAAAGCACATTTTTGGTTCCTTTGTGGAAACAGTGAAGTTGTCTACACAATCTATTCTACTCACAGACTAACTGCGTCGCTGTAACTTCCCCCCATTTCTGATACGGGGATTCCGTTTATTGGCAGAAAGTGGAACTTTTATATTTTTCTTCCTTCAAGTGATTTTTCAACGATAGGTTTTTGTTTTGTTTCTAGCGAGCCAGTAGGCATAACGATGTATGATTTACAGCTGCAGCCTACGTGACAAAATGTATTGACAACATTCAGCCCGACGTTTCTTTGCATCTATTTTCATGATATGAATAGAATATCTGAAATAAATATTAAAGACATTTAATGACTGTCTTTAATTGGCAGGAGAGTAGCATATATTTAAAAAAGTCAAAAGTCAAAAAGAAACGTTAACGCTTGAGATGGCTCTGGTCGAACTCTGTGTTAACATGAGACCGTTATGTTCAACAAAGGTATGGCATGCAGGTCGTTGCGAGATGACGCGCATTGGCTAACAGCAGCCAGCCTGTCCACTGTCTGTGTGAGTCAAAAAACAGGTCAGCTACGTTTGTTTACATGAATAGAAAACTTTCAGTTAAATCGCCAGCTATGTTAGTTTATTTTGCTTGTCATTAAACACGAATTAAGAGAACATACAATTTCGCTAGGAATTTTTGACTTAATATGAAAATACCGGATTGAGGGCAGAGACTTGGCATCTCCTTTAGATTTGGCTGAACAAATGCGTTTCAGGCAGCATAATTACCGGTGAAATGGAAGAGAATGATGCTGGCTAACTCGACGTTTAATGCAATATTATCCGACACTTCGGAGAGAAATTATTTAACCAAGATAAAAGGAAACATACAACTTTTGGCCAATAGATGGCGTACGTGTATAAGAGGGCAGTAGAGCTTAATGGTTCAGACAGTGGATTAAGACATGCAAGGTCCGCGGTTCCATCCCCGGTGCGGCCACAATAAAGTTGAATAGTTTCTTTACGCCAATGGTTTTATTTTGAGTGCATATTTATAACCGAATGACTTCTCAAGCGTAAATTGTGCCTCCCGCTGTAAAATCTATTGAAATTAATTCATCTCTGCTCTCCATACAGGACTGGAGCATATTATTACAATGTGCAAGCAAGAAGTAATTTTTGTTTCATTCTACATTGTCTGATGTGGCAGAAACTTCACACATGTTCATTTTTGGAGTGTATTCTCATCCATATACCAAGAAAGGCTCAATGGCATAGCGCCACCATCTGGCAACAGGAAGTGGCTTTAATTTTACTTGACATCTTCCAATTTGGCTGAAAATGTACAAATATGTTAATTATTGGAGTGTAACCAAATCCATAAACCATACACGGCTCAATATTATAGCGCCACCATCTGGCAATAGGAAGTGAGGTTTATATCATTGATGCATTCCAATAGCAGCAGCAACATCTTCATTGATCAAAGGGGAATTCCTGTGCACACTATACGTTGTCCAGGAAGGTGATTATTTCCAAGGTGTGTACATATTGTGAAACATGTCATTGGCACAACTGTGCCACCAAGGCGGTTGCGCCCATGGTGCTTGGGCCCGTTCATTGCTGCTTGCAGCTATATTTATTATTATTCTTTTTCTTCAGGCAAATGGGCTTTTTTGAGGGCCTTGCCATGTGTAAAAAGTCTTGACATTTTGCCCACACATCAGAAGTGGTTGCTGTCAGGAGCTCTCAGATGCTCAGACCTGGGCGTGGCCGAGGGACTCCACAGCGCCCCCTATCGCATTGTCTTCTATTGTGGGCAGGCACTTTGAGCTACCTGCACCTAATTTGGTGGCCATATAGCGCTCCTCGGTCCAAACACATTTCTCATTCGAATCTAATCAAATATCCAAACAGGAAGTCAGCCATTTTGGATTTTCTGAGTTTTACACGTACTACACTTTTAAGTACTCCTCCTAGGGGGTTCATCACATTCACACCACCTGTGGTCAGAATGGTCTCAGGATAGTCATGATGCTAAATTGCCAGGATATTTTTGATAGCTCAAACGGGACGGTCATGGGGAGGAGTACAATTTTTATGTCACGCCGCGCCAACAGGAAGTGGCCATAATTTCATGGTCTACATTGTCTGATCTGGCTGATATTTTAGAACTTTGTTTATTGTTGGACTATAATCACATCCATATCCCAAGAACAGGTCAATGTTATAGCGCCACCATCTGGCAACAGGAAGTGAGGTCTTTAACATATTTGTATGCATTCCTGCTAGGGCATTCAGCACATTCACACCAAATGCGGTCAGCATGATCTTAAGATAGTCCTTACGCTAATTTGTGAAGGGATTTTTGATTTCTCAAACGGTATGGAAATGGCGAGTCGTACAGTACACATATTGCGTGCAAAAAAATGACTTTTTTTTCGACATCGTCCGATCTGGCTGATATTTTACAAATATGTTCACTGTAGCAGTATAATATCAGATATATACATATCAATCGGGGCGTGGCTAGACAGCGCCCCCTATAATTATTATTCTCTTTTTTTTCAATGTATTTTGCATTTTTGAGGTGCTTGCCATGGATGGAAACTCACAGAATTTTGCACACACATGAGAAGTGTTGGCTGTCAAGATGTGTCAGATGCTCAGATCTGGGCGTGGCCAAGGGACTCCACAGCGCCCCCTAATGCTTTGTCTTCTATTGTGGACAGGCACTTTGAGCTACCTTCACCTAATTTGGTAGGCATGTGGGGCTCCTCTGAACAAACACATTTCTCATTCGCATCGAATCAAATATGTAAACAGGAAGTCAGCCATTTTGAATTTTGTGCATTTTACACGTACTACACTTTTAAGTACTCCTCCTAGGGGGTTCATTGCATTCACACGAAATGTGGTCAAAGTGGTCTCAGGATAGTCATGATACAAATTCCAAAGGATATTTTTGATATCTCAAACGGTATGGTCATGGCAAGGCGTACAATTTTCATGTCACGCCGCGCCAACAGGAAGTTGCCATAAATTCATGGTCTACATTGTCTGATCTGGCTGATATTTTACAAATATGTTCACTGTTAGAGTGTAATCACATCCAAATACCAAGAAGAAATCAATGTTATAGCGCCACCATCTGGCAACGGACGTGAAGTTTTTATCATGTTTGTATGCGTTCCTGCTAAGGTATTCATCACATTCACACCAAATGTAGTCGTCATGATCTTAGAATAGTTCCGACCCTAAATGACGAAAGGATTTTTGATATCTCAAACGGTTTGGCAATGGCGAGGCGTATAATACACACGTTACGCCCAAAAACAGGAAGTGGGCTTAATTCCGTTCTACATCATCTGATCGGGCTGATATTTTACAAATATATTCACTTTTGGAGTGCAATCACATCCATATCCACATTCATCTGGGCGTGGCTACACAGCGCCCCCTATGGCTTTTTTCTAATATTGTGGACATATACTTTCACGTAAATGCACCACGTCTGGTAGGTATAAGGGTCTCCTCAAGACACACACATTTCTCATTTGCATCCCTTAACTTTTCCCAACAGGAAGTGAGCTATTTTGGATTTTGTGTGTTTTTAAGTGTTTTTTCACGTACCAAACTTTGAAATACTCTTCTTAGGGGGTTCATCACATTCACACAAAATGTGGTCAGCATGATATTATAGCCCTGACACACAACTATGAACTGATTTTTAATATCTTGGAATGGTATGGCTATGGTCAGCCTTAAAATTACCTTGAAATGCTGCCCAAACAGTTCATGTTTTAATACAATTATGTATTAAATAATTTCATAAAGGTACTAAATTCTACATTGCCTGATTTTGAGGCTACAACTTTTCACATATGTTCATTGTTGGAGTGTCATCACATCCATTAAGCAATAATAGTTCACTATTTTCGCTGGAGACTCATTATATCCAGTCTTAAAACTTCAACGCAAGTCGCAAATGACTCTCCCATTTCTAATACGCGACTGCCATCTACTGGCAAAAGTTGGTATTGCATATATCTTGCAATGACGTTCAATGTTATTTGGTTTAAAAAAAACCGTGTTGTAGCATTTTAAGGACTCAATACAAAACAGCTGTTCGGAAAGTTAGCTTGAAAATCAAGAAGCCTTATTAAGGAATTCGAGCCGTTTCTATTTGACTTCATTCGGTTGAAGTGAATGCCGTAACCCAATTAAATGTAATTCGCGTCGGAATACACATAATAGCCTACACTGTCAACGTGAAATAAAAATATATAGAGGTTTAAATCGATCCTATATTGGGACATTTGTTATGATGGCTGGTGCAACGGGCATTTTCGGTACCGTTGACCATAATCGAATGCTAGCATTTATATCATTACACTTGACCAAGTCCTGTTAAAAAGCACATCACCTTTGTGGAAACAGTGAAGTTGTCTACACAATCTATTCTACTCACAGACTAACTGCGTCGCTGTAACTTCCCCCCATTTCTGATACGGGGATTCCATTTATTGGCAGAAAGTGGAACTTTTATATTTTTCTTCCTTCAAGTGATTTTTCAACGATAGGTTTTTTTTTTTTTTCTAGCGAGCCAGTAGGCATAACGATGTATGATTTACAGCTGCAGCCTACGTGACAAAATGTATTGACAACACCCAGCCCGACGTTTCTTTGCATCTATTTTCATTTTTGAATAGAATATCTGAAGTAAATATTAAAGACATTTAATGACTGTCTTTAACTGGCAGGAGAGTAGCATATATTTAAAAGAGTCAAAAGTCAAAAAGAAACGTTAACGTTTGAGATGGCTCTGGTCGAACTCTGTGTTAACATGAGACCGTTATGTTCAACAAAGGTATGGCATGCAGGTCGTTGCGAGATGATGCGCATTGGCTAACAGCAGCCAGCCAGTCCACTGTCTGTGTGAGTCAAAAAAACAGGTCAGCTACGTTTGTTTACATGAATAGAAAACTTTCAGTTAAATCGCCAGATATGTTAGTTTATTTTGCTTGTCATTAAACACGAATTAAGAGAACATACAATTTCGCTAGGAATTTTTGACTTAATATGAAAATACCGGATTGAGGGCAGAGACTTGGCATCTCCTTTAGATTTGGCTGAACAAATGCGTTTCAGGCAGCATAATTACCGGTGAAATGGAAAAGAATGATGCTGGCTAACTCGACGTTTAATGCAATATTATCCGACACTTCGGAGAGAAATTATTTAACCAGGATGAAAGGAAACATACAACTTTTGGCCAATAGATAACGTACGTGTATAAGAGGGCAGTATAGCTTAATGGTTCAGACAGTGGATTAAGACATGCAAGGTCCGCGGTTCCATCCCCGGTGCGGCCACAATAAAGTTGAATAGTTTCTTTACGCCAATGGTTTTATTTTGAGTGCATATTTATAACCGAATGACTTCTCAAGCGTAAATTGTGCCTCCCGCTGTAAAATCTATTGAAATTAATTCATCTCTGCTCTCCAGACAGGACTGGAGCATATTATTACACTGTGCAAGCAAGAAGTAATTTTTGTTTCATTCTACATTGTCTGATGTGGCAGAAACTTCACACATGTTCATTTTTGGAGTGTAATCTCATCCATATACCAAGAAAGGCTCAATGGCATAGCGCCACCATCTGGCAACAGGAAGTGGCTTTAATTTTACTTGACATCTTCCAATTTTGCTGAAAATGGACAAATATGTTAATTATTGGAGTGTAATCAAATCCATGAACCATACACGGCTCAATATTATACCGCCACCATCTGGCAACAGGAAGTGGCTTAAATTTTACTTGACATCTTCCAATTTGGCTGAAAATGTACAAATATGTTAATTATTGGAGTGAAATCAAATCCATAAACCAAACACGGCTCAATATTATAGCGCCACCATCTGGCAATAGGAAGTGAGGCTTATATCATTGATGCATTCCAATAGCAGCAGAAACATCTTCATTGATCAAAGGGGAATTCCTGTGCACACTATACGTTGTCCAGGAAGGTGATTATTTCCAAAGTGTGTACATATTGTGAAACATGTCATTGGCACAACTATGCCACCAAGGCGGTTGCGCCCATGGTGCTTGGGCCCGTTCATTGCTGCTTGCAGCTATATTTATTATTATTATTCTTTTTCATCAGGCAAATGGGCTTTTTTGAGGGCCTTGCCATGCGTAAAAAGTCTTGACATTTTGCAGACACATCAGAAGTGGTTGCTGTCAGGAGCTCTCAGATGCTCAGACCTGGGCGT
The DNA here is from genome assembly GCF_963514075.1 of Conger conger. Lineage (NCBI taxonomy): Eukaryota > Metazoa > Chordata > Actinopteri > Anguilliformes > Congridae > Conger > Conger conger. The sequence continues at coordinate 53,979,111 of NC_083768.1, read as the reverse complement.
GGCCGAGGGACTCCACAGCGCCCCCTATCGCATTGTCTTCTATTGTGGGCAGGCACTTTGAGCTACCTGCACCTAATTTGGTGGCCAAATAGCGCTCCTCGGTCCAAACACATTTCTCATTCGGATCTAATCAAATATCTAAACAGGAAGTCAGCCATTTTGGATTTTCTGAGTTTTACACGTACTACACTTTTAAGTACTCCTCCTAGGGGGTTCATCGCATTCACACCAACTGTGGTCAGAATGGTCTCAGGATAGTCATGATGCTAAATTGCCAGGATATTTTTGATAGCTCAAACGGGACAGTCACGGGGAGGATTACAATTTTTATGTCACGCCACGCCAACAGGAAGTGGCCATAATTTCATGGTCTACATTGTCTGATCTGGCTGATATTTTAGAAATTTGTTTATTGTTGGAGTGTAATCACATCCATATCCCAAGAACAGGTCAGTGTTATAGCGCCACCATCTGGCAATAGGAAGTGAGGTCTTTAACATATTTGTATGCCTTCCTGCTAGGGCATTCAGCACATTCACACCAAATGCGGTCAGCATGATTGTAAGATAGTCCTTACGCTAAGTTGTGAAGGGATTTTTGATATCTGAAACGGTATGGAAATGGCGAGTCGTACAGTACACATATTGCGTGCAAAAAAATGACTTTTTTTTCGACATCGTCCGATCTGGCTGATATTTTACAAATATGTTCATTGTAGCAGTACAATATCAGATATATACATATCAATCGGGGCGTGGCTAGACAGCGCCCCCTATAATTATTATTCTCTTTTTTTCAATGTATTTTGCATTTTTGAGGTGCTTGCCATGGATGGAAACTCACAGAATTTTGCACACACATGAGAAGTGTTGGCTTTCAGGATGTATCAGATGCTCAGACCTGGGCGTGGCCAAGGGACTCCACAGCGCCCCCTAATGCTTTGTCTTCTATTGTGGACAGGCACTTTGAGCTACCTTCACCTAATTTGGTATGCATGTGGGACTCCTCTGGACAAACACATTTCTCATTCGCATCGAATCAAATATGTAAACAGGAAGTCAGCCATTTTGAATTTTGTGCATTTTACACGTACTACACTTTTAAGTACTCCTCCTAGGGGGTTCATTGCATTCACACGACATGTGGTCAAATTGGTCTCAGGATAGTCATGATACTAATTCCAAAGGATATTTTTGATATCTCAAACGGTATGGTCATGGCGAGGCGTACAATTTTCATGTCACGCCGCGCCAACAGGAAGTTGCCATAAATTCATGGTCTACATTGTCTGATCTGGCTGATATTTTACAAATATGTTCACTGTTAGAGTGTAATCACATCCAAATACCAAGAAGAAATCAATGTTATAGCGCCACCATCTGGCAACGGACGTGAGGTTTTTATCATGTTTGTATGCGTTCCTGCTAAGGTATTCATCACATTCACACCAAATGTAGTCATCATGATCGTAGAATAGTCCTGACCCTAAATGACGAAAGGATTTTTGATATCTCAAACGGTTTGGCAATGGCGAGGCGTATAATACACACGTTACGCCCAAAAACAGGAAGTGGGCTTAATTCCGTTCTACATCATCTGATCGGGCTGATATTTTACAAATATATTCACTTTTGGAGTGCAATCACATCCATATCCACATTCATCTGGGCGTGGCTACACAGCGCCCCCTATGGCTTTTTTATAATATTGTGGACATATACTTTCACGTAAATGCACCACGTCTGGAAGGCATAAGGGTCTCCTCAAGACACACACATTTCTCATTTGCATCCCTTAACTTTTCCCAACAGGAAGTGAGCTATTTTGGATTTTGTGTGTTTTTAAGTGTTTTTTCACGTACCAAACTTTGAAATACTCTTCCTAGGGGGTTCATCACATTCACACAAAATGTGGTCAGCATGATATTATAGCCCTGACACACAACTATGAACTGATTTTTAATATCTTGGAATGGTATGGCTATGGTCAGCCTTAAAATTAACTTGTAATGCTGCCCAAACAGTTCATGTTTTAATACAATTATGTATTAAATAATTTAAAAAAGGTATTAAATTCTACATTGCCTGATTTTGAGGCTACAACTTTTCATATATGTTCATTGTTGGAGTGTCATCACATCCATTAAGCAATAATAGTTCACTATTTTCGCTGGAGACTCATTATATCCAGTCTTAAAACTTCAAGGCAAGTCGCAAATGACTCTCCCATTTCTAATACGCGACTGCCATCTACTGGCAAAACTTGGTATTGTTTCTCAAGTGATTTCTCAAATACAAGTTTTGTTTCTTTTTGCGAGCCAGTAACCATAACGATGTATGAGTAACAGCGGCAGCCTACGTGACAAAATGTACTGACAACACCCAGCCCACAGCAAAGTTTTTTCTCATCCACCTTAATTTTATGGATTGAATAACTAAAATAAAAGACAGGCTTTTACTGGCAGGAAAGTATCATATATTTCAAAGATTAACACATATAATGCATATCTTGCAATGACGTTCAATGTTATTTGGTTTATAAAAAACCGTGTTGTAGCATTTTAAGGACTCAATACAAAACAGCTGTTCGGAAAGTTAGCTTGAAAACCAAGAAGCCTTATTAAGGATTTCGAGCCGTTTCTATTTGACTTCATTCGATTGAAGTGAATGCCGTAACCCAATTAAATGTAATTCGCGTCGGAATACACATAATAGCCTACACTGTCAACGTGAAATAAAAATATATAGAGGTTTAAATCGATCCTATATTGGGACATTTGTTATGATGGCTGGTGCAACGGGCATTTTCGGTACCGTTGACCATAATCGAATGCTAGCATTTATATCATTACACTGACCAAGTCCTGTTAAAAAGCACATTTTTGGTTCCTTTGTGGAAACAGTGAAGTTGTCTACACAATCTATTCTACTCACAGACTAACTGCGTCGCTGTAACTTCCCCCCATTTCTGATACGGGGATTCCATTTATTGGCAGAAAGTGGAACTTTTATATTTTTCTTCCTTCAACTGATTTTTCAACGATAGGTTTTTTTTTTTTTTCTAGCGAGCCAGTAGGCATAACGATGTATGATTTACAGCTGCAGCCTACGTGACAAAATGTATTGACAACACCCAGCCCGACGTTTCTTTGTATCTATTTTCATTATATGAATAGAATATCTGAAATAAATATTAAAGACATTTAATGACTGTCTTTAACTGGCAGGAGAGTACCATATATTTAAAAGAGTCAAAAGTCAAAAAGAAACGTTAACGTTTGAGATGGCTCTGGTCGAACTCTGTGTTAACATGAGACCGTTATGTTCAACAAAGGTATGGCATGCAGGTCGTTGCGAGATGACGCGCATTGGCTAACAGCAGCCAGCCTGTCCACTGTCTGTGTGAGTCAAAAAACAGGTCAGCTACGTTTATTTACATGAATAGAAAACTTTCAGTTAAATCGCCAGATAATTTTAGTTTATTTTGCTTGTCATTAAACACGAATTAAGAGAACATACAATTTCGCTAGGAATTTTTGACTTAATATGAAAGTACCGGATTGAGGGCAGAGACTTGGCACCTCCTTTAGATTTGGCTGAACAAATGCGTTTCAGGCAGCATAATTACCGGTGAAATGGAAAAGAATGATGCTGGCTAACTCGACGTTTAATGCAATATTATCCGACACTTCGGAGAGAAATTATTTAACCAGGATAAAAGGAAACATACAACTTTTGGCCAATAGATGGCGTACGTGTATAAGAGGGCAGTATAGCTTAATGGTTCAGACAGTGGATTAAGACATGCAAGGTCCGCGGTTCCATCCCCGGTTCGGCTACAATAAAGTTGAATAGTTTCTTTACGCCAATGGTTTTATTTTGAGTGCATATTTATAACCGAATGACTTCTCAAGCGTAAATTTTGCCTCCCGCTGTAAAATCTATGGAAATTAATTCATCTGTGCTCTCCATACAGGACTGGAGCATATTATTACAATGTGCAAGCAAGAAGTAATTTTGGTTTCATTCTACATTGTCTGATGTGGCAGAAACTTCACACATGTTCATTTTTGGAATGTAATCTCATCCATATACCAAGAAAGGCTCAATGGCATAGCGCCACCATCTGGCAAAAGGAAGTGGCTTTAATTTTATTGACATCTTCCAATTTGACTGAAAATGTACAAATATGTTAATAATTGATGTGTAATCAAATCCATAAACCATACACAGCTCAATATTATAGCGCCACCATCTGGCAACAGGAAGTGAGGCTTATATCATTAATGCATTCCAATAGCAGCAGCAACATCTTCATTGATCAAAGGGGAATTCCTGTGCACACTATTCGTTGTCCAGGAAGGTGATTATTTCCAAAGTGTGAACATATTGTGAAACATGTCATTGGCACAACTGTGCCACCAAGGCGGTTGCGCCCATGGTGCTTGGGCCCGTTCATTGCTGCTTGCAGCTATATTTAGGGCCCAAGCACCGTAGGGTGCGAAGGACCCTATTGTTATTGGAAGGATTATTATTATTATTATTATTAGGGCCCAAGCACCGTAGGGTGCGAAGGACCCTATTGTTATTGTAAAGATTATTATTATTATTATTATTATTATTCTTTTTTCTATATGCAAATGGGCCTTTTTGAGGTGCTTGCCATGCATAAAAAGTCTGCGAATTTTGCACACACATCAGAAATGAGGACCTTCAGGACCTATTAGATGCTCAGACCTGGGCGTCGCCGAGGGTCTCCACAGCGCCCCCTATCGCATTGTCATCTATTGTGGGCAGGCACTTTGAGCTACCTTCAAGAAATTTTATATGCATATAGCACTCCTCGGACCAAACACATTTCTCATTCGCATCTAATCAAATATACAAACAGGAAGTCAGCTATTTTGGATTTTGTGCGTTTTACACGTACTGCACTTTTAAGTACTCCTCCTAGGGGGTTCATCACATTCACACCACCTGTGGTCAGAATGGTCTCAGGATATTCATGATGCTAAATTGACAGGATATTTTTGATAGCTCAAACGGGACGGTCCTAGGGAGGCGTAGAATTTTTATGTCACGCCGCGCCAACAGGAAGTGGCCGTAATTTCATGGTCTGCATTGTCTGATCTGGCTGATATTTTAGAAATAAGTTTATTGTTGGAGTATAATCACATCCCTATCCCAAGAACGGGTCAATGTTATAGCGCCACCATCTGGCAACAGGAAGTGAGGTCTTTATCATATTTCTATGCCTTCCTGCTAGGGCATTCATCACATTCACACGAAATGTGGTCAGCATGATCTTAGGATACTCATGACCATAAGCTGTGAAGGGATTTTTGATATCTCAAACGGTATGGAAATGGCGAGTCGTACAGTACACATATTGCGTGCAAAAAAATGACTTTTTTTTCGACATCGTCCGATCTGGCTGATATTTTCCAAATATGTTCACTGTTGGAGTACAATATGAAATATATACATATCAATCGGGGCGTGGCTAGACAGCGCCCCCTATAATTATTATTCTCTTTTTTTTCAATGTATTTTGCATTTTTGAGGTGCTTGCCATGGATGGAAACTCATGGAATTTTGCACACACATGAGAAGTGTTGGCTGTCAGGATGTGTCAGATGCGCAGACCTGGGCGTGGCCGAGGGACTCCACAGCGCCCCCTAATGCTTTGTCTTCTATTGTGGACAGGCACTTTGAGCTACCTTCACCTAATTTGGTAGGCATGTGGGACTCCTCTGGACAACCACATTTCTCATTCGTATCGAATCAAATATGTGAACAGGAAGTCAGCCATTTTGAATTTTGTGCATTTTACACGTACTACACTTTTAAGTACTCCTCCTAGGGGCTTCATTGCATTCACACGAAATGGGGTCTAACTGGTCTCAGGATAGTCATGATGCTAATTCCAAAGGATATTTTTGATATCTCAAACGGTATGGTCATGGCGAGGCATACAATTTTCATGTCACGCCGCGCCAACAGGAAGTAGCCATAAATTCATGGTCTACATTGTCTGATCTTGCTGATATTTTACAAATATGTTCACTGTTAGAGTGTAATTACATCCAAATACCAAGAAGAAATCAATGTTATAGCGCCACCATCTGGCAACGGAAGTGAGGTTTTTATCATGTTTGTATGCGTTCCTGCTAGGGTATTCATCACATTCACACCAAATGTAGTCATCATGATCTTAGAATAGTCCTGACCCTAAATGACGAAAGGATTTTTGATATCTCAAACGGTTTGGCAATGGCGAGGCGTATAATACACACGTTACGCCCAAAAACAGGAAGTGGGCTTAATTCCGTTCTACATCATCTGATCGGGCTGATATTTTACAAATATATTCACTTTTGGAGTGCAATCACATCCATATCCACATTCATCTGGGCGTGGCTACACAGCGCCCCCTATGGCTTTTTTCTAATATTGTGGACATATACTTTCACGTAAATGCACCACGTCTGGTAGGCATAAGGGTCTCCTCAAGACACACACATTTCTCATTTGCATCCCTTAACTTTTCCCAACAGGAAGTGAGCTATTTTGGATTTTGTGTGTTTTTAAGTGTTTTTTCACATACCAAACTTTGAAATACTCTTCCTAGGGGGTTCATCACATTCACACAAAATGTGGTCAGCATGATATTATAGCCCTGACACACAACTATGAACTGATTTTTAATATCTTGGAATGGTATGGCTCTGGTCAGCCTTAAAATTAACTTGTAATGCTGCTCAAACAGTTCATGTTTTAATACAATTATGTATTAAATAATTTCAAAAAGGTATTAAATTCTACATTGCCTGATTTTGAGGCTACAACTTTTCACATATGTTCATTGTTGGAGTGTCATCACATCCATTAAGCAATAATAGTTCACTATTTTCGCTGGAGACTCATTAAATCCAGTCTTAAAACTTCAACGCAAGTCGCAAATGACTCTCCCATTTCTAATACGCGACTGCCATCTACTGGCAAAAGTTGGTATTGCATATCTTGCAATGACGTTCAATGTTATTTGGTTTAAAAAAAAACGTGTTGTAGCATTTTAAGGACTCAATACAAAACGGCTGTTCGGAAAGTTAGCTTGAAAACCAAGAAGCCTTATTAAGGAATTCGAGCCGTTTCTATTTGACTTCATTCGGTTGAAGTGAATGCCGTAACCCAATTAAATGTAATTCGCGTCGGAATACACATAATAGCCTACACTGTCAACGTGAAATAAAAATATATAGAGGTTTAAATCGATCCTATATTGGGACATTTGTTATGATGGCTGGTGCAACGGGCATTTTCGGTACCGTTGACCATAATCGAATGCTAGCATTTATATCATTACACTGACCAAGTCCTGTTAAAAAGCACATTTTTGGTTCCTTTGTGGAGACAGTGAAGTTGTCTACTTTTATATTTTTCTTCCTTCAAGTGATTTTTCAACGATAGGTTTTTGTTTTTTTTCTAGCGAGCCAGTAGGCATAACGATGTATGATTTACAGCTGCAGCCTACGTGACAAAATGTATTGACAACACCCAGCCCGACGTTTCTTTGCATCTATTTTCATTATATGAATAGAATATCTGACATGAATATTAAAGACATTTAATGACTGTCTTTAACTGGCAGGAGAGTAGCATGTATTTAAGAGTCAAAAGTCAAAAAGAAACGTTAACGTTTGAGATGGCTCTGGTCGAACTCTGTGTTAACATGAGACCGTTATGTTCAACAAAGGTATGGCATGCAGGTCGTTGCGAGATGACGCGCATTGGCTAACAGCAGCCAGCCTGTCCACTGTCTGTGTGAGTCAAAAAACAGGTCAGCTACGTTTGTTTACATGAATAGAAAACTTTCAGTTAAATCGCCAGATATGTTAGTTTATTTTGCTTGTCATTAAACACGAATTAAGAGAACATACAATTTCGCTAGGAATTTTTGACTTAATATGAAAATACCGGATTGAGGGCAGAGACTTGGCATCTCCTTTAGATTTGGCTGAACAAATGCGTTTCAGGCAGCATAATTACCGGTGAAATGGAAAAGAATGATGCTGGCTAACTAGACGTTTAATGCAATATTATCCGACACTTAGGAGAGAAATTATTTAACCAAGATAAAAGGAAACATACAACTTTTGGCCAATAGATGGCGTATGGCTTAATGGTTCAGACAGTGGATTAAGACAAGCAAGGTCCGCAGTTCCATCCCCGGTGCGGCCACAATAAAGTTGAATAGTTTCTTTACGCCAATGGTTTTATTTGTTAGTGCATATTTATAACCGAATGACTTCTCAAGCGTAAATTGTGCCTCCCGCTGTAAAATCTATGGAAATTAATTCATCTCTGCTCTCCATACAGGACTGGAGCATATTATTACAATGTGCAAGCAAGAAGTAATTTTTGTTTCATTTTACATTGTCTGATGTGGCAGAAACTTCACACATGTTCATTTTTGGAGTGTAATCTCATCCATATACCAAGAAAGGCTCAATGGCATAGCGCCACCATCTGGGAACAGGAAGTGGCTTTAATTTTACTTCACATCTTCCAATTTGGTTGAAAATTTACAAATATGTCAATTATTGGAGTGTAATCAAATCCATAAACCATACACGGCTCAATATTATAGCGCCACCATTTGGCAACAGGAAGTGGCTTAAATTTTACTTGACATCTTCCAATTTGGCTGAAAATGTACAAATATGTTAATTATTGGAGTGTAATCAAATCCATGAACCATACACGGCTCAATATTATAGCGCCACCATCTGGAAATAGGAAGTGAGGCTTATATCATTGATGCATTCCAATAGCAGCAGCAACATCTTCATTGATCAAAGGGGAATTCCTGTGCACACTATACGTTGTCCAGGAAGGTGATTATTTCCAAAGTGTGTACATATTGTGAAACATGTCATTGGCACAACTATGCCACCAAGGCGGTTGCGCCCATGGTGCTTGGGCCCGTTCATTGCTGCTTGCAGCTATATTTAGGGCCCAAGCACCGTAGGGTGCGAAGGACCCTATTGTTATTGTAAAGATTATTATTATTATTATTATTATTATTATTATTATTATTATTATTCTTTCTCTTCCGTCAAATGGGCATTTTTGAGGGCCTTGCCCTGGCTAAAAAGTCTTGAAATTTTGCAAACACATCAGAAGTGGTGGCCGTCAGGATCTATCAGATGCTCAGACCTGGGTGTGGCCGAGGGACTCCACAGCGCCCCCTATTGCGCTGACCCCCCCCCCCCCCTGCATTGTTGTCTATTGTGGGCAGGCACTTTGAGCTACATGAACCTAATTTGGTAAGCATGTGTGGCTCCTCAATTGAAACACATTTCTCATTCGCATTGATGCAAATATGCGAACAGGAAGTCAGCCATTTTGAATTTTGTGCGTTTTCACATGTACTACACTTTTAAGTACTCCTCCTAGGCGGTTCATCGCATTCACACCAAATGTGGTATGAATGGTCTCAAGATAGTCATGATTCTAAATTGCCAGGATATTTTTGATATCTCAAACGGTATGGTCATGGCGAGGCGTACAATTTTTATGTCACGCCACGCCAACAGGAAGTGGCCGTAATTTCATGGTCTACATCGTCTGATCTGGCTGATATTTTAGAAATACGTTTAATGTTGGAGGCTAATCACATCCATATCCCAAGAACGGGTCAATGTTATAGCGCCACCATCTGGCAACAGGAAGTGAGGTCTTCATCATATTTGAATGCCTTCCTGCTAGGGCATTCATCACTTTCACACGAAATGTGGTCAGCATGATCTTAGGATAGTCATAACCATAAGCTGTGAAGGGATTTTTGATATCTCAAACGGTATGGAAATGGCGAGTCGTAAAGTACACATATTGCGTGCAAAAAAATGACTTTTTTTTCGACATCGTCTGATCTGGCTGATATTTTACAAATATGTTCACTGTTGGAGTACAATATGAAATATGTACATATCAATCGGGGCGTGGCTAGACAGCGCCCCCTATAATTATTATTCTCTTTTTTTTCAATGTATTTTGCATTTTTGAGGTTCTTGCCATGGATGAAAACTCACAGAATTTTGCACACACATGAGAAGTGTTGGCTGTCAGGATGTATCAGATGCTCAGACCTGGGCGTGGCCGAGGGACTCCACAGCGCCCCCTAATGCTTTGTCTTCTATTGTGGACAGGCACTTGGAGCTACCTTCACCTAATTTGGTATGGATGTGGGACTCCTCTGGACAAACACATTTCTCTTTCGCATCTAAGCAAATATGTGAACAGGAAGTCAGCCATTTTGAATTTTGTGCATTTTACACGTACTACACTTTTAAGTACTCCTCCTAGGGGGTTCATTGCATTCACACGAAATGTGGTCTAAGCGGTCTCAGGATAGTCATGATACTAAATCCAAAGGATATTTTTGATATCTCAAACGGTATGGTCATGGCGAGGCGTACAATTTTCATGTCACGCCGCGCCAACAGGAAGTAGCCATAAATTCATGGTCTACATTGTCTGATCTGGCTGATATTTTACAAATATGTTCACTGTTAGAGTGTAATCACATCCATATACCAAGAAGAAATCAATGTTATAGCGCCACCATCTGGCAACGGAAGTGAGGTTTTTATCATGTTTGTATGCGTTCCTGCTAGGGTATTCATCACATTCACACCAAATGTAGTCATCATGATCTTAGAATAGTCCTGACCCTAAATGACGAAAGGATTTTTGATATCTCAAACGGTTTGGCAATGGCGAGGCGTATAATACACACGTTACACCCAAAAACAGGAAGTGGGCTTAATTCCGTTCTACATCATCTGATCGGGCTGATATTTTGCAAATATATTCACTTTTGGAGTGCAATCACATCCATATCCACATTCATCTGGGCGTGGCTACACAGCGCCCCCTATGGCTTTTTTCTAATATTGTGGACACATACTTTCACGTAAATGCACCACGTCTGGTAGGCATAAGGGTCTCCTCAAGACACACACATTTCTCATTTGCATCCCTTAACTTTTCCCAACAGGAAGTGAGCAATTTTGGATTTTGTGTGTTTTTAAGTGTTTTTTCACGTACCAAACTTTGAAATACTCTTCCTAGGGGGTTCATCACATTCACACAAAATGTGGTCAGCATGATATTATAGCCCTGACACACAACTATGAACTGATTTTTAATATCTTGGAATGGTATGGCTATGGTCAGCCTTAAAATTAACTTGTAATGCTGCCCAAACAGTTCATGTTTTAATACAATTATGTATTAAATAATTTCAAAAAGGTATTAAATTCTACATAGCCTGATTTTGAGGCTACAACTTTTCACATATGTTCATTGTTGGAGTGTCATCACATCCATTAAGCAATAATAGTTCACTATTTTCGCTGGAGACTCATTATATCCAGTCTTAAAACTTCAACGCAAGTCGCAAATGACTCTCCCATTTCTAATACGCGACTGCCATCTACTGGCAAAAGTTGGTATTGCATATATCTTGCAATGACGTTCAATGTTATTTGGTTTCAAAAAAACCGTGTTGTAGCATTTTAAGGACTCAATACAAAACAGCTGTTCGGAAAGTTAGCTTGAAAACCAAGAAGACTTATTAAGGAATTCGAGCCATTTCTATTTGACTTCATTCGGTTGAAGTGAATGCCGTAACCCAATTAAATGTAATTCGCGTCGGAATACACATAATAGCCTACACTGTCAACGTGAAATAAAAATATATAGAGGTTTAAATCGATCCTATATTGGGACATTTGTTATGATGGCTGGTGCAACGGGCATTTTCGGTACCGTTGACCGTAATCGAATGCTAGCATTTATATCATTACACTGACCAAGTCGTGTTAAAAAGCACATCACCTTTGTGGAAACAGTGAAGTTGTCTACACAATCTATTCTACTCAGAGACTAACTGCGTCGCTGTAACTTCCCCCCATTTCTGATACGGGGATTCCATTTATTCGCAGAAAGTGGAACTTTTATATTTTTCTTCCTTCAAGTGATTTTTCAACGATAGTTTTTTTTTTTTTTCTAGCGAGCCAGTAGGCATAACGATGTATGATTTACAGCTGCAGCCTACGTGACAAAATGTATTGACAACACCCAGCCCGACGTTTCTTTGCATCTATTTTCATTTTTGAATAGAATATCTGAAATAAATATTAAAGACATTTAATGACTGTCTTTAACTGGCAGGAGAGTAGCATATATTTAAAAGAGTCAAAAGTCAAAAAGAAACGTTAACGTTTGAGATGGCTCTGGTCGAACTCTGTGTTAACATGAGACCGTTATGTTCAACAAAGGTATGGCATGCAGGTCGTTGCGAGATGACGCGCATTGGCTAACAGCAGCCAGCCTGTCCACTGTCTGTGTGAGTCAAAAAAACAGGTCAGCTACGTTTGTTTACATGAATAGAAAACTTTCAGTTAAATCGCCAGATATGTTAGTTTATTTTGCTTGTCATTAAACATGAATTAAGAGAACATACAATTTCGCTAGGAATTTTTGACTTAATATGAAAATACCGGATTGAGGGCAGAGACTTGGCATCTCCTTTAGATTTGGCTGAACAAATGCGTTTCAGGCAGCATAATTACCGGTGAAATGGAAAAGAATGATGCTGGCTAACTAGACGTTTAATGCAATATTATCCGACACTTAGGAGAGAAATTATTTAACCAAGATAAAAGGAAACATACAACTTTTGGCCAATAGATGGCGTACGTGTATAAGAGGGCAGAATAGCTTAATGGTTCAGACAGTGGATTAAGACATGCAAGGTCCGCAGTTCCATCCCCGGTGCGGCCACAATAAAGTTTAATAGTTTCTTTACGCCAATGGTTTTATTTTGAGTGCATATTTATAACCGAATGACTTCTCAAGCGTAAATTGTGCCTCCCGCTGTAAAATCTATTGAAATTAATTCATCTCTGCTCTCCATACAGGACTGGAGCATATTATTACAATGTGCAAGCAAGAAGTAATTTTTGTTTCATTCTACATTGTCTGATGTGGCAGAAACTTCACACATGTTCATTTTTGGAGTGTAATCTCATCCATATACCAAGAAAGGCTCAATGGCATAGCGCCACCATCTGGGAACAGGAAGTGGCTTTAATTTTACTTGACATCTTCCAATTTGGCTGAAAATGTACAAATATGTTCATTATTGGAGTGTAATCAAATCCATGAACCATACACGGCTCAATCTTATCGCGCCACCATCTGGCAAAAGGAAGTGGCTTTAATTTTACTCGACATCTTCCAATTTGGCTGAAAATGTACAAATATGTTCATTTTTGGAGTGAAATCAAATCCATAAACCATACACAGCTCAATATTATAGCGCCACCATCTGGCAATAGGAAGTGAGGCTTATATCATTGATGCATTCCAATAGCAGCAGCAACATCTTCATTGATCAAAGGGGAATTCCTGTGCACACTATACGTTGTCCAGGAAGGTGATTATTTCCAAAGTGTGTACATATTGTGAAACATGTCATTGGCACAACTGTGCCACCAAGGCGGTTGCGCCCATGGTGCTTGGGCCCGTTCATTGCTGCTTGCAGCTATATTTAGGGCCCAAGCACCGTAGGGTGCGAAGGACCCTATTGTTATTGGAAGGATTATTATTATTATTATTATTATTATTATTATTATTATTCTTTTTCTTCAGGCAAATGGGCTTTTTTGAGGGCCTTGCCATGTGTAAAAAGTCTTGACATTTTGCCCACACATCAGAAGTGGTTGCTGTCAGGAGCTCTCAGATGCTCAGACCTGGGCGTGGCCGAGGGACTCCACAGCGCCCCCTATCGCATTGTCTTCTATTGTGGGCAGGCACTTTGAGCTACCTGCACCTAATTTGGTGGCCATATAGCGCTCCTCGGTCCAAACACATTTCTCATTCGGATCTAATCAAATATCCAAACAGGAAGTCAGCCATTTTGGATTTTCTGAGTTTTACACGTACTACACTTTTAAGTACTCCTCCTAGGGGGTTCATCACATTCACACCACCTGTGGTCAGAATGGTCTCAGGATATTCATGATGCTAAATTGCCAGGATATTTTTGATAGCTCAAACGGGACGGTCCTGGGGAGGCGTAGAATTTTTATGTCACGCCACGCCAACAGGAAGTGGCCGTAATTTCATGGTCTACATCGTCTGATCTGACTGATATTTTAGAAATACGTTTACTGTTGGAGTATAATCACATCCATATCCCAAGAACTGGTCAATGTTATAGCGCCACCATCTGGCAACAGGAAGTGAGGTCTTTATCATATTTGTATGCCTTCCTGCTAGGGCATTCATCACATTCACACGAAATGTGGTCCGCATGATCGTAGGATAGTCATGACCATAAGCTGTGAAGGGATTTTTGATATCTCAAACGGTATGGAAATGGCGAGTCGTACAGTACACATATTGCGTGCAAAAAAATGACTTTTTTTTTGACATGGTCCGATCTGGCTGATATTTTACAAATATGTTCACTGTTGGAGTACAATATGAAATATATACATATCAATTGGGGCGTGGCTAGACAGCGCCCCCTATAATTATTATTCTCTTTTTTTTCAATGTATTTTGCATTTTTGAGGTGCTTGCCATGGATGAAAACTCACAGAATTTTGCACACACATGAGAAGTGGTGTCTCTTAGGAAGTATCAGATGCTCAGACCTGGGCGTGGCCAAGGGACTCCACAGCGCCCCCTATTGCATTGTCTTCTATTGTGGACAGGCACTTTGAGCTACCTTCACCTAATTTGGTAGGCTTGTGGGGCTCCTCTGCACAAACACATTTCTCATTTGCATTGAATCAAATATGTGAACAGGAAGTCAGCCATTTTGAATTTTGTGCGTTTTACATGTACTACACTTTTAAGCACTCCTCCTAGGGGGTTTATTGCATTCACACGAAATGTGGTCAAAGTGGTCTCAGGATAGTCATGATACTAATTCCAAAGGATATTTTTGATATCTCAAACGGTATGGTCATGGCGAGGCGTACAATTTTCATGTCACGCCGCGCCAACAGGAAGTTGCCATAAATTCATGGTCTACATTGTCTGATCTGGCTGATATTTTACAAATATGTTCACTGTTAGAGTGTAATCACATCCAAATACCAAGAAGAAATCAATGTTATAGCGCCACCATCTGGCAACGGACGTGAGGTTTTTATCATGTTTGTATGCGTTCCTGCTAAGGTATTCATCACATTCACACCAAATGTAGTCATCATGATCTTAGAATAGTCCTGACCTTAAATGACGAAAGGATTTTTGATATCTCAAACGGTTTGGATATGACGAGGCGTATAATACACACGTTACGCCCCAAAAACAGGAAGTGGGCTTAATTCCGTTCTACATCATCTGATCGGGCTGATATTTTACAAATATATTCACTTTTGGAGTGCAATCACATCCATATCCACATTCATCTGGGCGTGGCTACACAGCGCCCCCTATGGCTTTTTTCTAATATTGTGGACATATACTTTCACGTAAATGCACCACGTCTGGTAGGCATGAGGGTCTCCTCAAGACACACACATTTCTCATTTGCATCCCTTAACTTTTCCCAACAGGAAGTGAGCTATTTTGGATTTTGTGTGTTTTTAAGTGTTTTTTCACGTACCAAACTTTGAAATACTCTTCCTAGGGGGTTCATCACATTCACACAAAATGTGGTCAGCATGATATCATAGCCCTGACACACAACTATGAACTGATTTTTAATATCTTGGAATGGTATGGCTATGGTCAGCCTTAAAATTAACTTGTAATGCTGCCCAAATAGGAAAATTATATATTAAATAATTTCAAAAAGGTATTAAATTCTACATTGCCTGATTTTGAGGCTACATCTTTTCACATATGTTCATTGTTGGAGTGTCATCACATCCATTAAGCAATAATAGTTCACTATTTTCGCTGGAGACTCATTATATCCAGTCTTAAAACTTCAACGCAAGTCGCAAATGACTCTCCCATTTCTAATACGCGACTGCCATCTACTGGCAAAAGTTGGTATTGCATATATCTTGCAATGACGTTCAATGTTATTTGGTTTAAAAAAAACCGTGTTGTAGCATTTTAAGGACTCAATACAAAACAGCTGTTCGGAAAGTTAGCTTGAAAATCAAGAAGCCTTATTAAGGAATTCGAGCCGTTTCTATTTGACTTCATTCGGTTGAAGTGAATGCCGTAACCCAATTAAATGTAATTCGCGTCGGAATACACATAATAGCCTACACTGTCAACGTGAAATAAAAATATATAGAGGTTTAAATCGATCCTATATTGGGACATTTGTTATGATGGCTGGTGCAACGGGCATTTTCGGTACCGTTGACCATAATCGAATGCTAGCATTTATATCATTACACTGACCAAGTCCTGTTAAAAAGCACATCACCTTTGTGGAAACAGTGAAGTTGTCTACACAATCTATTCTACTCACAGACTAACTGCGTCGCTGTAACTTCCCCCCATTTCTGATACGGGGATTCCATTTATTGGCAGAAAGTGGAACTTTTATATTTTTCTTCCTTCAAGTGATTTTTCAACGATAGGTTTTTTTTTTTTTTTTAGCGAGCCAGTAGGCATAACGATGTATGATTTACAGCTGCAGCCTACGTGACAAAATGTATTGACAACACCCAGCCCGACGTTTCTTTGCATCTATTTTCATTTTTGAATAGAATATCTGAAATAAATATTAAAGACATTTAATGACTGTCTTTAACTGGCAGGAGAGTAGCATATATTTAAAAGAGTCAAAAGTCAAAAAGAAACGTTAACGTTTGAGATGGCTGTGGTCGAACTCTGTGTTAACATGAGACCGTTATGTTCAACAAAGGTATGGCATGCAGGTCGTTGCGAGATGACGCGCATTGGCTAACAGCAGCCAGCCTGTCCACTGTCTGTGTGAGTCAAAAAAACAGGTCAGCTACGTTTGTTTACATGAATAGAAAACTTTCAGTTAAATCGCCAGATATGTTAGTTTATTTTGCTTGTCATTAAACACGAATTAAGAGAACATACAATTTCGCTAGGAATTTTTGACTTAATATGAAAATACCGGATTGAGGGCAGAGACTTGGCATCTCCTTTAGATTTGGCTGAACAAATGCGTTTCAGGCAGCATAATTACCGGTGAAATGGAAAAGAATGATGCTGGCTAACTCGACGTTTAATGCAATATTATCCGACACTTCGGAGAGAAATTATTTAACCAGGATTAAAGGAAACATACAACTTTTGGCCAATAGATAACGTACGTGTATAAGAGGGCAGTATAGCTTAATGGTTCAGACAGTGGATTAAGACATGCAAGGTCCGCGGTTCCATCCCCGGTGCGGCCACAATAAAGATGAATAGTTTCTTTACGCCAATGGTTCTATTTTGAGTGCATATTTATAACCGAATGACTTCTCAAGCGTAAATTGTGCCTCCCGCTGTAAAATCTATTGAAATTAATTAATCTCTGCTCTCCATACAGGACTGGAGCATATTATTACACTGTGCAAGCAAGAAGTAATTTTTGTTTCATTCTACATTGTCTGATGTGGCAGAAACTTCACACATGTTCATTTTTGGAGTGTAATCTCATCCATATACCAAGAAAGGCTCAATGGCATAGCGCCACCATCTGGCAACAGGAAGTGGCTTTAATTTTACTTGACATCTTCCAATTTGGCTGAAAATGTACAAATATGTTAATTATTGGAGTGTAATCAAATCCATGAACCATACACGGCTCAATATTATAGCGCCAGCATCTGGCAACAGGAAGTGGCTTAAATTTTACGTGACATCTTCCAATTTGGCTGAAAATGTACAAATATGTTAATTTTTGGAGTGAAATCAAATCCATAAACCATACACAGCTCAATATTATAGCGCCACCATCTGGCAATAGGAAGTGAGGCTTATATCATTGATGCATTCCAATAGCAGCAGCAACATCTTCATTGATCAAAGGGAAATTCCTGTGCACACTATACGTTGTCCAGGAAGGTGATTATTTCCAAAGTGTGTACATATTCTGAAACATGTCATTGGCACAACTATGCCACCAAGGCGGTTGCGCCCATGGTGCTTGGGCCCGTTCATTGCTGCTTGCAGCTATATTTATTATTATTATTCTTTTTCTTCAGGCAAATGGGCTTTTTTGAGGGCCTTGCCATGCGTAAAAAGTCTTGACATTTTGCACACACATCAGAAGTGGTTGCTGTCAGGAGCTCTCAGATGCTCAGACCTGGGCGTGGCCGAGGGACTCCACAGCGCCCCCTATCGCATTGTCTTCTATTGTGGGCAGGCACTTTGAGCTACCTGCACCTAATTTGGTGGCCATATAGGGCTCCTCAGTCCAAACACATTTCTCATTCGGATCTAATCAAATATCCAAACAGGAAGTCAGCCATTTTGGATTTTCTGAGTTTTACACGTACTACACTTTTAAGTACTCCTCCTAGGGGGTTCATCGCATTCACACCAACTGTGGTCAGAATGGTCTCAGGATATTCATGATGCTAAATTGCCAGGATATTTTTGATAGCTCAAACGGGACGGTCATGGGGAGGAGTAAAATTTTTATGTCACGCCGCGCCAACAGGAAGTGGCCATAATTTCATGGTCTACATTGTCTGATCTGGCTGATATTTGAGAAATTTGTTTATTGTTGGAGTGTAATCACATCCATATCCCAAGAACAGGTCAATATTATAGCGCCACCATCTGGCAATAGGAAGTGAGGTCTTTAACATATTTGTATGCATTCCTGCTAGGGCATTCAGCACATTCACACCAAATGCGGTCAGCATGATCTTAAGATAGGCCATACGCTAAGTTGTGAAGGGATTTTTGATATCTCAAACGGTATGGAAATGGCGAGTCGTACAGTACACATATTGCGTGCAAAAAAATGACTTTTTTTTCGACATCGTCCGATCTGGCTGATATTTTACAAATATGTTCACTGTAGCAGTACAATATCAGATATATACATATCAATCGGGGCGTGGCTAGACAGCGCCCCCTATAATTATTATTCTCTTTTTTTTCAATGTATTTTGCATTTTTGAGGTGCTTGCCATGGATGGAAACTCACAGAATTTTGCACACACATGAGAAGTGTTGGCTGTCAGGATGTATCAGATGCTCAGACCTGGGCGTGGCCAAGGGACTCCACAGCGCCCCCTAATGCTTTGTCTTCTATTGTGGACAGGCACTTTGAGCTACCTTCACCTAATTTGGTATGCATGTGGGACTCCTCTGGACAAACACATTTCTCATTCGCATCGAATCAAATATGTAAACAGGAAGTCAGCCATTTTAAATTTTGTGCATTTTACACGTACTACACTTTTAAGTACTCCTCCTAGGGGGTTCATTGCATTCACACGAAATGGGGTCAAAGTGGTCTGAGGATAGTCATGATACTAATGCCAAAGGATATTTTTGATATCTCAAACGGTATGGTCATGGCGAGGCGTACAATTTTCATGTCACGCCGCGCCAACAGGAAGTAGCCATAAATTCATGGTCTACATTGTCTGATCTGGCTGATATTTTACAAATATGTTCACTGTTAGAGTGTAATCACATCCAAATACCAAGAAGAAATCAATGTTATAGCGCCACCATCTGGCAACGGAAGTGAGGTTTTTATCATGTTTGTATGCGTTCCTGCTAGGGTATTCATCACATTCACACCAAATGTAGTCATCATGATCTTAGAATAGTCCTGACCCTAAATGACGAAAGGATTTTTGATATCTCAAACGGTTTGGCAATGGCGAGGCGTACAATACACACGTTACGCCCAAAAACAGGAAGTGAGCTTAATTCCGTTCTACATCATCTGATCGGGCTGATATTTTACAAATATATTCACTTTTGGAGTGCAATCACATCCATATCCACATTCACCTGGGCGTGGCTACACAGCGCCCCCTATGGTTTTTTTCTAATATTGTGGACATATACTTTCACGTAAATGCACCACGTCTGGTAGGCATAAGGGTCTCCTCAAGACACACACATTTCTCATTTGCATCCCTTAACTTTTCCCAACAGGAAGTGAGCTATTTTGGATTTGGTCAGCCTTAAAATTAACTTGTAATGCTGCCCAAATAGGAAAATTATATATTAAATAATTTCAAAAAGGTATTAAATTCTACATTGCCTGATTTTGAGGCTACATCTTTTCACATATGTTCATTGTTGGAGTGTCATCACATCCATTAAGCAATAATAGTTTACTATTTTCGCTGGAGACTCATTATCTCCAGTCTTAAAACTTCAACTCAAGTCGCAACTGACTCTCCCATTTCTAATACGCGACTGCCATCTAGTGGCAAAGGTTAGTATTCTTTCTAATTTTCGGTATGGTTTCTCTTTTTCTTGGATAAAGTGATTTCTCAACGACAAGTTTTGTTTCTTTTTGCGAGCCAGTAACCATAACGATGTATGAGTAACAGCGGCAGCCTACATGACAAAATGTACTGAAAACACCCAGCCCACAGCAACGTTTTTTCTCATCTATCTTAATTAACTCGATTGAATAACTAAAATAAAAAACAGGCTTTTACTGGCAGGAAAGTATCATATATTTAAAAGATTAACACATATAATGCATATATTGCTTTAACGTTCAATGTTATTTGGATTTAAAAAAAACCGTATTGTAGCATTTTAAGGACTCAATACAAAACAGCTGTTCGGAAAGTTGGCTTGAAAACCAAGAAGCCTTATTAAGGAATTCGAGCCGTTTCTATTTGACTTCATTCGATTGAAGTGAATGCCGTAAGCCAATTAAATGTAATTCGCGTCGGAATACACATAATAGCCTACACTGTCAACGTGAAATAAAAATATATAGAGGTTTAAATCGATCCTGTATTGGGACATTTGTTATGATGGCTGGTGCAACGGGCATTTTCGGTACCGTTGACCATAATCGAATGCTAGCATTTATATCATTACACTGACCAAGTCCTGTTAAAAAGCACATTTTTGGTTCCTTTGTGGAAACAGTGAAGTTGTCTACACAATCTGTTCTACTCACAGACTAACTGCGTCGCTGTAACTTCCCCCCATTTCTGATACGGCGATTCAATTTATTGGCAGAAAGTGGTACTTTGATTTTTTTCTTCCTTCAAGTGATTTTTCAACGATAGGTTTTTGTTTTTTTCTAGCGAGCCAGTAGGCATAACGATGTATGATTTACAGCTGCAGCCTACGTGACAAAATGTATTGACAACACCCAGCCCGACGTTTCTTTGCATCTATTTTCATTACATGAATTGAATAACTAAAATAAATATTAAAGACATTTAAAGACTTAAAGACAGGCTTTAACTGGCAGGAGAGTATCATATTTTTAAAAGATTAACACATGAAGTCAAAAAGAAACTTTAGCGTCTGAGGTGGCTCTGCTCGAACGCTGTGTTAACATGAGACCGTTTTGTTCAACAAAGGTATCACATGCAGGTCGTTGCGAGATGACACGCACGGGCTAACAGCAGCCAGCCAGTCCACTGTCTGTGTGAGTCAAAAAACAGGTCAGCTACGTTGGTTTACATGAATAGAAAACTTTCAGTTAAATCGCCAGCTATGTTAGTTTATTAGGCTTGTCATTAAACACGAATTAAGAGAACATACAATTTCGCTAGGAATGGTAAATTAATATGAAAATACTGTATTGAGGGCAGAGAGTTGGCATCTCTTTTAGATTTGGCTGAACAAATGCGTTTCAGGCAGCATAATTACCAGTGAAATGGAAAAGAATGATGCTGGTTAACTAGACGTTTCGTGCAATATTATCCGACACTTCGTAGAGAAATTATTAAACCAAGATAAAAGGAGACATTTGGCCAATAGATGGCACCCGTGTATAAGCGGGCAGTATAGCGTAATGGTTAGGGCGGTGGATTAAGGCACGCAAATTCAGCCGTTCGATCCCCGCTGCAGCCACAATGAATTTGAATAGTTTCTTGAAGCCAATTGTTTTCATTTTGAGTGCATGTTTATGGCCTAATGACTTTTCAAGCATAAATTGTGCCTCCCCGTGTAAAAACTATGGAAATTAATTAATCTCTGCTCTCCATACAGGACTGTAGCATGTTATCACAATGTGCAAGCAAGACGTTATTTTTATTTCATTCTACATTGTCTGATGTGGCTGAAACTTCACACGTTCATTTTTGGAGTGTAATCTCATCCATTTTCCAATAAAGGCTAAATGGCAAAGCGCCACCCGCTGGCAACAGGAAGTGAGCCTTATATTGCATTCTTAAGCATTATTTTTCAATGGGTTCATGACATTCACGGTAAATGTGGTCAGCATGATGTTAGGATGGTCCTGACAAAACAGATTTTTGATTTACTGGGATGATATAGCTATGGTCAGGCACATAAAAAACACATCATGCCAGACAAACAGGAAGTGGTCATACTTAAATTCTCCAATGTCTGTTGTGACTGCAACTTTACACAGATGCTCAGTGTTGGAGTGTAATCAAATCCATATTCCAAAAACGACTCAATGTTATAGCAGCATCATCTGGAAACAGGAATTGACCTTAATTTCGCTGAACATCTTCCGATGTGGCTGAAAATGTACAAATATGTTTATTTCCGGAGTGTAATCAAATTCAAAAAACATACACGGATCAATAATATAGCGCCACCATCTGGCAACAGGAAGTGAGGCTTATATCATTGATGCATTCCAATAGCAGCGCCAACATCTTCATTGATCAAATGGAAATTCCTGTGCACACTATACGTTGTCCAGGAAGGTGATTATTTCCAAAGTGTGTACATGTTGTGAAACATGTCATTGGCAGAACTATGCCACCAAGGCGGTTGCCCCCATGGGGCTTGGGCCCGTTCATTGCTGCTTGCAGCTATATTTAGGGCCCAAGCACCGTAGGGTGCGAAGGACCCTATTGTTATTGGAAGGATTATTATTATTATTATTATTATTATTATTATTATTATTCTTTTTTTTTCAATGTTTTGTGCATTTTTGAGGTGCTTGCCATGAATGAAAACTCACAGAATTTTGCACACACATCAGAAGTGGTGGCTGTCAGGATCTCTCAGATGCTCAGATCTGGGCGTCGCTGAGGGACTCCACAGCGCCCCCTATCGCATTGTTTTCTATTGTGGGCAGGCACTTTGAGCTACCTGCACCTCATTTAGCATGCATATAGCACTCCTCAGGCCAAACACATTTCTAATTCACATCTAATCAAATATGCAAACAGGAAGTCAGCCATTTTGGATTTTGTGCGTTTTACACGTACTACACTTTTAAGTACTCCTCCTAGGGGGTTCATCGCATTCACACCACCTGTGGTCAAAATGGTCTCAGGATAGTCATGATACTAAATTGCCAGGATATTTTTGATAGCTCAAACGGGACAGTCATGGGGAGGAGTACAATTTTTATGTCACGCCACGCCAACAGGAAGTGGCCGTAATTTCAGGGTCTACATCGTCTGATCTGGCTGATATTTCAGAAATACGTTTATTGTTGGAGTATAATCACATCCATATTCCAAGAACGGGTCAATGTTATAGCGCCACCATCTGGCAACAGGAAGTGAGGTCTTTATCATATTTGTATGCCTTCCTGCTATGGCATTCATCACATTCACACGAAATGTGGTCAGCATGATCTTAGGATAGTCATGACCATAAGCTGTGAAGGGATTTTTGATATCTCAAAAGGTATGGAAATGGCGAGTCCTACAGTACACATATTGCGTGCAAAAAAATGACTTTTTTTCCGACATCGTCCGATCTGGCTGATATTTTACAAATATGTTCACTGTTGGAGTACAATATTAAATATATACATATCAATCGGGGCGTGGCTAGACAGCGCCCCCTATAATTATTATTCTCTTTTTTTTCAATGTATTTTACATTTTTGAGGTACTTGCCATGGATGAAAACTCACAGAATTTTGCACACACATGAGAAGTGTTGGCTGTCAGGATGTGTCTGATGCTCAGACCTGGGCGTGGCCGAGGGACTCCACAGCGCCCCCTAATGCTTTGTCTTCTATTGTGGACAGGCACTTTGAGCTACCTTCACCTAATTTGGTATGCATGTGGGGCTCCTCTGGACAAACACATTTCTCATTCGCATCGAATCAAATATGTAAACAGGAAGTCAACCATTTTGAATTTTGTGCATTTTACACGTACTACACTTTTAAGTACTCCTCCTAGGGGGTTCATTGCATTCACACGAAATGTGGTCAAAGTGGTCTCAGGATAGTCATGATACTAATTCCAAAGGATATTTTTGATATCTCAAACGGTATGGTCATGGCGAGGCGTACAATTTTCATGTCACGCCGCGCCAACAGGAAGTTGCCATAAATTCATGGTCTACATTGTCTGATCTGGCTGATATTTTACAAATATTTTCACTGTTAGAGTGTAATCACATCCAAATACCAAGAAGAAATCAATGTTATAGCGCCACCATCTGGCAACGGACGTGAGGTTTTTATCATGTTTGTATGCGTTCCTGCTAAGGTATTCATTACATTCACACCAAATGTAGTCATCATGATCTTAGAATAGTCCTGACCCTAAATGACGAAAGGATTTTTGATATCTCAAACGGTTTGGCAATGGCGAGGCGTATAATACACACGTTACGCCCAAAAACAGGAAGTGGGCTTAATTCCGTTCTACATCATCTGATCGGGCTGATATTTTACAAATATATTCACTTTTGGAGTGCAATCACATCCATATCCACATTCATCTGGGCGTGGCTACACAGCGCCCCCTATGGCTTTTTTCTAATATTGTGGACATATACTTTCACGTAAATGCACCACGTCTGGTAGGCATAAGGGTCTCCTCAAGACACACACATTTCTCATTTGCATCCCTTAACTTTTCCCAACAGGAAGTGAGCTATTTTGGATTTTGTGTGTTTTTAAGTGTTTTTTCACGTACCAAACTTTGAAATACTCTTCCTAGGGGGTTCATCACATTCACACAAAATGTGGTCAGCAAGATGTTATAGCCCTGACATACAACTATGAACTGATTTTTAATATCTTGGAATGGTATGGCTATGGTCAGCCTTAAAATTAACTTGTAATGCTGCCCAAACAGGAAAATTATGTATTAAATCATTTCAAAAAGGTATTAAATTCTACATTGCCTGATTTTGAGGCTACAACTTTTCACATATGTTCATTGTTGGAGTGTCATCACATCCATTAAGCAATAATAGTTCACGATTTTCGCTGGAGACTCATCATATCCAGTCGTTTTTTCTCATCTACCTTAATTAACTCGATTGAATAACTAAAATAAAAAACAGGCTTTTACTGGCAGGAAAGTATCATATATGTAAAAGATTAACACATATAATGCATATATTGCATTGACGTTAAATGGTGTTAAAAAATCGTATTGTAGCATTTTAAGGACTCAATACAAAACGGCTGTTCGGAAAGTTAGTTTGAAAACCAAGAAGCCTTATTAAGGAATTCGAGCCGTTTCTATTTGACTTCATTCGATTGAAGTGAATGCCGTAACCCAATTAGTAATTCGCGTCGGAATACACATAATAGCCTACACTATCAACGTGAAATAAAAATATATAGAGGTTTAAATCGATCCTATATTGGGACTTTTGTTATGATGGCTGGTGCAACGGGCATATGGTCAGCCTTAAAATTAACTTGTAATGCTGCCCAAACAGGAAAATTATGTATTAAATCATTTCAAAAAGGTATTAAATTCTACATTGCCTGATTTTGAGGCTACAACTTTTCACATCTGTTCATTGTTGGAGTGTCATCACATCCATTAAGCAATAATAGTTCACGATTTTCGCTGGAGACTCATTATATCCAGTCTTAAAACTTCAACGCAAGTCGCAACTGACTCTCCCATTTCTAATACGCGACTTCCATCTATTGGCAAAAAAAAGGTATTGTTTCTCGTATTCTGGGATAAAGTGATTTCTCAACGACAGGTTTTATTAATTTTTGCGAGCCAGTAACCATAACGATGTATGAGTAACAGCGGCAGCCTACGTGACTAAATGTACTGACAACACCCAGCCCACAGCAACGTTTTTTCTCATCTACCTTAATTAACTCGATTGAATAACTAAAATATAAAACAGGCTTTTACTGGCAGGAAAGTATCATATATGTAAAAGATTAACACATATAATGCATATATTGCATTGACGCTAAATGGTGTTAAAAAATCGTATTATAGCATTTTAAGGACTCAATACAAAACAGCTGTTCGGAAAGTTAGTTTCAAAACCAAGAAGCCTTATTAAGGAATTCGAGCCGTTTCTATTTGACTTCATTCGATTGAAGTGAATGCCATAACCCAATTAGTAATTCGCGTCGGAATACACATAATAGCCTACACTGTCAACGTGAAATAAAAATATATAGAGGTTTAAATCGATCCTATATTGGGACTTTTGTTATGATGGCTGGTGCAACGGGCATTTTCGGTAATGTTGACCATAATCGAATGCTAGCATTTATATCATTACACTGACCAAGTACCGTTAAAAAGCATATTTTAAGCTCCCTTCTGGAAACAGTGAAGTTGTCTACACGGTCTACTCTAATCACAGACTAACTGCGTCGCTGTAACTTCCCCCATTTCTGATACGGGGATTCCATTCATTGGCAAAAAATGGTACTTTCATTTTTTTCTTCCTTCAAGTGATTTTTCAACGATAGGTTTTTTTATTTTTATAGCGTGCCAGTATGCATAACGATGTATGATTTACAGCTGCAGCCTACGTGACAAAATGTAATGACAACACCCAGCCCGACGTTTCTTTGCATCTATTTTCATTATATGAATTGAATAACTAAAATAAATATTAAACACATTTAAAGACTTAAAGACAGGCTTTAACTGGCACGAAAGTATCATATATTTAAAACATGAACACATGAAGTCAAAAAGAAACGTCAGCCTTTGAGGTGTCTCTGCTCGAACGCTGTGTTAACATGAGACCGTTATGTTCAACAAAGGTATCGCATGCAGGTCGTTGCCAGATGACACGCACGGGGTAACAGCAGCCAACCTGTCCACTGTTTGTGTGAGTCAAAAAACAGGTCAACTACGTTGGTTTACATGAATATAAAACTTTCAGTTAAATCGCCAGCTATGTTAGTTCATTAGATTGTCATTAAACACGAATTAAGAGAAGATACAATTTCGCTAGGAATGGTAACTTAATATGAAAATACTGTATTGAGGGCAGAGAGTTGGCATCTCTTTTAGGTTTGGCTGAACAAATGCGTTTCAGGCAGCATAATTACCGGTGAAATGGAAAAGAATGATGCTGGCTAACTAGACGTTTCATGCAATATTATCCGACACTTCGGAGAGAAATTATTTAACCAAGATAAAAGGAAACATACAACTTTTGGCCAATAGATGGCACCCGTGTATCAGCGTGCAGTGCAGCGTAATGGTTCGGGCGGTGGATTAAGGCACGCAAATTCAGCGGTTCCATCCCCGGTGCAGCCACAATAAAATTGAACAGTTTCTTGAAGGTAATGGTTTTATTTTGAGTACATATCTATAGCCTAATGACTTTTCAAGCATAAATTGTGCCTCCCCGTGTAAAAACTATGGAAATTAATTAATCTCTGCTCTCCATACAGGACTGTAGCATGTTATCACAATGTTCAAGCTAGAAGTTATTTTTGTTTCATTCTACATTGTCTCATGTGGCTGAAACTTCACTCATGTTCATTTTTGGAATGTAATCTCATCCATATCACAATAAAAGCTCAATGGCATAGCACCACCTCCTGGGAACAGGAAGTGTGGCTTCATTTCATTTCACATCGTCTGATTTTGCTGACGCTTTAGAGCAGGGGTCACCAACCTTTTTGAAACTGAGAGCTACTTCATGGGTACTGAGTCATACTAAGCGCTACCAGTTTGTTTTGTCACGTGCACAATACTGACCTTTGAACTAGAGTAGGTCAGAGTTCACCTAAACTTTTCAACTTCATGGATAGTAAACATATTTTTAAGATATTGTCATTTTTAAATCTATATAAATGCAAGTGTGATTAAAAATAAATAGCAACAGAATAAAATTAAATTTTAGATGCAGCTCACTAGTGAGTTGTGCTATTTTTAGAACAGGCCTGCGGGCGACTCATGTGGTCCTTGGGGGCGACCTGGTGCCCGCGGGCACCGTGTTGGTGACCCCTGCTTTAGAGATATGTTCCATGTTGGATTATAATCACATCCATGTTCCAATAAATGCTCAATGTCACATCGCCACCTGCTGGCAACAGGAAGCGGCCTTAATTTCACTCAACATCTTCTGATGTGGCTTAGAATTTAGAAATAGGTTTATTATTGGAGTGTAATCAAATTCAAAAACCATACATGGTTCAATATTATAGCGCCAGCATCTGGCAACAGGAAGTGAGGCTTATATCATTGATGCATTCCAATAGCAGCACCAACATCTTCATTGATCAAAGGGGAATTCCTGTGCACACTATACGTTGTCCAGGAAGGTGATTATTTCCAAAGTGTGTACATATTGTTAAACATGTCATTGGCACAACTATGCCACCAAGGCGGATGCGCCCATGGTGCTTGGGCCCGTTCATTGCTGCTTGCAGCTATATTTATTATTATTATTCTTTTTTTTTCAATGTTTTGTGCATTTTTGAAGTGCTTGCCATGGATGAAAACTCACAGAATTTTGCACACACATCAGAAGTGGTGGCTGTCAGGTTGTCTCAGATGCTCAGACCTGGGCGTGGCTGAGGGACTCCACAGCGCCCCCTATCGCATTGTCATCTATTGTGGGCAAGCACTTTGAGCTACCTTCACAAAATTTAGTACGCATATAGCACTCCTCGGTTCAAACACATTTCTCATTCGCATCTAATCAAATATACAAATAGGAAGTCAGCCATTTTGGATTTTGTGCGTTTTACACGTACTGCACTTTTAAGTACTCCTCCTAGGGGGTTCATCACATTCACACCACCTGTGGTCAGAATGGTCTCAGGATATTCATGATGCTAAATTGCCAGGATATTTTTGATTGCTCAAACGGGACGGTCCTGGGGAGGCGTAGAATTTTTATGTCACGCCACGCCAACAGGAAGTGGCCGTAATTTCATGGTCTACATCGTCTGATCTGGCTGATATTTTAGAAATACGTTTATTGTTGGAGTATAATCACATCCATATCCCAAGAACAGGTCAATGTTATAGCGCCACCATCTGGCAATAGGAAGTGAGGTCTTTAACATATTTGTATGCATTCCTGCTAGGGCATTCAGTACATTCACACCAAATGCGGTCAGCATGATCTTAAGATAGTCCTTACGCTAAATTGTGAAGGGATTTTTGATATCTCAAACGGTATGGAAATGGCGAGTCGTACAGTACACATATTGCGTGCAAAAAAATGACTTTTTTTTCGACATCGTCCGATCTGGCTGATATTTTACAAATATGTTCACTGTAGCAGTACAATATCAGATATATACATATCAATCAGGGCGTGGCTAGACAGCGCCCCCTATAATTATTATTCTCTTTTTTTTCAATGTATTTTGCATTTTTGAGGTGCTTGCCATGGATGGAAACTCACAGAATATTGCACACACATGAGAAGTGTTGGCTGTCAGGATGTATCAGATGCTCAGACCTGGGCGTGGCCAAGGGACTCCACAGCGCCCCCTAATGCTTTGTCTTCTATTGTGGACAGGCACTTTGAGCTACCTTCACCTAATTTGGTATGCATGTGGGGCTCCTCTGGACAAACACATTTCTCATTCGCATCGAATCAAATATGTAAACAGGAAGTCAGCCATTTTGAATTTTGTGCATTTTACACGTACTACACTTTTAAGTACTCCTCCTAGGGGGTTCATTGCATTCACACGAAATGTGGTCAAAGTGGTCTCAGGATAGTCATGATACTAATTCCAAAGGATATTTTTGATATCTCAAACGGTATGGTCATGGCGAGGCGTACAATTTTCATGTCACGCCGCGCCAACAGGAAGTTGCCATAAATTCATGGTCTACATTGTCTGATCTGGCTGATATTTTACAAATATGTTCACTGTTAGAGTGTAATCACATCCAAATACCAAGAAGAAATCAATGTTATAGCGCCACCATCTGGCAACGGACGTGAGGTTTTTATCATGTTTGTATGCGTTCCTGCTAAGGTATTCATCACATTCACACCAAATGTAGTCATCATGATCTTAGAATAGTCCTGACCCTAAATGACGAAAGGATTTTTGATATCTCAAACGGTTTGGCAATGGCGAGGCGTATAATACACACGTTACGCGCAAAAACAGGAAGTGGGCTTAATTCCGTTCTACATCATCTGATCGGGCTGATATTTTAGAAATATATTCACCTTTGGAGTGCAATCACATCCATATCCACATTCATCTGGGCGTGGCTACACAGCGCCCCCTATGGCTTTTTTCTAATATTGTGGACATATACTTTCACGTAAATGCACCACGTCTGGTAGGCATAAGGGTCTCCTCAAGACACACACATTTCTCATTTGCATCCCTTAACTTTTCCCAACAGGAAGTGAGCTATTTTGGATTTTGTGTGTTTTTAAGTGTTTTTTCACGTACCAAACTTTGAAATACTCTTCCTAGGGGGTTCATCACATTCACACAAAATGTGGTCAGCATGATATTATAGCCCTGACACACAACTATGAACTGATATTTAATATCTTGGAATGGTATGGCTATGGTCAGCCTTAAAATTAACTTGTAATGCTGCCCAAATAGGAAAATTATATATTAAATAATTTCAAAAAGGTATTAAATTCTACATTGCCTGATTTTGAGGCTACATCTTTTCACATATGTTCATTGTTGGAGTGTCATCACATCCAGTAAGCAATAATAGTTCACTATTTTCGCTGGAGACTCATTATATCCAGTCTTAAAACTTCAACGCAAGTCGCAAATGACTCTCCCATTTCTAATACGCGACTGCCATCTACTGGCAAAAGTTGGTATTGTTTCTCTTTTTCTTGGATAAAGTGATTTCTCAAAGACAAGTTTTGTTTCTTTTTGCGAGCCAGTAACCATAACGATGTATGAGTAACAGCGGCAGCCTACGTGACAAAATGTACTGACAACACCCAGCCCACAGCAACGTTTTTTCTCATCTACCTTAATTATATGGATTGAATAACTAAAATAAAAGACAGGCTTTTACTGGCAGGAAAGTATCATATATTTCAAAGATTAACACATATAATGCATATCTTGCAATGACGTTCAATGTTATTTGGTTTAAAAAAAACCGTGTTGTAGCATTTTAAGGACTCAATACAAAACAGCTGTTCGGAAAGTTAGCTTGAAAAGCAAGAAGCCTTATTAAGGAATTCGAGCCGTTTCTATTTGACTTCATTCGATTGAAGTGAATGCCGTAACCCAATTAGTAATTCGCGTCGGAATACACATAATAGCCTACACTGTCAACATGAAATAAAAATATATAGAGGTTTAAATCGATCCTATATTGGGACATTTGTTATGATGGCTGGTGCAACGGGCATTTTCGGTACCGTTGACCATAATCGAATGCTAGCATTTATATCATTACACTGACCAAGTCCTGTTAAAAAGCACATTTTTGGTTCCTTTGTGGAAACAGTGAAGTTGTCTACACAATCTATTCTACTCACAGACTAACTGCGTCGCTGTAACTTCCCCCCATTTCTGATACGGGGATTCCATTTATTGGCAGAAAGTGGTACTTTGATTTTTTTCTTCCTTCAAGTGATTTTTCAACGATAGGTTTATTTTTATTTTTATAGCGAGCCAGTATGCATAACGATGTATGATTTACAGCTGCAGCCTACGTGACAAAATGTATTGACAACACCCAGCCCGACGTTTCTTTGCATCTATTTTCATTATATGAATTGAATATCTTAAATAAATATTAAAGACATTTAATGACTGTCTTTAACTGGCAGAAGAGTATCATATATTTAAAAGAGTAACACATGAAGTCCAAAAGAAACGTTAGCATTTGAGGGGTCTCTGCTCGAACGCTGTGTTGACATGAGACCGTTATGTTCAACAAAGGTATCGTATGCAGGACGTTGCGAGATGACAGGCATGGGCTAACAGCAGCCAGCCTGTCCACTGTCTGTGTGAGTCAAAAAACAGGTCAGCTACGTTGGTTTACATGAATAGAAAACTTTCAGTTAAATCGCCAGCTATGTTAGTTTATTAGGTTTGTGACTAAACACGAATTAAGAGAACATATAATTTCGCTATGAATGGTAACTTAAAATGAAAAAACCGTATTGAGGGCAGAGACTTGGCATCTCCTTTAGATTTGGCTGAACAAATGCGTTTCAGGCAGCATAATTACCAGTGAAATGGAAAAGAATGATGCTGGCTAACTCGACGTTTAATGCAATATCATCCGACACTTCGTAGAGAAATTATTAAACCAAGATAAAAGGAAACATACAACTTTTGGCCAATAGATGGCATCCGTATATAAGAGGGCAGTATAGCGTAATGGTTAAGCCTGTGGACTAAGATATGCAAGTTTAGCGGTGCGATCCCCGGTGCAGCCACAAAAAAATGGATAATTGAATTGAAAAAAATTGAATAGTTTCATTGAGCCAATTGTTTTCATTTTGAGTGCATAGTTATAGCCGAATGACTTTTCAAGCATAAATTGTCCCTCCCCGTGTAAAAACGATGGATATTAATGAATCTCTGCTCTCCATTCAGGACTGTAGCATGTTATCACAATGTACAAGCCAGAAGTTATTTTTGTTTCATTCTACATTGTTTGATGTGGCTGAAACTTCACACATGTTCATTTTTGGAGTGTAATCTCATCCGTATACAAATAAAGGTTCAATGGGATAGCGCCACCTGCTGGCAACAGGAAGTGTGGCTTAATTTCATTTGACATCGGCTAATTTTCCTGACGCTTTAGAGATATGTTCCATGTTGGATTATAATGACATCCATGTTCCAATAAATGCTCAATGTCATAGCGCCACCTACTGGCAACAGGAAGTGGCCTTAATTTCACTCGACATATTCCGATGTGGCTTAGAATTTAGAATTTATTATTGGAGTGTAATCAAATTCAAAAACCATACACGGCTCAATATTATAGCGCCACCATCTGGCAACAGGAAGTGAGGCTTATATCATTGATGCGTTTCAATAGCAGCACCAACATCTTCATTGATCAAAGGGGAATTCCTGTGCACACTATAGGTTGTCCAGGAAGGTGATTATTTCCAAAGTGTGTACATATTGTGAAACATGGCAGTGGCACAACTATGCCACCAAGGCGGTTGCGCCCATGGTATTTATCTATATTATTTTATCTTTTATCTTTATTTTTCCCCCAGAGCCTGTATTTTCTCCCGTTAATACTTTTATTCACCCTTTGCGTTTCTTATCTACATATACATAAATAACAATTTTCACCTCCGTTGTCTCAATACAACGTTATATCTGCACACGCACAAGCATTCTAAGCATTAGCACAGTGTTATTTTTACCTTTGTTGCCTCAATACAACATTATATTCGCTCAAGCACAAGCATTCGAAACATCCGCACAGCGTAACAGTATTTTCTCTTATCAGCAATTTTTCTTTTACATCACACCTTGAGGTAACTACCTAGAGATATCTTGTAGGATCCCCTTCTTGGGTTTCTTTCCTTCCAAGTCTCTGGCACCTCTTATCACATAACACTTTTTAACACAAAATACACTTTTATCAGAGATCTTGCAGGATAACCTTCTTGGGTTTCTTTCCTTCCAAGTCTCTGACACCTCGATAACATTAACAACTTAAACCGTTAGCAACAACAATATACCTTCAGTCCACAGTATCAATATACCTTCAGACTTAATATTAGTTCTGCTTAAAAAAAAAACTATTTTCAACACAACGTATAATATCACACCTTAGAAGTTCACACACACACTTTTACATTACATTACATTACATTATTGGCATTTGGCAGACGCTCTTATCCAGAGCGACGTACAACAAAGTGCATACCCATAACCAGGGATAAGTTCGCTGAAAGACCCTAGAGGTAAGTACAATTTCAACTGCTACCTGTACAACAAAGATAAGGACAAGGGCCATTTATTTTTTTTATTTTTTATTTTTTTTTATTTTTTATTTTTTTTTTTTTTTTTGAACAAACAAACAAAGAGCAAAAGTCACCAAAGTTAACTATCCGAACACTGCTTACCTAGCCAACTAAAATACTGATACACAAGTCACAGAGACAACAATTAAGGTTCACAGGGAGGTAGGGAGGGATGGGGAGAGGTGCTGTTTGAAGAGGTGTGTCTTCAGCTTGCGCTTGAAGGTGGGGAGGGATTCTATAGTTCTGACCTCAACGGGGAGTTCGTTCCACCACCGTGGAGCCAGAACAGACAGTAGTCGTGAGCGTGAGGTGGAGGTTCTGAGAGGGGGAGGTGCCAAGCGGCCTGTGGAGGCTGAACGAAGAGGTCTGGCAGGGGTGTAGGGTCTGATGATTTTTTGCAGATAAGCTGGGGAAGACCCTTTAACTGCTTGGAAGGCTAGCACCAATGTTTTGAATTTGATGCGAGCCATGACAGGCAGCCAGTGGAGGGAAGTAAGCAGTAAACACTTAGTTCATTCATTCACCCCGTGTGTTCCCTGAAGACTTTGCTGCGTTTTTCCCCTCAATTTAGTTGCCGGGTTAGTTATACAAGAGGATGTTGCCTCCGGCGTCCGGGAGAGGAGATCAGAGTCGTTAAATACTTTCTACTTAAATACTGCAGCTTATCAAAAAGTACTCTCCGCCCTGGTCTCCAGTCGCCGGGAGCTTCTCTTTCTCTTTCGTATCCCAGACGAGCCCCCAAATGTCGTGTCTAGGAAACGACAGAGTCCAAATCTCCAATGTGTCGAAAAACATCTTCACGAGGGAAAAGACACCACGGCAGCAAGCTGTTCAGGAAAATCAGACTTTGTTTAGCACGAGTGCATAAAGCCAGACCAAAACCATGGACCTGGACTGCCATTTTTACACCCATTTTATACACCGTTAAAACATCATTCTGGCCAATCACCCACACTGTTCTTATCTTAACTCCCCCTAAACCATCAGCTGACTTGGCAGCGCTACCTTCTCGGTTCTGAAACCATCGTGGCGAATCGCCCTATTGATTTCCAAAAAAGGATTTTATTACATACATCTTGCTTTGTAGGCTGTATTTTTAACAAAATTGAATCATTAACATAGGAATCATGTAAAACACGGTGCTATTCACTATATAGTGTTTTCCAGAACTTTCTACAACCTGTAGATCGTTTTTGGTACTTTTTGCAGCATAATAGCATAATAATCATTTTTGGTACTTTCCACTTCCTATTAATTATTTTACTCAACTTTAGATTACACATGGGTCACTTACGCACTTCTAACACAAACTTATCAGCAGTAAATCATTGAAAATATCCAGACATACTAAACATTTGATTAATATTCTCTTCTAATATTCTTTTCTAATATACAGACATACTAAACATTTGATTAATTATTCGCTTCTAAGTGAGTAAATGTACGTTGCATTCTTTGCATTCTTTGTTCTCATTTCAACAGTTTTCACTGTGGTTTCTTGCGTTTTCATAAGCTCAGCTATAATTAATGTTCTAGGTTCATTTGATTTGATAACAAGCAGCGTACATGGGATATTTTGATTATAAGTCACTTGCCTATAGATACACTTCTGGCATAAAACATCGAGAGTCCCGGAGAAACCAGCTGTAAAGTCATATCAGACACCCCGTGTCCTTGACTGTCTACATAGTTCAAGACGGGCCCCCCCGCCAGCTGGCTCATTGTGTAATTCTAGCACAATTTAGCCGTCAAGACTTGTGATTGTTTATCATGCTTTTAGGAGGGAGATCTTTTGTTCTGTGAATGTTCCCCTACACATCTTTTTGTAACGTGTCTACTTGGATATTAGTTGGTACGATAACTGATTTTGTTTATTGTTGAATTTATGCGAGCGCTGCTGAGTGTGTACCGGGGCTGTTGTTTGCTATAGCTATTGTGAGTATAGCTTTATGTGACGGGGTGACAGGCGTATCATCCCCCTAAGGCAAGGTGAGTGAGGTATTTACACCTTGAGGAAATACGTGGGTGCGTTGCTGTGGCAGGCAGTGCCACAGCGTTTGCCCACAGCCCGGGTGACAAAATATTTTCACGCCAGGGTATTAGGTCCCGAGAGTTACCTAAGAAGAGTATCCCGTGTCTGTGTTTATATGTTATGGGGAGAGTGAGTGTTTTTCGCCCCGGCCTAAAGTGAGAGACAAGGAAGTTGTCGTCTCACTTGGGTTTGTGTGAAGTGTCGTGCTGAGGCTGGCTGAGAATTTGTCCCTCAGTCCAGGGGACAGAGGTGTACCCTCGTACCTGGGGTATTAGGTGAAATGGTTGACTATTGATAGCAGCTTTTCTTAAGAACCGTACTTCAGTGTCCGTCGGACGTAGATTCCATTGACTGTGATACGGTTGTTGGTTGTTGGATTGTTCTTCTCAATGTTCAGTGTTGGCCATTAACAAATATTTTAACATAAACATTTTAACATACCATATAAATTACAATTAACGATGATGACAGAAAAGGAAAATTCCCTTAAATATGCCGAGTGTATCATTTCTTATATTCAAAAAAAAAAAAACAAGAAAAACAGATGATACAAAAGGGTTGGGATTCGAAAGGATCTACTCCGCCGTCACTACAATGGTGGGGAAATCGAAATGGCAATCACACTGTTTTTGGTGACCGAACACAGGAAACTGATAGAGAAGTGCGACACAATGCAAAATCAGTTGCAAATGAAAGACAATGAATTATCCGACCTGAGGAAAAAGGTTGAAGAATGAAACTCTGAACAGAGTTTGGCGGTAGCATGTATCCCAGAGGTTTCAAAAGGCGTTCAAAGATTATATCCAGATCTAAGCAAGGAACGTTCTATTATATTATGAGAATAAACACACGGATTATATAGCACCGATGGCTCCGATGGTAACTAAAATTTGAGGTAGAGGGACTGAGCAGCGACTTCACATTGACCATATACCGTTGACCGTAATTGACATGAGAGCGCTATTAAAAGATCTACCAAATCTTAACCTGCATGATGACAATTTAAAATTCTGGCGATAATTAACAGAACTGCAGCGAAGCATGTCATTGCATCCTATAGATATGTTTTCGATCGTGCGCGCTAAGTGTCTGTCTTCCTGCTGGAATACAATAGAGCCAGAATACTTCAGGCAGGATACCTGGGCATCTGGCCCCTGGTGAAATCGCGCCGACCTCCAAACAGCAATTAATATATTCAGCGAGGCTGTAAAAACTGCTTTAGGCAAAGGCGCACCTAAATGGCATCGGTTTACGGCAGTACTGCAGGGTAACTTGCCCTTTGCAGAATATGCGGACGGAAAATATGAAGCTTTTGAAACACATAGTGGTTTCCCTAATCCAAATAGGAATGTGGCTGTCTTCACCCAACAGCTACTAGCGGATGCCGGCCCACATATTCAAAAGGTACTAGCGATCGATATACACCCCGGTAATTCCTTTACTGATATTGTGGCTTGGGCTTCTCAATTAGAAGAAGAGACACGTGAAAATGCCTCAAGTCCACATCCTATCGCCGCTGTGCATGACTATCCGCCTGACAGAGGAGTGACAACTTTCCCATCCTGTGTGCGCCAAATGTTATCATCATGAAGGGTGATGACCTACCGTTCTTTCTATGGTCAGCTGTTAAACAAGGTCACATGACGGCTGTTCTTACCCAGCCCCATGGAGGTGTGCAACGCCCTGTTGCATATTATTCTTTTTCTTTCTTGCATATTATTCTTTTTATTCTCGCCTGGATTCTGGCTTCTGGCCTTTCCCCTTGTTTACAGGAAGTGCAGGCTGCCCCTACAGCAGTGACAGTCTCCGCCCCTGGTTTCAGGGGCTCCACTCTCTGTCAATGTCTCACACGCTGTGCATAACATACTGACCCAAGGCCGTTTCTCCCGTGTTTCAGCAGCTAGATGGACTCGGTGGGAAGCCATATTGTTTGCTCCACTCATCACAGTCATCCACTCCCCAGCTGTGAACCCAGCCAATCTTTTACCTGTGGAGGGTGACGGGGAACCACGAGTGCCAACTGGCTCCTGATTTCTTAACATATTATTCTTCTAGCCTGGATTCTGTAGCTTCTGGCCTTTCCCCTTGTTTACAGGAAGTGCAGGCTGCCGCTACGGCAGTGACAGTCTCCGCCCCACTGGTTTCAGGGGCTCCACTCTCTGTCAATGTCTCACACGCTGTGCATAACATACTGTACATATTGTAGCCCTCACGCAAGCTTGTGATTTAGGTTCTGGGAAACGACTTACTGTATACACTGATTCCAGGTATGCTTTTGGTGTTGTCCACGATTTCATGGTTAACTGGTCATCTCAGGGTTTCCTGTCTTCATCAGGTACCCTGATAAAAAATGGGGGGGTTGTTCAGAACCTCATAACTACCTCTAAATTACCAGACAAACTAGCGGTTGTGAAAGTCAAAGCACACACAAAAGGACAAGATGCAATCAGCTTGGGTAATCACTGGGCGGATGAAGCTGCCAAAGCAGCAGCTTTAAATTAGTCACTATCCACCTATAAAATTGCAACTATTGAGATGTCGGGCCCGACTGAATTGGACATTGCTAGATTACAGAATTACTGTACAAGAGCAGAAAAGTGGACTCGAAAATGCATGCACCCTTCATGATGATAACATTTGGCGCACACAGGATGGGAAAGTTGTCACTCCTCTGTGCATCCTTTCACTGCGATGTGAAGTCTACCATGGTGTCGCACACAATGGTGAAAGAACTTTGTTTTACTAACACATGGGCTTGCCCATGATTTACTTCATCCTAATACTGCCTCACAAATTCTCCATTCGCAGAGTGCAGGCCCCCTTGTTATTCCTAGAATAACTAAAAGTACCATAGGCCTTTTCTCATCGTGCTCATTTCCTGTGGAACAATTTGCCTGCAGATATTCAGGGTGCAGACATTATCACCTTAATTAAAGCTAGACTAAAAACATATCTCTTTACTCTCTCCTATAGTTGAGGGGCAGGAGTGGGTGGCTGGCATAAGCTATAGAGTCTCTGGTGGACTTAGTGGTCAGTGCTGTCAGTGGATCATTGTTGGTAGTGCTGTGCTGTGCAGAACCAGCCATGGTGGTGACTATATCAAGCCTGCCCTCATGGCTGTGTTGGCCACTACCTCTGTTGCTCTTAGCTATGCTGCCATAGCCTTATTCTGCCAGGGGTCTCCTTATCTCACGCAGGCACCTCTCTCTCTCCTGCTGTGATTGACCAATTACCATCTGAACCGCCCTTACAATGTTACTTTCCTCTTCTCCCCGCTCTGGGCACCTGCCCGGAGCTCTAGCTCAACTTTTCCTGAGCACCCGCTCCTGGCCCGGAGCTCCAGCCCAAGACCAGCTGTGCAAGACCAGCTGTGCACTTCCCTCTTGCCACTGCTGATTTAGCTGTAGCACCAAGCCTGTCCCCTTGCCTGAGAGTGCCACCCATTGGTGTTCCTGCCATCCCTCTACCTTATGTCTACTTCTACTTTTAATCTGACATTTGTATACTTTTATTCATCTTTTTGTATTTAAAACCATTCTTTCAACAAACCTGTGACATCCAGCGGCAGATGGGTTCCCCTACTGAGTCAGGTTCTGCTCAAGGTTTCTTCCTGTTAGCCAGTTTTTTCTTGCCATTGTTGCCCTTGGCATACTCTTGGGGACCGGTTTCTCTGTAAAGCTGCTTTGTGACAAAGACCCTTTGTTAAAAGTGCTATACAAAGAAAAATTGATTGACGTTAATGTCCAATATTTCCGTGATTATAGCTACAGTAACATGATAACACTGTGTAATGATGGCGACACGACAAGAAAATAACTCCCAGTTCATCAATACAACTCAGCAGTGTTCTTGTCACTGATGCACAAACTCCAACATGGGCCCCACCCCGGGCCCAGGAGCAATCTCACTGCCAGTCCTGCTCTTAGGTACACCCATACAGGTAGTACTGAGAGAATGAATAGAATGGAACAAAGCTCTATTTTCTCAGAATATCAGCTTGTTTATGTGAAACGCATGGGGGGAGCCCTTCTGGCTTTGGTAATGGTTCTGCTGTGTGTGGGTGGCACTCCTGGATGTCCGGTACAGCAGTGAAAGCTGCGCTCCTGTGGAGAATGCCTCTCGGGAGGATCTGAATGTTTCGGTTAAGCCACCTACTGCTACTGTTTCAGACGAGTAGACTCGTGTGGCTGACTCACAGCACCCCGTCTGTCTCTTTCTCTTTCTCATGCACAAATGCAAAAACCCACACATACGCGCGCACACACACACACACACACACACACACACACACACACTAGACAGTGACACTTGTGACTTTACCAAGTGATAGTCCCAGTATTTTAAAATTCATTCTGCTTAATAGCGGTATTTACGAGCATCAGCCTTTTCATTCATTTTCTGTTCTGTTTAATTAATAATTAATTAAATGTGTTCATTTTTCATTACTGCCTAAATTTCCTAACACAGTCTCTGTTGATATTTTGCTGGCCAAAATGTCCTTACTCGAAGGCGTATGCATTACAATGTTTATGGCTTAGCTAGTGCCCTTCTGCAGGCTAATACAAAATGCCATTCTTTTGCATCTCAAATCTGTAGTGGCTTTACAGTCAGATTTTTCAGAGAAAGTGAAGCACCTCCCATAAGGGTGCAATAACTGTGTCACACACAGCATTGAAACCTACTGTATGGTGTTCAGGTTCACACATCAGGCTCCCTCTCAGGAACTACTCTGCACCTGAGAAGCCCCACTGGTTTTAAACTGCATGTTCTTTGTGAGCATTACTTTTCTGAACAAGGTATGTGGCACAACTCACCCACTGCTTTTAATTAAGAGTTTGTTTAAATTCAGGGCATAATATACATTATGTAGTATTCGGATCTGCCCTTTTCTCTCTGTACTTGCACTTTGTTTTTATGTTGTGCCAAATTCCAGGTGGTTTCCAATTGTTTTGCAATTTAACAATTGTCTCAGTCGATGACTTGCTAATCATTTAATCAATGGTAATGATAGCATTAGCTGTGCATTTTATGCTCAGAGATTTTATCACATCTTCAGCAGGGCTAACCATTTTGATTGCTTCTTGATTATTCATTATATCACTTCAATTGAAAATGGCAGCTTTGACGTAAGAAAGTGATCATCTCAATTGTGAGCCAGTCTGTAGTGCTAATAAGCGAATGTAGCGATGCAATTATACAACTCTATTGACAGCTGGTGGCTGGCGGTCTGTACAGCAGCTGGATCACCACGCGCGATACTGCACTCTCATCATAAACTTCCAGAAAAGGCTTCTATGGATTATCTCTGTAGAGGAACCCTTTTTAGTCCTTAATGAATCATCTATCATAGGGGTGAAGGGTGAAGGGGTGAACCTATTTTGCTTGACAAAGAACCCTTGAACTAGATAGGGTTTTTGTGTGTCCCGAGAGGAAGGCTTGCCTACTTCATAGATAACATTCAATATTACGGGCTAATGTATGTGATGGTGCTTGATTTTACTTCTGGTAAATTCATCTCTGGGCACTGAAAGTCCTAGATCCTTTTAGTACAGGTATTTTGCGATGTACTCTTGCTTTAGTAAACAAGGTAGAAAGCAGGAAATGGCAAGACCTGTTTTTAGAGTATTCAACATACATTAACTGAGAGACCCCCCCCCCCCCCCCCCACACACACACACACACACACACACACACACACACACACACACTGAAATACAATTGAACGTCTTCATCTATGCTCAAATTGCTCGATACATCAATAACATGCCCTCTGAGGAAATGTAGGTCTGACAGACAGACAGCAGCTCTGTGAACAAGCCGTCTCAAAGAACTATGTGTCACCTGTCTAATCCCGTCTATGAGCAGAATGTGCTGCGTTGGAATCCTCTTCTGTTTCTTCATTTCTTTGTTTTTCGTCAATTACCACAAGTGATGGGATTCCTCAAAGTCAGTACTTCAGAAGTATGGAAATGTGTGGTTACAAGGACACACATTTCATATATGAAGAACGACCATGTTATCTTTACATTTACATTCAATAGGTTGTATCCATATTTAACAAAGAATATACAAAAGGAATTTTAACATCTGCATCTCCATTGTGAGTGACTGAGGGATTTGTTAGTTTGTTTGAATGGTAGAATATGTAGTTTAGGCCTTTATTCAAAATATACAGTTTTGTGCAGAAGTCTTAGGCACCTGTATAACATTCTGTACAGATAAGATTCTTAAAAAATAAAAAAAATTCAATAAATGTACTATACATTTTATATTACATTACATTTTAGTCATTTGGCAGAATAGTGAATCAAATCAATATTTTTTGTGACCACCCTTCGGTGTTAAAACTGCATCACTTTGCTGAGATATAGAACTGCAGGAGAGCGTTGGCTAAGACAATCAGCAGGGAGGTTGTTCCAAGCATGTTGGAGAACTTGCCACAGTTCTTCTACAGACTTTGGTTGGTTCCTTGCTTCTGATCTCAGAGAGCCTTGATCAAGTTTTTATGTAAAAAGTAGGCAATTGCTTACCACAGGCATTAACATAGTAATATGTTACTTTTTAAAATGAAATACAAAAATGTCTTTAAAATTAAATCTTTTGGAAAATGGATATTTGGAAATCTCAAATATGTTCTTTTATACTAACACACACACAAAAATAAACATATATATAATAAAATCTAGCGCGCCTAAGACTTCTGCACAGTACTGTATGTACACGTATATTTCTTTGAAAGGGTATTCTTTTAAATCCCTTCTTTCAAAAACTCCAAGTAGAACACACATGTAATTGAAATGCTAGAGAGGGCACGTCACCCTGCCA
Organism: Conger conger; assembly: GCF_963514075.1. NCBI lineage: Eukaryota > Metazoa > Chordata > Actinopteri > Anguilliformes > Congridae > Conger > Conger conger. Next base: position 53,935,971 of record NC_083768.1, on the reverse strand, counting down.
CATCAACCTTCATAACACTGCAACGCTGTCTTCAGTGCACACGCGTTGCCTTTTTTCCAGGCTTTGCAAACATTGTTCAGTTTTTTCCACCTTCATGTGCATCTTCTTACTGACTGATTAAGTTTTTTTAAATTAACTTCCTTATGAGTTAGGTGCTACACAATTAAGAGCTGAGATTAGATCACACAGTTCACAAGTAATAAATCATCAGGTCACACCACCCACAGCTCCACTGAGATAATATTACAGTTATCACTGTACTGTTTCTTCCATTTTAAATTTCATGTGTTCACAAGCAGAGAACACAGATTCTGTTAGAACTGCTAAAGTATAAACACTTTTTTTTAATCTTTCAGGGAAAGATTTCTCATCACCTCTTTATTTACTGTGGTTTTGTGTTTCATTTGGCGCTCTCCCCCTCGTGAGATCTGTCAGACAGCAGCAAATTTGCATATATTTTCTGGTTTTTCCACAGTAACCACTTGTTGTTCACACAGCCACCACCAGGTGCCAAATGTGACGGCATTCCTAATTGGTTGCTGAATTAAACATGCATGTTATATATAACCTGTGTTGCATCATATGAACCGAGTGTTCAAGTCCAGCTTCAAGAGTGGCCACTCCACTGAGACCACCCTACTCGCGGTCACTGAGGCACTCCACCCTGCTAAAGCCAAATCCCTCTCCTCTGTCCTCATCTTCCTTGACCTGTCGGCAGCCTTCGATACAGTCAAACATGAGATTCTGCTCTCATCGCTGACTGGGATGGGTGTCACAGGATCTGCACTCACTCGCAGGGCTCAGTTCTCGGTCCTCTCCTCTTCTCTCTATACACCATGTCTCTTGGTTCTGTTATCTCTTCCCATGGCTTTTCTTACCATTCTTATGCCAATGACACTCAACTCTTTCTTTCCTTCCCCCCCTAATACCCAGGTCACCACACAGATATCTGCCTGCTTGGCTGATATCTCTGCGTAGATGACTTCCCTCCACCTGAAGCTTAACCTGGCCAAGACTGAGCTTCTCTACATCCCTACTAAGTCCTTTCTGACAATCGACCTCTCACTGATTGTTGAGGATTTTGTAGTATCCTCCTCCCATATGGCCAAGAATCTTAGGGTGACTCTTGATAACCTCCTCACCCTTGCTCCACATGTATCCTCCACTGCCAGAACCTGCAGGTTCTTCCTCTACAATATACGCTATATCCGTCATCTCCTGATGGAGAAAGCCACCCAGCCCCAAGTCCAGGTGCTCGTCATTTCCCGCCTGGATTGCTGCAACTCCCTCCTAGCTGGTCTCCCAGCTTGTGCCATCAAGCCCCCCCCAGGTCGGCTCATGTCACCCCACTCCTCATTGGCCTTCACTGGCTTCCTATTGCCGCACGCATCTGCTTCAAGGCCCTAGTGTTGGCATTTCAGGCTATTGAGGGGACTGCCCCAGTTTACATACAATCCTTAATCACTCCCTACTCCTCAGCAAGACCACTCTGATCTGCGCTCCCTCTTGTCTAACCCAAAAGAAAATGTCAAAAAAAATTGCATTTACGATGACTGTATTTTTCTTTAGAATAGCCCTTCATGTGTATTTTACTACTTATGGATTTGATGTTTTAACCTGTGGAAAAACCTATGCACTTGTAAATCGCTTTGGATTAAAAGCTTCTGCCAAATGACTAAAATGTAAAATGTAAAATGTAAGTCTGGGGACTGTGGTGGCCAACCAAAACCTTAATCTGTCTTTCCTGGTACTTCATTGTTGATTTCAACGTATGCTTTGGATCATTGTCTTGCTGGAATACCCAACCTCTCTTCAACTTTAATGTCTGGACTGACCTTCGAACGTTAGCCTCTAGAATTTCTTGATATTTGGTGGAATCTTCCACTCGCACAATATTTCCTGTGCCCCCATCTGCCACGCAACCCCAAAGCATAATGGATCCACCTCCAAGCTCACCCTTTTTTCTCCAAACATACCTTCTTTGGTGGTGGCCAAAAAGTAAAATTTTGGTTTTGTCAGCGCAAAGCGCATTATTCCAAAAAGGCATCAGTCTTCTCAATGCTTCAGATGCTTAATTTTGTGTCAAGTTTGCAGGAAAGGCTTCTTTCTTGTAACTCTGCATGTAGGTCTTTGTTGTTTAATGTACATTGTATATTGTTGTCCTGTGTACAGCTAGACCTGTGTCTGCAGCTCTTTTGCAGTGATCTGAGGGTTCTTCTGAAAATTTCTCACCAAGTCTCGGCCCATTCTATTTGAAATCTTTCTTGGTCTTCCACACCTTGCCTTGACTTCAACTGTTCGATTTATCTTCCATTTTCTCATATTGTAAAAAATAAAAATAAAAAGCAATCTTGTTTAACTCTATACCATTTTGAGTGTAGGTTTGCTTTCGATTGCATACAGATTCATTATAACAGACATTTAAACCAGGGGTGCCCAAATTTCTGCACCCCACTGTACACTCTCTGAAGTGGCATACCTTTGAGTAATTGAGTAAAAGTGAGAATGTTATGATTGTCTCAGTTCTCCCATAATATGTGGGGTGATTCCTGCCTTTAAGATCCTCATTCGGAAACAAGACCTGCTTGTGGAAGGTGATCGTTCTGATGGAAGACGTGCTTGCGGAATGCGGGCTGCTCCTGGAACATGCACACAATGGAATGAGGCTGGAAAGGCTTCTTTCTAGTAACTCTGCCATGTAGGTCTTGCTCTCTGATTGAAGGAGGTTCTTTTATGCTGTTCCCCTGACATTCCTTTTCACTGCTGAGCTCGCTTTAGAACAACAGCTATCTCTCCCGATATGGTATGTGTTTACCAAAGAATCGTATATATTTAAAATGTTTCTCACCCTGTGCTTTATCATCATCATGTCAAGCATCGATCTTGAGCAAAGCCTGCAGCTAAACACAATTTCCTAGGAGACACCCAGCTATCTCCTCAAGGGCCGCCACTGTAGGTCCTCTTCCCTCTCGATGCAGCTCCAGGTCGGCAGCTAGACAACATGTCTCCCTCCAAGAAAAAAAATCTCTCCGCCATAAACAGCCGCGGCATTCAAGCTCCCCTGGATCATTTGCTCAAAGAGCTTTCCAGTTTCAGAGAGCATATTTCCTGTCCGCCAGAGATTATATCTTCCCCTACAGCCACTTGGCGGAAAGCCTGGGGTTCCAGTTCTACAGCACCAGCCTCCAAACAGCCTAGGGTCCAATCTGCCACTGACTTCCAACAACAGCAAATGGCCAGCAACCCGGTCCTGTCCACTTTAGTCCAAGGATTGCTTCAGATATGAATGCTAGGATCCAAGCTAGGAGTCCCAGCATCTTCCTACGGCAACCCTCTCCATACTACCCGACAAAGCAGAGCCGTCTGCAAGATTCTCCGGTACTCCAGCCCCCAACCACCCATCAACAAGGCCTTCCTGCCCAGGAGAGCGGTCACCACTGTAGTCTGGCTGTGGTAATATTCTGGAAAGCAATGCCTCTTCATAGATCCCTGCTCCCCTTCAATTGACAATGTTTCAAAGCATTAATATCCTCATTCACTTAGAACCTTTTTCACTCTTCTATGTTACTGTAGACCACAACAATGTATTAAATCAGTAGCGAAAGGCTCTTGGAGTAATACATTTATTTCACTATAAGGCTTATTTTTGGTTGCTTCGATATCCTTTCTAAAGCACCAGGCTGGATTATAATAAACTAAAATCTGAAATGATTTTGATACTGTTTCAGTGTTGAACGCTATGTTTTCTCCCAATCGTGTACAACGTTTACAACAGGCCTTGAGGTATGTTTGCTCCCATTTCATGGGTGTCAGCCAGTCTGCCTATGGTTTGCAACAGGATGTTCAACCCGCCTCTGTTTCTGTTTAAATAAATGTTTTGCTCTCTCCATTTCGAGGGGCAGCACCTCTTTGCTGGTCTATGTTGAGGCAGCGCCTCTACTCGTGGGCTGAATGTGGTGCAGATCTTTGGACTCACACATTAAAAGAAACATTTATAAACTCGGTGTCCCTCTTTCAGAAGAAACTCACTGTCTAGAATTCTTAGGTATTACTCTAGACTCTAGAAAAATATGCCTCCCGATAAACTAGCTTGCATCAGAGAATACACCAGTCACTTCTCTCAAATGCAATCAGACATTAAAGGAGAGTTACTCACTCTGATATGGCATCTAAATTTCGCTATCCATTATTCCTGTTCTTTTAATTCCAGGTTACTTGACCTCTCTAAATCCGCAGAGAGTCTACACCATTAATCCTTCTAGATGAGGGATGATTTAAAGATTCTGGTCGTACTTGTTAAATAAGTTAAATGGAATTTCCTTTTTCTATAACGATTGCATAGAAACGTCAGTAAAAATGTTTACTGATGCAGCCCCCTCAACTGATTTCGGCGGTATCAGCAATATCTGGCCAATATTAAAGCCTCAGCATTGCTTGAATTATAATCTACAGTCGTAGCTTCCATTCTTTGGAGTAAGCAATGGTCCAGGAAGAAATCATGATTTGTGACAATGAATCTACCCTTAACATAATCAATAAAGGTTGCTCTTCAATCCCTTTCATGAACATGAAATTGGGAATTTCACAATCCAGGTAGCGCATATTCTTGGCCTAGATTAAAAAAAAGAAAAAAAAAAGAAAAAATTGCTAACTGTACGTCTTGATTAAAATTTCAGAAGAAAAAGGAGAGAGAGTAGGAAAAAAAGCCCAGATGCTGCTCCAATAGGTCTATCCTGCCCCACTTTCAGCCTAACAGTGCTAGATTAGATGATAATCTGCAATGGCTGCTGGTCTCTCTCTCTCCATTGCTTTAGGGTTTGTTTGTTTGCTGAACCACCACCAGGTGGCAAATGTGAGCACTGGTAATACCCAGCTCTCATGAGCCCACCCTTGCTGGCACGATGGATTTCACTTTCTCCACAGCAACAGATAAGAACAAGAGACTTTTGTAGCGCATGTTATTGATCCTGCTCTGGTAAGCAGTGCCGTTCATAAGCCTTGGCTATTGGGCTATAACTCTGGGTATTTTTTATTTTATTTTATTTTTTATTATCCACGGGTCTCTTTTCAATGCCCAATTATTATGCAATAAATTATCATTATTGAGAATGCTAAATATAATGTTTTGACCATCAGTCAGCCCAGGTCGGCTCATGTCACCCCACTCCTCATTGGCCTCCATTGCTGCATGCATCTGCTTCAAGGCGCTAGTGTTGGCATTCCAGACTATTCTGTCTCTCAGTTTGTTGCGTAGTTTGTGGAGGAACACTGCCATCTAGTGGCGCATACATGCATCAGCGTTATGCTTAAGTAAGTTCGGGAAGTGTTTTTGTTATCAAGTTCTCAGTATAGTGAAGACGGTGAAAATTCTGTGTCTTCGGTGATACGTACTGTGTTTTGACACGAGACAGTCCGTAAGTGTTAAGTCATCTAACATTAAGGATGAAGCTTTAGACATTTATTATTTGTAGTCTTACATGATAGCTTGAATGTTAGCAATGTTTTAGGTTAAGGCGACAGCCACATATTTAGCAATGCTAAGCGATGACTAGCTTCGGTTGGGGCATAGAAAATGCTGGAATTACTAGTAAACTTGGAGTATATGATTTAGAAATATGCCAATGTTTAAGCACAAAATGATGCTTGTTTATTGAAAACATATCTTTTTTTTGTATTTTCAGTTTTACAAATTGTGGTTCAGTAAACACTACGAAACCCATCTCCAGTGTCTTGAGAAGTTGCCACTTTGTTTAGCTCGCTGTCTAGGCTGTGTAGAGCCACATAGCTGAGGGCAGAAGAGTAAAAAGACTTGCCATACGTCAAGTGCCTCGCCGAGGACCTCTTCTCCAAAATGCCCGGCAAGGATAAATCACCTCCCTTTTCTCAGCTGGAAGTCAGGTCAGATTGTGGATCAGCCAGATCAAATCAGTCAAGCGCTAGCCTAGCTGCAGCACAAGCACGGGCTGCAGCTGAAGCCGCCCGCACCAAGGCTGAGTTTGCCAAACACCAAATTGACATGGAGGTCGAGAAGGCACAGATAGAAGTGCGGCTTAATGCTCTGAAACAAGAGGGAGAAGCCGAAGCTGCCCACGCTGCGGCAATAGTCCTCGAGGCGGCAGCTGAAAGCGAAGCTGCCCACGCTGCGGCAATAGTCCTCGAGGAGGCAGCTGAAAGCCCAAATAAACACACCGAAGTAACCGGCCTCGGTATCCCTGTTACCACACCTGCGCCACTTAAACACGTTGAGCAATATATCAAAACCCACTTCAACAATGACTCTGAATTTAAAAGGGACCGTGAAGTGTCTCCATCAAAGTACCATGATATACATGAGCTGGATTATCGTATGCCACATGCAACTGGGAACACACCTGGGTGGACTGCCACCACTAGATGTTCACCTGAGAATGCCGCAGCGTCTGGAAGCACACCCGGGTGTGCCGCGGCTACCGGATTTACACCAGGGTATGCAGCAGCCACAGGATACATCCCGGGGTGTTTCGCAGAGACTCCAGGTAGATGGCAGCCTAGTTATGCCTCACCTGTTTTCAACAGAGCAGACTTTGAAACAGACAACAAACGTATCCGAGATAGATCAAGCCCCAGGCCAACTGAAATGTCAGAACTCGCTGCTTACCTTACACGCCGTGACCTTCTGACCACGGCGTTCAAGGTGTTCGACAACAAGCCAGAGACCTACATCGCTTGGAAGTCTATGTTTCACAATGGCATTGAAGGACTGAACTTAAAGGCAAGCGAGGAGCTTGATTTACTCACAAAATGGCTCGAAGGGGAATCTCTTCAGCATGCTCTGAGGATCAGAGCAGTCCACGTGAATGATCCAGAGACAGGTCTTAGGCGTTTGTGGCAAAGATTGGACAAAAATTACAGCTCATCAGAAGTCATTGAAGCATCTCTGTTCAAGCGTCTGGAGGTTTTTCCCCAGGTCTCTCGTAAAGACAACCATCTGTTACAAGAGCTAGCAGATCTTCTTCTTGAACTACAAGCAGCAAAGAATGAAGGTTATCTGCCAGGCCTCAGTTTCTTGGACACATCAAGAGGAATAAACCCCATTGTGGAAAAGCTCCCAGATGATCTCCAAGAGGCATGGATCAAGCAAGGAACAAGATATAAGAGAGAACACAATGCCTTTTACCCGCCTTTTTCTTACTTTGTAGAGTTTGTAAATAGTCATGCAGAAATGAAGACCTGATCCCAGCTTCACATTACAAAACAATAACACTCTGTTCCTCAAAGCAGAAAAGGCACCTCCGCAAACCAAAGCCTGAGTTCCTTTCACAGCAGACAAAACACAGGTAGAGATACCCAACAAGGCTGATTTGCCGCCACCTGGTCCAGACAAGCAGTGTCCCATTCATCTGAAGCCACATTCACTTGCTAAATGTAGAGGTTTTAGAATGAAGACATTAGATGAGAGAAAAAGTTTGCTTAAAGAACACTCAATCTGTTACAAGTGCTGTATGTCTACAGATCATAGGGCCAGAGACTGTAAAGCAGTGATTCACTGTTCAGAGTGCAACAGCAATAGTCATGTTTCAGCATTGCATGCTGGCCCACCGCCATGGGTGCTGAAAGAGTTTGACCCACAACCACCATGGACAGCAAAAGAGCCCAACACACCTACAGAGGGTCACGGCGGGGAGCAGGAACACCCACATTCCACTGTCACCACATCCAGTTGCACAGAGGTATGTGGTAAAGGACACCAAGGGAAGTCATGTTCTAAGATTTGCCTGGTCAACGTGTACCCTACTGCACACCCTGAAAAGAAGAGGAAAATGTATGCAATGTTAGATGACCAAAGTAATGTGTCATTAGCACGATCTAGCTTCTTTGACATGTTTGGTGTTCAAGGTGAAACCTTGCCCTACACAATGCAGACATATTCTGGTGTAACAAACACCAGCGGAAGGAGAGCTAGCAGCTTCATCATTGAAAGAATGGATGGAAATGTGTCAATATCATTACCAGTGCTCACTGAATGCAACCAGATTCCTGACAATAGGAGGGAGATCCCGACTCCAGAGGCTGCGGCCCACCACCCTCATCTTCAACCCATCGCATCTCAGATACCCCCACTAGATCCTTCCTCAGAGATTCTCCTCCTCCTTGGTAGGGACATCATTCGAGCTCACAAGGCGCGTAATCAGCTCAACGGCCCACACGATGCACCTTATGCTCAATGCCTTGATTTGGGGTGGGTGATCATAGGGGATGTTTGCCTCACAGGAGCTCATAAACCTACTGTGAACTCTTTCAAGACAAGCATACTTGAGAGTGGACGACCCAGTTTTTTCACCCCCTGTGAGAACAGAATTGTTATCAAGGAGAGGCTCACAGACACCTGCCCCCTCATTGAAAATACACTGACTAAAGGTGATGTAGGCACACTTATCTTCAAGCAAACAGTTGACGATGAAAGGTTAGCACTCTCTGTTTATGAACATCATGCATGAAGGATTCTACAAAGATGAGGCAAACAACTAGGTAGCCCCACTTCCTTTTCATTCTCCACGACAACGCCTACCCAGCAATAAAGACCAAGCCCTCCATCGCCTCATGTCACTTCGGCGAACATTGAAAAAGAAGACTGAAATGAACAACCACTACGTGGAGTTTATGGAGAAGATGTTCAGCAAAGGGCATGCAGAAAAAGCCCCTCCTGTTAAAACCGGACAAGAGTGTTGGTATCTCCCCAGCTTTGGCATTTACCATCCTCAAAAGCCAGGGAAAATCAGGATAGTCTTTGACTCAAGTGCTCAATGCAACAATGTATCCCTCAATGATGTGCTACTCAAAGGCCCAGATCTGAACAACACCCTTGTAGGTGTGCTCGTCTGTTTCAGACTTGAGCCTTATGCAGTGATGGCAGATGTAGAACAAATGTTCCACAATTTTGTTGTCAAAAAAGATCACCGTGATTACCTGCGTTTTTTGTGGTTTCAGAACCATGACCTAGATGGAGAAATTGCAGAGTTCCGAATGAGGGTCCATGTATTTGGAAATTGCCCATCACCATCAATTGCTATCTATGGGCTGAAAAGGACAGCCATTGAATGCGAAAAGGAGTACGGAAGGGACGCAAGGCTATTCATAGAACGCCACTTTTATGTGGATGATGGATTGAAATCATTCTCTACTGAGACTGAAGCCACTGATGTGCTGCTCAGAAAATGCTAGCACAAGCAAACATATGCCTGCACAAGATATCATCCAATAGCCCAACCATCACAGACGCCTTCCCAGATGAAGACCTTGCTTCCTGCCCACAGGACCTCGAACTTGGGCAAAGTTCCCCACCTATGCAGCGTAGTTTAGGATTGGGATGGGATCTCTCTGCAGACCTGTTTATGTTCCAGGTGGCAATCAGTGAAAAGCCATTCACAAAACGTGGTGTGCTGCCAGTTATTAACAGCCTATATGACCCCCTTGGCTTTGCAGTGCCTGTCAGCATTGAAGGTCGTGCTATTCTGAGAGATATCTCTTCTGATACTTGTGATTGGGATGCTCAGCTGCCAAAAGGAAAACAGGACTCGTGGGAAAAGTGGAAGAACTCTCTGAAACACTTACAACAGTTGAACATCCCAAGAATGTACACCACAATTCCCTCATCAGCAGCACAGAGAAAAGAGATCATCATTTTCTGTGATGCATCTACTAAGGCTGTGGGCGCTGTAGCCTACTTGAAACTAACAGATGCAGAGGGCCACAGTGAAGTAGGCTTCCTCTTTGGAAAAGCAAGGCTTGCTCCAAAACCAGACATCACCATTCCGAGACTGGAGCTCTGCGCAGCAGTTCTGGCTGTGGAAGTAGCGGAATTGGTTCAAGAAGAGCTGGATATGGAGGTGGATGATGTGTATTTTCTTTACAGACTCAAAAGTGGTACTGGGCTACATTTTTAATGAGAAGAGACGGTTTTATGTTTACGTTCATAACAGAGTAGAACGTATCAGGCGATCTACACGAACACGTCAGTGGCATTACGTACCCACTCATCTAGATCCAGCTGATCATGCCACAAGGGCACTTCCTGCCGAGCAGCTGTCATCCTCCACATGGCTGAGTGGACCAGCTTTCCTCACTAACTCCAAACAAAGTCGAATGCAGGAGATGCCATTCAACCTCGTTGACCCGGAGACAGACTTAGAACTGCGGCCAGACGTCGTGACCTGCTCCACCATTGTGTCAGGAGGTCATTTAGGAAGTGCAAGATTTGAGAGATTTTCCAGCTGGAATCTCCTGCTTAGGGCAATTGCTAGGCTGCAACACATAGTTAAGTCTTCCAAACACAGACCCGAGAGCATGTGTCAAGGCTGGCATGAATGCAGTTTGCACCTTGGTGAGGCTCAGCTTCACCGGGCCAGAGCCATAGTCATCCACATTGTTCAGAGAGAGGCCTTTGCCGATGATTTGAAACACCTGGACCGAGGTGAGGCTGTAAAACAATCTAGCCCTCTCAACAACATTCGTGGACACAAGTGGACTTCTCAGAGTGGGAGGTCGACTGAAAAGAGCACAGTGGACCTCAGAAGAAACGCATCCACTTCTCATCCCAGGGAGACATCATGTGACTGAGCTGATTGTCAGGCACTTCCATGATAAGGTGTATCACCAGGGTACATTACATTACATTATTGGCATTTGGCAGACGCTCTTATCCAGAGCGACGTACAACAAAGGTAGACATTTCACTGAAGGGGCTGTCAGAGCCGCTGGATTTTTGATAGTAGGAGGAAAGAGAGCCTAAGCAGTACGATTTTCAATTGTGTCACATGTCGCTGACTGAGAGGCAAACAACAAGAACAGATCATGGCTGACTTACCAGAGGACAGACTATGCACGGACCCTCCATTCACATCTGTGGGCCTAGATGTGTTTGGCCCGTGGCCTGTCTCAGTAAGGAAAACAAGGGGAGGTCAAGCAGAGGCCAAGAGGTGGGCAGTGATTTTCACTTGTATGAGCATACGTGCCATACATATTGAAATCATTGAATCAATGGACACATCATCATTTATCAACGCCCTGCGCCGCTTCTTTGCTATCAGAGGTGCCGCAAAACTTCTCAGATCTGATTGCGGAACCAACTTTGTGAGTGCTTGCAAAGAGCTACAGATTGACAAGAAAGGATGCCACAATAAGAACATTCAAACCTACCTTGAGAACAGTGGTTGCCAGTGGCAGTTTAATCCTCCTCATGCTTCGCACATGGCCGGATCCTGGGAATGGATGATTGGAGTGTCCCGTCGAATTCTGGATGCAATGCTTCTGCAGCACGGCAATGCCAAGCTAACTCATGAGGTGCTGGTAACATTCATGGCTGAAGTGACTGCAATAGTGAATGCACGGCCGCTCACAACAGTTTCCACAGACCCACAACACCCTGTGATTCTGACCCCTACAATGTTGCTCACACAAAAGCATGGCACACCGCCAGTGCCACCAGGTCAATTTGAAAGTCGTGACCTTTTCAGGACACAGTGGCGGCCTGTGCAGTACTTGGCCAATGTATTCTGGGGACGCTGGAGGAAAGAATACATTAGTGGGCTACAAGATCGACGGAAATAGTAGACCGCAAGACCAAACCTGCATGAGGGAGACGTGGTTTTGCTGAGGGAGGGACAGGAAAAAAGGAACAACTGGCCAGTCGGCATCATCAACCAAACTTTTCCCAGTGAGGACGGCAGAGTGAGGAAGGTCGAGGTAAAGGTCAGTCGGAAGGGTGAACAGAGACTTTACTTGCGCCCTATAAGCGAAGTCATCCTTTTAGTATCAAAGGACACTCACTGAGAGACTGTGAACTCATTTTTATTTTATTTTTGGTTATATACAAGGTTTGGGGTTGACATCCTTAAGATGTCAGGCGGGGAGTATTCTGTCTCTCGGTTTGTTGCGTAGTTTGTGGAGGAACACTGCCATCTAGGTGGCGCAAACATGCATCAGCGTTATGCTTAAGTAAGTTCGAGAAGTGTTTTTGTTATCAAGTTCTCAGTATAGTGAAGACGGTGAAAATTCTGTGTCTTCGGTGATACGTACTGTGTTTTGACACGAGACAGTCTGTAAGTGTTAAGTCATCTAACATTAAGGATAAAGCTTTAGACATTTATTATTTGTAGTCTTACATGATAGCTTGAATGTTAGCAATGTTTTAGGTTAAGGCGACAGCCACATATTTAGCAATGCTAAGCGATGACTAGCTTCGGTTGGGGCATAGAAAATGCTGGAATTACTAGTAAACTTGGAGTATATGATTTAGAAATATGCCATTGTTTAAGCACAAAATGATGCTTGTTTATTGAAAACATATCTTTTTTTTGTATTTTCAGTTTTACAAATTGTGGTTCAGTAAACACTACGAAACCCATCTCCAGTGTCTTGAGAAGTTGCCACTTTGTTTAGCTCGCTGTCTAGGCTGTGTAGAGCCACATAGCTGAGGGCAGAAGACAGACTGCTAAGGGGACTGCCCCACTTTACATCCAATCCTGAATTGCTCCCTACACCCCAGCAAGACCTTTCCTGTCTGTCAGGTCACCTTGTGGTGGCAGAATCCCTCCCCATATTTCGACACAGACTAAAAACACACATTTTCAGACTATACCATAGTCCTCCCTCCTGATTTCCAAGCAGATGTGCGTGATTTATTTTTCTATTGGCATGTCAGCCAACAGGGATAATAAGTGTGTATTTATTGGTTTTACTATTTGCATCAATTTTATATACATACAGACCATGCTACACAAAAAACAAACGTGAACAGGGTGCAAGAAAACTGAAAATGAGTAGACAGGCCGTTACTGCCATGTTTATGCTAAGCTTATTACATACCATCAATTCACATATGTTGTCTCAAATATACTTTTATCCATATTATATCAATATCAATGTAAGGATCAGGGTAATTATTTTCTGTTGGAACCCACAAGAAGCAACACTAACATAACCACTTCAAGAGAAGTTAACTTTTGCTGACATTAAGATAACTACCTTCTGCTCTCCATGGAAGCGTAGAGGAAAGCCATTGCCTGCATGTGCTTCTATACTTTATCTCTTCTTTAAAACAGTTTTTGGGTTGAATTTCCTGTCTTTTTCGGCTTTTGCCAACCATTATGACATTATCTCTCACTTTAAACATAGTTTTTGTGTTGAATGATGGCAACCACTGTTTATATAGAAAGTTTACTTTCTGTGTTATCAGAAAGTAAACCATTTCAAAATCTGCATTTTACAATATTCCACTTGCGTTCTGAATAAACTCATTCACCCTAAATTAAACAAATTTTGCCATAATAACTTGAACTATTAATGACTAATATAATTTCAATTTTTGACCATTTAAAAATAATAGCGAACCGTAAATAGTTTAAGACTGTTACCTATCAAATACATAATGGCCATTACATGTAAACATCACAGCAGCAAGAGGTTCAGTGAAGTAGCCAACCAGCCTTGAACCCCTTGAACCACATTCTTTTCCTGACTGAGTTCGATCCCCCGCCCGGGCTGTGTTGAAGTGTCCCTGAGCAAGACACCTAACCCCCAAATGCTCCTGACGAGGGGCCTTGCATGGCAGCCAATCGCCGTCGGTGTGTGAGTGTGTGTATGAATGGGTGAATGGAGAGGCATCAATTGTACAGCGCTTTGGATAAAGGCACTATATAAATGCCTGCCATTTACCAAATGAAATAGTTGAAGTTACGGTAATTGTCTGGAAGGATTGTGATGGCTGATTTTGCTAAACTTTCAGCTGCTGTTTGGCTTGTGCCATTGCAAGTGGAAGTTTGTTTTAAACCAACTAGTTAGCTGGGTCATTAAGCAAGCACAAAAAGAGAAGAGATGAAAGAGATGCATGTGCTTTACTTTCTATAACTTGCTACCCTAGACCATGTAAATACTATGACACTAACGACAACACATGCTAGATGCCGAAAGCTGTTTGGCTTAGAAACACATTCAGATATTTCCACAGGGCCAGTCTATGTGTATGTGTTTGTGTGGCAGCAATTATTTCCACAGGGTCAATCACAGTTGCTGTAGCTTCTCAAATCAGCACCTTTTAATACAACAAAGTTATCCTCAAAATATCTGCTTGTTTGGAATGCAAGATAAAGTGGCCACTGATATAAAGTAAATATAGTGTGCTACATACACCAATCAGCCGCAACATTAAACACACCTGCTTAAACCAGTTTTTTCATAATTAAAAATGCTTTAAACTGTATAAACTTGTCGATAAACAGTTAATATTTCATTGTATGATATGTGTACATATGTGTAAGCAGATAATCACAAGTGAATTGCATTCAAAAGTGAAGTTTTTAGATGAAAATGGAAATCTAATAAGCTCATTGGGCCGGGGGTGCATTTTGTTATTTAAATATGTTGGTACGTAGTGGTGTTCATGATCACGCCTTAACAGGTGTTCCAGGAATCTAAGAAAAATAAAGACCACCCGCCATATTTAAAAATGCATCCATCTAATCCTACATCAGTTTCACCCTTCTTCCCTCCATTGGAATTACATGGCACTGCTTGTGGTGAAACCTATGTAGGGTTGCGTGAGCATATTACATTTCTTCTTCCCAGCTTGCTGTAGCAGCATTGCCCAAAGTAGAAAGAAAAAGCAAGGATAAAAACAAGAAAGTAAGACTTTCTCTGAAAGTAAGGGTCTGTTGCTTTTCTAATTTATTAACAGTTATGGTTAGGATTTGGGAGCTCCATCACAAGATCATTTCAATAGCGGCTGACTACACAGGTTAGCTAAATATATGTTTGCTAGCTAGCCACGTCACCAACCAACCATACGCTAACTCTACTGTTAAAACTAGTTAACGTTATAGCATGATCAGAGACAGTTACTAGTTAATGAAGGATAAAGTGGCGGGCATCCATCCATTATCTGAACCCGCTTATCCTGATCAGGGTTGCAGGGGGGCTGGAGCCTATCCCAGCGTACATTGGGCGAAAGGCAGGAATACACCCTGGACAGGTCGCCAGTCCATCGCAGGGCACACGCACCATTCACTCACACACTCATGCCTACGGGCAATTTAGACTCTCCAATCGCACAGAGAGGCCCGGCCGACAGGGATTCGAACCCAGGACCTCCTTGCTGTGAGGCGGCAGTGCTACCCACTGCACCATCCGTGCCGTGAAAGAGAATGAACAGAAAGGATGTCATGCCTCATGCCAGGATGTTCGAGCTGTAGATAGCAGCAAATCTCGAGATAACATTACATTAAGGCAATGTCATTTTGTAAGCTTGGCGGTGACAACAAGTCTGCTGTTGTTGGTTTAATGGATATGTTTTACAGGACTTAATAACTTAGCTAGCTAGAAGTTGCCATGATAGCTAAATTGTCCTATTTAACACAGGTTGCTAGCTAACGCAGTTACTTTACCACCAAGCCAATATAGACTAGCTAGCTAAGCATAAAAGCATAGAGGTAGCCAGCTATCCCAACAAGACACACCGACAGACATGATGGCTAGAATAACTACAAACTAACCAGAGATGCTGTTTTTTGTGGTGAAAAGTATGTTACCCATTTATCCAGGGTCAGACATAATGTTCCTTAGATATTTTGCGAAATCAGATCCTAGAGCAGCAGGGCAACAAAAGCCTGAAGTTTAGATAGATAGATAGCTAGGAAAGTAACACATTAGTTGGTGTAAATATATATATATATATATATATATATATATATATATATATATATATATATATATATATATATTTTTTTTTTATATTATGACTAGCTTAATTATAGCTTTGTACAGTTTTATCTCTAGCTACTAGTAATTAACAAGATAGTTAGCTATCAATAGCTAATTTTGGTTGAGCTAACTGCCATCTTGAAAGCGGTCAGAAATAGCCTGTCATGACAAGGAGTGCATCCCATTAGCCGCATTAGTGCATACTCCTTAACTCCACTACCACCCTCCTCCACTCCGTGCTCCGGAAATATATATATATGCTATATATAACACCCAGCATTATTGATCAGTAATCAGTCACATTTTCCCCATAACTGACTGATAACTGACATATGAAGTGCCATATGGCAAAGGCTATGTTTCACTAATGTACAGAAATGTTTCTGAATTAGCAAATGTGAGATGCAACTGACAATAGCCACGAACATAAAACTGTTAAAGTACACGGTGTTGAGATTGCACACATTGGGCTTCTGGAATTAGCCTATGGAGCTGGTCAGACTGGTCGACCAGCTGTTTCAAAACCTAGCTCAAGGGGTTTTTTGGGTCACGGTGTCAAGGTGTCTGGATTAACTGGAATAGCGCATCTGCCTTACAAAAACATTACTTGTGCATGGTTCACAGTTTCTGCTTGTTAGAGACCTGTGCTAATACTATACTGCCTTATATAACCCACAAGACAGTGATTTAATTGATAATTGTGTCTGTGGTGTTCAAACATCATCTGTTAATCTAAAAAACAGTTAATGAAAAAACATTCCTAAAACACAGATTTGTTAATAATTCTTGATGAAGAATTATTTTATTCAAATTATTATTTCTTCAAATCATCCTGCCACTCACACATGAGAAAACATAAATGAAACCAAACCCATCATTCTTGCTCAAGTGCAATAACACAAAACGCTTTAACATGCCTCATGTTAGTTTGAACCCTGGTCTCCCCTACAGTATTTTCATATTTTTAAGGTTCACTGAATGGAAAGATCAGAGTTCTGCATAGGGACAATTAAACGGTTGCCCAAAAGTGGTAGGGACACAACCTAAATATATATATATATTTTAAATTAAATATATACCCATGCACAACCCTGAGAATGAGGTTGTGCATGGGCATATATTTAATTTAAAAAAATATTAAAAAAGAATAATACATTTTTTTTTAAAGATACATTTTTATAATATGTGACTGTACAAGGAACATGTAGTTAAATTCTTTTGTAAATAGAAGGGGAACAATTGTTATTACTGTCGATAGTAATACCCAGGAATTGTCTTAACTACAGTGGCTTCAGAAAGTATTCAGACCCCTTCAGTTTTTAAACACTTTATTGTGTTGTGGATTTAATTTTAAATGGATAAAATAGCCATCAATCTACACAACAAGAACCCATAATGATAACTTGAAAACATGTTTAGAATTTTTTTTCTTCACATTTACAAAAATCCATCCATCCATCCATCCATTATCTGAACCCGCTTATCCTGAACAGGGTCGCAGGGGGGCTGGAGCCTATCCCAGCATACATTGGGCGAAAGGCAGGAATACACCCTGGACAGGTCGCCAGTCCATCGCAGGGCACACACCATACACTCACACACTCATACACTTATACACTCATACCTACGGGCAATTTAGACTCTCCAATCAGCCTAACCTGCATGTGTTTGGACTGTGGGAGGAAACCGGAGTACCCAGAGGAAACCCACGCAAACACGGGGAGAACATGCACTCCGCACAGAGAGGCCCCGGCCGATGGGGATTCGAACCCAGGACCTCCTTGCTGTGAGGCGGTAGTGCTACCCACTGCACCATCCGTGCTGCCATTTATAAAAATGTCAAACTGAAATCTGAATTGTGTAAGTATTCAGTCATTTGTTGAAGCTGCTTTGGCAGCAATTGTAGCTTTGAGTCTTCTTGGGTAAGTTGCAATCCTGGATTTCAGCAGTTTATCCAGTTCTTCCTGGCAGATCCTCTCAAGCTTCGTCAATTTGGATGGGAAGTGTCTGTGAACGTCCATCTTCAGGTCTCTCCACAGATGCTTTATGGGGTTTATGTCTAGGCTTTGGCTGGGCCACTCAAGAACAGTCAGAGACTTGTCTCGAAGCCACACCAATGTTGTCTTGGCTGTATGCTTTGGGTCATTGTCGCGCTGAAAGGTGAACCGTAGCCCCAGTCTGAGATCGCGTGCACCCTGGAGTAGGTCGAGGACCTCTCTGCATTTGGCTGCATTCATCCTTCCCTCAATTCTGACCAGTCTCTGACCCTGCCACTGAGAAGCACCCCCACGACATGATGCGGCCACCACCATGCTTCTCTGTAGAGATGGTTTTAACCAGGTGATGAGCAGTACCTGCCGTTCGCCAGACATAGTGGAGTTCTGCCCAAAGAGTTACATTTTTGTCTCATCAGATGAGACAATCTCTTTCTTTTCCTCAGTCCAAGCGGGCTGTCATCTGCCTTTTACTCAAGAGTGGCTTCCGTCTAGCCACTCTACCATAAAGGCCTGATTGATGGAGTGCTGCTGAGATGGTCGTCCTTCCGGCAGGTTCTCCCATCTCTGCAGTGGACTTCCAGAGCTCTGTTAGAGTGACCTTTGGGTTCTTGGTTACCTCCCTGACCAAGGCTCAGGTTACTCAGCTTGGCCAGACGGCCAACTATTTGTGTTTGTACATCTGTTTAATAAATATATTTTATTAAACCTGGTCTCTGTTTTGGCGTCACATACACATGAGAGCCGAGTTAAAGCAATCTTTCAAAGAACTTCCAACCTTCGTGTTATCGGTATGTTTTAATCATTGATATTGGTTATTTTAATTAATGTAAATACTAAATTTGTGGTTAGATATTTCTTGGTCCCTTAAAAAGTGGGAGGCACATATACAAACTGTTGTAATTCCTACACCGTTCACCAGATTTGGATGTAAATACCCTCAAATTAAAGCTGAAAGTCTGCAGTTAAAACACATCTTGTTCGTTTCATTTCAAATCCATTGTGGTGGTGTATAGAGCCAAAAAGAGGAGAATTGTGTCGATGTCCCAATATTTATGGACTGTATATATTATGCCATTGGGTGTGACAGTTAATAAGTTACATTTGTGAATTGCTTCAGCAAGAAATGGGGTAGTACCACAAAATTATCTTGATGCTGACATTGCAACATGCTTCTCTGTGCCACAAGTCATTTTTAAGATTATCTTATTGCGGTTATGCATTTCTGAGGCCTACTTCTGACTTGTATCAATGCTGATTTCCCTGAACACACTGAAGTAGTTTCTCACACACGGTGTTCCTGGCAGGACCCTTCCTTGCATATGGTCGCATTTGGTGCACATCTCCGCTCTGGAGAAAGCCACACTCAGGGACATTTTGAATCAGAATTTGCTGCAAACAGTGCATGAGTAATGTGGCCTGAAGGATTGGCTATCCCACAGCTCTTTTGTCATTCATTACTCTTAATTACTGTTTACATGTCAGCATAGCAGCTGGATTGAGAAAAACATTCTCTCTCCCCTGACTTACTATTATGTAGTGCTCACATGGATTTCTTTCCCCCTCCTGATGTAATTTTCTGAGAAACTGAATACTTCTGTTGAGTATGCACATTTTTCTGCGAATAATTTAAGATCTATATTTGGGATTCATTTTACCCTGTAAAAATGCTCACTTCTTTTACCCATTTGCACAAGTCCCCTACTGAGACTGAAAACAACAAACTCTGTGTTCTAGCTTTAGAAGTAGATGATACACAGCAATTACATCAATTTTCTTTTCTTTTTCTTCCAATTTGGTAGCCCCTATCTATACCCTATCTAATCCAATTAGTGCTAGCAGGGGATAAGTTGCCTTACGACCCTGTCCCTCGGTGGCCCAGTAGTATCTTGTGACCCTGAGAGCGGCATGACTTCTCCAAGCTGTCTCGTCTCAATTAGACCGTTACTCCGAGGTGCACAGGGCGCTGTATGCGGCGATCCCACTAACCCTGCCAAGTCCCTTCCCATGGAGCAGTGAGCCAATTATGCCGCTCCACGAGAGCCGGCCAAACTCGCTTTTTTGGCAGGACCAGGAATCAAACCCCGGTCCTCGGTGTGTAACTGTAATGAACTGCAACCACAAGTCCGCTGCATCTTAGCCTGTTGCACCACCACGGCTCAGATACAAAGTGCCACACGCACCCACTGCTGAGTCTCATCTGCACTAGTGTGGCACATTGGGCAATAGCGATCATCTTGGAGTTCATAAAAACAGCCTTTCACTACCAAAAATGTGCATTCCATCATAGCAACAAGATACGTACCCCTGCTTTCCATTTGCATATCAATTTCTCAAACAAATTGATAGTAGAATGATGTGGTATAATTACACAGGAATTCCTGCAGTTTATTTCGCTATTCAGTGAGCAGCATTTTTCACTGCTTTATTGCAATACCATCATGCGCCCTGCTCCTGTCGAATGGCTGAGGCTGGGAGACCTCCTGCGAAAACGCACTTGCTGCTGGAAGTGGGGTTGGTTGGCCAGTAGGAGGTGATCTTTCCTCTGGTTGAATTACCTCCATTGCCCCAGGGCAGTGATGCGGACACTGTGCTGTTGGAAATTCAATCTGTTGGAGGAGATGTTAAATGAGTCCTGACTCACTGTGGTTTTTAAAGATCCCTGGTGTCCTGCCTAAATTAAAAAAATTAGCTCTTTCAACCTGCCGCCTAATCATTCCTTGATTCAATTGGAATAAAGATTGTTCTCTCCCTCTCCAACTCAGCTAGTGTGTTCTGAGCATTCTGGCACAAAATGGCAACCATGCATCATCCAGGTGGGTGCTACACATTGCTGGTGGTTGAGGTGAGTTTTCCCCTTATCACTGTAAAGTGCTTTCAGTGTCTAGAACAGCGCTATAAATGGATATCTATCTGCTTATCTGTGTATGAGAT
Source organism: Conger conger (assembly GCF_963514075.1). Classification (NCBI taxonomy): domain Eukaryota; kingdom Metazoa; phylum Chordata; class Actinopteri; order Anguilliformes; family Congridae; genus Conger; species Conger conger. The sequence continues at coordinate 53,915,311 of NC_083768.1, read as the reverse complement.
ATCAATGAATATCTTTATAGTTTTTTTCATGTGCAGCCTGTTTTTCAAAAGAAATGGTAAATAATTACTTTTACACTTTTCTGGTAATAATCTTCTATGGTCTCTATACTCCCCTACCCACCCTAAAGTTTCCTTAAAAATATGCCATTTAATTCCACAAATGGAAAGAGAATGAACCAACTATTTTTCATTTTTAATCAATTGACAACCCTAATTACTACCATATTAGTAAAAAATAACAACATGGGCTTTTAACAAATTGAGGTTTTCTTTAGCTTGTTCTTGATATTGTGATATTTCGATAAAATAACTTTTTCGGCATGAATCTGGTAGGACTTTGCACTCTGCTGATCAGATTCACTGCCGAAAAACACATACAGTAGTATTATTACTGAAGTGATCCTTGATCCCACTGTAACTGTCTAACAGTATGTGAGAGAGATCTGGGATCGGTACACCACTGGAGTGGAACGGCCAGTGCGCCGGCGCCAGGAGCTAGGGAAAGTGATTAACAATTAATATTTCCCTGTGTCGTATTTGAATAGAGCCGCACCTTGGAGAGAGCCGGGGGGGAGAGTCAGCACCAAGGCCAGCACCACAAGGGCGAGGCGCGTGTGGAATGCAACCACTAATCATTTCTAATTGCACAGGCACAGCTGGGTCGAGTGAGAGGAGGAGAGCAGCGCCCGACAAGAAGCAGGGCTGGAGAACAGAGCGGGGCTTGCGACGGAGGCGGAGAGACGTGAAGCCAGTGCGGTCTAAGAATTCAGCTTAAAGACGAGAGAACCACCACGCAGAAAATGTGGAGGAATTCCGGGAAGAGACCCCGCAACCGAAACCTAAATCCGGGACTCACGTGAGCATAACTCTCCTGCTATCAGCCAGCTAACCTCTCCCTCTCTAATCCTAGACGGGATCACCCCAAGGAGGGCGACTACGCTGGGAAGGAGGACTACTGAGGCCGGGGAAACACGGAGATTGAGCGGCCCCACCACAGACAAAGACAGATGAACGCTGACATGTGAATTCCGATTCCTTCTTCGTTATTCTTATTTTTTGGCCTCTTTTATTTTTTCAGGCCGGGAAGGGGGAGGCGGCAGTAGTAATCCGCCAAATTTTTTGTTGAAGTACAGAACAAAAAGGAATTACATTTCTGTTCTGGACAATTGTGATGCGCGCTGAATGCGCCTATGGAGAATGAATACTGAAACTCCATACAGAAAATAAAATAATTTCTGTTCACCCCTACTCCACTTGTCGACACTGAGTTACTTCACCCGTGTTGCTCTCTCTCCCTCTCTCTCTCACCCAGCGGGTTACCACAAGGTATGCTCAGAGCGATGCTCCGTCCCAGTTTGTTATGTTATGTTTCACCCCATCCCAGTCTGCTCTCTCCATCGCAGAAAACACCCCCTGCGGCATGGGCCTCCACGGCGTCGGAACCCGTCCAACCTCAGCTACGCCCCGCTGACCCCCTGTGAGGACTTTGCGGTCACAGGGGTACTATGGAACTACCAATCTGCCACTCGGAAGGCTGACTTCATCCCCACATATGCCTCCCTCCAGTCCCTACAATTCCTTGCCCTAACTAAGACCTGGATTACACCTGACAACACCTTCACTCCCGCTGCCCTCTCATCCTCCTTCTCCTTCTATCACACTCCCCGGCCATCCGGCCGTGGCAGTGGTACTAGATTGTTAATTTCCCCCTCATGGAAATTCTCTGTTCTCCCCCTCTCTGACCCTGTCTTCGTGAGGAACTGCTCATGCTCCAATTTCACAGTTATCCCTCTGCATACATCTGATCACCACTTCATCTCATTCTCCCTCCCTCTTACTCCCCATCCTCCCCCCCTCCTCCCACCCACACTTCTTTAGCCCGCCATAACCTCCACTCTCACCCTCTTCCTTTGCCACCACTGTCACTGCCTCACTCCCCACTCTCGAATCCTTCTCCAAACTCCCTACTGACTCTGCATCTGCCACCCTCCTTTCATCTCTCTCCTCCGCCTTTGACTCTCTCTGTCCCCTTGTCTCAATGCCACCTTGCACATCCCCTCCCAGTCCTTGGATATCTGACACCCTCCGTACCTTCAGGGCCAGCCTCCTCGCAGCAGAGAGTAAGTGGGGAAAATCCAGAGACCCATCAGACCTCACAACCTACCAGTCTCTCCTGACGGCATTCTCTTCCGCCAAGGTAAAATACTATCAAACACAAATTCAGAACTCCACTTCTAATCCCCGAAAACTGTTCTCTATTTTTTCCTCTCTCCTCAGTACACCGCCTCCTCCACCTCATTCCTCCTTCGCTGCTGATGACTTAGCTGATTTATTCGATGAGAAGGTCACAGACATTACATTACATTACATTATTGGCATTTTGGCAGACGCTCTTATCCAGAGTGACATACAGTTGATTAGATTAAGCAGGAGGCAATCCCCCCTGGAGCAATGCAGGGTTAAGGGCTCCAAGAGGGCCAACATCACCCCGCTGCTAAAAAAGCCTACCCTGGATCCCTCCATCATCCAGAACTACCTCTGCAATCTATCTAAAGCAATAAAACGAGCCACTTCTATTCAACTTCCTTCTTTCTTTTCTAAAAACAACCTGCTAGACCCCCATCAGTCTGGCTTCAGATTTGGCCACTCAACAGAGACCGCGCTCCTCTCCGTCAGTGAATTACTCCATGCTGCACGAGCAGCCTCCCTCTCCTCTGTCCTCATTCTTCTACATCTCTCCGCTGCCTTTGACACTGTGGATCACTCCATCCTCCTGTCCTCCCTGTCAACAATGGGGATCTGTGGCATAGCCCTGAACTGGATTGAGTCCTACCTCTCTAGTCGCTCCTTCCAGGTTGCCTGGGCTGGTACAGTATCGACACCTCAGCCCGTTGCCACAGGAGTTCCCCAGGGCTCAGTCCTAGGCCCGCTTCTTTTCTCTCTTTACACTCGTTCCCTTGGCCCTGTTATCATTGCACATGGGCTATCCTACCACTGCTATGTGGACCATACCTCTTCATCTCATTCCCACCATCTGATACACAGGTTTCAGCCCGTATCTCTGCTTGCCTGAGTGACATCCAGAGCTGGATGGACAACCACCATCTAAAGCTCAACCCAGGTGATAATGAAATGATATTAATTCCTGCTATTACCTCTCCCCATCTGGATCTCTCCATTTCCCAAGGGGATACCTCACTGACGCCATCACCCTGTGCAAGGAACCTCGGCGTGGTGATGGAGAGCAGACTGTCCGTCTCCGAGAACATTACGGCGGTGACCCAGTCATACAGGTTCTTCCTATATCCAGAGAATTACGACCCTTTCACACCCCCTACTTGAATTTCCCTGTAAACCTTAATTGTTGTCTTTATCTGTGATATTTACTTGTGCTTTACGATGTTTAGTTTGACTAGGTAAGCAGGGTTTTGCTAGGTAAGCAGTTTGTTCATACATTTGCGTGTTGCGGTATTACGATTTGAAAAAAGATCAAATAGGCCCTGGTCCTTATCTTTGTTGTGCAGTTAGCAGTTGAAATTTTACTTCCCTTTAGGGTCTTTCAGCGCACTTATCCCTGGTTATGGGTATGCACTTTGGACTTTGGTGTATGTCGCTCTGGGTCAGAGCGTCTGCCAAAAGCCATTAATGTAATGTAATGTAAGGTGTACTAAAATAACTGTTCAATATACCACTTAGCACTGTAGTACCTTACGGAATTATGACTAGAAGAGAGTGCTGTAGTCAGAGGAGATCAAAATTGACCGTTTGGTGGCATAATAGAATGCACACAAGGAGAAGCACCTGATACCTAGGGTCAAATAAAATTTCCCTCGGGATGAATAAAGTATCTATCTATCTATCTATCTAATATGAAAATATTTACAAAAATAAGAAAATATTTTCTTATTTTAGTCATTTCTATTTGTTATCCACACAGATTTTAAAGTAATATTCAGCTCCACTCAACCCTTCTTATAGAGGAATAAAGATGCTGAAATATCTACTTCCTTCCATTTGTTTAAATGAATATGATCGGCAGATTGACAGTTGGGATATTAAATTTAATTTGAGATCCTGCCATTTTTGGATGACATACAAGACTGTGTATATAATCTTTTTAAATAGCAGCACAGTTATGGTGAATTTATGTGAAGCCGGGAGGTTGTTTTTGAACTGGAATTATATATGTGAAGGATATACACTGACTGAGCACTTTATTAGGAATACTATACTAATACTGGGCAGGGCCTCCCTTTGCTCTCAACACAGCCTCAATTCTTTGTGGCATGGATTCCACAAGATGTTGAAAATATTCCTTTGTGATCCTGTGATTTGTGATTGCTTTGTGACATGGTGCATTAACACGCTGGAAGTAGCCATTAGAAGATGGGTACATTGTGGCCATGAAGGGATGCACATGGTTAGCAACAATACTCAAATAGGCTGTGGCATTCAAGCGATGATTGATTGGTATTAACGGGCCCAAAGTGTGCCAAGAAAACATTCCCCACACCATTACACCACCGCCACCAGCCTGGACTGTTGACACAAGGAAGGTTGGGTCCATGGATTCATGCTGTTACTGCCAAATTCTGACCCTACCATCTGTATGCCTCAGCAGAAATCGAGATTCATCAGACCAGGCTACGTTTTCCCAGTCTTCAATTGTCCAGTTTTGGTGGGCCTATGTCCACTACAGCCTCAGTTTTCTGTTCTTGGCTGACAAAAGTGGAACCCGATATGCTCCTTACCTGTTTCCCGAGTTCCTGTTCGTCCAGTGTCCTGTGTTCGTCCAGTCCCACTCCAGCCTTCCTGTCTGCCTTACCTGTTGTTGTCCAAGCCCTGCTCCAGCTGTCCTGCTTCATGTACCCATTCTCTGCCCCTCTACTTGCATGTTCTCCAGTCCCCTGCTGCTTGATCTTCCGGCTTTGACCTCTGCCTGTTTTCAGACTTCACCCTGCCTTCTCTTCATTGCTCTGGTTGCTTGGACTCTGACCCTTTGCCTAAACACTACCAGAAAACTGCTTTGCCTGTATGTTATTTATTACATCGTGGTGTGTTGCAACAGGACCTTTGCTCTCACAAAAACAACCAACTAAATACAAAAACACAACAGGCCTTACTTTGCCACAATATATTGCAACATCTCTATAAGGTCATGGATTTCATGCCATTATTTCAGAACATCATTTCATGGTAATGGGATCATAATTTGATTTTGTTATCAAGTCACCTGTAGGAGAGATGCATGCAATGTCATTCGATCCAAGTTTTTTAGGTGAAGTGAAAAATGAAAGAATGTTAATTTTGCTTTTGACTGTTTCCTATACATCCCACAACAATCATGTAGATACGGGTCAGGAACTTCACGTAATGTTCACATCAACCATCAGAATGGGGAAAAAATGTGATCTCAGTCACTTTGACCATGGAATGATTGTTGGTGGCCGATAGGGTGGTTTGAGTATCTCAGAAACTGCTGATCTCCTGGGATTTTCATGCACACTATTCTCTGGAGTTTGCAAAGAATGGTGAGAAAAAAAAAAAAGAAAAGAAAAAAAAGCCAGTGAGCAAGACTTCTGCAGGCAGAAATGCCTTGTTAGTGAGAGACATCAGAGGAGAGTGGCCAGACTGGTCAAAGCTGACAGGAAGGTGGCATAACACAAATAACCACACATTTAAACAGTGGTATGCAAAAGAGCATCTCTGAACACACAACACATCATAACTGTAAGTAGATAGGCTAGCCATATAAGTCTAAAAAATAAGTCTAATAAATACCTAATAAAGTGCTCAGTGAATGTATATATATATATATTATACTGTACCTGCAAAAGTACTTGGGAAAACTGGAAAATGAAGGCAAGCATTCTCTGTCCGTAGACAAGCTCAAGCGCAGACAAAGAATGCTTTCGTAAATGTTTTACCGGTGTAAAGTGAATGTAAATATTTAATCTTGACAGTAATGAACATATGCTAAGCACTTCAGCAATGCAATACATTCCTTTGTGTCAGATTTACTACAAGTGGATGTTCCTCCAGGGCATGTCCCCAGAATGTTCTGAACATGCCTGGGGTTGACATCAGACGTGCACGCTCAAAATTTCTTGAATATGTGTTTACTATAAGTACAGTAATTATGAACTGGTCAGCATTACACCTGCCTGAATTGTCATGAATTGGTGAGAAACTGTTGAGGTTCAGCAAAATTACACAGGAGCAATACAGGACAATTTTTAGCTTCTTTCTCCTCATGCTGACTTAATATGAAATTATTTGAATACCACAGTTCTGGAAACAGAGCATTAAATAATCAGATCAGATGAGCTGGGTTTAAGAGTGGTTATTATCAGCCATGAATGTGGGGCAGTTCCCAGACCTTAAAATGAAGCAGCATAGCAACTGTAAGATGCAATTCTCATTACTTCTTCCTGTACTTTCATTATCTTTGATTGTTCTGAGAACATCAGTTGCAGGCCCTGGTTATTGCTACAGAAATCAAAACAAAGCAATAAATTAAATGCAAGGATATTAAAACAATGGATATGATAAAATCATAGGAAAGATAAATTACAACCAATTCTGTTCTGTGAACCTGTGCAGTGGTTGTGGTTCACCCTTCTTTTATTTATTACTTCTGTTTGTGACTTTTGTGACATACATAGGCGTAGTGTGCCTGTGACAGGCTTTAATTCAAACACATTGAAATTGGGTGTGTCCAACCAAAGCACCTACAGTACACTCAGTGCAATGACATTCCTTGTAGTGCAGAGCTGAACCCCTACTGTGCCAATGCTGACTGTGGCTATATTGCTACATCGCTCCACATAAGTGGCTGTTGGGTTTTTTTAATTCCGTTTTTAACAGTGCAATTTTCAATCACTATGGTAACAGGACATTACATTACATTATATATTATATATTATATGTATGTTATAATATAGAGGATAAACCATTTAAAAGTGTTAAATCTCATGGTTAGATCTCTATAACCTATTTTAAGATGCCATTGCTTTAGCGACAACAGTTCCTTATTTTGGAACATGTACATGGAAAAACAAGTTTGGGGGGACCTTGTCTTCTCTGCATTTTGTAAATCCATATACTACACCAAATGCATAGTAATGCATTCCTAAAAATGCGCTAACTTTGAGAAATGTCAATAGAATGTCCATCATTGTTGTCCGTTTTGCAGCTGCATACTTCTACAAAAGTACTTGTACATATGAATACTATTACCTATGTTTTGTATAGGCTCTCTGGAACACAAACCTCCACGTACAAACTCCTCTGACCAGTATCAGTAATTCTGTTGCACAGTAAAGGCATGATCCCCACTTGTGAGCAGAAAATAGAGAATAACTTCACCTGAACCTAGAGGTATGGTATTGATGACTGAGAAGAATTTAAGCTAATGGCATTACGTTTCCAAATGTGTATAGTTTGTTATGGTTTCATAAAACAAAACGGCATTTTTTTGCCCATATAACAAATTAGTAGAATTTTCAATATGCATGCTGAGACTGTTGCGCTTCAGCAAAAACTGTTCTTGAGATTGCATTGCCAAAGGTTGCGATGCCTATGTCTAAATACAGGGCTTCTTTTGGGGGACTTCCAAGAAATCTCTCATCCCTCTAGCCTCTCGAGTATTGTCGAGTGAATATTTCTGAGGAAGACAGAGAAAACACCTTTGGCTCCACAATAGAGGGCATTTTCATTGTCGTGACCCCATTATATATCACTGATAGTCTCAATACATTTTCATAATATTGTATTATTATTCAATATGCTTATAAATAAAAAGCAAGCCTGCTTTTGAATAATAAATAGCATGTGAAATTATGGAATGTGTTTGACTTGCTGATGGGGGTTGGGTATTTGACAAAAACGTCAATCAATGGACTTCTATGAATATATTAGTATACTTGTGATTATGAAACTTTTTATTTTTATTTTTACAATCTTCTCAACCTGTTGCTATCTGAGGAGAGCACAAGGAGAAGGAGAGGTAGGGAGAGGGTGACAGGCGGGGGAAATGTAAACACTTTTTTTAGAATACGAAGCAAAATACAGTATTTCACACATCGTAAGACCCATTACCGATCATTGAGTTTTCATGTGTCCTTTTGGAGTCTCCAAATGTTCTTTTTTGGAAAGAAGCTTAGAAAAACAATGTGGATTGCTGATTTTGGTGATATTGTCATCAAATTTGACAGATTTGTCCAGTGTATTGGCTGTCCATTGTGTTTCATTGTGTTGGCTGTCCAAGTGTGCCAGACACCACTACAGTAATCCTTATCCACTCAAAAACAGAGTAATACTGACCAATTATGAGTAATTCTGAATCTTGGAAAATGAACCCCCCAAGGGTTACCTTTCAGATGACACCAGGATTATGCCTTGTGGTGGCCCGATCCGGGATCGGTACCCCACTGGAGTGGAACGGCCAGTGCGCCAGTGCCAGGAGCTAGGGAAACTGATTGATGGCGAGTATTTCCCCGTTTCGTATTTGAATAGTGCTGCACCTTGGAGAGAGCCCGGGGGGAGAGTCAGCACCAAGGCCAGCACCACCGGGGCGAGGCGCGTGTGGAACGCAACTAATTATCTTTAATTGAACAGGCACAGCTGGCCGAGTTAGAGGCAGAGAGCAGCGCCCTACAAGAAGCAAAGCGGGCAAACATAGCGGGGCTTACGATGGAGGCGGAGGGACTTTCGTTCCCGAAACCTTTGTAAAGACGAATGAACCCACACCAAGAAAAAGTGTGGAGAATTCCGTGGAGGAATTCCGTGGAGGACACAAACAGAGGGACACAAACCCCTACAAGTGCAAGTTCCTGGCCAAATGGCATGGCCCCTACGAGGTGGGGGCCAAAGTCAGCCCAGTCAATTACACCGTAAGACAGGTGGAGAGGAGACATACAGTCCAGAGGTACCACATAAACCTATTAAAGAAATAGCACGAGCCCGTACACGACTCTGCTCCCCTTTGTCTGACAGCAGGAGGTGCAACCGGACCCCCGGAAGTGGCCACCGGAGACGAATGACAACGCCAAGGGATGGTAAGCTGGCACACTGATGTGTTTTCCCACCTCCCGGGCCGGACCACGCTGGTGCAGCACAACATAGTCACGGAGAAGACTCCCATCCGGGAGGAGGTGGCGAGGATGCTGGAACTGGGGGTGATAGAGGAGTCCCAAAGTGCTGGTCCAGCCCGGTCGTACTGGTGCCAAAACCAGACGGAAGTTGGCGCTTTTGTAATGACTTCCGACGACTAAACGAAATCTCCAGGTATGACGCCTACCCCAAGTAGACAACCTAATTGAGCGGCTGGGACCGGCCCGCTACATCAGCACCCTTGACCTCACCAGAGGGTATTGGCAGGTACCCCTCACCCCGCAGGCGATAGAGAAGACGGCCTGTTCCAATATCGGGTCCTATCCTTTGGAGTCCATGGAGCCCCCGCCACCTTCCAACGGCTCATGGGAAAAATACTGAAGCCACACATAAGCACACCGTATGCCACCGCCTACCTTGATGACATTGTGATCCACAGTGCGGATTGGGAGAGCCACCGAAGGAGGCTGGAGGCCGTGCTGGGGGCTGGACTAACCGCCAACCCCGCTGAATGTCGCCTGGGCCTGGAGGAGGCCGACTACAGAGTGGCCCCCCTGCATTAACTAACCAAGAAAGATCGAAGTCACACCGTGAACTGGTCTCAAGATGCGGACCGGGCCTTCCTCGACCTGAGAGCCGCCCTGGGGCATGAACCCGTGCTGACCACCCCTAACTTTTCCCAGAAATTTGTGTTGTAGACTGATGCCTCAGAGACAGGACTTGGAGCGGTCCTGTCACAAATCTAAGATGCAACGGAACATCCAATCACCTACATTAGCCGGAAACTACTCAAACACAAGAGAAATTACAACACGGTGGAGAAGGAGTGCCTAGCCATCAGATGGGCGGTGGGTAAGCTCAAATACTACCTCCTAGGGCGAGAATTCATACTCGTAACTGACCATGCACCCCTGAAATGGATGTACCGTTGCAAATACACAAGCAGGTTTCTGTTGCAAATAAAAAGTCCTTAGGCAATTGCTTCCTTTATTGCACCAAAGAAAATTACATGAACTCCCTTGTAATACCGTATTTTCTGTGTGACCCTGCTGTCTTTCAAATGAGAGCATTGTAAGGGTAATTTTCTTAATTGATTCTTAATTGACAATGTGTGTTAACATATCACATGATTAAAAATAACCTTTTATTTTTAATCCTTATTACTATTAGACCACTTTCTGAATTAAGTGCTTACTAGGAGTCTTTCTCTGTCTCTCTTCCAGCAGATAGACAGCCTTTGACCTTAATGTCTCTGCTTCTCCCAGGAGGGGGTAGCTTGCAGCAAGGTCAACAAGGGGTAATCAGAAGGCAAAATACTGATAAATGTTAGTGGCCAGTCTTTTTGTTTTTGTAAAGCCCCCCTCTTCTGGGTCAGCGTACTGAAAACTGTATATAAGTCTTACTATGTCTGATTCTCACTTTCTGTTATTTCTTTGCAAATAAATACGAAAGTTAAACTCAAGTATAGCTATCATTGTTTTACTGGAATCTGTTTCATCAGACGATGCTTACTTGAGAAATGTTTCCCTAACCGCATGGTAACGAAGTACATACCATGGGCCTCATTTATCAATATTTTTGGAAATCTGTGTGCAAATGTATGTGTGATCAGAAACAAACGAACAACTTTTGCCAGATTCCAAAAACACATGTACGTTTTTTTCGTATCCACGTGTGTATGTTAATAAATACCAAGTAATCATACATCAAAGGTGCGTTCACAAAATTTGTGATTAGTATAAATTGACGCCCCTAAAATGGCCTGTAATGCCCCTTTGGGTGGCCTGTAGCGTAGTGGTTAAGCTGCATGACTAGGACCCGCAAGGTCGATGGTTCGATCCCTGGTGTAGCCACAATAAGATCCGCACAGCCATTGGGCCCTTGAGCAAGGTCCTTAACCCAGAGGAGGATTGTCTCCTGCTTAGTCTAATCAACTGTACGTCGCTCTGGATAAGAGCGTCTGCCAAATGCCATTAATGTAATGTAATGTATTGTAAAACACCATATATTGAATTTTGACTTTTTAAAGAGAAAAGAAAAAAGCTTCCCTGAAGCACAGATTGAACTGTTAATGGAAGTACAACAAGCCAAAAACATACAGCGATCAGCCACAACATAAAATCTGCCTTCTTAAACCAATTTTTTTTCACAATTAAAAGTGCATACACTTCAGTAAGCTGTATACACTTGTCTATAAACACTTAATACTGCATTGTTTTGTTATTTTAATATCTTGGCACATACTGATGTTCATGATCATGTCTATGTTAACAGGCGCACCAGGACCTGTAGAATTTTTCATATTGAAAAATGCATGGGATCTATTCCGGCATAAGCAAATAAGAGTCTAATTGCAGTTTGCTTTTGAGACAGAATAAATTTGACAGTGGAAGATTATGGACAGAAGTAAGCCTTTCTTTTTTTTTTTTTGCCCAGTTGGAAAAATAGTGAGTGGCAAATTCCTCATACCACAGAGAACGCCAATGTTGAAATGTTATTTTTGTGCTTGGTACCAGTCCTTTTTTAACCAGAGATAAGGGCGCTAGAGAGAAGTGCATTTCCAGCTGTTTGGAATGACCACAAAGATAAGATCTTGGGCCTTGTCGTTACCAACCTCTGATTAGTAATTAACAGTGAATTAGGTAATTAGTTAATTGATGATTGATATAATTCCAGAAATACTTATGTGTTTAAATATTAAGAATAATTATTCAACTCACATCTCAGGTTAGTTAACCCTTTGAAGAGTGGATTTTTCAGAATCTTTCTAGAACTCCTGCAGAAAAGCTTCAACGTATGGTTTTATCATTGCCTCAAATGAAAGCTTTTGTGAACAGCATCTCTAGGTTTCCATTAGTTATGAATGGTGAAACAATGAACTTGCTCACTCATTTACATACTTAATTGATTACACAAGAGAGACTACTACTGCTTCTAAGAATGAAATACATGAATACTTACCAGCCATTTCAACCAGTCCAATAGACTGCTTACACATATGTTTCACAATGAATGATTTTTTTTTGCTCATCAGTTATCCACAATGCTGCTGCCAATAGGACAACTATTATAAACATTAGCAGTAGTATTTGACTATGACTCAAAAAGAGAAAGAGTTAACACATTCTTGCTAGATATAATAATAACATTAACTGTATTCTGTGTTCTATTTAAATGTTCAAAATTGTTTAGCCTAATCTTTTTTACTGATCTTATTTGAGTTTTATCATATGAGCATGATCCAAAAAAGCTTTTAAGCAGTCAATTATTTTCTTTTACTTTTCTGGCAGTAAACAGATGGAATCATCTGTTTTTAGATTATTTCACAGTTACATTAGATTAAATTAATGGCATTTGGCAGATCCTCTTATCCAGAGCGACGTAGTGCGAAGTGCATACCCATAACCAGGGTTCACCCACTGGCTTTGAGTTCCTGAGCACAGTACGCGTATAGACATTTTTGTATTTCGTAGATATGATTACAAGTCATGTTGACCCAACACAACCATATTAAATTCCATTCAACAAGAAGTTATGGACAAATGCTCATCACTGATCGAGTTCATTATAACCTAAAACAGATAAGATATAATATGACATACTTCGAAGTCTGTACATTAAGTTCCATTTGCCTTGCAAGGAAGCCCATGTCCATATTGGGTTGGGCCCTCATAAACAGCAGCTCGTCTGGTCTTCAACCTTCCCAAACACTCACGTCACCCCCCTGCTTACTTCCCTCCACTGGCTGCCTGTCATGGCTCGCATCAAATTCAAAACATTGGTGCTCGCCTTCCAAGCAGTTAAGGGGTCTGCCCCAGCTTACCTCCAAAAAATCATCAGACCCTACACCCCTGCCAGACCTCTTCGTTCGGCCTCCACAGGCCGCCTGGTACCTCCCCTTCTCTGAACTTCCACCTCACGCTCACGACTACTGTCTGTTCTGGCTCCACGGTGGTGGAACATTGAGGTCAGAACAGTAGAATCTCTTCCCATCTTCAAGCGCGTGATTAAGATAAAAAAAATAAAAAAATAATAACAATATTTCCCGATGATCAAATAGGCCCTGGTCCTTATCTCTGTTGTGCAGGTTGCAGTTGAAATTGTACTTCCCTCTCGGGTCTTTCAGCATACTTATCCCTGGTTATGGGTATGCACTTAGCACTTTGTTGTACGTCGCTCTGGAGCGTCTTCCAAATGCCATTAATGTAATGTAATGTTATGTAAACAAGGGGATGAATCATCATTGATGATGCAGTCTTGCAGCCTTAACAGACGTCACTCGAGATGCTATGAACTTACAGTGTGGAATAATTGAGAAATGCCCCAAAATATGCAAGGCAGTCAATTAAGGTTAAGATTTGTTAGAAAGAAGAGGGGAAGTTCATATGCATAAATATATTTAATGTATCAAGTGGTGCAAAAGTACTGTATTCCTTCAGGCTTGTTGACAGTATTTATTTGCTTATTTCATGTGTGCAGTCAGCCAGAAAGTGTTTTAGTAAACAAACACAGTTGATACAGACAGATGATATAGCACTGTCAAAGTGAGAGCCAGACTCCTCTCATACCATGCAAAACTGTTAGTCATGGGTGTTGTTTCATCAATAGAACATTACAAATAACAGTGTAATTCATCTTCTGATGATGATGGTGACATGTTGCAATTATTAATGTTGTTGGGATTGTTCTTGTAAGTACATTTTAAGTAAATAGCACTTAAATAACAAAGCAAAAGTAGTATGCAACTACAGTATTAAACATGCTGGCATAAAAACAAGGCAGTAAAAATCCATTAAAAGCATTGTTTGCTTTGGGGCAGATTGTATGTGGTTTAAATGTAGAGAGGACGACTGGCAATCTGAAGGAAGGTAGTTTGATCCGTGGCATGGCAAGATGGATCTATTCCTGGTGGTGTGTATAATGTATAGCAGCTGGAGAGTGGCTTGTGAAAGATCAATGATGCCCACCAATGCGGTTGAAGTACCCTTGAACAAGGCACTGAACTCCATAACTGCTCCAGGGGTGCTGCACTGTAGGCAACTCTGCACACTTCTTTGATACAGTAGGGGGACTATAATATACTATATGTATCCTGTTCATTATGTTAATTCTCTTCATCTTAATATCTCTTTTTCTAATATCTAATCTATTACCAGGATGAATAGGATGAAACATTTTATAAAATTAATCTATTCATATGTTGAGCCTCTGAAAATATTTGGTAACATTGCTGAATCAGCTGCTTTTGAGTTACTTCAAGAGCAGTTCCTTGCTTTAGACCACAAACCCCCCGAATACCCCTGCAGATTGTCACAAGACATAAGACTGTGAGAAGCAGATTGTCAGCCACGTCTAGAAGTACCAAAAATGTCCTTCATAAAACACAAATCTGTCTGGGCTGATCAAGAACAAACACAAAAATTTAAATAATACCAAGAAAGTGAACTAACCCCTTTAGGGATTGATCAGCATAACTTTCAAAGTAAGAATGTTGAGCTTGACTGTGATGTGATTAAAAAGTAAGAAAAAGCCTTGTTCAAGTCCCAATGGCCTACGGAATACACTCAATTACCCAAGTATTCTTGCTGGCTTCAGGCATTGTAGAATCGCTGGTGACCCCAGTGATTAAAGTTCAGTGCTGAGCCTCTTTTCTGTGAAGTTACCTGAAGTTGTTCAGTTGCAGGCCCAACATTATCTGCATTGCCTTCCCTGCAGAGCTACTGTCCCAGTGCAAGTGCAAGTAGCAGCACCCCATGCTGGTTGGTAGCGTACATACCATCCATCCATTATCTTAACCCGCTTATCCTGAACAGGGTCGCAGGGGGGCTGGAGCCTATCCCAGCATACATTGGGCGAAAGGGAGGAATACACCCTGGACAGGTCGCCAGTCCATCGCAGGGCACACACAACATTCACTCACGCACCCATACCAATCAGCCTAACCTGCATGTCTTTGGACTGTGGGAGGAAACCGGAGTACCCGGAGGAAACCCATGCAGACACTGGGAGAACATGAACACTCTGCACAGAGAGGCCCTGTCCGACGGGGATTCGAACCCAGGACCTCCTTGCTGTGAGGCGGCAGTGCTAAGCACTGCACCATAGCGTACATACTTACTAATTAATTCCTTGTTGGTCACCGATTCTTACTTTAGTCAAAAATAGCTAATTTTGTTTGTTATCCATACAATTACATAGTATACAGACTTGAAATGACATTCAATCATTCACAGTATATTTTCTGTACATAATCCCCTCCCATTCAAATAACTAACTAGCCTAAATTGAGTAACCAGGCAAGAAGGGGCTTGGTCACTCTAACAGAGCTTGGAGGACTCTGAAAGCATGAAGGAAACGATTCTCTGGTCTGATGAGACAAAATTTGAACTCACAGGAGTTCAAGCACTATGTCTGCGCACTGCTCATCACCTGGCTAATACCATCCCTACAGAGAAGCATGGTGATGGCAGCATCATGCTATGGGGGTGCTTCTCAGCTGCAGGGACAGGGAGACTGGTCAGAATTGAAGGAGGGGTGAATGTGAGAGGTCACAGAAGAAAACCTGCTCCAGAGTGCACGTCACCTCAGACTGGGGCAACAGTTCATTTTTCAGCAGGACATACTGCCAACACAATGCTGGAGTGGCTTCACGACAAGGCTCTGGCTGTCCTTGATTGGCCCAGCCGAAGCCCAGACTTAAACCCCATAGAATTTCTGTGGAGAGACTTGTGAAGATTGTGAAGATGGCAGTTCATAGATGCTTCCCATCCAATCTGACGGAGCTTGAGAGGATACCAGGAAGAATGGATAAACCTCCCAGATCCAGGTGTCCGAAGCTTGTAGTGACTTACCCAAGAAGACTAAAAGCTGCTTCCAAAGGGGCTTCGATATTAAGGCAGTGGATTTTATGGTTAGATTATTATATTAGCTAGCTAAGTTAGTGTGCTTTACCTTGTTTTATATGCACAATAGGTTAGCTTTAAACCAATAATAACTTAATCTTATGAAAAAGCTATTTGCATAGCTTGAGCTGGCCAAACCATGTTTAGTATGGAGCTGGGGGGTGTACTACGAAGCTAGATTACAGGGTTGGTGAGCTAGCCTAACCCTGTATTTTCTGTATTACAAAGCTCCATCAGTATGTCCATAGCAGAACTCCATGCAAGCAAAAGGGGACTGTTCCAGGCTCTCCACTTTTGTGCTTACATGCAGTGAAGTCCATGGCGACACAGGTGGTTGCGGAGGTAGTTTTCCAGTGAGACTGCAGCAGTTGAGTACCTCAACATTATGTTACCAAACAAGAAGAACAAGGTGAAGAACAAGGGAGCACAAATTTACAAATTGTGTCCTGTTCAGGTCATTTGTTGACACCAGTAGTCCATCAAGGCCTGAATACCTCTGAAGAAGTAATTCCTGCATTTGCTTAACTGGGGGCAAACCTCCCCTATACATTTGAGATTGACAGCATAGGCTAGTACATTATGCATTTCTGTCCTTTGTGACTGGTACATCTGTTGACAGAGCTGAATTGCTCAGCAATTCTAACGTGCATACCCAGTGCAAGACCGAAATTAATACTAGCATTACATTACATTACATTATTGGCATTTGGCAGACGCTCTTATCCAGAGCGACGTACAGTTGATTAGACTAAGCAGGAGACAATGCTCCCCTGGAGCAATGCAGGGTTAAGGGCCTTGCTCAAGGGCCCAACGGCTGTGCGGATCTTATTGTGGCTACACTGGGATTAGAACCACCGACCTTGCGTGTCCCAGTCATTTACCTTAACCACTACGCTACAGGCCGCCCTAGCGTTACGGAGGAATAAATACACATACGGGCATCAGTTCCGCTCAGACTGGAATCAGCGTAGAAAGAGAACTTTATTGACACGTGCACACGGTTATATACACACATATCACATGTCAATCTCAGCGCATCACATTGGCTGTTATCATTGTCCATCATACAGTACCTGCATTTACTCATTAAGTTTGCCTATGTGATAATACAATAATAAAGATTTACTTTTACAATTGAAAGCACACTTACTTTATATATGTCAACAACATCTTTAATTAAATTTAATCTCAACAATTAATTTCACCAGAAATTGTACAATTTCAGGGTAATAACACCAGTTCACCTATTTTTATATACATATATCTATAGTTGTAAACGCCTTAACGTTTTGCTGTTATCGCGCGTAATAGGTCGATAATAGGTGCTCACACTCCAAGTAGCTAGCCAATGTGGGTAACTAGGCTAGCTAGCTGTCATAGCTGAAATGTTGCTCCCATTGTTTTAGTTTTCCTCTAGTTCCACTCAAATCTTGATGGTTCGGAATTTTGAGATGCAACCAGACTCTGTGTGTACAATTCATTTCAGTACTTTTCAAACCTTTTCAGTAATCTAGCAAAATCAGATAAAAATATGTTTTCCTATTCTATACAGTTTAACTAACATTAGCATCCTAGCATGTTCACTTGTGAATCCTGTTATGGTTTTAAGCTTTTAAATTAGATTTATAAGATACTTGTGCACATACATATGCATATTAATATGTATAGACGAATGGTGGTCTTATATTTTGTGTTTGTTTCAGCCGGGTACACTAGCTAAAGTAACACAGTTAAACCCGTTAATAAGGCCAAGTATAATTTATCTGTACATTTTCATTAGCTACTTTATCCTGTTATGGCAAATCTCTCAAGTCTCACCCATTGACCGTGAGACACACGCATTTCACAAGCTCACACGCCACACCTGTCTGTTCTTACGGTGAGTTGGCCAAGAAGGGATAAAACCCACTACACGGAAATAAACATGATTTTTAAAATGTCTCGTTGGATTTGGAGCCACGTTTGGACACTTGAGGATCTTTTGACATTTTTTTTTAGTAGCTAACTTAACGTTAGATACTAGCTGCTATTAGCCTATGTTTGGGAACATTGCTTAAATATGTGCGAATATGAAAGTTTAAATGCAATTCCTTATGTTTTGCTTGTGCAGCCAATGAAAAGATGCCCCTGCAAAAATGATAGAGATAATTGATGTTAATTCGAATTTAAATGTTTACTGACAGGGGTTTACAGTCTACCAGACAATTTTACAAGAAAAACACTAAGTATTTTATTAATTTATTTATTAAAATTCAATTTACTTGACACTGCACCAATCTACCCCCCGTTAAAAAAGGCCCTCTGCCTAAACCCTGCAGGGGGCCCCTGAAATTTTGTGTTCCGCCACTGGGCAATATCGTGTAATATCGTGATATTTTGAAGATATCGTATCGTATCATACCGTAAAATTTCATATCGGTTCATCCCTACCACACACACACACCCACACACACACACAGTCAGTCACGCATGCACATACACACTCAGTCACACACTCGAAGTCACACCCTCACACAAATGCTCACAAAGATCACCTCTCCCAAACTATTACATTTGTCTTATTGGTTTGGCCCGTCATTTTCGGTTCTATTTGTTTTATTTGTACTGGTCAATCATAAACTTAATTATAACCTAATTTATAGTTTATGTAGTTTATATAAACTCAATTATAAACTAAATTATAATTGGGAGAAGTGGATTCGGCCAAGGGGCCTCTGCGACCAAAACATACACAATGTCGATTTGCTCCAGCCCTGATTTGCAATCTCACTCTGAGTTTTTCATGAAACTTGAGAGCCCTGTGTTATGGTTAAGATTTTCTTTCATATTAATAACGTGAAGATTTGCAACATTATCTTTCTTCTGTGGTACTTGGGCACATATACGTGGGCATATTTATAGACAAATGTTCTTTTCAGCCCGGGAACACAAGCTAAGAGAGCACGGCTAAACCTGTCACTAAGGCCGACTAGCATTTGTTATAGTTTTAAACTTTTGTATTATGGAATGCCAAAAGGGTCAAAATTTACCAGGTTTTCTCCATGGTCCCTTTGCTCAGATGGCTAGCGTTAAATAAGACCTTAGTACAAGGTATCTAGCTTGATATTTTATAATGTGTGTGTCTGACAATGGCAGTTTGTTAGCTGACTAGATCTACGAATGTTGGGAGTAATGGTAACACCGCATTTGATCAGAAGCTCAAAGCTGAGCAGGCTATGCATTTATTTTGCTCATAGCTAGCCAGCCTGTTTAGATAGCTAGGGGAAATCAGGAGGTAGGACTAGAACATAGCTCCAACCCTTTCCAACAAGGTATAATGTGCCATATTCAGGTGATGGACAGTTTAGGAATATCGCTGCATTCTCATTTCTTTCTCCTTTGATCATTCACAATAGTGATGACTTGATGAGTTTCCCGTATAAGAGCAAGACACGTTCTCGGGATCTCTCTCTTCTCTTCACTCTCTGCGCCCACTTCTTCGACGCACCCTTTTTGGCCATTCGCTTCAGCTCATCTGCTCCGAGACTCGGACAGAGGCTGAATGCTGCACAGCGCACTACCAGGCCTACGGACACACCTAGTTACCTCGCGGTAACTTTGTGGCCTATAGCGAGTGGAAACTGGTGTACGCGGAACGCTACATCAGTTTACCCCTGCAAAGCTCATCAAAGAACAACAGCAACAAACTTTTCCACCCGGAAAAGGGACATCCTTCCAGCAGCCGAGCGGACCAGACAACAACGCGCGGCTAAGCCGGAAACGCCCCAGCTTTGCGCACCTCTCCAGGACACACATTCACAGCACCATCGCAGCTCCTATAAGGACAGCATGTCTTTTGGATCCAGCAATGCGTATGGACTCAGTAAGATGAAACAAGCATTTGCAGGCATAGCCAGTGTTAGCTTAGTCTTAACTGTTATTTTGAATCTGTGTTTCTATATTTGCTTTGTCTTACCATTTGAATGTATTCTGTTAGCCGTGTATGTACGTGAATTGATTCGTCGTCTTTCGCGCATATATAGAGTGAACTACACAAGTAGTCGCTCTTCTCACAGCTAACACTAATACTCATTAACACACCCAGAACTCTAGCTTACCCAAGCTAGCTACTCCCACCTTTCCTTTGTTCAAGGGACATGCGCGCTTGCGCGTGCATACACACACGCACACACACACTCTACTAACATACCATACTAACCAACTTCCCGTTAGTTTATCTGTTCTGTGTTTTACGTTTGTTTAATAAATATATTTTATAAAACCCCGGTGTCCGTTTTGGAATCACATAGACATGAGAGCCGAGTTAAAGCAGTCTTTCGAAGAACTTCCAACGTTGGATATTTCTGATAACAGTAATTTTATGACTGATTACTTTTTGCAGTTATACTGCTACATAACATTAACTGGCGCCCCGGTTTCGTAGAGAGTAAAATCCCTACGTTATTTGGCGGCCCGTGCGAGAACCCTACATAATTTGGAGCCCTGTGCGAGGACCCTACATAATTTGGAGCCCCGTGCGAGGACCCCTACACAAGCATTCCCTGTTGAGCATTGCATTGACGAGAGCTGTGCCAGACAGTCTTGTCTCCATTTCCATTGTTGTTTTGATGGTGATGTTTGGATGGCCTCAACGGTGAGGGGCGTCCGGCAACCAAAAGAGGACACGGCTAGCTGGCTCATCGTGACTGATGACATGTCCGGCAAGCTGAAGACAATGCTGCTTGATGACACGAGATGGGTGGAAGGGCACCATACAGTATGGAGTTTGGAATGTGACCCTGCCAGGAGATGTTCTGGACAGCACGCAACATTTGTGTGTAGGTGCCATTGATGGACTTGGTACTATTACTGGTCATGGCCCACAACTCACTTCCATAGAGGAGAATAGACTTTTAGAACTTTTGTGGATCGAAGATCGCCAAACTTTCTTAAGTGAGTGTAGAGCAGACCAAGCTTGAGCCTTTCTAGATTCAATATCAAGGGCCGAGTTGGTGAAAGAGCCCAGGTATTTGAAGTCATCAACTTTTATCGATGTTACTGCCATCCAATGCTTTGATGTCACCTGGAGTGGAGGGATTGATGTGGATATATTTTGTTTTCTTTGAGTTTAAAGAGAGTCCAATGGTTTTACAGCAGGTTTCTATTTTATGAAGAAGAGCTTCGGCATCCCAGAGGGTGTCAGCAAGGAGACTGATGTCATCCGCATAATCTAGGTCAGGAAGATGTTCAGCAGGACTACTTCTGTGGTGTTTTAGAGTAAGACCATCTGTGTCGTCAATTCCTAATCGCAAGGCGTAGTCATCTATTTAACTATGATAAATAGATAGGGGGCAAGTGGATTGCCTTGGAGAATGCCGGTATGCCGGAAAATGAATCACTATCACCTTCAGGAGTTAAAACGACTGTGCTGGTGTCTTCATACATAATTTTTATGCCTTTCACAATTTCATCCGGGATTCCGTAAGCATCTTAAACATTGTAGGTCTGTTGATTGAATCAAATGCTTTGTGGTAATCAATGAAAATAATGGCAGCTTCTTTCTGGTGGTTTCGTATTTCCTCAATTACGGTAAAGTATTGAGTAAGAACTTGACCTGAGAGGCTGAAAGCCGTGTTGATTGGGACGGAGAATATTTTCCAGTTCAGGACGAATGCGATTTAACAGAAGACGGTTGTAAATTTTTGCAGCAGTTTGGGTCAGGCTGATTCCTTGGTTGTCTGGACTGGTCAGGTCACCCTTTTTCGGAACTGGAATGTTACCAGAGATACCCTATTCAGATGGGCGGTTTCCTTCCAGGGTTGTATTACAGAAGTGCAAGAGACACTCCCTCAATTTAGGAAGTTAACAACAATCATCGAAAACATGAGCATTCTCACAGCAGAATGAATATACAGACGTGTGTAATTACCGGATTTGGACTTGCTGTCCTTATCTGTAATTGTACTGCTAATGGGGCTAAAGGGTTAAGCGCAAGTATTTATTGTGTTGCAGTCATTTTTAAATATAAACACCTAATTGGCATGGCCAATATTGGCATGGTGTTAATGCCGCAAGTCAAAGGGCTGTGACAAATGTGACATTGAGAAAAATCTTACTTTTATTTATAATACTGTATACACTCAGTTATCACTCAGTTATTCGGTAGACATGTAGACCAGCTTGTTAATGCAAATATTCAATCAGCCAACCATGTGGCAGCAACTAAATGCGCAAAAGCATGCAGACATCGTCAAGAGGGTCATCTGTTTTTCAGACCAAATGTCAGAAGGGGAACAAATGTGATCTAAGTGACTGTGGAATTATTGTTGTTGCCAGACAGGGTAGTAGAGTATCTCACAAACTGCTGATCTCTTGGGATTTTAACAGAAAACAGTCTCAAGAGTTTGCAGAGACAAAAAACATTCATTGAGCAGCAGTTCTGTGGGCAGAAACATGTTGTTAATGAGAGGGGTCAGAGGAGAAAGGGCAAATAAAATGTAAAAAACTTTGAAATGCAAGAAATTTGAGCCATTTTCCGGAGTGAATGGGCAGGCTCCAGTATTCAGCAACTTAATGGCCGACTTATTGAAACTAATTGCGTGATAATATCGCTGTCAAAAGTAATTTTGCACATATAATCAATCACTCAAAATTTATTAATTGCAATTGGCCTAGTGATGAAGATGTTGAAGAATGGTGGGAAGTAATTCCACCACTGAGGAACCAGAATGGAAAACAGGCGTGAACGTGCAGCTTAGCCGCCAGGTGCTCATGGTGAGGGAACCACAAGGTGACCAGAGCTGGCAGACCAGAGTGAGTAGGGACTAGGGAGCAATTAAAGATTGTATGTAAAGTGGGGCAGTCCCCTTAGCAGCCTGAAATGCCAACACTAGTGCCTTGAAGCGGATGCGTGCGGCAATAGAAAGCCAGTGGAGGCCAATGAGGAGCGGGGTGACATGAGCTGACTGGTGGTCACTTGGGCTGCAGCATTCTGGACCAGCTGGAGGGGCTTGATGGCACAAGCTGGGAGACGATGAGCACCCGGACTAGGAGCTAGGTGGCTTTCTCCGTCAGGAGATGACGGACATGGCGTATATTGTAGAGGAAGAACCTGCAGGTTCTGGCAGTGGAAGATACATGTGGAGTGAGGGTGAGGTGGTTATCAGGAGTCACCCCATGATTCTTGGCTATATGGGAGGAGGATACTACAAAGTCCTCAACAATCAGTGAGATTAGCAGGGATGTAGCAGGGACGTGGAGAAGCTCAGTCTTGCCAAGGTTAAGCTTCAGGTGGTGGGAAGTCATCCACGCAGAGATATCAGCTAAGCAGACTTTCTCAAAGATGCTTCAGATAAAACAAGTTGCTATGCATCAATATAATAAAAATAATTGCAATCCCAAAATGAGAGGCTCCCCCTTCGCCCAGCCAAAATTTTTCAAAAATTGGCTTAATGAGGGGAACGTTACAATGTGATCAAAAGTTTCGTACAGAGTTTATTTTGTCAGAATGTCTAGGCTATGATTATATGCCGATAGGCGACTGCTCAGTGTCATAATAATAAAGTATCCATAGCATTAGTCTACCTTTTTAGCGTACAGTAACAATAAAATGGGCTAGATTTACGTCCATGAAATTCGCAGTGCATGATCTGTGTTTTCTGTTCTCTGTTATGTCTAAGTCCTTAGCGTTTCCGTTCTTTATTTCACTCTGTGACCACCGTAGTCTGCCTCCTGTGTCATTTTCCTTCATTCATTCGTTTTGTCTGTTTTCCATTAGTGTCTCCGCCTCCCACTCGATATTTGTACTTCCTTTCAGTCTCCTGTCATTACACTGACCTGTCCCTCATTTTAATTTTCATCAGTGTTGTGCATTTAAACCCCTTTCTGTTAGTTATTTGTTTCCAGATTGTCATGTGCCTTGCATTCCATGTCATGTGCCTTGTTTCCGAATGTACCAACCTGTCTCATTTTAAACCTCTGCTTCCTGGATCGATAGTTTGACCCGCTGTTTTTGATCTCTTTGGTTTGGTCTCTTTTCTGTTTTTGGATTTCTACTTTGTTTATCTGCCTGTCTGAGCTGCCTTCTCATTTTCAACCTTCTGCCTGTGACCTTGACTACCCACTGGATTATTTATTTCTGTTTGCCTGGCTATTGGACCTCTGCCTTTATTACCACTCTCAAACTGCCTGAACTCTGTTACACCTGTTTGCTGGTTATCAAACTTTGCCTGTCAATTCTGCTACCAATGAAGACTTTATTCCTGTGGTCTTGTAATTGGGTTCCTAGTTCTGAAGCCTGACACGAAGGGTACAGCTCATTATGCAATTAGTGAATGGGACTGCCTACTAATCACTTTTTGCGATTGAGGCAAACCTTTAATGGTGCAGTTAAAACACCTGTTAATTGCATTGAATATCTTCACTGCATGTGCCGATATCCATGTGTGTTTACCATGTCAAGTCCCGTATCTGCTCCTGTCCTTCGACATATCAGCCTCTGCCTCCTCCACCATGTCAGCTACAGCCACAGCCAAAGGAAGGAGGAAAAGCTATAACAAAAGAAGCAATCAAATGCCCCATCGCACACCACATCAGATAGACAGAGAGACGCCAGACCTTTCTTCCTCTCATATTCTTAGCTACATGACTCAGCCCTTCATCCTCCATTGCGATGCTTCACAGGATGGACATGTCACATGTCACTGGGCATGTGTTCTGTTCTGTGCATAAGGAAATGTTATTCTTGTTATGTACAGTAGGGTCCTCGCACGGGCCACCAAATAATGTTGGGATTTTACTCTCTATGAAACCGGAGCGCCAATTAATAGTGTAGTCTAGTGTAGCAGTATAACTGCAAAAAGTTATCAGTCTCACAAAATTACTGTTATCAGAAATATCTAACCACAAATAATTAAAATAACCAATATAAATGATTAAAACATACCGATAGCCTGAAGGTTGGAAGTTCTTTGAGAGATTGCTTTAACTCGGCTCTCATGTCTATGTGACGCCAAAACAGACACCGGGTTTAATAAAATATATTTATTAAACAAATGTACAAACACAGAACAGATATGGGGTTGTGAACTAAGGGAAGTTAGTAGGGTAGGAATGCGTGTGTGTGCGCACGCAAGCGCACGTGTCCCTTGAACAAAGGAAAGGTAAAAGTGGATGTTGTTAGTGTTACTGTTAGCAGTGAGAAGACACTACTTGCGTAGTTTATATATATGCGCGAAAGACGGCAAATCAATTCACGTATATAGCTAACAAAATACATTCAAACAATAAGACAGCAAATATAGATGTTTGTTGCTGTTGTTCGTTGGTGAGCTTTGAGTTTCCACTCACTATAGGCCACTAAGTTACTGCGAGGTAACTAGGTGTGTCCGCAGGCCTGGTAGTGCGCTGTGTAGAATTCAGCCTCTGTTCGAGTATCGGAGCAGATGAGGTGAAGAAAAGAGTGGCGAAAAAGCAAGTGAATTGAAGGGCTTTCCCAAGAACATTGCTCTTAAACGGGAAAGTTTATTGCTCCCACCATTACGGGATTGGCTGAAACGACATGCGGGGTGGACGTTGCGGAATTGTTTTGTGGGATTGTGTTTCTTTTTCCTGCCATTCTACCAACCCCCTGGAGCTCATGGACCACTCCAACTGGACCCCCCGACCCCTGCTCTGAGGTCATGGACTGCTGCAGATTCCATTGTCATCCCTAGAAACGAGGATCTGAGATGCACAGTAATAGGCCTGTTAAATGGAGAGAGGGGTTCTTGAGCCCACTGTGCCTGCTTTCGAGACACTAAGCCATTCCGCTACACCATTTACCCTCACCTCACCTCACCGGTATCCACATAGAGACTGGGTGTACCCACCGACAGAAACTTTCAAGTGGAGGACACGTGCCCCACCACTCGTGCTTCAAAGCTTTGGAGGCCATGGTGTGTCAGAGATATTTCTAAACATTAAAAAATGAAAATAAAAAGCAATCTTGCTTTAAAATTTGGAGAAAGGTTTGCCCAAATTTTTTCACCCCGCTGTATGTCTGGCGAACTCCAGGCAGTGATCATCACCTGGATAATACCATCCCTACCATGAAGCATGGTGGTGGCAGCATCATGCTATGGTGGTGCTTCTTAGTGGTAGGGACAGGGAGAATGGTCAGAATTGAGGGAAGCACCCTGTGATGCACAAGACACAGTGTGTGGTATTGTTGTAATGTTCAAATGTCAAGTTACAGTAGTAAACTGCCACATTAATTGCATATGTTTGAAACTGCAGGGTTTTGGGGATGTTGTGTGTTCACTAACTAAGGGAAAACTGCAAGTGCGGTGGTGAGGGAAGTGTAATGTTAAATGGAATGTTTTCAATGTTTTTTGTTCTCTTCTTTTTTATTCTTCCTGTTGATTCTTTAAGTACTTAGTCCTTGGGCTTTTGAAGCTGGTGTTTACAGTTGAAATGACTATAAATCTATCTATCACCAAGCTTGGAGATATTTCTGATTTGAAGTATGTGTAACCTGAGGGAATCACTACCACCACACAGGACACAAAACGTATCGGGGTTCTTTGTCTTTATTTTCCCATCGTTACATTTGACTGCCAATGAGGGCTAGCAGTATGAAGACGTATTGTAGCTTGTTTGCTAAAAGCGTTTTATATCCATACAATACGGCAGTGGGCTTGCCAGATAATTATTCAATCCTTGGACCATGCACCCTTCTGCTTACTTCTCACATGAAGATATCAAACGAAAAAGACAGATTTCCCATGAGCACGG
Organism: Conger conger; assembly: GCF_963514075.1. Taxonomy (NCBI): domain Eukaryota; kingdom Metazoa; phylum Chordata; class Actinopteri; order Anguilliformes; family Congridae; genus Conger; species Conger conger. The sequence continues at coordinate 53,888,543 of NC_083768.1, read as the reverse complement.
TAAACTAATAAATCACACGAGTAAGTATACACTCTAGAACAGGTACAGTGACTATCGCCTCCTTCTGGGTAAACAGTTAACTGAACCTCGTCGCTGTGCACTTGACATTACATGAAATCAACACAGCAACAAAATGACAATGTAGGCCTTTTATATTAAATCAACTTATTCACCTTTTAATACCCATTGTACTGGATCTTAATATTCCGAAATGCCACCTGGTTACATATAGGACACTTTCTCATGGCCATATTTTTTGGACTGACATGCCCCTCTTGAAGTAGAATATATGTTTAATCCTGAAAGGTGCACTTGGGATAAACCGGGCAGGCGCTCAGGCATTACCACTGCCCCTACCCTATATGCCTGGGCTGGTTTGGTCATGAATTAGTAACTACTGGAAGGACACCTTTCCCAGAAGTCCTTCCATTCCAATAATAATGTGATTGTCATGTTGCTGTACCAAGATTGATGGGGCTGAAATATGTCAGTACCATGTTTATGTGCTATTGGTCCCAAAATCAAACTTAATTTTAATCAAAGTTACATATATTGAAAAAAGAGAATACACATTTACTCATACACATACACTATTTGTATTGTATCCCCTCAAAGGAAGTTGCTGGTTGATAGTTACAATGAACAATATTTGATCCATTACGTTCAGATAGAGGGACCAGTTGCCAAGGGCATACCCAGTCTGCAATGCTGTTTTCAACTTCAAAGTCTCAGCTGCGTGCATCAAGGAGGAATTGTTTTTCAATGTTTTATTCAGAAAAGATGCTAATGTGGATGCAGAACAATATTGTTTGTGCTCATAGAAAATAGGCCCCCCCTGGGTTGGAGGGCTTTGAATAAATTGAGAGCCCATTGGTAGCACATAAAGTGATGCTTTTCATTAATTACTCATTATTTTTTATAGATCTCTGGGACTCCAAAGGGTTTCTAATTAATAGACCATAATTCTATAAAGAACACTCAACTGTGCATATAAAACTAATAACTATTGGTATTGTTGTTTGGTGTGTTCTGTGCAACCTGGTCTCACGACCCATTCGTAACTATCGTGCAAATTTGCATGCCTTTGAAATTCGTCATTACGAATGACCAAAAACATGAAGTGACTTTACAGCCCTTCGGCGAACAAACTCAGTCCGGAGAACCTGCTGCCATTTTTCTGCATCCCAGTTCCTGTGCTTTTGTTCACTGTAGGGCTGGAGAGCGGTACAAGAATGAATGTCTGCAGGCAATAGTGCAGGATGGTGGAGGTTCCTTGCAAGTTTGGGGCTGCATTTCTGCCTTGGTCAGAATTAATTGTCTCCTCAATGCAGAGTAGTACAGGCAGATACTTATCCATCATGCAATACCATCAGGGAGGCATCTGATTGGTCCCAAATTTATTCTGCAGCAGGACAACGACTCCAGACATATCCAGCACACACTCATGCGTGCACACATACCCGCACTCAGCTTCGTTAATACTTTGTCGTATTAAAAATGGTGGAATCAATATTTTTACGCAATATAATAATTTAAGGTTTTTGCTTCGATCAAGAGAAAAAATATTTTATATGAGGTTATCAAACACTGTCAAGCCAGCAGCCATACCATCATGCACCCAGCTCCTGCCAAATGGCTGAAGCTGAGCAGTTGTGGACTTTGTTCGTACTTATATGAGAGACCGGGAAAACTACATTGCTGCTGGAAGTGGTGTTGGTGTCCCAGTCATGGGTGGGTGAACTTCCCATGACTGGGACACACAAGTTTGTTGGTTCAATCCCCGGTGTAGCCACAATAAGATCCACACAGCTGTTGGGCCCTTTAGCAAGGTCCTCAACCCTGCATTGCTCCAAGGGAGGATTGTCTCCTGCTTAGTCTAAATGAACTGTTAGTCGCTTTGGATAAAAGCCAAATTACATGTAATGTAATGTAATGTTTTATAGGAGACATTAAACCGAGGTCCTGACCCTGTGGGCATTAAAGATCCCATGACACTCAACCCTGGCTGTTTCAAACTGCCACCTAATCAACCCTTGATTCAATTTTCAAAAACATTGTTGTCTCCCTCTCCACCTCAGCTGGTGTGTGGTGAGCGTTCTGGTGCAAAATGGCAGCCGTGTATCACCCAGGTGGTGGTTGAGGTGAGTTTCCCACCGTCACTGTAAGTGCTTTGAGTGTCTAGACAAGCACTGATGTAATGATATATATATCTATCTAAGGTTACATGAATTGGCATGAACAAATGTAGTTGGCCTATAGCCTAGTGGTTAAGGTACATGACTGGGACCCACAAGGGCAGTGGTTTGAATCCTGGTGTGGCCACAATAAGATCCGCACAGCCGTTGGGCCCTCGAGCAAGGCCCTTAACCCCGCCTTAACCTTGAGGATTGTCTCCTGCTTTGTCTAATGCCTCCTGCTTGCTCTGGATAAGAGCGTATGCCAAAATGCCATTAATGTGATGTAATGTAACTATGTAATTAGTTCTGCCAATTCATATTGGAATGAGAAAGCCAGTTAACATATCTGTTAATGCTTAACTAATTATTTACATTTATCCTATGGTTTGCTAATGTATTCGTTTCACCTGTGTCTCACTTTCTGATTGTTTCACACACCTGATTGTTATTCCCTCTCATTACCAGTGTATTTATACCCCTCTGTTTGTCTCACTCATGGCCTTTTTGACTTCTGTGTCTGGATTCTGTCTTTGTTTGGGGTTTCTCACTAGTTATCGACCCTTTGCCTGTCACTTCAACTTCGTTTTGGATTATCCCTATCATCTCTGTTTGCTGCTGTATTGACTCTCTGCATGGACACTCAAACTGCAAACTGCCTACTCCCTGCTGATTCTGTTCACTGGCTATCAACCCCCACCTGTATAATCTGCCAAGTTCACAATAAAGACTTTGAATGCTACTCCTTTGTCCTGCTTCTGGGTGCTGTTGTTCTGATCCCTGACACTTTTTGCAATATCATGAGAATTTCACTGAAAAATCAGAATGAAAAATCATTAAGCTCTCAAATTTGTGGAAGAATAGTGGTAAGATGTTACCAAATGAAAGACAATACATTTCTTTTACTTTCTTTTTTTCTTTTCTTTTTTTGTTTACAGCTGGTTTGCAACATTTAACAAAGAATCACCCAACTACATTAGTTAATGCCAATACCTTGTGACCTCATTGTAAAGTGTTACCGTTCTTTTGATGCTGGGTTTTCAATGTTGCGCCAGGATAAAAATGGCTTGTCACAGCTACATATTAAAAGGTTCAAATTATTTTCTTTTTGTAATGAGTGTGGAAAACTACAGTGAGTATTTGGATAGTGGCACAATTTCTGTTCTGTACTCCTGGCTCTGTACTGCAGGACATTGGTTTGAAATGAAACAATTAAATTTAACATCAAACAGCATTTGTTTTTTGTCATGTAGCAATCATCACACGCCAATTCAAACCAATCAAAGGTAGCCCTCAGTTTGAATACTGTGTTTATATTGTGTTCATTATTTGTGCCTGCCACTGTATAGTGCTCAACCTGCTTCTTGAAAGTTACTTCACTAGGCATAATCATGTGCATGCTGTGGAACCGCTAAAAGGCTGTGTATTCATCCATTTTATTTGCTCAGTTTTCTTCTTTTTTTTTTGAGAAAAGTTTGTCATTATCGTGTAATAACTGATTTTTCCTGAGATAAGATAATTTTCTGTGCTCTCAAGAAAACTAAAATAGCTTCTTGATCTTGAGATAACAAAACTTTGTTGAGGTAACTAGATTACCTTTTAAAATAATTGCAGGAAGCCTATTATTCTGTGTAGCCATGTCAGGGGAGCAGGGGGTGATATCACAAAGCAGAATTAGTTGGATTAGTTCACAGAGTAAAACCCGGAGTAGCTATTTTTACTTTCGTCCATGTTTCGTTTTTGAAAGGGTTCCAGGTTTCACTGTGGATTTACCCAGCTAAATCAGTAATCCTGCTTTGTGATATACCTTGAAATAGCTTTATGCCTTGCTATTGCAGATAATATAAACATTAGTGTGCATCATCTAAATCTCCAGATTTACCTGTTCTCAATATCAAGAAGTTATTTTTGTCATTGTCATGAGAAAACAGGGTTTTTGTTTTCTTGAGATCTCGAGAAAATTACCTCGCTATCTCAGGAAAACAACATCTGTTATAATGTGAAAACAGCCAAAAACGAAAGACTAACACTATCACATTATCATGGGAAAACTGAGCAAATAAAATGTATGAATACATCTATATCATGTCAGCATGGGCCGAATCTTTCACTTCACTTGCCTCTCCACTGGAGATTTATATGTAACTGGATTCTGCTCTACAGCTCAGACAATTCCTGTTTGGCATTTTAATGGCTACATACAGTGGGCACCCTTAATAGAAATGGAGAAAAAAAGCTGCGTACAATAACATGGATAATGATCTACTATATTTTACATTCAAACATACGGGAAAACGATATACTTTTATTTCAATACATTTTCTCAAAATAATTGGCAGCCCTAACAATTATTGTAAATAAAATCAAACAAAGCCAATTGTTTTGCAATTTTACTTAATTTAGTAAGATTATAAAATAAGGTAACAAGCATGTAAAATCCTGTCAAAAAGAACTGTCATTTCAGAAGCCACAGATGGTAATTGACCATCACAAGTCAAGGAATGGGTACAAAAAATACATAAACAGTGAAACATACCGCTTAGCATTGTAAGGGAAATAATAAAAAGGTGCAAAACATATGAATGGTTGCAAACTTGCCAGGAGAAGTGCATATTATCCCCACAGAAGGTAAGGAAGAGGCCATAAGTAACCCAAGGATTGCAGTTTAAGAATTACAGAGTAATTTTACAGAGATTGGTTGTCTGTTCAGACACATGCCACATGTTTGGTAGCGAAATATAATGCATGTACCAGGAAAGAAAATCTGGTTGCCTCTGCTAGAAAGCTGAGACATCAAATCATACATCAAATCCACACCGAAATGGTTAAGTAAAAACAACTTCAAAGGGCATCTCAATCTCCAGACTTCAATCCCATGTCTGAACTGAAGAGGGGGGTGTCCCAAGGATATTAATGTCTACATGGAGGAATGGTCAAAAATCCCTCTGTTAGTTCTCTAGCCTAATCCCAAATTTTAGTTTTCACAAAGTATTAAACTGTTTTTGGGGAATTAATATATATATATATATTGCTTTAACTGAATCATTAATAAAGCAAACTGCAGTACACGTTGGAAAATAAAGCTTGTCAATAACTATTATTTTTTTAGTTAACAGCACTGGTTGTGCATATTTCTGGAGCAGTTTAGATTATTAATTGTAACTAAAAAATGAAAACCTAGCACACTACAGAAAGTAAAGCAAATGTTCTATCTAGCTAGCTACATAAACACGACAGTGTTTACCCTATTGTATACTTTAATTTGGACACTGCCAGTCAAGGTGCAGTTCGCAATGAAGTGCAGGCCTTGCTGCTCATTAGACATTTCCACTGTCCATATCTTTCTGCTGACGTTGTAGGACAAAAGGTTGAACTCGCTCTTATTTTTCTGTTTCTTTTAGCAAATTTTGTGGCTAAATGTACAAGTTGCTCAGTCGACGATGGTGTGTCTACCCGATATTGTATTATTATTTGACAATGGCAGTTGAAGTGTAGCTCAGGGATCCATGGTTCCATAGACAACCCCTGCATAAATGTATTATTTTAAATTATTTTTCATATTCATGTCTGGTCTTCTGTTTACATTCATTAGTCATTGCACCCATGTTCCCCTGTGATGTCTGTGTCTTTATATAATTCGGAGCCCAAGTCACTTCCGTGTCTGCGTGAATCATTATTCGGGTGTTTTCAAAATTTTCCGGTTTCCCACGATTCCTTCTCAGTCTCGCTTTTCTTACTTCCTGCTTTTCCTCCATTCAAGTTTGTAGATAGCACTAATATACTAATACCAACTAACATAAATTTTGTACAGTGCTAATTATATTAACACACTAACTTGTCTGTCTAACTAACTAACGAACTAACTCACAGTCAGTAGTTTTGGGTAATTATAATTTAATCATGTAAACTAAGACTAACTTTATCTCTATTTCTATACTGCTCTATAGCTGCACCTGCCTGTTCTATCTCTGAATTGCCTGCCTTAATTTGGTGAAGTGTTCGCACCTGCTCTCCACTATCACTATGTTCCTCAATTGTCTCCTCCCTAATCTACCGTTTGTATTACGTGTGTCTATGTGAATCCAGTCCGCCTCTTCATGCATCCCTTGTTGTTGTATTATTGCCCTTCCATGTATTTCACCTGATCTCTGTTTTTTAGACCGCCTTCACTCCCATGCCCTGCCTAGGACTTTGTGTTTTTGGATCTCGTTTTGTACTTTCGTTGGTTGGTTTGTCTCCTTGGTTATTGAACTCTGCCTGTGTTACGATTACGCTCTCTGCCTGGATTTCGACCATCGCCTGTCCCTGGATTACGTTTTGGATATGCCCCGTTTATTTTCTTGTACCCTGGAGCCTGCGCTTGGTTCCTCTGTCCCCCCAACCTGACATACTCATGACTGAGTACAATTTATAAAGAACAAATTACAGGCAGTATATTAAACTCAGTGTGCTACCATGATTGCAATGTGTTATGAATAACAAAGGCATTCGTAGTCCTCAGGAAATGAATTTGGATGAATGCGTATCTATAATCACACTGCATATTAGCTGTAAATTATCTCTACGTCAGACAACAGAAATATCAGAAAACATATTTTGTTACATGCCCCTGAAACTAATGAGATGAAGTGTGAGCCATGTGAAAATGAGTAAGGAATAAGGAATGCCCTTTTTCATTAACAATATATATACACTCACTGAGCATTTTATTAGGTACATCTGTAAACCAGCTTGTTAATGCAAATATCTAATCAACCAATCATGTGGCAGTAACTAAATGCATAAATGCATGCATACATGGTCAAGAGGTTCATCTGTTTTCCAGACCAAATGTCAGAATGGGGTATAAATTTGATCTAAGTGACTTTCACCATGGAATGATTGTTGGTGCCAGAAAGGTGGTTTGCATCAGCATCTCTGATCTCTTAGGATTTTAATGTACAAATCTCTACAGTTTCCAGAGAATGGTGTGAAAAACATCCAGTTTGTGGGCAAAAATAATATGTTTTAATGAGAGGTCAGAGGAGGCTCAATGCTGACAGGAAGGTGACAGTAATGCAAATAACCACACATTACAACAGTGGTGGCAGAAGAGCATCTCTGAACACACAACACGGCAAACATTGAACTGGACAGGCTACAGCAGCAGAAGACTTACAAAGTCTAAAAAATAAGTCAAATTAATACATAAAGTGCTCACTGAGTGTATATCATCCTTGTGGTGAGTTGAAAATTTACCCTGGTGATATTGTTTTTAAATTTTTTATTAAATTTAATTTATTATTTGATTTTTGAGTGCTAAATGTTTATTCTAGAAGGGAAAAGTAGAACATGAAATTAATTACAATGTCTGTTGCCTGGAGCAATGAACATTAAATTAAAACAAGAGCCACCTCCAAGAATATTATTAGACAATTTATGGTCCCATTTTGTATGGCATTAACCTATATCTAACCTGCAAATACACAGCAGCTGAAAAACAGGATGGTATGGTACAACACATTCTAATCGTGGCTGAGGGGTTTAGATCTACTATCCATGATCTACCTCATTCTTGTCTTTATTTTCTTGCAAAGAGCCTAACTCTTCATTATTCATTATTGGTCTTCATCTTGGTCTTAATTAGACGACTAGTAAACAAATATATCGATTCTCTGTTACTGTAAGAGCTGTCAGTTAATGGCAACAATATCATAGTTATAATGTTGTTGCACAGACAATGATTAAGTACATTAAGCTGCTTGTGCCCTGTATCTATTCAAAGGCTGCACATGTTATTTTATGAAATAAATACCTTAATGTTGGACTAGCACTTTGCCTTATTGGTGTGCACCTGACATGTTCAGCCATTAAATCAGTACCAAGCCATACCTTTGTGATCACAAGGTTGTCAATACAACTTATATTATATCTGATCAATTACACAACAAGAACAACCCATTGTACAAAATGAAATGTTCAGTATTAAATAGTATTGTGTTACACTTTACTCTGATCAAAATCATTCAATCCTTGTGTTCTTAAATGATTTGCGGCTAACAATACCACAGCTTTGAATCATTACTCAGTAAAAATTCAGTCACTCCACATTCTATTTATTGGTTTCTTTAGTACAAATCATTCCGGAAGTTACGTTTTCAAGTTATAGTGATAGGGAAATGCTGTTGTTTGAAAATATATGATTAAATCTCACCAAACCTGCATTTTTCATCCACAGACTTTGTTGCGGTCAAAGGCCTTAGTTCTCATGACTGACAACCAGTACAATTCAGTGAATAGGGCACATCTCACATAACAATGAGAACAAGATAACGGAGAGAAATAACATTTTTGATATTTTTGATTAAAATGAACAGGCATATCTTGTCTTTTTAAGTATGGAATACTGTCAATTATGCAATGACAGTATCTCAAAGGTAACATTATGCAGTATCTCCATGTGATGCAATGGAATTGGCACAACTGGGTCTTAAGCTAAAAGGAAATATCACATTAGAAATTAATCTGACAGCTCTCTGTGTGACATTGTTTCCCACAGAAACAGGGAAATGCTCATTTACAAGCATGTCATGAGTATAAACATCAGCCCTGGTAAGACAGAATATTCATGCAAATCAACACCTTATATTTGAAATATGTTTCACTGTTATGCGCTGATATGCAGGTCCATTTGAATGCCTGTCAATATTGAAAAACGAGGAAATATAGCACAACAAACCATATACAGATACAGTTTGACCACTAAATAGCCAAAACAAGTCCCATTCCTTGGCAAATGAATTTGAGAACACATTGACTGTACAGATGAGATCCTCGAATGTTTATTAAAAATGTTGATAATTTTTCAATCATTGTTTGCCTTTGATTAACTATGCCATCTGCACAGTGCTTAAAAAAGACATTGCAATAATAATAACATAAATGTACTCTATGTAAAGTTACTTTATTTTGAGCTTGAGTGCAAACATACGAGAATAATAAATACTAATGAAAACATAGGCATCTGCCCATCAAAATAACACAACAAACCATTTCTAAGATTGTTCTACAGAAGCAGCATCTTGAATTAGTGACCAAAAACTGTAAACAAAGGCCTATTCTACATAAAAACCACCCTTAAATCATCGCTGTTATTTCACTTATTCAGATATGAAAAGCTTTATTCTAATTAATCAATTATATTCAGTCCTTCCTCGATGTGCCTTCTTTCTGTTTTTGTGCAGTCCCCATGTGACAGAACCACCACATACACAGCTGTGCAAATAGTAAAGCAGTAGGAATAATTACAGAACAGGCAACAGCTATTCAGATCAGAGATTAGAGGCCTACAACCAGTAATACACTTTAGCACTCAAAACTAGTAAATATGTACACAACTCAAGAGTTTAGGCACCAAGGGACATTTCTTAACTGTCCTGGAGACACACAGTATAGTCTGTTACCTTCAGATTACTTTTGGGGTTTGGCTCAGTTCTGACAGAATGTCTCAGTCGGGCCACCCAACACACCCTTTGGTATCACGGCCACAATACTAGTACATGATCATCTTCAGCCTGCTATGGCCTAGAAATAGCAGCTTTAATATATACCACATAAAAATAAAAAAAACTTGGCTTCTACTTAAAGAAAAAAAAAAAAGCAGCACTGTGATAAAAGTAATACCGCTATTAGCTCTCGCCAAAAGGAAAACTTTCATTGCCAGCAAACAATTAACATTACAACTTGGTTGTAGAGCCAGTCCGCTGAATATCTGCTGTGGGGCCTTGGAGATTCTGTGTTGACATTTTTTGTTTTTGTTTTTGTTTTCCATTGAAAAAAAGAAACACAAATCTCCTGCATTTGCTTTGCAGTGCTCACAATTATTTTGCCTTCAGGCATACGTCTCTTCTGCCTTTAGTGCGACCACTTCCGAGTCGTCTGAATATTTCCCGTTTAAGTGTTCACTGTTGCAGTCGTGGTGGTAGAGGAAGGTGGGGTCCTCTGTGATGGATGTAGCAGTGTAGGAGGTGGAGCGCATGGAGCAGTGCTCCCGCCTGCGCTGGCCCCACTGTGTTTTGTACTGCATCCATTGCCTCTTGAGAGCCGACTGCACCTGAAAGACAGCATGTGTATTATTGCAGGCTGTGCATTTCCACAGTGGATCCCTGGGCCAGGCCTGCATACTCTCATTTGAATAAGATCATTGCAATTACTTACACTTTAAAATGGGTCTTAACCAGTTTAAGGTCATTATTCAGTGAAATTACACATAATTACAGAATGAATACACACTTAATTTGGCTCCTCTGTTTGACTATGGTGGAAAACAAGGCTTCTTCAAGCAACTAAAGCAGTTTATCCCACATCATACTTCCAAAATTATTATTTTGGGTTGCCAGATGGGTTAAAAAAAATAAAATACAATGTAACAATGGCGGTGCCAATGGAAGATGGAATTCATGACAAACTATCAGTGAAATTTCAATCAATTATTCAGACCGGATTAATTAATTGAATATTTATATTGTTTGGTTGAGACCACATACCTGTGCTGGACATTCTGGTCAAAAAACTGGTATCTGACTCATTAATGTAGCACCATTGCTGTTCATGCATATTACTTTTTTATTATTAGTTATCTTTACATACATGTACCTGTCTAGCAATTGCAAATGTAGAGATCGAGATTCCACATCAAATTACAAAAACTGCCTACTGCCTACTTAATTCCAAAAAAATTCAGTTCAGTTCATGCTGAAGGGAACATGCAAAGAACTACTGCCAGTTTAGACAGAAAAAGTCCATGTCAGGCAGAGCAAGTACATGGGGCAAACAAACATTCTCACAAAAAACAAAATTACTCTGTGTCAATGGATCTTTTCTCTCACAGAAACAGGATCTGTCATCCAGACACATTCAACTTGTTTACAGTAGGCAGTGATGGTGATGTGAACTGACTGCTTATGCATGAGCTAATAATTGACCTATTTTCAAAGCCCAGAATAATGCTATGTGTAAGACATTACATATCTGAGGCCTGTGAAAGATGCTAATTCACCATATTTCTTGTACTAGAACAGGACTGGATCTGGGGGGATCCCTGCCCCTTTCTCCCCTGAATAACAGAAATATATGGCTCATGGTCAACATGCTATTATATACCGTAAATGACAAACCATTCAGTCTACTAACAAATAAATCAAATAATTTCAAATAAATTATATTTGTCTCAGAACATGTCAAACGGGAAGAGAATGTAGCCTATTGCAAACGCTATTAGTGAAATTATTTGTGGTAAGCTTCTTTCCACATATAAAAATCTGAATTTTAGCAAATTTATAAAGAATCTAAAATTTAAATCTCTCATTTACATGTGGTCAGGTGCATCATGTTTGCTTAAATTGTCCTTGACATGTGTCTAGAACTTGGGAGTCCACTTGTGGCGAATTCAATCGATTGGACATAGTTTAGAAAGGTACATTACACTACATTACATGTCATTTGGCTGATGCTTTTATCCAAAGCGACTTACAGTTGATTAAGCAGGCGACAATCCTCCCCTGGAGCAATGCAGGGTTAACTGCCTTGCTCAAGGGGCCAACGGCTGTGCTGATCTTATTGTGGCTACAACGACCTTGCAGGTCCCAGTCATGTACCTTAACCTCTATGCTATAGGGACACACCCCTGCCCACAATTCACACTGCATGTCAGGACAAAAACCAAGCCATGAAGTCCGTGGAACTCTCTGTAGACCTCAATACAATTCTGGTGAGGTATAGATGAGGACAAGGATATGAAACCATTTTTAAAGCTTTGAGTGTTCCTAGGAGAACAGTGGCTTCAATAATTGTAAAACGGGAGAAGTTGGAACCACCAGGAATCTTTCTAGAGTTGGCCGCTTGACCAAACTGAGTAATCAGGCAAGAACGGCCTTGGTCACTCTAACAGAGCTTGCCAGACTCTGAAAGCATGAAGGAAAAGATTCTCTGGTCTGATGAGACAAAATTTTGACTCATAGGAGTTCAAGCACTATGTCTGGGCACTGCTCATCACCTGGCTAATACCATCCCTACAGAGAAGCATGGTGGTGGCAGCATCATCCTATGGGGGTGCTTCTCAGCTGAAGGGACAGGGAGACTGGTTAGAATTGAAGGAAAGATTAATGCAGCCAGATACAGAGAGGTCCTTGAAGAAAACCTGCTCCAGAGTGCACATCACCTCAGACTGGGGCAACAGTTCACTTTTCAGCAGGACATACAGCCAAGACAATGCTGGAGTGGCTTGAGGATAAGGCTCTGACCCAGACTTAAACCCCATAGAACATCTGTGGAAAGACATGAATCCCATCTAATCTGGCGGAGCCTGAGACAATACCAGGAAAAATTTAATAAACTTCCCAGATCCAGGTGTCCAGAGCTTGTGAACAATTACCCAAGAAGACTCAAGGTTGCGTCCAAAAGGGGCTTTGATATTAAGGCCGTGGATCTTATTGTAAGATTATTATATTAGCTAGCTAAGTTACTGTGCTTGACCTTGTTTTAAATGCACTATAGTTATAAAGCCAATAACCTAATCTTACAAAAAAGCAATTTGCCTCATTTACCTCTAAGATCACCAGTGTCATTGCATGCAAAAACATATCTCTGGGTGTTGCATTCTGCCTGATACCACACCATAATTAAATTGCCAGACAGTGGTTGCACTTGCACACAATATTATTATGTTGGCTGTGAGAAACTGATTAAGCTGAAGACATCATATATCGGCCAATTAATTGCATGCAACCACTGTCCATCTTTATTCAGTGAATCTCACTATTCTGTAAGTCAATCCAAATCTATTTAATAATAGTGTAAGGGCGTGGGGACCAGATGCGACCGAAAAGGAAATCTTCATGTTACCACCAGAACGTGTGATAACCACTAATATAGTATAGGGTTCTACCCAATATAATCTAGGAGAACCACTAGAGGAGAAAGGGGAAACGCCTACTAAAATAGTACCAAAAACCTGGTACAAGAGTCTATTTTAACTTAATAGATTAAAGAAAATAATAAAGAAAACCTGATGCGGTTGCCTGAATACGGGGTAACACACCTTTACATTACATTATTGGCATTTGGCAGACGCTCTTATCCAGAGCGACATACAACAAAGTGCATACCCATAACCAGGGATAAGTTCGCTGAAAGACCCTAGAGGGAAGTACAATTTCAACTGCTACCTGTACAACAAAGATAAGTACGAGGGCCTTTTTTTTTTTTTTTTTTTTTTTAGAACAAAGAAACAAGCAAACAGAGCAAAAGTGACCAAAGTTAACTATCCAAACACTGCTTACCTAGCCAACTAAAAAACCTTTACATCTCTAATGGAAAAAATCAGCCTTGGCTACCTCTACCTGGCTCAGTGTCTGAAACACAATGTAACACTCAAGCACAGAGTGGAGGGACAATGAGTCTTAAATAGGGCCCGGTTACCAATAAGAGATAATTGGTTAGTAATTAGACTGCACCTGGAAACCAATTAACCAAGGCAGCAATCTGCATGTGTGAGCCCGAAAAACGATACTGCCTGGAAAATGAGCAGGAAAACCCTGACAAATAGACTATCCAAGACTAAAACTATCCAAGTTTTGTTTTTGTGTGTTGTGGTGTTCTATAACCTATATCCAGCATTGGGCTTAGCTACTAGCTAGCTTAACTACAAGTAGCCTGTTTCTATGAAGTAGAAGTCAAGTAGAATTTAACCTGTATCGGCATAAAAGTAAAATTATTAGACCGGTATTATTACTGGACAAAGGGGGGATCATTATGTATAAAAAAAGCCTGTAATTCGTTGGATATACGGATATACATATCCTCAGATCAGAGTTAACAGTATGCACAGTAACCTCATGGTCACTGTTTCATTTCAAATCCAATGTGCTGGAGTACAGAGCCAGAACACACTGTACCCTAAATAAAAAGTGCCCCCCTAAAATCTGTGACTCCCCTGAATCAGAACAGTGAAGAACTGGGGCTGTGCTAGAACCCACATGCCAAGTATTCAAATGTTTCTCTTTTTAGTTACCAAATTGTCTGGGACTCCTCATGCAGAACCAGCTTGTTCTCAAAGCCCCATTCCTTTAAATAATTTGTCCTGCCCTGTAGCTCCGTTGCAAGCCGCACCTTCCCATATGTTGTGCAATGAGCCACTTGTGCCTTGGCAATTTAAACTTTCATTCATTACATTACATTATTGGCATTTGGCAGACGCTCTTATCCAGAGCAACGTACAACAAAGTGCATACCCATAACCATGGATAAGTGTGCTGAAAGACCCTAGAGGGAAGTACAATTTCAATTGCTACCCGTACAACAAAGATAAGGACCAGGGCCTATTTTTATTTTATTTTTATTTTATTTTTTTAAACAACAAATAAACAAACAACAAAGCAAAAGTGACCAAACTTAGCTATCCAAATACTGCTTACCTAGCCAACTAAAAAATACCGAAACATAGCGTAAATCACAAAGACAACAATTAAGGTTCACAGGGAGGTAGGGAGGGATGGGGAGAGGTGCTGCTTGAAGAGGTGCGTCTTCAGTTTGCGCTTGAAGGTGGGGAGAGAGTTCTGCAAAGTCTACAGTTCTGACCTCAACGGGGAGTTTGTTCCACCACCGTGGAGCCAGAACAGACAGTAGTCGTGAGCGTGAGGTGGAGGTTCGGAGAGGGGGAGCTGCCAAGCGGCCTGTGGAGGCTGAACGAAGAGGTCTGGCAGGGGTGTAGGGTCTGATGATTTTTTGGAGGTAAGCTTGGGAAGACCCCTTAACTGCTTGGAAGGCTAGTACCAATGTTTTGAATTTGATGCGAGCCATGACAGGCAGTCAGTGGAGGGATGTAAGCAGGGGGGTGACGTGTGAATATTTGGGAAGGTTGAAGACCAGACGAGCTGCTGCATTCTGGATAAGTTGGAGGGGTCTGATGGCGGATGATGGAAGGCCAGCCAAGAGGGAATTGCAGTAGTCCAGGCGGGACAGAACCATCGCTTGGACTAGGAGCTGGGTCGAGTAGGGGGTTAAAAATGGGCCGGATTCTCCGTATGTTGTATAGGAAGAACCTGCATAACCGGATCACCGCCGCAATGTTCTCGGAGAGGGACAGTCTGCTGTCCATCACCACGCTGAGGTTCCTTGCACTGGGTGATGGTGTAAGTGTGGAATCCCCGAGGGAAATGGAGAGATCCAGATGGGGAGAGGTATTAGCAGGGATGAATATCATTTCAGTCTTACCTGGGTTGAGCTTTAGATGGTGGTTGTCCATCCAGCTCTGGATGTCACTCAGGCAAGCAGAGATACAGGCTGAAACCTGTGTATCAGATGGTGGGAATGAGATGAAGAGTTGGGTATCGTCCGCATAGCAGTGGTAGGATAGCCCATGTGCAGTGATCACAGGGCCAAGGGAACGAGTGTAAAGAGAAAAAAGAAGCGGGCCTAGGACTGAGCCCTGGGGAACTCCTGTGGCAAGGGGCCGCGGTGTCGATACCGCACCAGCCCAGGCAACCTGGAAGGAGCGACCGGAGAGGTAGGACTCAATCCAGTCCAGGGCTGTGCCACAGATGCCTGTTGCTGACAGGGCGGACAGGAGGATGGAGTGATCCACAGTGTCGAAGGCAGCAGAGAGATCTAGAAGAATGAGGACAGAGGAGAGGGAGGCTGCACGTGCGGCATGGAGCGACTCACTGACGGGGAGGAGCGCGGTCTCTGTCGAGTGACCCGATCTGAAGCCAGACTGATGGGGGTCTAGCAGGAAAAGGAAGAAGAGATAGTTCTGGATGATGGAGGGATCCAGGGTAGGCTTTTTTAGCAACGGAGTGATGTGGGCCCTCTTGGAGGATGCTGGAAAACAGCCGGAAGACAGGGAGGAGTTGACAAGGGAGGTGACATACTTTTTATTCCTTAGCTTACACATGAAGGGCAGTCAAAATAAAGTATCTGAACCAATCTAAACCATTCATTAAAAGGTATTTAGGACTTGTGGGGATATTAAACACAATGGTTCAATGGGTGCCCATTTGCCAACTGTTTCATTCTTACAGTTCTAGTCATACAAGAAGACTAACCCCATCTAAACCCAGGTTGACCAAATACATCAGGTGTTACAAACAGGGTTAAGCAGAATGCACTAAGCAGAATGCCCACACAAATGACCACCTTTCTTAATACAAATTACATCCTTTCAACATTATGTGCATTTTCCATGTCCAAAGACATGAAAAGCTTTGTATGTTTCTACAATGTTAGATGCAAATGGTTAAAAAAGGGTAGTTACCTCTCCATTGAAAAAGCAAAATATAGTTGCCACCAGCAAGCCCTGAAAACAAACAAACAATAAACCATAAAATGTATTTAATAATCAATATTTAACAATGACTTCTAATTATTTTGAGGAGCAACAGATTCAGATGTGTACATTTACAATACAGTACCTGATAATGCATTAACATATGCATTGTTATATCATATATTTCTCCGATAAGCCTATTTTCTGGTCGCCATGGCAGAATGATGAACTGGATTCCCAGTAAGGGAATGAGGATGAGTGTGGCTCGGACAGCTTTCATATACATGTTGGACTCTGCCCGGTGCGTGTCCCGAAGCTTGGTCACCAGCACCCTCACAATGTTTAGCAGGAAAAATAGATTTACCTGGAAGACACAAAAAAAAACAGCACGGATGGGTGTGTCCGTCTATGTAGAAGACATTATTGCTACGCAAATAAAGCATTTCAGGATTTCCACAGGATTTTTTTGATCCCAAAAATCCAATTTTTGTGTAACCAAGGGTTTACTTACTAATAAAGCTGCCATTATAGGTCCATGGACAATGTAGAGCAATTGGGTATCCACACTCATCCAGCAGCTATTGGATGATCAAGAAATCAGGTATTTTGTTGTTCTTGGTGCTTATGTTTAATAATGGTGAAATCTAAAATTCATCATGCACATTCATAGGAACATTACTTACTTGTCATCAAAATACTTTTTCCTTGCAACTGCATGGATTGATGCAGGCACCAAAGGGAACCCTTCAAAAGACCAGGTTAAACATCAGTCAAAAGCAACAAAAGAAACCACAGTATAGGTTCAGTATAGGTTCAGCATAAGTGCAGCGATCCCTTTAACACAATTAATACCAATATTACAATATGACAATGATACTATCACTGTTTAAACATTATAAACATCGAACAAAAAGTTCGGAAATTTGTTAATTAATTAAGTTTTCTCTGTTGTAACAATGCTTCTTGGCAATACCGTTGGAAAGCCTGTTTATTTCCCTTTTAAATGGTGCCCCATTTGTAAGGAACATGCATTTGTGGGATGAGCAGCACAGAGTATATGGATAGCGCTC
This sequence comes from Conger conger, assembly GCF_963514075.1. Lineage (NCBI taxonomy): Eukaryota > Metazoa > Chordata > Actinopteri > Anguilliformes > Congridae > Conger > Conger conger. Next base: position 53,870,997 of record NC_083768.1, on the reverse strand, counting down.
ATGTAAAATTTGCCAATTCTTCTCTGCCAATGCCAAACAGCTTATTCTGCTGTTGCTATTAACTCTTGTTTGGTGTTGTTTGGTGGATTGGATGATTGAAGTCTATCAGTAACAAGGAAGAAACAAGACATATTGGTAATTTTACAATTTATTCATTTAACAAACAGTCAGGAGCCTCAGTAGCGTGTGGAAGAACCATACACAGCCACAACAGCCTGGCACCTCCTCCTCATGCTGGTCACCAGCCTGGTCACACACTGCTGTGGGATGGCATTCCACTCCTCAACCAGGATTTGTTGCAAGTCAGCCAATGTGGTTGTGTTGGTCACTCTAGCACAAACAGCACACCCCAGCTGATCCCTCAAGTGTTCAATTGGGTTGAGGTCAGGACTGTTGGCAGGCCATTACATTCTCTCGACTCCCAAATTCCGGAGGTAGTCTCTGATAAACCCTGCTCTGTGGGGGCGAGTGTTGTCATCTTGGAGGATGGAGTTCAGTCCCAGACTGTGGAGATATGGGATTGCGACTGGTTGCACAATCTCATCACGATATCTCTCTGCATTGAGATTGCCTCCAGTGATGACAAGCCTCGTTTTTCCAGTGATGGAGATGCTGCCCGACACCATCACACTACCTCCACCAAAAGGTGTTACTCTATCGGTACAGCAATCAGCACAGCGTTCTCCCCGTCTTCTCCACACTTTGACCCTACGATCCAAATGCCGTAGGCAGAATCTGGACTCATCGCTGAACATAACGTTCCTCCACATGTCACATGTTCAGGTTCCAGTGCAGGTGTTGCTGACACCAGGGCAAACGGGCCTGATGGTGAAGGGCAAACCTGCAAACCTTGACTGCAAATCTGTAGAAGACAGTCTACGGTTCCTAAGTGCTGAAAGGGTGAGGAACCGGTTTTCTTGGGATGTCGTCTTATTGGGACACCCACTTTGCAGTCTGTCTCTGACATCCCCCGTTTCATGGAACTTGGCCTTCAGTTTGGAGATGGTACTAGGGCTCACTCCAAATGATGCTGCAACTTGCTTTTGTGGAACACCAGCTTGAAGTAGCCCTATAGCACGGGCCTTATCGAGATCAGACAAACGTGGCATGCCGTTTCTTGGAGGAGACACCAATTGACCACTGTAGCAGGGCCCATACTCACAGGTGCTGCCAATCAGGTGCCAACCAGATTGTAATCTCTTTTATTCTGTAAACATAGTTTACAATATTATTTGTGCATATTTATCAATGGTGCCAATAACTCTGGACCTCACTGTTTCTGGGCATTATAGAGTGATTTTTAATCTGTGTAATTTCTGCGGCGTATACAAGAATGGTAGTAGAAATGTAATTAATTCCCTATTTCTGTGAATCAAATCTAGCCTCAGCTTTCCTGTTCAGTTTTACCTGCCTGTTTGTATAGCCTCCATGTTCTGATTTCCTGCCTGCTCCTCCACCCTACCATGGATCCGACCCTCACTCTCCCTGGATCTTCTTCTTTGCCCGGACCTACCCTCCAGCACCCTTCTCTGCCCAACTCCAGCCCCTATGTTCTGATTCCCCTGGCTTTGACCTCCGCCTGCCCTATGTCCACCAGCCTCATCCTCCAGTATACTTTTTGCTTGGCATCTGACCCCTTGCCTGGACCTTAACACAAACTGTGGTTATTCCCCTTTTATCGCCCAGGTCTGCTGTTCCCTGGCCCTTTTTCTATTGACCTGCATTAAGGCCTGCCATTTCACTTCATCCTGAGTCTGCTCTTGGTTCTTCTGTCCAAGACCCTGACAGTAAAATAGGATGAGCACTCCTTTAGGTGACTTTCCAAAGTTGCTCATTAAGGCTCACTCCAAGTATTGCATTATATCATACAGTATTTTTGTTTGGAATTTGCTGATGAACTACGCTAAATAGACCTGAATAAAGAAAATGATACACACCAAATGTGAATTGCTGTTCACAGAGGTGGTTAGCAACTATAATCCACACATTATAGTTGCTAACCATACACTAAAATATATGGCTTAAATTAGAATGGACGTATTGCCTGTTGAACCCAATCATTTTGGCTAGAGAAGGTCTTGGCTTTCATCCCACCTACTTTGGAGGCTATTGCTCAAAATTATCAAGCCATCTTTAATTATAACCACCCAATCAGGGTTTTATTGTTCACTTGTAAATCAATCAATATTGCCTACCTTCTGACAGAAATTATTGATAGTAATTGGAAATTGTCAATTTGTCATGTTATTTGCAGGAATATTTAAACAGAAGAATTAAGCAATTATGTTTGACCTGAAGTGGTTTGCGTAGACAAAACCATTTGTGAGATTCTGTTGAGCAAGCAAGCCATTAATCAAGATTGGATCAGTAATTCAGTAACTGTGTAATTTATAGTGTGACTTGCAAGATGAATGTGCAGAGGCCGATAAAATATTTCATGAATTAATTTAATACAATAGGCCTCTTGGGACAGTGGAGCCGATATGTGGGGTTTGTTAAATGTCATACTTTGGGAGCTGCTTTCACTTTTTCCGAGAACAAGTCAGTTGCACAATGAGTACCAAATCATTTTGAATGTTCTGGCTATTCTGCACCACTATAAAAAGCCATAAACTGACTATGATTGCATTCGTGCCAGCTTTTGGTATCATAAAAAAGGGCCCAATACGTGTCTTGAAATTGCCTTTGACCAATACTGAAACTGTCCATCAAAGCTCTTAATAAATACATTTACATAATAATATACAGTACACACCACTGACATATAAACTCAGAGATCGCTATACAGTAACAATAACAATATACAGTTCACACCACTGATACATAAACTCAGTGATCCCTTTATTACATAGACCTGTACACCTGCTAATTAATGTAAATATTTCATAATTTGGCTGCAACTAAATTCACAAAACTGGTCAAGAGGTTCAGCTGTCTTTCAGACCAAATGCCAGAATAGGGAAGAAATGTGATCAAAGTGACCGTGGAATGATTGTTGGTGCCAGACAGGGTGGTTTGAGTATCTCATAAATTGCATAGGTCAAATCAAAGTCACTTCATATTTCTTTCTCATTCTGACATTTGGTCTGAAAAACAGCTGAACCTCTCGACCATGCATAATTTTATGCATTGAGTTGCTGCCACATGATTGGCTAATTAGAAATATATTAAAAACATTAACAAGCTGGTGTATAGGTCTACCTAATAAAGTGATCACTGAGTGTAGATGCCTTTCAAGAAGCCAAGCATTTTCCCAGAACCCCAAGATTTCTGGGAAAATATACACCGATAAGCCAAAACATTATGCCTAATATGCTGTTGGTCCTGCACGTGCCACCAAAACAGCTCTGACCCACCGAGGCATGGATTTTACAAGACCTGAAGTTGCCCTGTGTTATCTGGCCCCACAACGTTAGCAGCAAATTCTTTAAGTCCTGTAAGTTGCAGCCACCATGGATCGGACTTGTTGTCCCAGCACATCACACAGATGCTCAATCAGATTGAGATCTATTTTTTTGAAGGCCAGGGCAACACCTTGAACTCTTCATCATGTTCCTCAAGCTATTCCTGAACAATTTCTGCATTGTGGCAAGGTGCATTATCTTGTTGAAAGAGCCAATGCCATTGTGGAATACTGTTGCCATGAAGGGGTATACCTGGTCTGCAACAAAGTTTAAGCATGTGTGGCATGTGGCATGTGTCAAATTCATGTTCACATGAATGGTCAGACCCAGGGTTCCCCAGCAGAACAATGGCAAGAACATCGCACTCCCTCTACCGGCTTGTCTTCTTTCCACAGTGCACCCTGGTACCATCTCTTCCCCAGGTAAACAGTGAACACGTATCTGGCCATCCACGCTATAAATAAAATTGGACTCATTGGACCAGTCGAATGTCTTCCATTGCTCCAAGGTCCAGTTCCGACACTCGTATTCCCATTCCCATGTAGGCACTTTTGATAGTGGACAGGGGATAGCATGGCCACTCTGACTGGTCTGCTGCAACACAGCCTCATACACAGCAGGGTACAATGCACTGTGTGTTGTGACACTCCTAAGCATCATTAAACTTTTCTGCAAACTGTGCCACAGTTGCCCTTCCATCGGTTCGGACCATACGGGATAGCCTTCATTGCCCTTGTGCATCAATGAGCCTTGGGCGCCCAACACCCTCTCTCTGGTTCATGGTTTGTCCCTCCTTGGACCACTGTTGGTAGATACACTTCTGCAGACCAGGAGCACCCCACAAGCCTTGCCGTTTCGGAGATGCTCCGATCCAGTCATCTGGTCATAAAGATGTGGCTGAAATATGCTCCCCATTAGGACCATGTTCCCAAAAGACTTTAAAGTTTTAAAGTAAATTTAAAGTGACTTACCCCAACCCAGGAGGTAATACCAGTGCAGGTGCTGCTCCTCAGCGAACACAGCCACCACAATGAGCGTGTGCAGGTAAATCCCCTCACACAGCATCCAGAAGTAGTTGCAACCCAGCATGTACATGTGAAAGAAGTGAAGAACTTTACAGCCAACCTGAAGATAGAAACCATGACAGGAAAAACACCATTACTTAAAAAAAGATTCCTTATCTCAGGCACCAAATGGGGAGAGGTTACTTTTAACTTATTTAATCTGTTGGGTAATTATTATTATTTTATTTTTTTCCTTGCTCCTTTTTCTGCCCCTATCTCCACCCATCAAGAAAGGCTAGAAAAAGACAGGGAAATCGAGAAAACATGAATTAGGCAATTTGAATGTCCTTTCTCTTTAAAACGTCAGTTCAAAGCCATGTCAGTTTCAAACATGACAGATGCATGGCAGATGGGAAGAGGTATATCCCCAGATCAATCATGTATATATCACTCTTTTCGAAAAAATACTTCCGCAAAGGATGCACTCATATTTTCTTGCTCAAAGGTAAGATTGGGAGGTCCTAACTTCTACTTCTAGCTCCTAGAAGGAACATTTAACAAGTTGGAATGTCCTTAAGGATGGTGGACCTTGATCAATTTCTGGGCCAGAGGAGAGGAAGTGGGGAAAATCCAGAGACCCTTCAGACCTCACAATTTACCAGTCTCTCCTGGCGGCATTCTCTTCCGCTGTCACTGCCGCCAAAGCAAAATACTATCAAACACAAATTCAGAACTCTACTTCGAACCCCCGGAAACTGTTCTCTATTTTCTCCTCTCTCCTCAACGCACCGCCTCCTCCACCTCAGTCCTCCTTCACTGCTGATGACTTTGCAGATTTTTTCGATGAGAAGGTCACAGACATCCGCAGATCCTTTACAACCACCGCCCCCCTCTCTGTGCCCTTCCCCCGTCTAGGCCCATCCCTTCCTTTTCCACTTTCTCCCCCCTTACAGACTCTGATGTCTCTCAACTCCTGCTCTCCCACCGCACTACAACCTGTGCCCTTGACCCTATCTCCTCTTCTCTTTTCCAGACTATCACACCTGACATTCTCCCATTTGTCACCTCCCTTGTCAACTCCTCCCTGTCTTCTGGCTGTTTTCCAGCATCCTCCAAGAGGGCCCACATCACTCCGCTGCTAAAAAAGCCTACTCTGGATCCCTCCATCATTCAGAACTACCGCCCGGTATCTCTTCTTCCTTTTCTTTCTAAAACCATAGAACGAGCTGCATCTACTCAACTTTCTTCTTTCTTTTCTAACAACAACCTGCTAGACCCCCATCAGTCTGGCTTCAGATTGGGCCACTCGACAGTGATGGCGCTCCTCTCCGTCAGTGAATCACTCCATGCCGCACGAGCAGCCTCCCTCTCCTCTGTCCTCATTCTTCTAGATCTCTCTGCTGCCTTCGACACTGTGGATCACTCCATCCTCCTGTCCGCCCTGTCAGCAACGGGCATCTGTGGCACAGCCCTGGACTGGATTGAGTCCTACCTCTCTGATCGCTCCTTCCAGGTTGCCTGGGCTGGTATGGTATCGACGCCTCGGCCCCTTGCCACAGGAATTCCCCAGGGCTCAGTCCTAGGCCCGCTTCTTTTTTCTCTTTACACTCGTTCCCTTGGCCCTGTGATCACTGCACATGGGCTATCCTACCACTGCTATGCGGACGATACCCAACTCTTCATCTCATTCCCACCATCTGATACACAGGTTTCTGCCCGTATCTCTGCTTGCCTGAGTGACATCCAGAGCTGGATGGACAACCACCATCTAAAGCTCAACCCAGGTAAGACTGAAATGATATTCATCCCTGCTAATACCTCTCCCCATCTGGATCTCTCCATTTCCCTCGGGGATACCACACACACGCCATCACCCAGTGAAAGGAACCTCGGTGTGGTGATGGACAGCAGACTATCCCTTTCCGAGAACATTGCGGCGGTGACCCGGTCATGCAGGTTCTTCCTATACAACATACAGAGAATCCGCCCCTTTCTCACCCCCTACTCGACCCAGCTCCTGGTCCAAGCGATGGTTCTGTCCCGCCTGGACTACTGCAATTCCCTCTTGGCTGGCCTCCCAGCGTCCGCCATCAGACCCCTTCAACTTATCCAGAATCCCCCTCTCCGAATCTCCACCTCACGCTCACGACTACTGTCTGTTCTGGCTCCACGGTGGTGGAATGAACTCCCCGTTGAGGTCAGAACTGTAGAATCTCTCCCCACCTTCAAGCACAAACTGAAGACGCACCTCTTCAAGCAGCACCTCTCCCCGTCCCTCCCTACCTCCCTGTGAACCTTAATTGTTGTCTTTCTGTGATTTACTTTGTGTATCGGTATTTTTAGTTGGCTAGGTAAGCAGTGTTTGGATAGTTAAGTTTGGTCACTTTTGCTTTGTTGTTTGTTTGTTTGTTTATTTGTTTGTTTAAAAAAACAAACAAAAAAAACCCATTAAAATAGGCCCTGGTCCTAATCTTTGTTGTACAGGTAGCAGTTGAAATTGTACTTCCCTCTAGGGTCTTTCAGCGCACTTATCCCTGGTTATGGGTATGCACTTTGTTGAACGTCACTCTGGATAAGAGCGTCTGCCAAATGCCATTAATATAATGTAATGTAAAAAAAAAAGAGGAGAACAATTATTGATTGAAATAAGCCCAAGGTGGCTCTCCTTTATCTTTTGGCTAAGGGTTGTCCATGTAATTGGTTTAACTTTTGCTCATCCATGCAGGGTTTTTATAACAGGTATAGCACAGAGAACCTGGCATTTTGTTCAATTTCAGTGACCACAGGCTACAGGAAATATTTATATTAGCATTTCCACCTAATAGTTCTAGACCATTTACAAAAATAAAAATATTAAAACTAATATACAGTGACTTTATTAGGAATACCTGTACACCTACTTATTCATGCAATCATCTAATCAGCCAATCATGTGGCAGCAGTGTGATGCATATAATCACACAGATATACATACAATCATGTAGATACGGGTCAGGAGCTTCAGTTAATGTTCACATCAACTGTCAGAATGGGGAAAAATGCGATCTACGTGACTTTGACTGTGGAATGATTGTTGGTGGCGGCCAGGGTGGTTTGAGTATTTCTGTAACTGTTGATCTACTGGGACTTTCACACAACAGTCTCAAGAGTTTACTCAGAATGGTGCAAAGAAAAACAACATCCAGTTTCTGCAGACAGAAACACCTTGTTGATGAGGGAGGTCAATGGAAACGCGTCAAGCCAAAAAGTGGATAAGCTACAGCAGCAGCAGACTTAAGTCTACAAAAGAAGTCTCATAAATACCTAATAGACTAAGCAGGGGACAATCTAGGTTGAGAGTCAGCTGCTCTATGGCCCGCACCAACCGATCTGCCATATTTTGAATGCTCAGCTTTACAGAACTCATGGTCTAGCTCTAAGCAATTTGCTTTGAATAGTCACTTGACTAATGACTTTTAATGTTTAGCTTTACTGAACTGATGGCCTAGCTCTAAGCTATTTGCTTTGAATTAAACACTTGAATAGTAACTGTCAATCAAGGCCATCAAACCTCAGAGAGACTGACAGGATGTGACTGCCACTTTATACTGTAACTACTGCTGCCATTATTAGAATTTTAACTCATGTAAATTTTACATTTTCACTCCCTCAGTACCCAAAAACAATAATAATTAATTTCTCCAGCATGAAATGAGACATTGCACAGCATGTGTATTCATAACACACATTTTATTGTACAAAGGTTTGCAGACCTGTAAATGTGTCACCATGGAAATGTAATCTTTGTGGTACTCTGACAGTAGTTACCGATATCAAGGTAAAATATGAAGTAAATGTAGCTGAAAAGAAATGGCATGATTGCTGTGAGTACAATAGGAAATTGTGATGGTGTGGGAAGGAAACTGAAATATCTTATTGTTCCAAGGTATAATGTGCTGCCTAATGCACACTGTATTTGTTTGCCACCGTGTCCGTATGCGATGAAACTGTCGGGTAGGGGAGTGGAGTATTTCCTGTCACTTTTGCATTTTCTTTATATTCCATTTTCAGCCGTGACTGCTGAGGTCCGCAACTATGACAGAAAATTCAATACCATCCACAGCTACACCATTGTAAACCTACCTTTGTGTTACAAATACACATTCTTCAAAAGGAAAGGAGATAAAACATGAACCAAACCATACATTTTGAAATACACTACCATTCAAAAGTTTGGAATCACATCGTCTTTTTCAGCTTTTTCTGATTTCATATTTTATTATTTTCTCTGTTTGTAATCAAACAATTCAGACATGGTAAAAGCACAAATTCAGTGATTTAACTCAGAGTTTTCTTGTTTTTCCACTGTTGCATTAGGGGTAACTCTGATGGGGTCTCAGGCCTGGGGTTTTTGTAAAGCTGCTTTGTAAAAATATTGTATTATAAAAAGCGCTGTACAGATAAAATTGAACTGAATTTTAAAATAGATCACACTAATGGTGGATATTTTATGTTTCCACATGTCTTCTGGCTAATTAGATAAAATAGCTACATATTCGTTTGGAAGAAATTAGCATATTTGAGAGCAGTTGTCTTTGGTGTTACCGCCCTTCATGGTAACGCAACAGAACTGTCTGTGGCATTACTACACATACGTTTTTATACAGCATACTAGTATAAATTGACACAGAAATACAGAGCTTCCATACACTAGTACTAGTATTCATAGCAGTGCCATAAATGGAATGTCATCCTGGGGTGGGCAGTTGGGTATAAAGGGTGGGTACACTAGGGGTTGTTGCTGGCCACGCGACCGGGGGGGGGGGGTGTGCTGCTGGGTACGGACCCATCAGCTCTACTGCAGATAGCGGTTTTGCGTGAGAATTCTGCCCACTCACGGGTTATTCCAGGGTGGGCAGATCATGTCCCTATTTACATTGGACAGAAAAAGTTTTTCTGTTTATTGCATGTTGTTGCTACATATGACAGCAGTGTTCTCTATTCTTGACTGATTCATGATCAAATATAATTTCAAAAAAATAATATAGTCTTAATGTTTCTGCAATGTTGCCAGAATTATTGGTTATTTTTATGGAGTATTTTCTTAAAAACAAGAAATCATAATGAGGCTAATTATCATTTGTCTAGCAAGTTAAGTAAAGGGATAATCCAAAAACGTTGTTTAATAGTCAAAGTTCAAAGCCAAGAGATCCACAGACAATGCCAAAAAACAGAAAGCAAAAGAATGGTCAAAATAAACAAGCAAAAGTTCAAAATCCAGGTAATCAGAAGTCGAAGGTACAAAAGGACTGAGGCAAAAATGGAAGTAAAAAACAAAGCAAATAATCAAAACAAATAAATAACAAGAATAAACAATAATAACACTAAAAACAGATAGAACAAACTCAGAACATTACACAGTCAGTTAGTCAGTTAAACATTAACGTTCATTAAATCTCATGATGCAATGGACTATGCCCACCTCCGCTGAGTGCAGAACCTCCATCCATTTTGGATTGTCCCTGCTATGACTCCATAAAAATGTCTAAAAAGTTCTAATAAATACCATTGACCCTCTTCATTAATTTCAGCACCACGGGATACCAAGGCTAATGCCCAGGAATACCAAGTGCTCTCATTATTCCCTGTTCTGCTGACATATATTCGTTTTTCAGCATAATCAATGCTGAGGCCCACACATTCTGCCAGGAGCTACTTTCACTGAGTCATGACAGAGCTGTGCTCCCAGTTGACAATATCAACAAGGAACAATATGATTAATGGCAGGGCACGATGAAGTTTGTCAAAAAATTATATTGCTGCCATTGTAGAATTGATTTCTACCATAGTCACATTTCTCATATGACAATGTCGGACTGCAGGGAGAAGAAAGCATGTGTCTGAAACATTTAAATGATAGGTAATCAATTGCCAGCCACTCTATTCGTGAATAGTTTATTACTTCTTTATAATCGCAGTAGAATTTCAGCTGCTTCCAATGTATGGAATACGTAATACTAATCCAACAAAGAAACAGAAGATTTCATAATGATCAGCTATTTGATTAAAATTACAATTAGAAAACTGGCTCAAAGGATTTCTGGTTCACAAAGCCAATTTTGTTTGAGCTTTTCTTTGAATCTCGCAGTTTGCTAAAGCTCATCATATTGTACTGCCATTAGTACTTCCCGCCAAATCCTGCCTATGTCAATTTCAATATGTTCAAACTTAATTTCAAGGAGTCATTCTCCTTTGTAAAAAATTAATATGACAATACGTGATCTGCTCATCAAAATCAGTCAAAATGTATTTGGAGTTTAAGAAACCAGTCGAAAGAGGAGAATGTAAGCTTTTTAAAGATACTGAGACAGATTTGTGTTCGCAGTGCATTCTGCTGTGTAGGGCGAGATGCACATGGGGGCGCTAGCGAACACACATTTCAATAACATTATGCTAAGTGTTCAGAATAGCTGATCTGCATTGTATTTGAAATGTTATTCCAGATTTTGTGTGTAAAAATTAGGGTGAGAAAACACAACTAGTTTAGGCAGTCCGGAGCAAACCTAAGTGAGAACTGCATTCAGTGATACATTTGGGTATAAAACCCAGGCCCGTGAAAAGCGAGGCATGGTTGTTCTGTGCTCGGTTGGTGAAGTCCATGTTGGAGCCATTGGGGAAACTTTGGGGAAAACCCTGAGACAGACGCACAAAATCAGGAGTAATTATCAGCCTGGCAAGCAGCTGTGTGTATTTCACCTTGTAATTGTTACTAGCGAGGTGCTCTCACAGGTTATTTGTCTTTCTCAAGTTGCATCTTGAGTATTTCTATCGAAAAAACGGTTGAACAGTGATGCAGAATCCATTCTACAATAAACGGAACTTCACTACTCTCCATGGACTCCTGTCTTTGCCTGCCATTGCCAACTGACAAAGAATATGTGCACGCTACTGGAAATCCCACAAAACAAGTGTACGGACAATACCAAAGCTCTCTCTGTAGATATCAAGGGAGTTGTATCCAGTTGTATTTGAGTTAGAGTTGTTCCGATACCGACACCAGTATCGGCGCGTATGCAGGTCAATGCAACGATCTGATACCACATAATTTATCATGTGATGATAGCTGAAAGCTACTCAGCAACAACATATGTGCTAGTTAGTCAGAGCTGGCAAAATGTCAACAATTTGGCAATATTTTACACTGGAAAATCCCACCAGTAAAACAGCACAGTATGCAAGATTTTAGTTTCGAGGGGTGGCACGAGTGTTGCCAATTTCAACACAAGCAATTTGAAGGAGCATCACACCAAAGAGAATGATGGGTTCATCAAGGCAAAGGGAAACAGAGTTGTAAAGGTTTACAAAAAATGCGCGTTCACCACCAGGTGTATTATTGGGGTTTACAATCCAGCACAAGGAATTGAATGCTACAGTATTACAGTTATCAAAGTATTTCTGTAGCTGTTATGTCATTTTTTAAGGTTCACAGAAAATCTGTGTTTATTCGTTGACACTACCGGCATACATAGCTTTCCACTATGCTGTATCTACATAAATATAAACAAAGTAATAATATATCATTGCACAAGTGCTGCACAGTTGAGACTTACAGTTGATTAGACTAAGCAGGAGACAATCCTCCCCTGGATCAATGCAGGGTTAAGGGCCCAACGGCTGTGCGGATCTTATTGTGGCTACACCAGGGACCGAACCACCGACCTTGCGGTTCCCAGTCATGTACCTAACCACTACGCTACAGGCCGCTCTATGTATGCATACGAATGCAAACACTGCAGGGAATTGAATGCTAAAATACTATAGTTATCAAATAATCTCTGTGTGTTTTAAATCTGTAGCTGTTTGTTTACTTATGGCTTATCGTATGGTGTTTCTTCATCCATGTTTATTTTTTGATGCAAATTCAAACTATGGGCAAACTGAACATTGCTTTCCTCTATACGGTATCTACATAAATAAAGCAATACATTATCATTAGGCTATTTATCCATCAGGTATTGAAAGCATAGCTTTCAGCAAAAAATGGACTAGGTTAATCTCACCACCACAATTGTCCCGCACCATATTTAAAAATATATCAAATTGTACAGAGACCTGTACTGGCATAAAATTATTAGACCAGTCCCTAATGGTAAAATAGACAAGGTGTTATCATATTGTATCAGGCAAATACATATTGCATGACCACAAAATTTTGAGTGCACAAACCTGTCTGTAACAAAGTTCTTAACAGCAGCATATTTACAGATTTCATGTCAATCAAGTCTCTCAGACAGAAGCCATAGGGAAGAGGGATCAAAACATTGAGGGATGAATTATCATTTCAACCAATGCTTTTAAAAAAATTACACACAATCGATCAGCATGTTTGGACGTAAACTAGAGAGATTTAACAACAGACTTCTAAATTAAATTAAATTAAATTTGTCAGAACTGTTTTTTTAAAGCACAGGTATCTGATCGGTACTCGGCCGATACGCAAGTTTAGATAACGGAATTGGTAAAAAAACAGGTTCAGAGTTTCATCGCGAGTTATGTGAGGCTGGTAGAACGTTTACTCTTGACATTAAGACATATAGACCATGAAAGCAAATACATTAACATGTAGCCACGAACACAGCTGATCTGGTTGTTTGTGACTGATGAACGGTGACAAGCTGGCTAGCCTCCAAACAATGGACAACACTGGTGATACTTTCACTTTGACATCTTGTGTTTAAAAGTTTTAAAACAATATTTGTACTCTGAATTAAGACATGCAGATTTTGAAAGCCAAGATATTGTTCTTCAAAAAAACTGCCAAAGCAGCCAAAAATTCAATTTATGTGAAATTAGCCTTCACGACTTACGACTGATTTTAACATTTTATCATATTAACATGGCAATGTCATCATTTCCTGGCAGCTAATCCATGTGTTTCAGATGCAGGCCATGTAAAGCTCACATTTACATGGCCTGCAAGAATGTGTGGTAGAAAGTAGAAGTCTTCAGAAAGTCTATAATGTGGACATTTTTATTTCTTATTGGTTCATAAATGAAGCGATGGTCAAAAGGAAAAATAAAAACAAGGAATTTCTGAATAAGTCTTACGTGTATTCATTTTAGAAATGTTTTTTTTTAACTGCTATAAATTGCCTATATTAATATCTTATGCATGTTAAAATGCACCAGAAATATAGCTAACATAAATATACCCTAAATATAACCCTAAATAATTTCACATGAAGCAGATCATGTGGTTTCCCTGTAAACATAACAGTTTGGAATTATACTTACAGGGTTTTTTTGCACAAGTGTGGGGTTGTTCACAACGGCAACGAGGTTCACAATGGTGAAAGCGGAGTTCAGTACATAGGAGCAAAACAAATTCTTATGCAGTGTAATCCTCTGACAACTCAGGCTCCTGGAACACAGAAACAATTTATCATGAAGCTGCTGTACCTCAGCAATGATTTACATTGTAACCACTACAGTAGATAACGTATAACATATTTTGGAAATGGATCAAGCATAATTTATGCATAATAAAGAATAAAAAATACTCCTTAAATAGATTTCAGTTTTTTGTAAACATATGAAAGACCATAAACAATATTCTAAAACAATATTATAACTTCTATTATCATAGAATTTCATATATATTTTCAAATGTAACATTTTTGGGAATAACATACACATTTTAATAATGAAGCCATCATTGAATCCAAGACATTTGTGGATAAACACATTTTATTTTACTGTAAAATGTTATTACCTGCAAAAAATGCAAAGTGTATGCAAACCATCTTCCTAAAACGACTCCTGTTATGGGCTATTGGATATGGGGAAATCTGCTTCCTTTGATGTTACAAGGTTCAAAAGAGATTCACCTCATAGTACTAGAAATGTTTGGAATTGCAAATATATAATTACTGGTATGTTCCAGATCCAAATTAGTTTCCCATATCATGTTCAGACACATGTGCAGGTTATTAATCCAGCAACTGAAGGAACATCATCTAAGGACTAGATTTAGCAAGCAGTGGGGAATATGAACATTTAATGATAAATTCAGCAAAAGTAATATTGTATGACAGTGAGGAAGACTGTTATACATATTGACAAGATTTGTGGAACTGCATTATTTGTTTGACATATTAATTTGTCTGGCATGGACTGCAATCAATCAAATTTGGACACTGTAAACTCCCTGAATTTGTATGTAATTTTGCATGAAACTGTTTGGGTTCCATCTGTTTGGTGGAACTTTAATAACATGGGAACATTAAACTAGACATCTTATTTAAAATAATAAATGCAATGCATGCAAATTTGACTGGTGCAAATCCAAAGCACCAAATGTTCTGTAACCTTCTCATAAATAAGTACAGCATTGTGTTTTTGACCAACAATAGCTGGCTTTCTCAGTCTCTCAAACAAACATACTGAGAATAGAGCAAATGTCAAATCAGGACGACTGGAATAATACTGGAAAATTTCTATCTCAAATATTTTACTTGATACTCCTAGTTACCATAAATAAAAAGATGCTACAGGTCCAAATACCACTGTTAACTTCACATCTGGAACTAATAATGCAACATTAAGACTTGACATTTAAAGAGATCAGGCTATCTCACTATGGTAACAAAATATGCACTTTGAAATATGGTTACTTCTTGGCCTTCATTATGTATACTATCAGGTGTGTATTATATACACATCCATTTGTGATCAAACAATTCACATTCTCAGCTTTTATTAAAAGGTTATCCATTTTGGTGTCACCATGTAGAAATGACATTGGTTTTTATACATAGTGCCCAGGGCATTTCACTGCACTGTATGTTTGGGACAAAGGGCAGGAAATAAGAGCTTTCAGTATCTCGTCTTGATTCTAGTCTTTTGATTCCCTTTGGAATCCTATTATTGGTGTTTGTCAATAAGAGGACCAAGGAGGCCATTATCAGGCTTATACATTAGGGAAAGAAAACAAGTCACAGGCCAAACCATAGGCTTACCAAAATCAACTAGTCGCCAAAGCAAGCAGGAGCTGAAGACAGCTGCAGTACATCACCAAAGCATCACCAGAGATGTACTCAGCACCCGGTGATGTCAATGGGGACTTCAAGTAGTCATTGCACACAAAGGATACGCATGCAAAAAAGTACTAAACATGAGTACATAAGTACATAACTTTCATTAACATGTCCCAAACACTGCACATTTTACGCCAAAAAAAAAATTACTTCCAGATCAGCTTTGGTTTTTGTGTGTGTGTAAATTATAATTTAGGTGAATTTATGTTATTAGATTTTGTGTTTTTGGACAAAATTCTAAGAAGTGCTTTGGGCTATGATTCCAGTACCCATTCCGCTGCTGTCAGTAACTTGCTGAGATATATCAATAACATTCCCTGCTCAACTGCTGTCATTCTGGACCCATTTTAGAGCTGATGCTCTTCAAACAAATGAGTACACAAATCATTTTTCAAGAGGATTGGTGTGGAGTTGCAGCACCCCCTGAAAAAAAAAAAAAATCCAGGCAAAAATCTGTTTAATCCTAACAGTCCTTTTTAAAAAAAATTTCAGGGATCAGTCTTCCATTCAAAAAACTAATTTGGTTACTGTAATTACGCACATTGCGTCACTGAGGGTCGAGCGGGGGCACGCAGAAAAAAAAAGCTATGTAAAAAAAAGAGTCCAGTCTGGCTATATTTCAACATTGATGACAGTAATTTGTCTGTCGTAATGTTCATGATATACACTCACCGAGCACTTTATTAGGACCATTTTTACTTTATTACACCTACTTATTCATGTGATTATCTAATCAGCCATTTGTGTGGCAGCAGTGCAATGTATACAATCATGTAG
Source organism: Conger conger (assembly GCF_963514075.1). NCBI lineage: Eukaryota > Metazoa > Chordata > Actinopteri > Anguilliformes > Congridae > Conger > Conger conger. The sequence continues at coordinate 53,854,737 of NC_083768.1, read as the reverse complement.
ATACAGGCCAGGAGCTTTACTTAATGTTCACATCAACCATCAGAATGGGGAAGAAATGTGATCTAAGTGACTTTGACCATGGAATGATTGTTAGTGGCAGACAGGGTGATTTGACTATCTCAGAAACTGCTGATCTCCTGGGATTTTCATACACACTAATCTCTAGAGTTTGCAAAGAATGGTGCAAAAAAACTAAAGACAATCCAGTGAGCAGCAGTTCGGCAGACAGAAACGCCTTGTTAATGAGAGACGTCCAAGGAGAATGGCTAGACTGGTCAAAGTTGATAGGAAGGTGAGAGTAACGAAAATAACCACACATTACCAGTAAGTGATATGCAGGAGCGAATCTCTGAACACACAACATATCATAACTCTAAGTGGATAGGCTACAGCAGTAGAAGTCTAAAAAATAAGTCTAATAAATACCTAATAAAGTGCTCACTGAGTGTATAACTTCATTTACTAGCCCAGTCAGTCGCAAATGTGATGCAGCTTGTACTGAAAAGATAACAAGACTGATTGCAAAAATGACAGCAAAGGACATGCTGCTGCTCAGCTTTGTTGAAGGCGATGGTATAAAGTCCCGTCAAGAAAATCCATAACTACCATGATGTTTTGTTTTGTTTCTAAAGTTAGACCATAGTCTTTGTATTAACCACTTACAAACTGCTACATTTTCTGTTAATTAAAAGATAATTAAGTAAAATACTGAAAAAAGTATGCTCTATACTTTTTAGTTTTTTGGAAAAGTTGCAGTTAGGCTTCTGCCTAATCGGCTTTTCACATTACATTAGGCAGATAGGTAGATAATAATTTACCCTGCCTTTTCATTAAATTTTTTAAAAAGATGATTCAATGGAACATTGATGTTTTTGTGTTTTTTCTTTGTAGGGTGGGGGTTGACTTGCATCCGTTTGCCTATGTTTGCAAGGCTTTGTGAATGTCGACATTCAATAAAGGTCTCCGATGGTTTTCAGTTAATAATCAAATGTATTTTCGGACATTTTGCTAAAATTAACATGTACTAATGATATCAGTTATTTATCAGCAAGCAATAATAGCATAGCTTACTAGTCTATAGTACGAGTCTGGTGGATAAACCTGTAATTGTATTGGAAAAAAGTTAATATGATCTATGGTCCAGGATGTCTGATTATATTCCTGATTAACCGAATATCTGAAGAATAACAAAATAACAAAATTACTCTGAATGCACACCCCTACCTGCTACCATGTTTAAACTATATTACTACACAATATTCTGTTTCTAGCTCAGTTCTTTTTATTTTTGAGTGTGCCAGATTTGTGGTATTTTCAGGTTTTTACCATTTTCAATAACACTTCAGTACCATACAAAATGTAAAAAATTACCTGAAGTAAAAGAATATTGCCAGAGAAATCAACAGGAATGCGATGGACAAAGCATGGCCTGCAATGGCCATATAGTACAGGATGTACGCCATCTGCAATTACACACACATTAGGTGCCTTGGGCATGAATACATTCTCCACTTTTTCTGACATCTTAACACACAGACAATAACACACACAACTCCTATAAAATGGGTTTACCCAGTCCCTGTTTCACTACTACACAGCACACCAGTTGAGCCGTACAGTCCTACCTACACAGTGTTTACAAGCAGGCTGTCAGTGTGTGATCCACCACAGGAGTCACGGCTGCAACAAAGAGGTAAGTATCCACTCTGCCTGACAATGAAGTGGCCAATTATGCACCACCCCTGCAAGGCTGCAGTCAGTGCTGCGGAGCAAACACAAGATGCTTGGTTTTGTTTATTGTGCTCAGTAAGAGCTCTCTTCGTGCCACCCTTCAAAAAAGTTTGTTCATAGGGAATTGCCATTTTATGGTTCTTTTTGAGACGAGCTGACACAAAGATGCAACCAATCTCTGCAATTCCTGAACCAGAATCCTTAGGTTTTTATGGCCTCCTCACCATTTACCTCACCAATTGTGGGGACAACGTGCAATTGCATCCCCCCCCCCACCCAAGCAGATCCCTCAGGTCTAGGGAGTGCCTCCAGAATATATTGGCTAATCTGTGTCCCACATAATCAAGAAATGGGGTCCGTTATGATAGAATATACAAATTTTACCTCTATACCAGTATGTCAGATATTCCATGGGTAAAAGATCAAATACCAACCTTATGCTAATCTAAAAGCAATGGTGGTTTACATCAATAATTTTAACAAATATGGCCTTTCTTCAATGAATATTAAGTAGGCTTTTCATACCCGGCCTGACCCCGCCCTAGCTCTCAGACAAAGCCTTTCCACAAAGCAATACTCAGTGAGCCATTTAGAAGACAGAAATGAATATTGATTCAATGGAACATGATTCAGGAATTTATTGAAATCGCCACACAAACTACATAAAATGAAGAGGCCATTCACAAACACCTCAAAGTTTTGCATGCCATTTTTCAAAATAGTTCCTGTTTAGCTGCAAGCACAAGAGGGCATCACACTCTTTGCACTTCCACAGAGTGTTCTGTTTTTTCTCAATGTCCATCCTGCAGAGCAAGCACATCTTGCAAAAACGCTGAGGTATTATTTTGAAATGTAATGGTTAGAATCCTTCATAAATTCAGAACAGAGTGGTAACTTACAAACATACTGAATATTCAGACGAACACGGAGAGAAGTTGCAAAACAGCACACGTATTTACCAATATGATCGTAAGAAATACACTTGCTCTTGGAACTGGTCTGTTTAGCTATTACTTATTTCTGCTTTTTCCTCGAATGTAGATACAGTATGCTAATATCGATTGTGCCAGGACACCCAGTTTTAGAATCCTGGCTATGCCACAACATATCATGTATGCATTATTTTGAGATGCAATGGTTAGAGTGTGGGAATTTACAAACACGCATATTGCTGAACATTGAAATGAAGCTGGAGAACTTATACACGGAAGAAATGCACTTACTCATGATGTCCAGTCATCTGTGCCGTTTTCCGTAATGAATTGTGTTCCGTGGCGAAAAGTTTTTACCTCAAAAAAGTGAATAGCCTATTCTTCTGTATGTCATTGTATCATGCTTTACATTTGGTGTTCTTGCACATGGCATCACCCCTCCCCTGCCAGAGAATAATTATTCCCTTGTTTCAATTTGAGTAAGATGGGCCGGAATTTGCGCAGAGCTAAACTCACATATTACTGAGTAAAGATGAAGAAATCGCATTCATCTAATTTAAAACGTTTTAAAACTATCAATATTATGTGTCAATAGGTGCATTGCGAAGTCAAGATTCTAAGATTTCTGTCAGTATGTTTGTTGCATCTGTATGGTAAAATCTCACAAAGTAAATCATCCAAATAGAAAGGAAAGTTGATCTGATCTTGTCGGTGTCGCCGGTGACACTGCCAACCCCGCAGACTCCAGGGTTAAACACTCAGGCAGAGTAAACATTCTCCTCTTTACTTTACAACAATGCCTCCTGTGGTGGATCACACACCTTCAGTCTGCTTGCACTTGCTGTGTAAGTACAACTGTGCAGCTCAGCTGGTGGACAGCGGAGTGAAACAGGGACCGGCTGTATTTTGGATACTGCAGCGATGTTTGGGTCTTCAAAGACAAAATCAGCTAGGCAAGATGTTATATATTTAAGTAATAATTCACGACAGGCTGTGGTATGTAGAAATGTTATTCACACCCCCAGTAGCTGTGATAAAATTTCTATATGCCACGTCCTGAAGTGAGTTATTGCTTTTATAAAATGGTTACCAAATATAATAATACAGATAATAGAAGTGGAGGCAAGCTCTACGTCCCTGCTTGCTTGCAAATTCTGGGCAACATTGTTGCAAGTTATTGACGTTTTTCCATTTTGACTTGAATGGTTGCTTCGCCACGGAGTGATACTTGAAATAGAACTGTAAACAAGCACAGGAACTCACAGCAGTGGTATATAGAAATGTTATCACTGCTATGAACTAATCAGAAGATTTGTTCTGCCCGTTTTATAAAATAAATGAGTGTACAGTTTTGAGAGAATCATTCTAAAAGCACTTACCTTTAATTTGTCTGGTGTATAGGCAGTACAGAGTGTGTAGTTGGACCAAGTCCTGTTGGTCTCAGGGTGTCGGAACCAATTACCTGATTCATCACAATATTTTGTGACTTTTTCTAAAAAAAAAAATATATATGCATAGGATTATATTCATGGGATACACACTCACTGAAGCACTTTATTATGAACCCATCTACACCTACTTATTCATGCAATTTTCTAGTCAGCCAATCATGTGCAGCAGTGCAATGCATAAAATCATGCAGATACAGGTGAGGATGTTCAGTTAATGTGCACATCGACCATCAGAATGATTGTTGGTGCCAATTGCGGAGAGCAGAAAAGCAGAATGCACAATATGTTGAACCTTGCGGCGGACGGGCAACAACAGCAGGAGACTACGTCAGGTTCCACTTCTGGTGCCAACAGCATAAATCCAAGGGCCCAACCTGCCTTGTGTCAACAGTCCAGGCAAGTGGAGGTATAATGGTGTATGGAATGTTTTCTTGGCACACTTTGGGCCCGTTAATACCAATCAATCATCACTTGATTGCCAAAGCATATTTGAGTTGTTGAGGATGATGTGCATCCTTTTATGGTCACAATGTGCCCATCTTATAATGGCTACTATGTCACAAAGCAAAAGTAATCTGAAACTGGTTTCAAGAACATAACAATGAGTTCAATGTTTTTCATTTGCCGTCCTTGTCATCGGATCTGAATCCAATAGAACACCTTTGGCATGTGGTAGAACGGAAGATTTGCAGCATGAATGTCCAGGTGATAAATCTTCAGAAATTGCAAGATTCATGTCAACATGGGGGGGGGGTACCCAGTTTTTTGAGAGGAAAGGGGGATCAAATAATGAAACAAGTAATGCTTTCATCTTCAGATCTTTTCTAAGCTCTTTGATTGTAGTGTGATGAATGGCGATTAAGCGAAAGATATAAAGTAGCAAGTGACAGCAGCAAATATAAAGGAGTGCTGTCACACTTTTTTAGTTGAGCTTATTTGGATTAAATGCTTAAAATATATCTGTAGGTATTCCCCGTCAGTGTAGCCATTTCCTAAATATGAGGCGAAACTTATAAGGACAAACCAAGTATCCACAACCAAGGGGCCCAGGAGGGCAACTAAGTGACAAGTACAGGGCTCTCAAGTTTTGAGTTCAGAGTGAGATTTTGTGGGTTTGGTTGGGGTGGGGACGGGGGTCTGATCTGATAAATGACACATAAATTCGTAAAAATAAAAATATTTATTTAATTCAACATTTCTTAGTGCAGGTGTATGTGTGTGTGTGTGTGTGTGTGTGTGAGAGAGAGAGAGAGAGAGAGAGAGAGAGATAATGGTTAGTGTAGTTTATTGTAGGTGTTGGTGGCAGGTTTTGAGGCCTTCAGCACGGGGGTTGGGGGCTCCCATTTGAAACACTGGGGTTCCAGGCCAGCTATTTTAACTGTCATTATGGATGACAGAGTTCCGTTCCAGTGCCAAGTTGTTTCTAGTTTTGGTCTTGTTTAATCCGACCATGGAGAAAACCCTCTCAGCATCTCCATTCGAATGAGGGAGCACTAACACTAATGCAGCTATCTTAGAAAGCCTCCCAAACTGGCTCAAACAAGTTGGAGGGAAAAATAAAAGGAAAGAAAAAACAAAAAATATTCCAAATTATTATGGGTATTGTTATAAAATTATTATGGGTAGGCCTATTATAAAATGGGTATCTTCATAAAAATATAAAACTGTCAGAGTAGCCCCGGTATAATGTGACACCCCAAGTGCTCCTGCTATCTAGCCGGCTAGCTCTGCAAAAATGGATATGTGAAAAGGAGAAAATCTGACGAGCAGCCGATTCAACATGAACATCGGCAAAAAAAGCTACTGCCGACCACGTACGACGGCCGAAATCACGTGTGTGTCAGGGTCATTAGCCAAGCAGACCAAACATAGCCTAGACTGTATTTTCATGATGACAATTGAAAATACAGTACAGCCAACAGTAGGTCTATATCCCGAGAATGACATACAATGAAGGTGTCACTCATCAGCCTGTCACGGAGCGAGGTGAATGCAAGCAAGCTCGTGCATGAGCCGTCAAGCAAAGCGGAGCTTTTATCTCATCTTAAGTTGGTAATGTCCTTCCTAGAAGTTGGTCTCAACTGCTTTGTGAAGAAAAAACTAAAAACTTTTACTGCAATTTAGAAGTACTCTTAGTGGTAGCCACATGACAGCTGTCCTCTCTTCTGTAGCTACTTCAGCAAGCATCTGAATTAATGGGTCAATTGACGTCTTCTGTAGCTACTTCAACGAGCGCGTGAATCAATGTGTCATTGTCGTCGTTGGAATCCGAATGTAACGTTGTTTTAGCGGGAATATCTAAATCTTACCAGGATACAGCAATGCTATTTTTTGATTGGCTGTTTGGTAGTTTTATTCTTATTATTTGATTAGTTGGTGCGTGGCAGGCGCCTTCTGAACTCTACGGAGAACCCACTTGATTCCTACCTGTTCCACTGTTATAAAAAATAGCGGCGCAACTTGGTGGGCGTTATCAAGGTAAATACAAGGTGTGGTGTGTGAGCGTGTGAACGGGTTGAAATGCGTGCCTCACGCCCAATATCTAGCAAACAAGCTGTATCAAAATTTTGGTTCTTCCAATGAATCCTCCTTGCTGCAGAAGACGTTGGTAATTACTGCAGGATGTATCAAGGGTTCGAAGTTATTATTGGTAGTGATGAAAATTCTTTGTTCGGTCGACCATGTTCCTTCCCTGTCTGTTTCTCTCGCTCACGCAATTCTTCCTCTGTAAATTCCGGTTCAAAACTGTGAGGTTGTATTTCTTTGTCAGAATTGAAAATCTTGTCCTCTAACTTGGTGAAGTCAGAGCTGTCTGTCATTTCGCTAAAGAGATTTAGCACTTGTTACCTTCTGGGAATCACAGGCTGACGTCCAGTGACTGTGAGTGTTTGCCCTTTTAAGTTGCCCCATATTTAGGAAACGGCTACATTGACTGCGATTTCAAAGAGGGCTACACACATAATTTAAGCATTTACTTCAAATGATCTCAACTGAAAAAAGAGTTACAGTGCTCCTTTAAATGTCTTTAAGTTATTTAATCACAAGTAGATTTAATTACTTGTACTTTGCTAGCTAAATTTAGCAGTAGGAGAAAGTGACAAAAGGAACAAAACGAGGAAAAATAACAATCTCACCTTGTTCTGAACATTAAATTTGCTCATGTTCCAAATAGAGCAATTTTAATGACGAATACATAGAAAAATACTTCCAGATCAGGGTTGGTTTTGTGTGTGTGCAAAGGCTAATTCCTTCCGTTTTCATAAAAACTTGGTAAGAGACATGTACGCGATCCATCTCAGCATTCAGTGCATAGTAATGGTGCTCCCCTGTGACAGTGTGGGGGGAAGTTGTTGCTAACAAGAGAGCATGAATATACACGGCTCGGAACATTGGGAATATTTGTACCATCGTGAGCAAATATGGTCTCCCTAACACGGGGACGTTGTGCAGTCATTTCCTCCATAAATATTGGTCCAATTCACATCAATAAAATTGTTTTATTGTCTGGGATAGTCAATAAGAAACCATAATCATAAACCACATTCCTCAGGAGAAAAACTCCTAACAGACATTGGCCGCGTTTCCCGAACGCGTTAAGAACGTTCTTAAGCTAAGAAAGTTCTTAAGGACCTTCTTAAGAAGCAAACGCGTTTCCCGAAACACCTTCTTAGCCTAAGATGATCTTTCGTAAGAAGGCTTTGTAAGAAGGGTCCGGAGCGTTCTTAAGGGCCTTCTTATCTCTTAAGAACGTTCTTTATCGGGAAACCCGGCCATTAACTTTTGGAAGCGATCACTTCACACAGTGAGTTTACATTTCTCACGTTAGCCACAGTCATTGAATTGCCATAGTCGAGAAAATTATTTCCAACAACAGCTAACTAATAAATACGACAAATATAACAGGGACAGCCAAGTAAATATTAATCTTACTGGCAGTGTTGACCCCTATGCCGTGGATAAATTAATATTCAGCAAAGATGAGTCTTACATAAAAAATTTGAATGGCTTCTGCTAACATACTCATTAGATTAATGTGTGTGGAGACCATGGACTGTAAAAAAATTACTCAAACTCCAAACTCCAGCTCTTCTCATTTTATGTTGTAAACACATAACTATGTGTTTGAAACAAGCTTTAGTACAGTCTTTGCTAACATTAGATGTAAATGATCCAAGATTTTAAAAATGCATAAGCTATTTTTCAGGAGTGATGATGTGGTCATGATTCTGTGGACATGGATCTTATTTTAGCTGAAGAGTGCTTTCTGGTGGTTAGCTATTCTGATTATTCATTTTAAAACGAATTTACTAGTGAGCTAGCTACTGATTCTGTTGAGCATACCTATAACAAGTTTTGGCGATAGCTAGCTGGCCTAACGTTATATGTGCTTGATTTGTTTGTGAAGATGTTTGTGGTGGGTTTACTGGATTGCTGTAATTTTTACATAGTTAAATCTTGCTAGCTGGTGAGCTTGCTAGTTATGTCCTACCAATTAAATTACTGGTTAGATTACTTGTGATCTGAAGTGTCCTGAACACACTTCAATGCGCGAGAATGGCAGGAATCCTTGATTAATTCTGGCTAGCCAAACCTCACCTATATTGAACTACTCAATGCCTCTGTTTCTTTTCCTTTCTGTAAATTAATCTAAATGGTTTGTGTGTTCCAACATGCCCCCGTCTATTATAAATGCATCAGCCACAATAACTTCTAATGTAACATTGTATATTTCATGTGTACCATGCACTTATTCGGCACTATTTAGCACTCGCTCTTCCTCATTTCTTCCCCTATGCATTCATTACATATTCATGTTGCCATATGTCTTTAGTATAGACAAAATATAGACCATTTCTACAGGACAATTAACAGATGAAAAATGCAAATGGTAACATAATTCATACATCTGATCACCACTTCATATCATTCTCCCTCCCCCTTTCTCCCCATCCCTACCCCCCCTCCTCTCACCCCTACTTCTTCAGCCCACCGTAACCTCCACTCCCTCTCAGCCTCTTCCCTTGCCACCACTGTCACCGCCTCTCTCACCCCTCTTGAATCCTTCTCCAAACTCCCCACTGACTCTGAATCTGCCACCCTCCTTTCATCTCTCCCCTCTGCCTTTGACTCTTGTCTCAGGGCCACCTTGCACATCCCCTCCCAGTCCTTGGATGTCAGACACCCTATGTACCTACAGGGCCAGGCCAGGAGAGGAAGTGGGGAAATCCAGAGACCCTTTGGACCTCACAACCTACCAGTCTCTCCTGGCGGCATTCTCTTCTGCTGTCACCACTGCCAAGGTAAAATACAATCAAACACAAATTCTTAACTTCACTTCTAACCCTCGGAAACTGTTCTCTATTTTTTCCTCTCTCCTCAGCACGCCTCCTCCTCCACCTCCACCTCAGTCCTCCTCCGCTGCTGATGACTTTGCTGATTTTTTTGATGAGAAGATCACACACATCTGCAGATCCTTTGCAACCCCCCCCCCCTCCTTCTCTGTGCCTCTCCCCCCTCTAGGCCCATCCCTTCCTTTTCCACTTTCTCTCTGCTTACAGACTCCAATGTTTCTCAACTCCTGCTCTCCCACTGCCCTACAACCTGTGCCATTAACCCTATTCCCTCTTCTCTCCTCCAGACAATCACACCTGACTTTTGTCTGTATGCACTTTGTTGTACGTTACTCTGGATAAAAGTGTCTGCCAAATGCCATTAATATAATGTAATGTAATAATGGCTGGATTCACCAACCTTTTAACAAAGCATTTTCCAGTCCGTTTTCTGACATTTCGGACGCTGTTTAAATTTGCCCCATAGTCGGTACATGTTGGAACAGTTTTACTCCCACTCCCACTACTTACTTTACTGAACTGTAATCACCGGGAATGTCCCAGAACTGTGCCGATGGTATATAGTCATAGCAAAGACATGATGTATATTCTTTCTGGATGAAGAATATTTGCTCTAATATGTGTATATATTTTTTAATTAAGTGAAAACAGTGTTGTTCCCACGTCTCTCCTAATATTGTAGTGTTTTCTCACAAAATGTAAACGTATAGCTCTCCCACGGGGATAATAAATATACCAGACTTAATGTTCTGGTGTTTTGAATTAATTTGAGATTTTGAGATTTTCTTTTTCATCTTTAAATTAGAGACCATGAAACAAAATGCATGTTCCTGTAAGCCATTATTTTACTGCTTAATTTATTTTGCAGTGGGTTGGTTTTCCTCCTACCTAATTTTTTTTCAGCCACCAGCCGCCAGTGATTCGTATAGTGTTCCTCATAAAGTGCTCAGCAAGTGTATGTTTTACAATATGACCAGAGTGACCAGATGAGCCAGATTCAGATATCCAATCCAATCCAATGCAAAGCATATGTAAACAAGCGTTGCATTTTTACAGTTTTCATTTATTGAAATGAATGTAAGCATAAGTTGGCAGTTAGCACAGCAATACATACACTCAACGAGCACTTTATTAGGTAACTATTATACTTATTTTGTAGACTTATTTAGTCTTCTGCTACTGTAGCCTATCCACTTAGAGGTTTGAAGCATTGTGTGTTCAGAGATGCTGTTCTGCATACCACTGTTGTAATATGTGGTTATTTGCGTTACTGATCGTCCTGTCGGCTTTGACCAGTATGGCCATTCTCCTTGAATCTCTCTCATTAAGAACTGCTTCTCACTGGATGTTTTTGGTTTTTTGCACCATTCATTGCAAACTCTAGAGACAGTGTGAAAATACCAGCAGTTTCTGAGATACTTCAAACCACCTGTCTGGCAGCAGCAATCATTCCATGGTCAGAGTCACAAAGATCAAATTTTTCCCCATCGTGATGGTTGATGTGAAAATTAACTGAAGCTCCTGACCCGTATCTGCATATTTTAATGCATTGCTCTGCTGCCACACAATTGACTGAGTAGATAATCACATGAATAAGTAGATGTACATGTGTCCCTAATAAAGTGCTCAGTGAGTTATGTTATATTAGCCATGATGCATTCATATTCCCCCACATAATCATTCAAGGGTCATTCAAAGTAGATAACAAATCTCACCTGTGGAGTCAAAATCTGGAAAATAATTGGGGCAATTCTGAGACGTGTATGTCCCTCCTGGAGTGTCATCCCAGCACAACCATCCATCCCAGGTACGATTACAGTACGGACCTTAAAGGAATGCAAAGATAAACAAGAACAAACAACATGGTTATATAAAATATCGCAACACCATATATTGCCATCACATGCTGTATGTCACACAAACTGAAACTGTGATGTGACTTCATATCATGATATCATCATACCTTTAATGCCAAAGAAGTTACTGTGTGCATGAGTGACTGTTCCTCATTTTGAAAAGTAGCCCTTGCCTGACACACGCACACACGCACACACACACACACACACACGCATGTACACGCACGCACCACACACACAAAAATAAACAGAAATGCAGACTGTGAGACTCAAGCAAGTTGCTATTTCAATCTAAGTTTCAGGTGCAGTGTAAAAATGAGTTTCTTTCAGATTTTTTGCTCTCTCTCTGTCTCTCTCTCGCTCTCTGCTCTGTCTAGACCCAATGTGTGATAGTCAGCTGGTTGGTTTCATGAAGTATGAATAGCATATTTACGATCCTATATTTCCTGAAAATATACACTCCTGGTCAAAAGTTGTGTTCCATACCCTGTCAGTGTAATTGACAGCTGAATCTAGCCGCAACTACCCCCAATTCCCATAGACATCCATTCAAATGCAAAAATAGTGATACTAGTTAGTTTTAGAATCACTTGTAGGACAACCTGAAAATAAGATATCCACACTCTGATGATAGGTCACAGACATCAGGCAGTCATGGCAAGCAAAGGATCTGCGACCAAATACAAAACATGACTCTATTTTACATTATGTTAACCTTTTCCTCTTTGGCCCCCAAGAAGACAATTTCAGCCTATTTACTGTACACGCATGGTTGAAGGCTTAAATTAAAGAAGTGGCTTGTACCATTCATAAATTTGAGACAGCACAAATGTATGTCAGAGCACACAATTTTCAACCGAAGAGAGAATGTTCTCTATGTAGTGTGTCACATGAGGATAACCACTTCCCTTATCCCTCCCCTGTATCCCTCCCTTGTGACCCATAGCTTGCGCCGCTGGCCTCCAGGAAAGACAATGTAAATATTTTACTTACATTAGTTTAACTTAAATTAGAGTGTCTTTTAAGGACTATTAGACTATTTCTGGTTATATTCATATCGATCGTTGACATACTAAGTTAGCTTGCTTGTGAAAATTAAATTTCCCAAGATGAGCATGTACGAGGTAGCTATGGTAACAACAATGTGTGGAAAGTGGTTCTCATTACAATGCCCAGACAGTTTGGGTGAACTTTTATCATGGCAAATTTAGGCTTAGAAAAATATGTTTTAAAAAACATTTAAATGACTGAATAATAAAAAAATAAGCACATTTGTTTTGTTGTTGCCTAAAGACAAGTGTCACATTCAACCATCATGTTACTCTTTTAACAGTGAATATCTCAATTTCTAAGTCAAGGACCAACCCAGTATTACTTTACGTTTGTTCAGAAACTTGATCTCAATGTGTGTACAAGATTTAGTGAAGATGTCTACAGGCATCAAATTCCACAGGAGTTTCCCAAAACTGCACCCAAATGTCTTCAAGTGTTCTCTACTTGGCACTGCTCTGGTGTTGTGTTCTGCCAACACTACAACAGTTATATATTAAAATAAAAAGACGCAGGAACCACGGACATCACTTTAACCATTTACTAGGCACTGTGGCAGACCGGTTCAAGGGCAACAGCACACATACATATCAATGCGCATGTACAGCATATCTTGCATGGCGGATTACTACTAACATAAAATAGTGCCGTGTATCATTATACACATACATAACAATTCCACCCTTCCAGCATTGATGTGGCTAAAGGCTAACATCACTAGGGCAGTACAATGTTCAATAACTAACTGAAATAAGACACTCTATAAATCCCCAATAAACAATTTGTTACAACATTGTCCTTCTTTAACATTGTTTTTTTTTTTACATTTCAACAATATGAACTGTGGATCCTGCCAAAGGTAAGTTAGTCAATCATAACCAACTACAAATCAAGCCTCTGAGGTGCTCTACGATTTCTCTCAGGGTAACGTCGGGGTTCTTCAGAACCAGAGCCAGCGGCCCTCAGATGAGGTTCAACAGTCTCTGCAGGATCAGTGTCATCAGCACCAAGTTCCTCTGGTGTTCTAAGAGTATACTCATCTGAGTCTTGGTGTGCGACTGACTTAGCTGTGGTAACCTTAGTTGTTGCATCCAGTAACTGGTCAACATGTCTGCGCCAGACAATGTCGGGCCCTACACGCACGGTGTAAGACAGCGGTCCTGGCTGTGACAGAATCTCTCCAGGCTGCCACTTCTGGTTGTTATCTCTATAGTCTCTGGCAAGCACTTTGTGTCCGACACTGAATGTTCTAAGTTGTTTTTGTCCAGTGGAGCACTGCTTCTCCAGCACATGTTTGCGAATGTCTGGCTTCAGCAAATCCAGACGCGATCTCAGGGTTCTGCCCATGAAAAGCATAGCTGGTGTCTGACCTGTTGTGGCGTGAGCTGTGTTTCTGTAGGCCAGTAGGAAGTTTGCCACTTTTTGTTGCAGCACTGTTCCATCCTTCCCACTTGCTTTCATTGACTGTTTAAATGATTGTACAAAACGCTCAGCTAAGCCATTGGTTGCCGGGTGGTGTGGAGCAGAGGTAAGGTGTTTGATACCATTCCGTTTGAGAAAGCTCTGAAACTCCTCTCCAGTGAATATGCTAGCGTTATCTCTCACAAGTTGTTGCGGCAAGCCTGTGCGTGAGAAGAGTGTGCGCAGTACATCCACTGTTTTAGTAGATGTGGCCTGTTTCACTGTGAAAACTTCGGGCCACTTGGAGTGCGCGTCGACTACTATGGGAAACATTCGGTCCATGAAGGGTCCCGCGTAGTCAATGTGAATACGTTGCCATGGAGTAGTGGGCCACTGCCATGTGTGTACAGGTGCTGTTTGGGGCTGGCGCTGTATCTGTTGGCATCCACTGCAGGTCTTGGCCAGGTCCTCTATTTGACTGTCTATGCCCGGCCACCAGATGTAACTTCTAGTGAGGCTCTTCATCCTCACTATGCCAAGATGTCCTTCGTGCAGTGACTTCAACACTCTTGAACGCAGCTTGGGTGGCACGATGACACGTGTACCCCACATGACACAGCCCTAACACACTGATAGCTGGTCACGACGGGTTGAGTACTCTGGGAGCTGGGGGTAGCCATGCGTCGGCCATCCATTCACTGTCAGCTCATAGACCTTAGACAAGTTAGGGTCTCTGTTGGTCTCCTTCTGTATCTGAGCTCGAGTGACAGGAAGTGACTCCAGTTGGGTCAGGTGGAACGCGTCCACTGGATCTGTTGTGTCCTCCGCAGGATATGGTTCATGTGGGAGGCGCGAGAGTCCATCCGCGTTTCCGTGGTGTTTAGTCCCCTTAAACTCTATGGTGTAGGTGTGCGCACCCAGAAACAGAGCCCATCGCTGTAAGCGTGCCGCTGTCATTGCTGGAACAGGCTTTCGAGGGTTAAAGATAGCTACCAGGGGTTGATGATCCGTAATGAGCGTGAAGTGTTTTCCATACAGATATTGATTAAATTTCTTCACCCCCCATACTAAACTCAAGCCTTCTCTATCGATTTGTGCATAATTGCGTTCTGCGGGGTTGAGAGAACGCGACGCGAACACGATTGGTCGCTCAGTTCCATCAGGCATTGTGTGCGAGAGCACGGCGCCGATGCCATACGGAGACGCGTCACAGGCGAGGCGCAGGGGAAGACTGGGGTTGAAGTGCGTTAAGACCTCGTCTGAGGTGACTAGCTGTTTAGCGGTCTGAAATGCTCGTTCACAGTCCTTAGACCACTTCCATTTCTTCCCGGACTGCAGCAAACAGTGTAAAGGGTGTAAAACCGTGGACAGGTTCGGAAGAAATTTGTGGTAATAATTGACCAGGCCTAAAAACGAGCGTAGCTGGCTCACATTCTCTGGCTTTGGTGCTCTCAGAACAGCATCAATTTTGTCCTGAGACTTATGGAGGCCATGTCTGTCAATGGTGTGACCACAAAACTCAACGGAGTCTTTGAAGAACTCGCATTTTTCCTTGTTGACTCTCAGACCGTACTCCTCCAATCTGGACAGCACTGCTCTCACATTCGCCAGATGTGTCTCATCATCCACTCCAGTGACGATGATGTCGTCTAGATAGCATTGGGAGCCTGGTATCCCTTGGAGTACTTGGTCCATGGCGCGTTGCCATTTTGCCGGGGCACTCGATATACCAAATACCAGTCTGTTGTACTGATAAAGGCCTTTTGTGGTGTTTATTGTCAGGTACTTCCGTGACGACTCTTCCACTTCCATCTGTAAGTAAGCCGAGGCAAGGTCTATTTTGGAGAAACACTCTCCACCAGCCAGGGACGCGAAGATATCGTCGATGCGTGGAAGGGGATATTGGTCTGCAAGCAGGACAGGATTTACTGTCACCTTGAAGTCACCGCAGATACGTACCGCGCCCGACTTCTTAACTACGGGCACAATTGGTGTTGCCCAGTCACACCAGCCAACCTTGGAAATAATACCTTGATCCTCCAAGCGCTGGAGCTCCGCCTCCACCTTGGGGCGAATAGAGTAGGGCACAGGACGAGTCTTGTGAAATATCGGTTTTGCGTCGTCTTCCAGCACCACCTGTGCTTTCATGTGTTTCAGGGTGCCGATTCCATCTTGGAAAACCTGCGCAGACAGTGCCAGTATCTGTGTCAGTTTGTCGTTTGTAGTACTCCTGTTCTGTTCAGGGTGATCTGCATTGCCTTCATTTCTTGCCAGTTTATCTGTATATTTCACAGCCACTCACGTCCAAATAAAGGTACACCCACACTCTGTAGCACAAACAACTCCAATGACTTTGTGTCATTTTCATATTTCACGTTCACTTTCAGCTTTCCCATAGGAACTATTTTCTCTCCTGTGTATGTCTTTAACATCACTGAGGTGGGCTTTAATTTCAGATTTGGGAAGTTCTTTACATAGTCTTTGTGTGAAATAATTGAGAGGGCAGACCCAGTATCTAACTCCATCCTCAATTTCACTCCCTCTACCTCAGGTGTCACCCATATTATTTTGCGCTCTGTCTCTTTAAGAGAGTGCAGTTCGAGACACGCCAATTCTGTATTTGAGTCACTTGAATCAGTCTCACTTACTTGATGCACATTTCGATCTCTCTTCCCTGTTTTCCTGTCTGATTTCTTATCAATTGACTTTGATTTGCACATTTTCTGTATGTGTCCTCTTTTATAACATTGTCTACAGTCCTTATCTTTGAACCAGCAATCAGATGGGTCATGCGACGTTTTCCCGCACCTATAGCACGTCGGTGTCTTTCCCTTCTTTTTTGTGTACACCTTATTCAAAGAGCATTCCCTCACATTTTTATTTTGTAGTTCGACTATCTTTTGCGACCGTTTCCATTGACACGGCAATATCGCATGCGACCTCTAGCGTAAGATCTTTCTTTGTCAAGAGCCGTTTCTGTGTGTTCTCGTTGTGCAGCCCGCAGACGAGTCTATCCCTGAGTGCATCCGATAACCCTGCTCCGAATTCTGCGTAGCTCTGCAATATACTCCGCAATAGACTCATTCTTGTGCTGATCTCTCTTATGAAATCGGAAATGTTCGGCAATCGCAAGCGGTTTCGCCCCTTTAGTAACTCTACATTCTGCGTGAAAGTCATTTCTGATGGCTTTGCCGGAGCTGTAAGGCTACGGAGCAAATTATAAGTTTTAGCCCCCATTACACTTAAAAGCACCTCGACTTTCTTTTCAGCCGTCACATCAGTTGCTACACAGTATTGCTCAAGTCTCTCAATGTAAGTAGACAAATCCTCTACAGTACTGTCAAAACAGTCCATTTGTCCTAGACATCCAGCCATTTCCACACTTTTAATGTTATCACTTTATTCAGTTTCCAACTTAGCTCACGTGCTCCTTCCTCCGGCCGTAGTTAGCTTTTCCAAACCGTGGCGTAACGTTAGGTTAGCTAGCTAGCACCGATATGGGGTGGACAACAACGTGATTTTCAGGAGATAACACTATACGTTTCTCCTGTCATAAGTGATATTGCACTGTCGGGGCACGTTACTAATCTCGTCGCCAGTTCTGTTGTGTTCTGCCAACACTACTACAGTTATATATTAAAATAAAAAGATGCAGGAACCACGGACATCACTTTAACCATTTACTAGGCACTGTGGCAGACCGGTTCAAGGGCAACAGCACACATACATATCAATGCGCATGTACAGCATATCTTGCATGGCGGATTGCTACTTACATAAAATAGTTCCGTGTATCATTATACACATACATAACATCTGGGCTTTGGTGTTTTATTTTGACACGTACACTGAGCCGCCATAGAGCCATAGAGGCAGTTGGAGGACTGAATTGCTTTTAGTCTGGAAAGGCATTCAGTTACCTCTTTAGAATTAATTAGAAGCATAGGGACCAGTAGTTTCAGTTGGGTGGTTCCCCTGGACCTTCCCTAATTTGGTTGCTTAAGCCCTTTTCAGTTTACAGGAGCGAGTGGCAGAGTGTGCCACTACGGTGTAGCCTTTTCGAGACTCTGCCATTGAGGAATCTTTTGGCAAATCTCCAGGGAGTTTGGTTCCCTTTTTTGTTTTTTGTTTTTTCTCACACGAAACTCACCTGTTTCTTTGGGCATTCCGTGCTAGTTTGCACATACGCTGTCCAACCGTGTTTCAGTTGACATTTCGCCAGGGAGTTTCTTTCCTGTTTTTTTTCTCTCTCTCCTCTAGTGGCCCTACACATTCGTGACGGGTTCCTTGATTAGTTCAGTGGTTATCTAACTTTATCTTTGGTAACTTTGATCCTGTCCCAGTCGCTCTTGGTCTCCCACCTCTGCTCCCTGACAGTACACCAAAGCCAATTAAGGAGGGACCAGCGACCCCACCGGGGTTGGATCAGATTTTGGTCATGCAGCAAGCTGCTCTGACTGCTCATGAAGGGGGATTCAAGCCATTCAGGCTCAACAAGAAAATATGATGGCCCAGCAGGGTTTGCTGGTAGAGTGACTGCGCCGCCAGGAAGACTGCACGAATTAACAGACAGCCTCCGCCATCTGGCAGTCGCAGTCCCTGCTACAGTTACAGAAGCAGAACTTCCAAATACACCCCCACCTAAAGCACACTACAGTTACCCAAACTCCAACTCCCTCTTTCCTGTTTCCTGTCCCAATGCCTGATATTTTTTAAAGCATAGCCATCCCGATTCATCTCCCACGACTCACGGGTAGCCTTTATCCTGTCCTTACTAACCGGGAAGGCACTCGCATGGGCAGATCCCATCATTTGTGCAGATGCCCCAATTATGTGTGATGTGGATCACCTCATGAAAGAGATGGCGATGATTTTTGATCATGACGTCTCGGGCCAGGAGGCGGCCATGAAGCTAACCCGCCTCCAGCAAGGCAACGACACCATTGCAGAGTTCTTGAACCACCGACAACACTGGACGCTCTGGTGTCTACCGCCATTCGGATAGATAATAGACTTCGGGAGAGAGAGAGGGAGAGAAGTGGTAGGAGGACTCAGGAGCCATGGAGTGTTTTATAGATTCCCAGTGGGCGAAGGAAGTGGGCATCCCGTTCTACTTACTAACACCCCTCGTTACTTATCAGCCCTGGACGGGTGCCCGTTGGGCATAAAGAGAATAACCATTCCTCTGACCATGCACATCGCGCTGGGCAAACACATTGAATGCATACATATATTTTTAATTCACTCCCCTACCTTACTCCTAGTCTTGGGTGATTTGTGGCTGGTTCGACACAAGCCTCAGGTCGACTGGGGAAGGGTGGGAAACGCTATCCTCCAGTGGGGCCCCAGTGTACATCTCATTGTGGGCAGCTATCACCAGCCACCCCGGAGACTGGTGGCCCCGAGTTAGATAGTAGCTAATGGGTTTATTAGACCCTCCACATCACTGGAACGGTGACAGTGACAAATGCGATCACTAAAACTCTGTATACTATTGCTTATTATCCAAGAAAAGAATACCTAGTTATAAAATGATATCAGTTGGTTATCGGTAGCAACAAGCAAATTGCCTGTAAGTTAGCTTGTCGAATTTACAAATATCCATTGCTACCGACAGCAAATGGTAATGATTTTAGTGTCCATGCACCTACCCTGTGGAATAACCTCCCCTTATACATGTCTGTTTCCCATTTCAACAGGCAAACATTTACTGTCTGTAATTCACTCAGCAAGCTGCAAACATAGAAGAATATACTTACACACAGAACCCCCAAGAAAATACATTCAGCATCTCGGGGGCAGGGGGACAATATACACTCACCGAGCACTTTATTAGGAATATTTCTACTTTATTACACCTACTTATTCATGCAATTAGCTTTTCATGCTTCAGCTAATCAGGATTCAGATCAAATTGTTTCCAACATCCAATGTGTAAAACATTTTCCCAGGTCTGGATCTGCAACTTTATTTTGTTTATCTATTGAATATTCATAGGTGATGGATTGTGAGATGACATTATCTGACTGTTAATAAATGTGATACTTGTCATTGTATTCTGTTTTGTGTTGATCATTTAAGAGAAGGCAGTTAAATGGTATGACCATTGTGATAGGTTGTCAATTTAGACCTAACAGGCAGCCTATATCTGGCTGTGTGATGTGGTCAGTGTTTAATACCTTAAAACGGCCGAGGTCAACAGGTAAAGCATGGGTTTGATTTTCACCAGGGGTGATGGTGGGTTTGCTTCACCAAATATTCTGGCCAGCAGAGTAGATGGTGCCTTCACAGGGATCAAACTACTGCCCACATCGGGGGGATTCACTATTACTAAAGAACCAAACCCCCAATGGTCAGCCATGACCTTTATAGCTATGACCTTATAAAAAATTGACAATTTCATTAAAACAATACGACTGCTGGAGACAAACATTTATCCAATTGCTGGGAACAAAGTTTAATTCAACAATTTGTCCAAACACTGATAGCCCATGGCTGTAACTGAATGCTTCCCCCTTTCCATGCCTCTGTGTAAGCTGTGAGACTTCCACATTTGCCTGGAAGCCAGTCTACGTGACACTTAATTTAAGAACACAATAACCAGAAGGATTTCATAGGAATTTCATAGGAAATGTTTTCCTCATACAATAGAAATTGCAGCTTAATAAGAAATACCATGAATGAAAAATTGTTTTGGTTGCAGATTCCATGGTATGATAATAGATAATAAGTGGCTATGTTCGAAACGGCACACTATAATATACTACTCGTACTAAATTTCAGAATGATTTCCAGATTTTCATGTAGAACGAGTAGTATACTAGTATGCGATTTTCAACACAGCCACTGATTTGTGACCATTGAAATTCTGTCACTTGCAAATGTTTAATCCTAAAAATCTATATGCAATGAAATGTAATTATTTGAACCCGAGGTGCTATTGAGTTACCATATTAGTTTCAAGGGTGGCCTGTAGCGTAGTGGTTAAGGTAAATGACTGGGACATGCAAGGTCAGTGGTTCTAATCCACAATAAGATCCACACAGCCGTTGGGCCCTTGAGCAAGGTCCTTAACCCTGCATTGCTCCAGGGGAGGATTGTCTCCTGCTTAGTCTAATCAATTGTACGTCGCTCTGGATAAGAGCGTCTGCCAAATGCCAATAATGTAATGTAATGTAGTTTATTACCTGTTTTGTTGTAAGGCCGATCTCTGTTCATTTTTTCAAAACATTTATATTGACCATCAATAATCTTTTTCCTTTCCTCTGCTTTCTGTGTGACAACAGGACTGACAAGCGCTTCAATTGTAGGTCCAGCAACGGCTTCAGAAGAACTGCGAGTCACTGTCTATTGAGGGAAAACAGGGACATTTTCAGTTGTCATACATTTCTCATTTATTCAGCTTCATATATGCAATGTAAATTACCACAAAATGTTATTTGCTGTAGCTTGTAAGAATACATAATTTGCAAAGTGCAAAAGTGTTACTGGATTAAATATGTTGTTGAAGGATGTGGCCAATGGTCACCAATTTACATAAATAAACATATACAAGATTAGGTCCTCAGAAATAATGCACAAAATAAGCATTTATCATGTACCCCAGAAATGATCTCTTAAAGCAAAACTGAATAATTAAGAATAATTCAGTTACCTTTAATTTATCCTTGCTGAAGACAATACAGTTGGACCAGGTTATGTTAATGGCTGAATGTTGAAACCAATTACCTGCTTCATCACAATACTTTGTCACTTTCTCTGTAAAGAAATGTATTCAACATATTATGACCGATGATAGCAACACTAGCAAGCAATCTGGTAAAAGGTCCACACGTATTTTCAGATTGCTCATATGTTTGGGGATTTTTCTGGATTCTGCTTTGATGGAATACAAAATTTTACAGAAGTTGTATTTTGTATGTATGTTCAATGTTGGAAATAGGGAAAATAACATTAAATTACAGTATGGTACATTGTATCATTGAAGCTAATTTAGAACAAATAACCTTGAACAGTTGGTTCAGTGGTTCAGTTCATCTATGTGTCTCACTCTGACTCTAATTTGATGCGCCAAGTGTTAATTAAATATGTCCTTACTCCATTTCATAAATGTGAAAGACGATTCGATTAATGAAAGCAAGTAAATCAAAGTCTTCTTCTGAATAAAATTGTAAATTTGTTACCAAAAACTCTGTAATGGACAAGTGGTTAACCTCTCATGACATTTGGGAATGCTATGGAAATCTTAGAGATTAGGCAAATTATATCCTTTTTACCTGCACTGTACGTTGCATTTATGTATGAAGCGAGTGGACAAAGCTTATTGTATTAACAGGGTCACCAAATGCATGTAAATGTCCCTGCGTAATACATTGCTTTGCAATGTGCACTTCTCTTAATTGCTGGAGGTAAAAAATTCCCTCATGACTAAATTGTAGGTGCTCATAAGTTGGCTTTTAAATGCCTTGTCAGTCTGTAAAAACAGTCTTACAACAATGGCTTGTTCATCGACAAGAACCCTGCTTACAAAAGGTGAGCTCATTTTCTGCTGTGTAAGTGTGTTTCCACCATCTGGTTTATATAGGCTATGTACTAATGAGAGAGGTCAGAAGAGAATAGCCAAACTGGTTCTAGCTGACAGGAAGGCAGCAGTAACTCAAATAACCACATGTTACAACAGTGGTATGCAGAAAAGCATCTCTGAACACACAACACGTCAAACCTTGTTGTCGGTGGGCTACAGTATAACCAATAAGTCTAAAAAAACGAGACTAATAAATACCTAATAAATTATTTATGGACCTCTAAATAAAGCTGACTAGCTTCTCCAATCATCTTTTTTCATAACGCTATTCTTTTCAGTTACATGATAGGACTGGCAAATCATGTACCGAATACTTTGTTTTTTAGTGATTCTCACCAGTAGGGTCTGATCTGGCATAGTCTGGGCAGTTCTGACTAGCGAAGGTCCCTGCTGGAGTGTCGTCCCAACAGAACCATCCATCCCATGTCCGATTACAGTATGGACCTTTGCGAAATGCAAAAGTATGTTAGTCACAGGCCAAGTATCCAATGCTAAGTGTCTTATTAAAATCAAGCACCAACTAATCAAAATAAAGCCTCCCGAACCATTCTACCCCTCAGCCCAAAAATAAGCTCTGCCTACTACAATCTCCCATGCAGAGGTTTAGCTTATAATTCTATATAAGTTACATGTCTGACCTTGTCTTAACTAATAATGATACTGTTACCTCTGCATTCACTGGCTTGATTCAGGGTTAGTAGTGACTGTGGTGGGGAACTGGTTCTCTTGATCCACTGAAGTTTGCAATATCAGTACTAATATATTTTCTTTATATTACTTGAGATTTTATATGACTTGAGATTACTTGTGAATCTCAAGTAATATACTAAAATGCCCTATCCTCCAACTATATTTTGAAAGGTCTGTGACATCTGACAGGGATCATTATGAACATATTTTGTATTTAATTAAGCTAATCATTTCTCAACCATTAGTCATTTACCTGTTCTGTTGTGGGGCTGACCCCTGTTGATTTTTTCAATGCATTTTTTTTGATCGTCTGCCAGGTTTTGCCTGTTCCCCTCTATTTGGGTCAGTAAAGGGTTGAGAGAGGGTTCTGTGCTGGGTTCCATTTTAGTTTCTGATGCCCCATCAGTAGATCCACTCTGTAAAAGTACAGTCACTTTATTTTCCACAAAAAAAAAGATCTAATCATAGCCTCATTATGTGAACTGTAAGGTACCCTGCTAAACATGCTTAAGTAACGTATGATGGCATTCACAATGGTATGTTTTGCGAAAGTACATTCCTCAATGTTTTAAGAGACCCAAAACTTTATCTTTGCTTACTTGTATAATGCTACAGTATTCAATGTAAGACAGAGATACATCTTGGTGACACACAATATCCAAACCAAATAAAGAAAGAAACAGAGCAACCAAGTAAGTATTAATTAAGTATTAATACTTCAAACTATGAAATATATTATTTTATCTTTTCTTTATTATGAAGAGCATTTCCATCACAAACCCAGCATCATTATTTTGATTATTTTTTATGTATTTCGTCACCAGACACTCATCCAGTGTAACCTGAAGACCCATGAAGACAGGGGGCATAGGTGTAAAACATAATAAATCAAAAAGAGCATTGATACAGAACAGGAAATTACATTTATTTATTATTGAAGAACTGTCTTTTCAAATGATAGAATTTTGCACTTCCTGGAGCTGCATAAGTGCACTTATGTGAAATACAATCAAAAGAGGAGATATTATACTAATAATCACAATATTGATGATGCATGTTGGAATACCTTCACACCTGTTACAGAAAACATTTGGTGTTATTATCTGTTATCTGTTATTATCTACTATGGGATGTTCTTGTCTAACAGTTGTAAGCTGGAAATAACTAACATGTGGTGTCATGCGCTTGTCAGCTTGCTGACTCCCCCCGGAGCATACATCGTTAGCCCCCACATTTTGGCACCCATGCCTGTGGGGGAAAACTAGAGTGTGGTTCTTGGGCCCCCTGTGGAACCCCCCTTCACTCACATTCCTTGCAGGTTTTGAGCACAGAAATACTGGAGATGGCATAAAGATGTTTCATGATAATCCCAGGTCAGAATATAGTAACGTTTGGTTTTATTTTGATTGGTTCAGTGCGATTGGTGCAATGGTCTAGTTTTCGTAACAGTCTACCTAGGACATCATAACCGTCCAGGAGCCGAGGGAAATATGTCTCTGTAGAAGCCATTTGCTTTAGCCCCCTGACCTGAAGGTCTCACTGCCTACTACATCCATTCATAGATATAATATCTTGTGTCACGTTTCATGTTTGTCATGTCATGTTGTATGTTTAGTTATTGTCTTGGTTATGTTATTGTCATGTCACGTATTATGTTAGTCTTGTCATGTCACATAATAAAGTTTATTGTCATAGTTTTGCAAACTTGTTATGTCACAATTTATGTTTCATGTTATGTTGTACTGTTCATTGATTAGCATACACTTTTTCTTGTCTTTCTGCAAATCTTGCATTCCTGCTTTCTCTCTCTCCCTTTCTGTCACTCACACCCTAATTGTTTCAATTTCCCTTTTCTTCTTACTAATCTACTAACATTAGATCAGGATTGGGTAATACTAACATTCTAACCATCTGTTGATGTTACCTTACGTCACTTACTAATTTACTAACGCTAGGGCAGTTAGTTGCCTGTACCATGACTTTGCCAGCTGTCTT
Organism: Conger conger; assembly: GCF_963514075.1. Classification (NCBI taxonomy): domain Eukaryota; kingdom Metazoa; phylum Chordata; class Actinopteri; order Anguilliformes; family Congridae; genus Conger; species Conger conger. The sequence continues at coordinate 53,829,696 of NC_083768.1, read as the reverse complement.
TGTGCTTTTGCCCCGCGGAGCAGACTTCGGTCTTGCGTCATCGACCCTGAGCCTGCCTTCCGCCCGCCTGTACTTCGGCCCCGCTGACAGATTTCCTGGCTACCAGACTTTTTGCATGGTGTACCGATTACGAGACTGCCTTCTCCCTCGGTACTGCACTTTGGTTTTGGCTGGATTTTATGTGTACAAACATTGCTTGTTTTTTGACTACGCTCTCTGGATATTCCCTGAATAAAGCCCTGATGGGACTTTATTACACCCCTGTTTCTGAGTCGTGCATTTTGGATCCAACCCCCCCACGCACCCGTCTTATCTTGCCACCTTTTCCCCACGATTACACTAAGTTCGTTAGGGTTCAGCCTCCTCACCGCCCAGCGGATGAAGAATGCGGGCTGTGACAGATCTAATGGGCTTGGTGCAACAGATGGTTTGTGGCATGACCATCTTCATACCATCCGACGTCTGATCTGCTCCTTACAGAAAGCACCTCAACCAGCACAACACCCGATCTCAGCCCTCTCCAGGTATCCCCACAGTCAGCCCTACGACCCTGGGTATCCAAAGGCGGACTCAGGAAGGGCTGCCATTTGTGAGGAACCTGAGAGCTGGGGCTCATGACCAGAGGACAATACTGTTTGGACAACCTTTGGGGATGTTTCAGGCCATCAGCTCCAAAGGTGATAAGGGGAAGATGGACGGTGGTTGTATGTGTGGTTTAAGGGCATTTAGGTCAGAGCGGTTATTAAGCCCCTGACCAAACCATGGGAAAAGAATGTCCTCCAGAACATTTGTGCCCTCTCCCGTCACCCCACACCTGGTCACTTCCTTGTGGAAAGACTCAGAACAATACCACAGTGCCCTTATTTGGGCACCGCTGTCATTAAACCAATTACTGCTCTCCTGGATTAAAGCCAAAAACCTGCTGTTGAGATAGTCAATAGACCTGGTAAATCCTTGAAAACATTGCCCATGTGATCCTTATATTATTGCATTATGTCTTACGTAGTAGTAACAGGAATTGCATGTAAAATGGATAATCAGGAGGGAAGTTTCATGATAACTAAAACATAAGAAAACAAAGATAATCTGTTTGGTATGGATGTGATCCGGTAAAATCAAGGAATCGGATGAGATACATTACATACCAAATGGAGTTTAATAAACCATAGTTTCAGGAACTCAAGTAAAACTGTAACGGTGGAATGTCCTCTCCGGTAATCATCTCATTTTCCCTACTAACAACCCCCAAGGGAGGGGGTCTAAATTTCAGATTTGACCTCCAGGTTCATTTATGGCACTGCCGCCTGGTTCAAACAAGTGTTTTGGGATAAAAGAGAGGGAGACAAACCAATCTGGGAAGATTGTAACCGACTTCCCACACGGTGCACATTCTCTATCTGTATGTAGTGGAAGATCGTAACTGCCTTCCCACACTGCATGTTCTGTGTTTGTGTGTAGTTGACACAGGCTGAGTAAGATTATTGACATTGTACTCCTTTTCTTAATTCCTTGTAATTGACATATGAATTTGAAGATTATGACCAACCTGCCTGTAAATAAATTCTTATCGGTTTTGACTTGTGTGATCGCCATGACTCTAATTCATCTTGTACCTTCTCAGCCTAAATTACGACTGAATACTCAGGGGGACAATATTGACCAGAGACCAATAGATCAGTGGCTTGGTACTTTAGTCAAGTTCTCAAGTTGGGAAGGCAGTCAAGCTCGGCCCGTAAAATGGATTGGTGGTGCATGGTTCTTGTAATTTGATGCAAAGAGAACCAATGGACGTTTCTACGTCGGTTCTTGTCAAGTTAGCTCTAAGGAGCCCTCTAAATGCACGCCAACCTGGGCTCACAACTACCTATGCAAAATATAATGCATGTACTGTGTTGGCTAGACCCCCAACCTCTGTGTTCTCCACCAAACTGAGATTCAGCAATAATGCTAATTCTGGGAGCATATATTGAGTAATGGTGGTGCAGGTAAGAGTCGAGTGTAACCACTCCCGAGGTTCGCGCTTGATTAAAACCAAATTTCTAAATTATATCTTACAATGGAGTCAGATAACGAAAGGTTAATGTATTGGACCTATTGTGGAGATTCTTGGTCAACACAGACCAGTAGAGAACGGAAGGCAGAGTGGTACTACTGTCTTTGTAACATGGTTTATTTATTGGCTGATCTAGACTCTCTGCATAGCAGTCATTATTATTTAACCCTACGAATATTCTTTCAGCAAAACCAGAAGGACAAGCACGCAGATACCTTCGGCCCGCACTAAATTCCGTCGTTGGGTTAACGTAGTGTTTTACACAGTTATTTTCAATAGGTGTACCAGAAGCACATTTTGTTCATTCAACAAAAAGTGTCTCAAGCACAGTACTGTTTTTTGTATATTTTACATTTAATCGGTTATTCAGTATATCATCCATTTTAGATTTAGAGCTTTCGCTTTTTACTCAACCCTTAAAGCATCTATTGACTGAACTGAACAGAAGCACAGGAGATCACAAGCATACACAATGCTGCAAGACCGACATTATTTATGGCTAAAGCTTATCGTTTCTCTCGTCCTATGGTGTTTTTTTAACATGCCTATTGCATTTTTGCTGAATATTATCATTTTAATAAAAAATCCCTCACCTGCTCCCTCCATTTTATGTTATTGTGCTCTGTACTGAAACTTTGCACTAATGACTTACTGTGAAATCTCTTCTACCTAACTGTAAATGAGATTTAAGATATTTATGTGATACTTGATAAATAGCATCAAGATGATAATGGATGCACACACTGAGCACTTTATTAGGTATTTATTAGACTTATTTTTTTTACTTCTACTGCTGTAGCCTATCCACTTAGAGTCATGATGTGTTGTGTGTTCAGAGATGCTCTTCTGCATACCACTGTTGCAATGTGTGGTGATTTGTGTTACTGTCACCTTCCTGCCAGCTGGCCGAATCCTCGGATGTCTCCACTGGCTGATTAGATAATTACACCTACTTAATCATGCAATTACGTAAAAATAAAGTGCTCGCTGTATGTATATATGTATATATATGCATGTGTATATATGTGTGTATATATATATACACAGTGGGAGTGATTTTGTAGGTTTGCCCACTTACAAAGAATGGAACTGTGTAGAATTTTAATCATAGGTACATTTTAACATTGAGAGACAGAATATCACAAAATAATCCACAATAACAACATCATATAAATTTTATATCATATTTTCACATAAAGTAAGTATTTTATCCATAGAACAATAGGACTTAATACTTGGTGGAGAAACCTTTGTTGGCAAGGACAGAGGTCAGAGGTTTGTTGTAGTTTTTCCACCAGGTTTGCACAGATCTTGGGAGGGATTTTGGTCCACTCCTCTTTGCAGATCCTCTCCAAATCCTTAAGGTTCCGATGCAGTCGCAACTCGAAGCTTCAGCTCCCTCCACAGATTTTCGATGGGATTTAGGTCTGGAGACTGGCTAGGCCACTCCAGGACCTTAATATGCTTCTTTTTGAGCCACTCCTTTGTTGCCTTGGCCGTTTGTTTTGGGTCATTGTCATGTTGGAAGACCCATCCACGACCCATTTTCAGTGCTCTCACTGAGGAAAGGAGGTTGTCGCCCAAAATGTCCTGGTACATGGCCCCATTCATCCTCCCCTCGATATGGTGAAGTCGTCCTGTCCCCTTAGCTGAGAAACACCCCCAAAGCATAAGGTTTCCACCTCCATGCTTCACAGTGGGGATGGTGTTCTTGGGGTTGTACTCAGCATTTCTCTTCCTCCAAACACGGCGATTCATGCCAAATAGCTCTATTTTGGTCTCACCTGACCACATCACCTTCTCCCAAGCCTCCTCTGGATCATCCAGGTGTTCTTTGGCAAACTTCAGACCTTTCTCATGATCATTGATATCCCACGAGGCGAGATCTTGCATGGAGCCCCAGACCGAGGGAGATTGGCGGTGACTTTCTGTTTCTTCCATTTTCTAATAATTGCTCCAACAGTTGTTAACTTCTCACCAAGCTGCTTGCTTATTTTCTTGTAGCCCATCCCAGCCTTGTGCAGGTCTACAATTTTGTCCCTGATGTCCTTAGACTGCTCCTTTGTCTTGGCCATGGTGGAAACGTTGGAATCTGATTGATTGTGCGGACAGGTGTCTTTTATACAGCTACATAACGATGTAACGAGTTGACACAGGTGTTTTGGGTAATGAGTTGAGATTAGGAGTGCTTCTTAATGGAAAACTAACTGGTCTGTGGGAGCCAGAATTATTGCTGATTGGTAGGGGATCAAATACGATAATACATTTTTATAAAATCTATATGATGTTGTCATTGTGGATTATTTTGTGATATTCTGTCTCTCAATGTTAAAATGTACCTATGATTAAAATTCTACACAATCCCATTCTTTGTAAGTGGGCAAACCTACAAAATCAGCAAGGGATCAAATAATTATTGCTCCCACTGTAAATATGTATATGTGAATGTATGTGTATGTGTATATACTATGTAGATTCTATTTACATTACATTACATTAATGGCATTTGGCAGATGCTCTTATCCAGAGCAAAGTACAGTTGATTAGACTAAGCAGGAGACAATCCTCTCCTGGAGCAATGCAGCTCAAGGGCCCAACGGCTGTGCGGATCGTATTGTGGCTACACCGGGGATCGAACCACCGACCTTGCAGGTCCCAGTCATTTACCTTAACCACTAGCAATGCAGTGCATACCATCATGTAGATACGGGTCAGGCGCTTCAGTTAATGTTCAATCAACCATCAGAATGGGGAAAAAAAAATTATCCACGTGACTTTGATCGTGGAATGATTGTTGATGGCAGACAGGGTGGTTTGAGTATCTCAGAAACTGCTGCTCCTGGGATTTCCACACACACTATTCTCTAGATTTGGAAAGAATGGTCTAGTGAACAGTAGTTCTACTGACAGAAAAGGCTTGTTAATGAGAGGAGAATGGCCAGACTGATCAAAGCTGACAGGTAGGTGAGAGTAACGCTAATAAATACCTAAAGGTGCTTGGTGAGTGTATACATGTGCATCTCAAAAAAATTGAATAACTGTAATTTCATTGAAAAAGTGAAAGTTTCATATATTCTAGATTCATTACACATAAAGTAAAATATTTAAAGGCTTTTTTTGAGGCGGCACAGATGGTGCAGTGGGTAGCACTGGCACCTCACAGCAAGGAGGTCCTGGGTTCGAATCCCGAGCGGCCGGGGCCTCTCTGTGTGGAGTTTGCATGTTCTCCCTGTGTTTGCGTGGGTTTCCTCCGGGTACTCCGGTTTCCTCCCACAGTCCAAAGACATGCAGGTTAGGCTGATTGGAGAGTCTAAATTGCCCATAGGTATGAGTGTGTGAGTGAACGGTGTGTGTGCCCTGCGATGGACTGGCGACCTGTCCAGGGTGTATTCCTGCCTTTCGCCCAATGTATGCTGGGATAGGCTCCAGCCCCCCTGCGACCCTGTTCAGGATAGGCGGGTTAGGATAACGAATGAATGAATGAATGATTACGGCATACAACTTCAACTCACAGTTCAGAAGACACTCATTAACACCCTCCACAAGGATTGTATGCCACAGAAGGTCATTGCTGAAAGGGCTGGCTCCTTGCAGAGTGCTGTATGAAAGCATATTCATGGAAAGTTGACTGGAAGGGAAAAGTGTGGAAGGAAAAAGTGCACAAGCAACAGGGATGACTGTAGCCTTGAGAGGATTGTCAAACAAAGCTGATTCAAGAACTTGGGGGAGCTTCACAAGGAGTGGACTAAAGCTGGGGTGCATCAACAGCCATCACGCACAGACGTGTCCAGGAAATGGGTTACAAGTGTCGCATTCCAAGTGTCAAGCCACTCCTGAACCAGAGACAATTTCAGAAAAAGGAGAAAAAGAACTGGACCGTTGCTCAGTGGTCCTAAGTCCTCTTTTCAGATGAAAGTAAATTGTGCGTTTCATTTGGAAATGTCTTATGTAATGTCTTATGTAATATTCTAATATTTTGAGATACTGGATTTTCATGAGCTGTAAGCCGTAATCATCAAGATTAATATAAAAAAGGCTTGAAATATTTCACTTTGTGTAATGAATCTAAAATATATGAAAGTTTCACTTTTTGAATGAAATTACAGAAAAAAATGAACTTTTCTACAATATTCTAATTTATTGAGATGCACCTGTGTGTGTGTGTGTGTGTGTGTGTGTATGTATATATATGTATATGTGTGTGTGTATATATATATATATATATATATATATATATATATATATATATATATATATATATATATATATATAGCATATTTGTTATTATTTTATATTAAAACTATTCATAACTTTGATAAGTACACAAATTCAGTCCATGCATTTGAACATATTCATGAGAAGGAAATACAGCAATTATTACTGATACTTCTTTAAAGAAGCTCTTTAAATGTTTTTTTCTCATTATCTTCAGCAGTTTCACATTTATTTCACTATTCCTGAAACACATTAAAAAAATCTTTCAAAAGAGATACTGCTCTTTTCAAACTGACATGGAGGGATCACGATTCGAATTGCACTAAACAAAACACATTTTTATTACCCTCCAACTCCAAAGTAATTTCACATTAAAATGAACATTAGCTTCAACACAGCAGGTCCAACACAATCACATCAAAACAAGAAGCTCATGAAGGCCCTTTTCATAAGCACTGGCCCACATTCAAAATGCTTCTAATCTCAGGTCAGTCACCAGGAACACCTGCCTTTGTGAGTTTATTCAGATTAAGAAGCTGACTCAAGATACTCCCATTTTGAGAGGCTTTATGAATATGGTCCTCTGCCTTGGCTTTCATACTGTACATACAGTACATGATCATTATGTGCTTTTAATGTTCATGATGGCACATACATCTTACCTGACCCTTTATGCAAGCAAAATTACATGCAACAGTCTTTCCTCTGTCTTTCCCACATTTTTGCTGACAAGAAGTTCATGGAATACTGATGTGCCATGTAGCAGTTTAGCAGCCGTACATATGATGTCACTCCAAGCATTGAAGTAAATGACGTCATACATACGACCACTAAGCCACCACGCATTTCAGCCTACAGGTATATTGTGTTAAAAGGATTCTCTTTGGTCTATTTTTCTTTTGAGTTGACCTGTCATTACACTAAATAGTTGGTGCTCAATGACATGTCCTTTCACTAAAAAGAATTTCAGTAAAATACATTTTTATACATCTGACTAGAATGCATGTTAATGCTTTAGAAGCATATTTAACATTAATTTATGCATGTAATAGAATTTGCTATTAACAATGTGCAAACATCATTTATTTTACATGACATTAAAAGCTTACCGTAAGAATAAACATAACATGGTCATGCATCACATCACACTTCACACATTGGTATCAATTCAATCAGCATTTGTCCTTTGATAGCTTTGACATACAGTACAGTACAAAAAAGTACAGACAACTGGCTGAAAGCTCATTTTAAACTATGGCTGCCAACAACTGATCTGAACCTGCATCATCCACCCATCTTATGGCTAAGAGACCTTCAGCCCACTTAGCTTTTAAGTACCAAACTGAACTAATTAACAGTTTAGTGGACAACATCAAATTATTTTTTCCCCCATACTTCGCTGAGTACATCATGCAGAATAAAAGGCCATTACTGTCACCCGTAAATGCCATTTCAAACAGGTCTGACAGAGATTTACAAAACTGATGTGAAACGATGAGCTTCAACAACATTGCTGCACCTCATTTCAGATAATAAAGAAGCACACAGTATAACATTTCAGGCTTAAAGTTCAGGTTTTAAGGTATAGCCTAATGGATGAATGGTTTTTATATCGTATTATACACACCGAGCAGTGGTGGTCATATAGGTGGTGCAGCAGGTGCAGTGGCACCGGGGCCCGTGGTTTAGGGGGGCCCATGTCTCTCCGTGTCTGATATTACTACTGGTTTTTTAAAGGTCTTTATAGTTTAACCACTCACCGGAAAATAACATGAAGACTACGTCTGCTTTAGCAGTGGTGTGTGTTTATATATCCTTAAATAAGTAAACTTGTCTTGGTCATGGTTATTACACTTTCTTTGTAATAATATGATCATGCTAAATGTATACCATGTGTCTATTTTATAGAAAAAGGGTTATAATGTATAAACTATTCATTATTATTCATTACTATTCAGTATTATTTTCTGATATGCAAAGAGTGCTGTTTTCCAATGTCAACCGTCTTGATCATGTGTTGCTAGCTAGTCTAATACGTAAAATGTTGAGCGTCATTTAGCTGCCTGGTGTGAAAATGCCCTTGAAGCACAAAAGTGGGTCACAGAAAAGCTACCTAAACTGGACAGCTTATTGAAAAAATAATCCCAAATAATAATAAATAAATAAATGCTACCCTGTTCCCAGTAGCAGTTGCCCATCGCAATCACTGCGCCCGACAGTGGCGAAACCTTGCTGGTAGGATAGCGAGCTAGATATAACGTTAACCAACTGTACTTTTTCTGGAGAAAATCCAGCTACATTTGGCTGCAAAGTGAAAGTTTTCTGGCAACTAGGACATAGCCATGCTTTATCCAGGTAAACTCTGAGCTATATTGGGGTTAACCTAGTCCGTCTAGATAAAACGTCTCTCAACCTATATTTCCACCCCCTAGACGTCTAGATTCCAGTTTTGCTCAACGCAGTAATGTTAATGTGAGCTAACTTCATTCCTATATTGCTCAATCTTGCAATGATTAATTAATATGAGTCAAAGTTCTATTGCGTTGCATTCAAATTAGCCAAGGAAGCTGTAAATTCTTCCAGCAGTTACAGTGAATTAGATTAGTCTGTTCAATTGCTGTACTGGTTTTCTGCTGTAAACTCAGTGTTCCACCCAAATTTAGTCAGGGAGCTTTTTTAAAACCTTATAATATAGAAGGAATAATATATAAATTGCATCGCTTAACAAAGAGGAAGCGAACAAATAGGTGTGTGGATGTTTGATTGGCAAGTTTTGTCCGTTTAGGTTTATCAACTGCAGGAGTTACGTCCATAATAAGAATAAGTACCTGCAATATACTGTACATTTTTAAAATAATAATGACAAGTTGAAAGATAAAACAAAAGCTGAGAAATTAACAGATTTTCATACATTCATTCAGATTATATTGTAAAAAATGCATTCAGTTAATTAGGCATAATAACACAATGACACAAGTGAATTTATTGTGCTGTGCTTTTCCTCTGATACTGACACATCAGTAGAATGTTGATTTGATTCTTTGACCATCCACTATGGTCCATGGTTCTGACGTGATTTATACAAATGTTCTAAAGTATCGCAAATGATGCAGCCTGTGTCCTAATAACCAAAGTTACTCATGAGCCAAATATTGTCTGTAAAATATCTGGCTAATGGTGCTGTGTGTGTGTGTGTTCGTGCATAGGTTATATGCGTGCGCGTACCTGCATCTTAGAGGAAGAGCCCATAAAAAAAAACTAGCATTGGGGCTGCTGCCACTGCAACCAAGATTACATTACAAAGTGCAGGAAAAAGAATACCATGTAACACAGTAGACTTACCAGAATTAATGATAGCAAAACCCAGTGCACATTTATTAATTCCATTTTGACTAATCCTGAGGTAATCTGAAAATAGAAGAAAAGAGTCATGTGCGTTTAAGAATTTTTAACTTTTTACTTGTGCTCAGGGTGAAACAGAATGAGGAAAGAGCTTATTATTTTCAGTCCCTTTCAGAAATACATCATATGGATCATATGGATTCAGCATAACACAGAATACAGCATTAATGTCAGATGTTGAACGAACATTAGATAAACAGTAATTGGGCACACATTAGGTTTGTTTGTATTGTATTCTACAGTGCAGGAAAAAAAACACGCTCCATTTATAATTCTGAGACCAAACTACATTCCACGGCAAAATTAATGATGATTCCCTCATCTCTTCAGGCGTAAAATGTTACTTTTGGAAGCTGTTTGCCCATCTGTGTAACTGAATTGCTTTTCCCCAGTTTACATTCACAGTTTACATTCAAGTGACAGTACGCATGAATAAGCACAAAGGAAAGCCAGGGAACTGCTGGACCCTTCAACTCTGAAACTGGAGCTCCATCTGTTGAATTTCAAATACTCAATAAGTTTGATGCTTGACAGTAAAATGATCTTGCAGTGTGCCAGTACATTTTCTCACCACAGGCCAGTCCACATTGGTTACCCAAAATTTTTTCAAGGGGAATGATGCTTGCACTAAGAGTCTAATTTCATTCACGGCACTAGCTGAAATAAATTCTCTCTGAAATAAATCTTGCATAAAGTTGAACTGCCTGGAACTAGTACTGGCTTCGAATACTTGTTGGTGTTTCCGAAAAACACTGTCAAAAACAACATTATTAATCCCAGGGTTAAACATATAGTAGTTAGGTGTTTCTGCAGTTCCAAATATATCCAGTAGGTGTAAATACATTACAAATAACATAGACTATATTAGGCCTACCACTGACAAGCAACTAAGCAAGTAGGCCAAGTTCAAATGTGCCAGGCACAATGTTTGAAAACTGAAACAACAACACCAGTCAACACCACCAAAAATGTTTTATTGAACAAACAAGTTTTAACAGAACAGTAGGCACAGGCCAGCTAATAGGCAGGCTATGGCTTCAAATAAAACAATAGCTGTGCTTAAAAGGCCATGCTTAAAAAAAATATACAATAGTCGGAATGTTCACACGTTCAAAATATGCAACAAACTTACTCACATTATCATCATCAAAAAAAATCCAATCCGACAATAGCCTGTTTATTTTCTGGGTGTGTGAAACAAATACATAGCCTATAGCCTTATCTGTTACTGAGATGACAGGGATAAAAAAGCCTTAAAATTTAAATAGGCGAAATAACGTTAGTGGTTGGAGAAATTAAACAAAATGCAGGCCTAATATATGGCAATGATGAGCATATCTTAATTAGTCGGCTATTATCAAACGTTTTCAAATAAATAAATAGCCTGTTTATTTTTGGGGAATAGCATAGAGAATAGCCTAAGAATCATATATGTTACAGAGCAATAACAAAAATAAAATAAATAAATAAATAAAACAATGCTCGGAGAAATAAACAAAATAGGCCTAATGTCGAGCAGCGAGCTAGGGCCTATATCTGCATATTTGGCATTGAGCATTTTTTTAATCATCTGGTAACTCAAAATGTTCCCACACTGCTGATTTCTCTGGCATCTTCAGCCAGCCTATTCAACGGCCACATGTAAATAAGTAGGTGTGCTGCACACTGAGGCCAGGCACGGTGGATGTGCGGCAGCAATTAATGATGCATTATCCTAAATTAGCTTTTAATTTATATTTTCCAAATGTTCTATAAATTCATAATAACTGGTCTAAAAAGGGTATTTTGCTGGCGAAATGTATTGTAATTTAAGCTACTTTTGCAAATAGTTTTGTTGCAACAAAAAAAAGAATACCAACCTGACAAAAGAATAGTAAAATATTTGAATTACTCGGGCCAGCGCTACTTGGAACTAGCTGCCACAGTTAGCCATTGGGGGTTCTTTCAGTTTTTATTAATCTGAATTTGAGTTGAGTTGAATTGGAAATTACAGGTCACAAGGGCACTGTAACAAATAAGGAAGTCACGTGCCAAATGTCAGTCAGCCTCAAATGGAGAAGACAGTTCAAACATATTGGATCTAACACGAAGTAAACAGTATTTTAAATGATTTTCAGCCTTTTTTATTAACCAGTTTGTTTATTTGTTTGTATATCCTGATTGGCTGGTGCACATGCAGCTACTGCTTTCCCTGGGAGCAACATAAAATACAATTAATAACTCAGTGAAGGACAGTTCTGATGACAGCTTCTGTCAAGCAGCTGTCATTTACACTGAGGTAGCTTCTGTGCTGACGGTGTTTAATGACTGTTTTACAGTAAGGGTATTTGAGCCGTAGCCACCTGTCTCCTCACCTCAGCACCAGCCAAACTTGGAGCTCAGACTGAACCAAGACACAACCCATGGAAACACGTTTGGCTATGCTGCTAATCTTGACCGATCCATATATGGAACAGGTCTGGCTTAACCAACCAGTAAACGTTTTCTGGTTTCTGAGCCAGCCTGAATTCCTAGAAAACTGATAGTGGTATGGGAAAAGATGAGCTCCAGCTGGTCATCAGGGAGATGACTGGCTAGTCCACAACACTGTCCGGATCATAATGTACAAACATCAGGATTAGGAACAGGTAAGGAATGCTGAATTTACCTCCGGCAAAACATCCTGGAAAGCCTGAGCACCCAGACATCTGGGACACATCTGCAGCAGATTGGGCTGGGCGTTTGTCTGGTCCAGAACATAGTCTTTCACACCGCTTGCTATTTATATCACAGTCTGCCTCCCACCTGCCACTCATTTTCCATCTCAGACTGTTTTCATTTTATTTTATTTACCAGGAACAGTGCATATTAATCAATATTTTCAGTTTCCACATCAATATAAATGTGGCAGAGTTAGCTAATGAGCTAATTAACATGCATGTCTTTGGACTGTGGAGGAAATCCACGCAGACCCGGCAAGAACAAACTCCACACAGAAAGGCCCAGACGGGGCTCAAACCCAGGACCTTCTCATTATGAGGCAACAGTGCTACCCACTGCGCCAATTTTTCAGAAAAAACTAACACATGTATGTCCACATTTATGCTCTCCATTTGTGGAACTAGCAAATTAATTGCAAGCAGTTACAACAAATAGAAATATAAAGCTACAGCCAGAGGACAAACGAAATACAGACTGTATCTCCAGTTCCTGGTCTATATCACTAGATTTGTCTAGATAATGGTAGAATCTGCACAAATCCATGATGATAAATGTGTCATGGAGATAAACGAAATACATGAATGGATCTTATGATCTTTATCTATCTCTCCTCTCTTATATGCTAAGTGGGGCCAAGCTTGGTTAATATTTAATGGAAGTGGTAATGAGCTAGTGGGGAAAAGAATACTCAAGTGCGGTGACATTGTGCCACAGGTGGTGTGGTTCATCACTAAACCAGGTCTTGACTCACTGTGGTGTAATATCCCAAAGCAGTGGAGGGCTTCCCACAGCCCTGGCCAAATTCCCAATCACTCAATCTCACTGTACCACAGCAATGGGTGATTGCAGTCATTGCATGCAAACGAGATGAAACAAAATACTAAACATGACTACTTTCATTTACCTAACATTGCTGTGTCACAATCATTATGGTGCCCTGAAGTGGGGGGGGGGGGCTATGTATAAACACTGCTACTATTGGTAATAGTTGTACTATTATTCATCAGCTTGTTGCTTCCATCCAACAGCTATTTTTGTCCTGGTCATTTTTTATGTCAATAAATAGTGTTACTCCTTTTGCATTTTGCAGTTGTCATTTCGTATTAATGTTATATGCTTCTTCTGATTCCATACCCTGTTCGGTAGACTGGACTTTTTGGTTTTCTGAGTTTTGGATCGCTGAGGTTCTACTGAATCATGTAAGCTCAAGAGAATAATATTTTATTGCTGAGGGCAGCTCACTTAAGATCATAGAGGAATACTGCCCTTATCCTGTAGAAATAATAATATTGTGCAGGGCTGTTGTGTGCTGAAGAAAAAATAGCAATCCATCTCAGTGAGTGCTGCTCATCATGTTTTAGGTCCTGATATCCCAAAGAAAGCATTCATGTGGTTTTAAGTTTAAAAAAAAGTTTCAAATGTCCATTCTCCAGAGCCTTTCATGAGTTTTATCAAGGACAGGCTGTTTTAGTCTCATTGACAGCAATTAACCTCTGTTCTTTTATTTATTTATTTATTTATTTTTTCAGATTTTTTCCCTTTTTCTCCCAATTTGGTAGCCAATTGTACCTCGTCTAATTCAATTGGAGGTAGTCATATTAGATGTACCGCCCGTACCCCATCCCTCGGCGGCCTGAATGAGAGCGACACGCCTTCTTCAAGCCGTCTCGTCTCGTGCCCATTGCCGTGATTCCAAGGCGCCCGAGGTGCTTATTGTGCGCCGATCTAATAACCCTGCCAAGTCCCTCCCTCTGGAGCAGCAAGCCAATTATTGCTGCCCCACGTGAGCCGGCCAAACTTGGCTTTTGGCAGGACCGAGAAATTAACCTCTCTTCTGATGGCTCCAACTAACTGAACAACATCTGTGCCGAGCCCTTGGATTTGTTCCTACCACAAGACGGGCCGTACTGAAGCAAACATCGTATCGCATTGTTGTGATGTCACTACTTCATGGAATCCCAAATGGCTCATTTAACCCCTCCTGAACAGACGGATGCGACACCAGTGTTGATTATTTGATCATATGACCATTCTTCAAGACACATGACCCTTGAAATGCATTGTGATTCCTAGGCCTTTCTATCGGTTTTCTGTAGGGCTATGGGCATAATGGGTGAAATGCACATTTTCTTGATTTCTTGAAATTCTAAATCTGGAAAAAACTAATTTCCTGTCTTGACCGGAAAGATCTTACCACTGACTGGCTCCTGCATAACTAAAAGCTAAAGTAACCTGCCACTAAATAATTATTTATGTAACTATCTATCACTTGGATGGGACTGCCTACTAATCACATTTTGCGATTGAAGCAGATTTTAAGCAGTGCATTAAAAAACGCCTGTTAAGAGCATTGAATATCTTGTGTACATGTGGCGATATCCATGTATTGGCTGCCACATAAAAGTGTATCCAGCACAGGACACAATGTGTAGATAATACAGCTGTGGTGGCAGTTTGAATGAATTTTTTCATTTGAATTAATCCAAATGCCAGATTTAACATTGCAATGAGCTTGACTATTGAACATTGTGTGGGAGGTTCCAGGACATCTTTTATTTCTCCCAGAAGCATAATTATTTGTATGACTGGACGTTTGTCACAGAAGTTGCAGGTAATTTCATCTTTTTTGCCAGTCCCTTGAATTCCCCGCAATTGTTTTGGAGAATAACTAATCTACATGGCCTGTAGCGTAGTGGTTACATTACATTACATTATTGGCATTTGGCAGACGCTCTTATCCAGAGCGACGTACAGTTGATTAGACTAAGCAGGAGACAATCCTCCCCTGGAGCAATGCAGGGTTAAGGGCCTTGCTCAAGGGCCAAACGGCTGTGCGGATCTTATTGTGGCTACACCGGGATTAGAACCACCGACCTTGCATGTCCTAGTCATTTACCTTAACCAATGGTTCTAATACCACAATAAGTAGCCACAATAAGATCCGAACAGCCATTGGGCCCTTGAGCAAGCCCCTTAACCCTGCATTGCTCCAGGGGAGGATTGTCTCCTGCTTAGTCTAGTCAACTGTACGTCACTCTGGATAAGAGCGTCTGCCAAATGCCAATAATGTAATGTAATGAAACAAACACATGTTCTTTCCGCGATGGACAAAATCGATTAAAGGCAGCACATCAATGCATTTAGCCTACTTTTTACTGGCGGCAACACTGTTTTTTTAAACTTCCGAAACCTGTTACTGTCACCACAGTTCAGCGCATTATTTGAGTCTCTTCCCACTGCTTGGCTGCAATCATTACTATTAATAATCTGTTTGATGATTTCTTGCTCTGGGAGTCGAGTGTGATTCTTGCTGCAAAGATTATTTCAGTGCATCTTTAGAGCCTACAAGTGTGTCACTGTCTCGCTTGTGCCTCAGTTTACGCCTGCTCTTTAGAGGCGGATAAATTTCAAGCACAAATGATAAGTTAATTGCGTGAACTTCAGTAAATTCAATGGAAAACAAACAATAGGTAATTTCGGGCTAATGGTCAAGAGAGGAATTGCAGCAATAAACACCCTCAAACCACAACACTGTTTATCCCTCCCCCTTCTCTGTGAACGTGCTGATGTTGACCGTTGAGCTTCTTTCCTTAATGCACATGTATCTTGGTAATCTTGCAAATAACGAGCGGAGATATAAGTGTGACTGATTATGTATTCTGTTGAATTTACTAAAGTTATGACAATTAACAAGGGTCGAGTTTTGTCTGAAATTTCACCACCTCTAGAAAGCAGCCATAATCACGGTGCAAAAAGACAAAAGACACATGCATCAGCATAGAAGAGGCATGGAGAGAATTATTGCAACACTATTTCAATTCTCTAAGCAAAAATTATCATGAGATACAAATTAAGCAACCACGCATTCATTAAGGCTGGGTGCTTATCACAGAAAATATTTACAAAATAATGTATTAAATTAACCAATATCTCATGCGAAGCATGACATGCTCAACCGTAGAGATAGTAACAAGTGTTTGAGGTTTTAAAAAATCAGTGTTGCTGCTAGTAAAACATATGAGTAAATGCATTGATATGCTGCTTTTAATCGCTTTCGTCCATTGTGGAAAGAGCATGTTTTTTGTCTTTAACAGAACATTGTTAGAAGCATGCTCAAATTGCTGTAATAATAAAAGCAGGGTTTGTTTTGATTAGTTATCCTCCAAAACAATAATGGAAAACAATGGGGGAAGGCTCCAACAAAAGAGAAAACCACTAACGACTGTGACTGTGACAAGCACCCAGTCATACAAATTATTTATCTTCTGGGAGAATTATATGTCCTGGAACCTCTCACACAACCTTTCCATTCTATCCCGGCAACAGTCGAGCTCCTTGCAACATTTGGATGAATGCAAATGATAATTCCTGCCACAGATGGAATATCTATGCATTCTGTCAATAAACATGAGTTTAAACTGGTCCGCGTAGATCCGCGTAGGATCTGCTACATTCACAAAATGCAATTCCCATTCCCAGTATCATTCACTGAGTCAGGCAGACTGTGACCGCACCACCTCAAGCTTGCCAGCCCGCAGTTTGCGCTGCAAGCTTCATGTATGTAAATCTGACCTACACAAATACTAAACTGGCACCAGTACTGTATGTCAATTCATATATATTACACCATATCTTGCCAATCTTTTCCACCTTAACACATATTGATATTACACAAAATCGATCGAAAATATGCAATAATAATAAATTACATTTCAAAACTTCCATTTCCTAATTTATAGAAACCTCAGTTATCAACCTCACCTATCACAAGGTACACATTAAAATGCTCAGTGTTAATCATGAGTGCGCAGTGCTAATTGCCCAGTGACGCATTCGCAATATTGCTGCCAGTAATGTCAGGGTCTCCAAAAAGAAATCATTGTACCCACTGACTCCAGAAATACATAATAATGATAGATATAATAATGCTGATAATAATAATTATACATGCTAGACCAATTTCTGCTACAGTAATTTGCGTAATGGTTTTTACGTAATTAAATGTACAAGACATGCTTGAAGTGCCAGTTAATATAAATTGTAACTCACTACTATTCATCTATTTGGTATATCTTTTTGAAAACAGCAATCTTTACACAGATACAAATAAACCGTTAGAAATATACAGATTTGTTTATTACTGAAAATTAAGTAATTAAATTTAATTATACTAGATTTGAATGTTCATAATATTTAATGTTCATAAATGAAATATTGATTCATAACAATATATCTGATCATGAATGAGGTACTTATCTTATTCAATAGTTCTGTTCTCCCTCCCCATATTTGAAACATTCAATAGTATTTGTATGTTGGCGGTGGTATGTATGGGCAGCCTGTAGCGTAGTGGTTAAGGTAAATGACAGGGACAGGCAAGGTTGGGGGTTTGAATCCCGTTGTAGCCACAATAAGATCCACACAGCTGCTGGGCTCTTGAGCAAGGCCCTTAACCCTGCATTGCTCCAGGGGAGGATTGTCTCCCGCTAATCAAATGTACGTCGCTCTGGATAAGAGCGTCTGCCAAATGCCAATAATGTAATAATGTATGTTTGTCTGATCAGCCTGTAAATGTAAATGTCCTGGCCATGGAGGGCCATGGCACAGAGTATATAATCACGAACGGAGCTTGAATATATACTGTAGTTAGTTCAATTATTTGCTAATTAAGGCAATACATGCATGATTTATATAAAGTGAAATCTGTTTTTGTGTTTAAATATAAACTATTGTTTATATGTTATGCTTTAATGCAGGCACCATGTGCAAGCCAGTCAATTCCTCCCCATTGGTCATTTAGCTCCTCTCTCAGCACATACCATTGCTGACCAATTTAAATTCACAGGTTTCCTATTTTGTTCGCAGAGTGTAGGCTTAGAGTGTGGAGTGTTGGAGAAACCATTGCAGCAAGCTAGCAAAATTATATGTCCTTTTTCTTTCTCTCTCTCTCAATCTCTCTCATACACAGTGCAGTCCGTAAGTATTTGGCCAGTGGTACAATTTCTGTACTTTTGGTTCTGTACTCCAGCACATTGGATGTGAAATTAAACAATGAACATGAGGTTAAAGTGCAGACTGTCACCTTTAGTTTGTGACGTTTCTCAGCTGTTTCTGATTAGCCAGGCATATTCAATCACTTCCTTAGTGCTTCCTTAAGCTTTCAGTATCCAATCTTGATTCTAGGCTTTTGATTGCTTTTGGAGTCTGTTATTGGTCTTTGTTGACATGAGGACCAGAGTTGTGCCAATGAAAGTCAAGGAAGCCATTTTGAGAAATTAAACATAGGCCAAACAGGCCAAACAGGCTCTCACTAACAAATTTGTTAGAAGAAAGAGAGCACCATGGTATGTTTGCCTATGGGATTATTGCCTTGCTGTGGGATGAGCACCGCCCAAGGAGTTCAGAGGCATTTGATTGCACTTGAGCAGATAAGATGCTTCTGCATACTTCAGAATTAAGTCTGCTGCTGCTATCAGCAGTAACATTATCAGTGGAGGCAAGTGAGTCAGCACCTGTGGCAGCCGTATATGCCCAAACTACACTGCTCAAAAAAATGAAGGGAACACTTAGTCATCACAGTGTAACACCAAGTCAATTAGACTTCAGGGATATCAATCAGTCCATTTATTTAGGAAGCACAAGTGATTGTGAATCAATTTCACCTGCTTTGGTGCAAATGAAAGTGAGAACAGGTGGAATGGAGATGCAAAAGCAAGACAACCCCCAAAAAGGTAATGGTTTTGCATGTGGTGGCCCCATGCTCTCTCCTTATCCTTCCTGACTGATTTGTCTCTAGTTTCTCAGTCCAATCAGGTTGCACAGGTAGTCCAGCTCCTCCAGGATGGCACATCCATACGTGGGGTCGCAAGAAGGTTTGCTGTGTCTCCCAGCACAGTCTCAAGAGCATGGAGGAGATACCAGGAGACCGGCCATTACACAAAGAGAGCTGGACAAGGCCGTAGAAGGGCATCAACTCAGCAGCAGGACTGGTATCTGCTCCTTTGTGTGAGAAGGAACAGGAGGAGCACTGCCAGAGCCCTACAAAATGAGGCTACTGGTGTGCATGTTTCTGACCAAACTGTCAGAAACAGACTCCATGAGGGTGGCATGAGGGCCCGACGTCCTCTAGTGGGACCTGTGCTCACAGACCAGCACAGTGCAGCTCGATTGGCAATCGCGAGAGAATTGGCAGGTCCACCATTGGTGCCCTGTTCTCTTCGCAGATGAGAGCAGGTTCACACTGAGTACATGTGACAGGCGTGAAAGAGTCTGGAGAAGGCGTGGTGAACATTATGCTAACATTGTCCAGCATGACCGGTTTGGCAGTGGGTCAGTGATGGTCTGGGGAGGCATATCCTTCAAGGGTCGCACAAACCTCTATGTCATAGCCAATACCCTGACTGCTGTTAGGTTGTTAGGTACCGGAATTAAATCCATTGTCAGACCTCCAATTGAGCACCTATGGGACATTCTGTATCGGTGCATCCGACGCCGCCAAGTACTGCCACTGGCTGTCCAGGAGCTCACTGATGCCCTGATCCAGGTCTGGGAGGAGATCCCCCAGGACACCATCTACCGACTCATCAGGAGCATGCCAGGACGTTGTCAGGAGTGCATACAGGCATGCAGGGGCCATACACACTACTGAGTCACATTATGAAAAGTTGGATCAGCCTGTCATTTCAATTTTTTACTTAGATTACGTCATTTTATACAATGTACATCACTATTTTAGTCTTCACATGTTGCTCTTGCCATCACTCTGCTACAAGACAATCTGTCCAAAAGAGCTTTGTCTTAAACTCTGCAGGCTTTTTTAGGTACTACTTAGGAAACTATAAGCTACCCATCCTGTTTTTGCCACTCACTTGTGGTTTATATCTTGCAGTGTAGCCTCTGTACTGTAGATCTGTTTGTGAAGTGTTCTGCGGAGAGCTGTCACGGACACATCCATGCCTGCCTCCTGAAAGTGTTCCTGATCTGTCGGACAGGTGTTTGAGGGTTTTTCTTCATTGTGGTGAGAATTCTTCTGTTGTCAACTTTATTACTGAGCTCACCAGTGATCTTTTTAATTTTATTGATGTTCTAAATAGAATACCAAGGTGTTATCATCATAGACTCAAGTCCCTCTATATTATACATTAAAGCAGTTTATATTTTTGTATGTTAACATTTTCACACGTTTTAAAACATTTGTAACATCATTTAGTGTTTTAACACTGAGCTAGCTCATTTTAGCTGTCTTAACATCAGTTATTAACAGTATTGCAATGTAATTTGCTGTAGCTAACTGAGCTACCTAGCGTATGTTCATCCAACACAGCTAGCTCTATGTAGCATATCTATTTTAGCCAATATTCATATTCGTAATCCTAATTGCAAATGTATTCCTGTGTGCTGTAAAGAACTTGGTTTAACTAGCTGGCATGATCGCTAAAACAGCTAGTGTGCATATAACTTGTCCATAACATAGAAAAGAAAAAAAAAAGCTAGCAAAAGTGTCTTATTTGTTCCCTGCTGTAAAATCCAGCGATGATTACAAACTTGTGGGAAAGACAGTACATTATGAGGCTCTTCTATGCGAATAAAGTGGTGCAATGTGAATGAACAGCACGATATATGACCTAAAACAACACTCGATTAAGCATATTGTAACGGCCTGGGGTTCTGTACCTGGGCTGGATGGGTAGTCTGTGGCTACCCGGTCTTGTTTAAAGTTTTTATTAGAAAATGTGTCTTAGGGCAATTTTCAATGTTTTTGCTGTGCACAGGGTGCAGCCATGTTAGAAACAGTGACGTTGCTCGCCCGGGCAGGGGTAAATTGGGTGGAGTTATCTTCTCGTCGTGTGTCATAATGTGGTGTTCAAACAGGTTGTCTGATCTGCTATTAAAAACAATTGTTGCCCGACTAGTTTGGTCTTTGATGAGCTAGACACCGTCCTCAGCTCCTTCCCTGAGGATGGCACCCCACTGATTCTCCTTGGAGACTTCAACATCCACCTTGAAGCCTCCCAGGCTGCTGCCTTCCTACCGCTAATCCACTCCTTCGGCCTCTCCCTGCAACACTCTCCTCCAACCCACAAGGTGGGCAATGTCCTAGACCTTGTCTTTGTGAGGAACTGCTCATGCTCCGATTTCACGGTTACCCCTCTGCATACATCTGATCACCACTTCATCTCATTCTCCCTCCCTCTTCCTCCCCATCCTCCTCCCCCTCCTCCCACCCACACTTCCTCAGCCCGCCGTAACCTCCACTCCCTCTCACCCTCTTCCTTTGCCACCACTGTCACCGCCTCACTCCCCCCTCTCGAATCCTTCTCCAAACTCCCCACTGACTCTGCATCTGCCACCCTCCTTTCATCTCTCTCCTCTGCCTTTGACTCTCTCTGTCCCCCTGTCTCAAAGCCACCTTGCACATCCCCTCCTAGTCCTTGGATATCTGACACCCTCCGTACCTCAGAGAGGAAGTGGGGAAAATCCAGAGACCCTTCAGACCTCACAATTTACCAGTCTCTCCTGGCGGCATTCTCTTCCACTGTCACTGCCACCAAAGCAAAATACTATCAGACACAAATTCAGAACTCCGCTTCTAACCCCCGGAAACTGTTCTCCATTTTCTCCTCTCTCCTCAACGCACCGCCTCCTCCACCTCAGTCCTCCTTCGCTGCTGATGACTTTGTTGATTTTTTCACAGTCATCCGCAGATCCTTTACAACCACCGCCCCCCTTACTGTGCCCTTCCCCCCTCTAGGCCCATCCCTTCCTTTTCCACTTTCTCCCCCCTTACAGACTCTGATGTTTCCCAACTCCTGTTCTCCCACTGCCCTACAACCTGTGCCCTTGACCCTATCCCCTCTTCTCTTCTCCAGACTATCACACCTGACATTCTCCCCTTTGTCACCTCCCTTGTCAACTCCTCCCGGTCTTCCCGCTGTTTTCCAGCATCCTCCATGAGGGCCCACATCACTCCACTGCTAA
Source organism: Conger conger (assembly GCF_963514075.1). Classification (NCBI taxonomy): domain Eukaryota; kingdom Metazoa; phylum Chordata; class Actinopteri; order Anguilliformes; family Congridae; genus Conger; species Conger conger. The sequence continues at coordinate 53,807,348 of NC_083768.1, read as the reverse complement.
AAAAGCCTACTTTTCTTTCTAAACCCATAAACCGAGCTGCTTCTACTGAACTTTCTTCCTTCTTTTCTAACAACAACCTGCTAGACCCCCATCAGTCTAGCTTGAGATCGGGCCACTCGACAGAGACCGCGCTCCTCTCCGTCAGTGAGTTGCTCCATGCCGCACGAGCAGCCTCCCTCTCCTCTGTCCTCATTCTTCTAGATCTCTCTGCTGCCTTTGACACTGTGGATCACTCCATCCTCGTGTCCGCCCTGTCAGCAACGGGCATCTGTGGCACAGCCCTGGACTGGATTGAGTCCTACCTCTCTGATCGCTCCTTCCAGGTTGCCTGGGCTGGTATGGTATCGACGCCTCGGCCCCTTGCCACAGGAATTCCCCAGGGCTCAGTCCTAGGCCCGCTTCTTTTTTCTCTTTACACTCGTTCCCTTGGCCCTGTGATCACTGCACATGGGCTATCCTACCACTGCTATGCGGACGATACCCAACTCTTCATCTCATTCCCACCATCTGATACACAGGTTTCTGCCCGTATCTCTGCTTGCCTGAGTGACATCCAGAGCTGGATGGACAACCACCATCTAAAGCTCAACCCAGGTAAGACTGAAATGATATTCATCCCTGCTAATACCTCTCCCCATCTGGATCTCTCCATTTCCCTCGGGGATACCACACACACCATCACCCAGTGAAAGGAACCTCGGTGTGGTGATGGACAGCAGACTATCCCTTTCCGAGAACATTGCGGCGGTGACCCGGTCATGCAGGTTCTTCCTATACAACATACAGAGAATCCGCCCCTTTCTCACCCCCTACTCGACCCAGCTCCTGGTCCAAGCGACGGTTCTGTCCCGCCTGGACTACTGCAATTTCCTCTTGGCTGGCCTCCCAGCGTCCGCCATCAGACCCCTCCAACTTATCCAGAATGCAGCAGGTCGTCTGGTCTTCAACCTTCCCAAATACTCACACGTCACCCCCCAGCTTACATCCCTCCACTGGCTGCCTGTCATGGCTCGCATCAAATTCAAAACATTGGTGCTAGCCTTCCAAGCAGTTAAGGGGTCTTCCCTAGCTTACCTCCAAAAAATCATCAGACCCTACAACCCTGCCAGACCTCTTCGTTCAGCCTTCACAGGCCGCTTGGCATCTCCCCCTCTCCGAACCTCCACCTCACGCTCACGACTACTGTCTGTTCTGGCTCCACGGTGGTGGAACAAACTCCCCGTTGAGGTCAAAACTGTAGAATCTCTCCCTACCTTCAAGCGCAAACTGAAGACGCACCTCTTCAAGCAGCACCTCTCCCCATCCCTCCCTACCTCCCTGTGAACCTTAATTGTTGTCTTTGTGATGTACTTTGTGTTTCGGTATTTTTAGTTGGCTAGGTAAGCAGTATTTGGATAGTTAAGTTTGGTCACTTTTGCTTTGTTGTTTGTTTATTTGTTTGTTTAAAAAAAAAAAAAGATAGGCCCTGGTCCTTATCTTTGTTGTACGGGTAGCAATTGAAATTGTACTTATCCCTGGTTATGGGTATGCACTTTGTTGTACGTCGCTCTGGATAAGAGCGTCTGCCAAATGCCAATAATGTAATGTAATGTAATGTAATGTCAGTCTGCGAATGTTTGCTGTGAAGAGCATTACTGTTAGTCTGTTTTAATAAAACGAAGCTGCCAAGCGATTCGAAAACACCACTGTGTCTCTGCCTCAGTCTTTGGAGCCAGCGCTCGCCACAATATGTAATGTGATAAACCAGTGTAGCAAAGTAGCGCAGCTGTCTGGCGAAGCACTGCTCTCTTTCCAGTCCTTGCAAGGATCTTTCCATTTCGTGGCAAATGACACCCCATAACGACTTGGCATAGCCACATGCATTACCAGCTCCATTTTGAATTTATTTGTTGCCAGAATAGCTGAATAGCCCATGGAGCATCCAGCTCCTAAACTCCACAAAAATAATAAAAACAGACAGTCGCTCACAGCTTGATTTTCACTGAAAGTTGTCCCAAGCTGCAATTAATAGCAGGCAGCTATCATTGCCCACACTGACCTGGCTTCTTCAACATCTGGCTTGAACATTAGCAAAAGGAATTCAACTGAAGTAGTTAGCTATTTCACTGTACCTTTATTTCTGAGTGTAGGCTATGTAGTTATCAGACCATTTCACCTGTACTTGTACAGCACATTCATCTGATGTTTATTTACAAAGTGGAATGTGAATGCCATTGATTAGTTGAACGTAACGGGTCAAATGTCACCACGAAGAGCGTCCCACTGATGAACAAAATGTTCCGTACTACCGTGCTTTTGTGCTCCAAGTGCGGACACCCAAACACTGACTGGAGTGTGGACTCGGGAGCATGGCAGTTGGGAGCACGGAAGTTTGCTGTTTGAGACACAGCTTTTGTCATACCTGCACGATGGAAGTGATTAATTACACCTGACTAATCAGAAACCGCTGAGAAGCCAACCGTCCAATGTGTTAAATAGCAAAACAAGGAAGAATAGCATTTGAACTAGGCATTGCATTCCAGTTCAGTGTAATGAAATTCAATGCAATTGGTAATGTAATCCGTGTTGGTGATTCATGAACTACCACTCTAACTACCACCATAATCAGACCAAAAGGGCTCTCTGCTTTGGATTTCTCTGCGTGTCCTCATTTCTATTTGAACAGAATCACACCCCTAACTCACTTCTGAGTTGAATCAGTGGATTGGTGAATTATAAGTCTGACACCCCCTCAGCTTGACACTCTTATTGATGCTCTTTCCATTCCACTGCATTCCCAACAGATGTGGTACAGAGTTGTGAGGAGCCTCGCACTCCACTTAACTCCTCTCCCGAACCAACGCCATCCCGCCAAGTGATTCACGGACTCATAAATCCCATCAGAACGGCCTCCTTTATTGTGACAAGTCATATTTGCAACTAATCCATCTCCCTGGGACGAGAAGCTTGAAGAGTGAATCCACATGTGTCGCAGCTGTTTCGCCAGTGGCAGACAACATATATTCAAAGTTGAAAGAGACAAAGAGCATGTGGCTGTCAAACGTGAGGAAAAAAAAGAGTGTAATCAAAAGCCTGTGGAAACAAAAAAGCTCAGTTTCTTTTTTTACGTACACAGCGCCATTGACATATTTCTCAAAAGTGCCGACATTTTATGAAGCCAGCTGTTTCCATCACTGAAAGAGAATGGAGTGTAACCACTCCAGGAGGATGGCTCTTTCATTACTCTATTTTTCTGCTTTGTGACTCAAAAAGGTAGAGGGCTTTTTATATTGTATATTGTAACCACAGCTACTCAGATCCAAAGTCAGGTGTATCATTGGACCATGCTATTTCACTCAGCATGCAGAACCTGTGTAAAATGACAGCAGAAATCTTAATGAAATGCCTTTGATGGGGAAAACCCCATTACACTTTCTGCATTTCGAAAGTTAGCAACAACCCGCCTCAAAGCTGAATACCAGTTAAAAATGTCCTTAATTGAGAAAGTGATTAAAAATTTGTTTAACCTGCCAATTATATGTATATGCCAAGGATGCATATTAATGCAATGGCCTGAGCTAATGAATTGGCATACCAGTGGGCCAATAATTGATCATAAAAGCAGTATTGCCAAACATCTGTGTAATAGGTATGGCCTTTCTGCATAGTATCTCCTCCCTACCTAGCTCTGCCCCATATCTATCTGGCAGCGAGGCTGGCTGGAGAGGCATTTCCATCAACCCTGCAAATTCCATTGTGGTACTGATAATACATACAGAATGTATTCACTCTAAAATGTCACTTCTATAATTACCTATGCAACTATCACAGACCCTCTAATCTGGGCCCTCTAATGTCCAGGTTGATGATAGACATATCTCAAATGCATGGATTCGTTCCTGCATTTGTTAGTTTGTTCATAAATTGTTTATGCAAATTAATCATATTTTTCTTATTCGGTTATGTCTAAAAATGTACTTTACATGTCCAAAAACTGTACTTAGCGATTAAGGAAATGGGACAAACTGCTGGGACGTGTAGCCACTTTAATGGTTATAACACCTCAATGCCCTTCCATCCAAATTACAGTTCAAACCATTATAATGCTGACAGACTATAAAACCTAGAATTTGCCACAGGTTCAAGCAGGGGCGTTCTAAGGGGTGGCCAGTGCCACCTTAGCATGAAGTATGGCCACCCCATAGACAGTAGTCCGCCCCAGTATTATATATATTTTTTTGCCAGTGCAATTTGATATAAATAATTGTGATAGTCGCATAGGTAATTATAATGTCATCATTATGTTTGGCTACATAGTGACAGACCATAACATAACATAACATAACATAACATAACATAACATAACATAACGTAACATACAAGGTAATGGCAAAAGCCCAGCAATGCTCGCCTTTTCCTACCCCTAAGTGTATCTACTGCCTAAATTGCCTAAAAGCTAAATATGGCAATGTGGTGGCCTGTAGCGTAGTGGTTAGCATGACTGGGACCTGCAAGGTCGGTGGTTTGATCCCCGGTGTAGCCACAATACGATCTGCACAGCCCCTAACCCTGCATTGCTCCAGGGGAGGATTGTCTCCTGCTTAGTCTAATCAACTGTACGTAGCTCTGGATAAGAGCGTTTGCCAAATGCCATTAATGTAATGTAATGTAAATGGAATCTAACACTGTATCAAGCTCCTGCACACACTGCAGGATGTTTCTGCCTCCAGTACATGCGCTCGCAAACTATTCCAGACATTGACCACTCGCAGTGTGAAAAAATGCTTCTGGACATCTGTATGGAATTTCTCCTTTGCCAATTTCCATTTGTTCTTGTTCTGCAAACTGAACCTGAAGAATCCCCTATACTTCACTTTGTTAATCTCTTTAATGAATTTAAAGACCTCAATCAAATCCACTTTAGCCTCTTTTTATTAAACTTAAAGAGATTAAGCTAATCCTCCTAATCTTATTTTTTATACATAGAAACAATCTGGTTGCTTCTCTGAACCTTTTCTAGTGCCTCTATGTCCTTCTTATAGGGCAGTCCCCAGAACTGCACACAGTACTCCAAGTGTGGTATTGTATAAGGTGAGTATAACTTCCTTGGACTTATAATCAATACTCCTGGCTATGTATCCTCCTCATGTGATCTCCCAAAATGCATGAATTTTAATACTGATGTTATTACCAACAAGGATGAAATGGAAAAATGTTTTAACCAACATTTTGTCTCACTGGCACTTCATATGCACATTCTGTCTGTATCTAACTCATCCATCCATGGTGTATCTAATGTACAAGTATTTGTACCTGTCGATATTCATCAAAATGTGGGTTATCTGGGAGATGTGACAATCTTTAATATAAGATCCTTCAATAAGGAAGTCCTCAAGGTGCTTTCCTTCCCCCGAGGATCTGGACCCACGGCTTTTGAGACTTGCTGCCAAAATTATTACTGAACCACTATTTTTAACCTGACTACTGAACACTATCCCAGAGGTATGGAAATCTGCACTAGTTCTGCCCTGTTAAAAGGGGGGGACCCTTCTAGTTTAAACAATTATCGTCCCATTTCCTCGAAACGCAAGTCTTTGTATACCAATGCTATTTTACAGAAGTCTCAGTCTGGATTTAGAAAAAGCCATAGCATTACAATAGCCGCTATGAAAATTACTAATGACATATTGAAGCACTTCATTCTAAACAGCAGTGTGCTGTCTCATTGATTTGTCTAAAGCATTTGACACGGTTGACCATGGAACACTAGAAGAGGCTGTCAAACATAGGGCTGTCTCGGAAAGCAGTTGGCTGGTTTAAGAACTATCTCAGTGTTAGATCACAATGTGTACAGGTTGTTGGTATGACTTCTGACAGGCTTGGGGAGGCACGGATGGTGCAGTGGGTAGCACTGCCTCCTCACAGCAAGGAGGTCCTGGGTTCGAATCCCTGTCTGCCGGGGCCTCTCTGTGTGGAGTTTGCATGTTCTCCCCATGTTCGTGTGGGTTTCCTCCCATAGTGTGTGAGTGAATGTTGTGTGTGCCTTGTGATGGACTGGCGACCTGTCCAGGGTGTATTCCTGCCTTTCGCCCAATGTATGCTGGTATAGGCTCCAGCCCCCCGCGACCCTGTTCAGGATAAGCGGGTTCAGATAATGGATGGATGGATGGGACAGTTTCTGCCATTTTCAGGAGCGAATGGCTATGCTATTCAGCAACGTAATGGTCGAGGCTAATCGCAGAATAGCGCTGTTAAAAGTAATTTTGCACATAGAATCAATCACTCAAAATGCATTCACTGCAATGGACCTAATGACGAAGATGGGATTAATTATTGTGACTAATACAAAATCAAATGACTAATTTATAAAAATACAGTGGTGTCATGTTTCAGTTTATTCTCCTTCACTTGTTGCTGGCATCTGCACACACTTTTGCCGGCCTCTCTCAAAGATGCTCCAAATAAAACAATTTGCTACAAATCAATATAGGCTACTAAAAATAATGGTTTAGTTCAATAAACATAGGCTAACGTTCAAACAGAACACGGGGAAGGGACTGCTTCCATCTGAAGTTAACATCTGTTCAATGGTAGTTTTTCTCCTGCAAAATATGGTTTGGTATTTTTTTTACTTTTTGCCTATCCCAGACACTTAAAGACACAGAGAAGACAACAACTAAACCTTAGCATGAAGAAGGAAATGTGTGAATGAATATGCTAAGTAGGTAGAATGTGTCTTTTATTTTAAAATGGGATGATTTCACAGGACTACTAACAACACTAAATCAAACTACAATTAGCTGCTGTACAGTCATTCTGTACTGTACAGTTAGCTCACTAAGTTCCAAGCAGTGCAACTTTAATGACGAATAAATAACAAAATGACTTCCAGATCAGCTTTGGTCTAATTCCTTCCGTTTTCCGAAAAACTTGGTGTGAGTCACATATGCGATCAATTTCAGCATTCGGTGATCCACTGTAACATTGTGGTGGGGAAGTTGTTGCGAATGAGAGACTACAGATTTATATAGCTCAGCCTGCACAACAGATTGAATAGATGTTCAGACCACTGTGAGCTTACACGGTCTTCTGAACACAGGGACACTGTGTAGTTATTTGACGTTTTCCCTATAAATATTGGTCCAATTCACATCAATGTGACCATGAGAGTTTTAGTGTCTGGGATAGTCAATAAGCAACCATAATCATAAACCACATTCCTCAGGAGAAAAACAACCATTGTACAGATGTTAACTTCTGCTGGAAGTGGTCACTTCCAAACATGGTGAGTTTACGTACAAATATGCCATTTATGGAGGTGTGTCACATTTGTCTGTTACAGTGAACTATTATCTTGCTGCACTTGAGAATGCATTCGGTAGTACCGAAAGCACTGCCGATCTAATGGTGAACTTTCACAATACCTTGACAATCCCTCAGAGGAAGGGTGAAGAGTACATACATTGGGTATGCACCGGGTGTATAGGAAAGGTGGGATAGATTTGCCTGAAATTAATCAAATTTTGTTTGTGGGACTGTCTGGTACACACAACATAAGCCACTTTAAAGTCATGGAGGTGACTGGTACTCCTAAGGTTTTGGGGACATTTTGTTTGACCAGCTAGAACAGGCATTTTTTCCAGATGGTTTGTTAGTCAGACCTGAACTGCAGGAAGGCATGGTTGTGTCTGCTAAGATAATAATAACTGTGACCATTCAGAATGTGTCTGCTCATGAAGTCACCATAAATAGGATCATATGTTTAGTGCTGAGCACTGAAACATTGTCTTGTGAATTGACACCATCTTCATTTCAGTTTGGTGACTCTCCTATACCTGAGGAGTGGAAGACTCGGCTTTTTGAAAAGATGCTGGAGAGAAAAGAAGTCTTTTCATGTCTGAGTTTGATGTAGGGTGCTCAACATGAGGTAAGACTTACTGATCCTATGCCCTTTAGAGAGAGGTTGTGTAGATTGGCACCAGCTGATCTGGTAGATTTGAGAAGGCACTTAAGTGGTCGAAGCAATGCAGTCATGTAGTCCTTATACTTTTCCTATAGTAGTGCTTAAGAAAAAGAATTGGACTGTAAGAATGTGCGGAATGCACAGAACTCTGAATAGGCATACCATTCCAGATCACTACACAGTGCCACATGTTGATGATGAGATCATTTGAGTTTCTGTGGTTATTACAGATGATTTGTGAGAGACTTTTCTTGTGTGTGTCAATCATTAAACCAGTTGATGCATGGTTATCCTCCATGTCAGAAGAAAGTATCAAAGACTGACCCTTGCAAGCTCTATCACCATCCCTCTGAAGCTTTTGGTCACAGGTGGGATGACAAGTATGAGGTTGTTTTTAATGAGCTCAAAGCCAGACTGACACAAGCTCCTGTATTAGCCTTTGCCAACTCACAGTTGCCATGTGTTATATGTAGATGCAAGTCATGAGGGCTTAGTGGGAGTACTTTATCAGGACCAAGGGGAAGGCTTAATACAAGTGGCATTTGTTAGTCAAAGCATGTCACCCTCTGAACGAAACTATCCAACTCACAAGCTTGAATTTCTGGCTTTAAAGTGGGCTGCAGTTGATAAGCTGCATGAATATCTATATGGTGTGTCTTTCAAAGTAAGGACCGACAACAATCCTTTGACATATGTGGGCAACATGGGGCAACATTAGCTCAGGAGATAAGAGCAGCTGTCTGGCAGTCACAGGGTTGCCGGTTTGGTCCCGCCCTGGGTCTGTCGAAGTGTCCCTGAGCAAGACACCTGGATAAAGGCGCTATATAATTGCAGACATTTACAATTTATGTGTTGACTACTGCAAAGTTGAATGAAACTTGGCATAGGATGCTGGCTGCATTGTCAACTTATAACTTTAGCCTAAAATACAGAACTGGAAAATGGCATATAGATGCTGATGCTTTGTCACGTTGTCCTCATGTTTTGTCTGTGCCTGATGATGACTGGAAAGAGATATCTGCCCCTGGGGTGAGATCTCTATGTAAGTCTGTCAAACCCTCTTTAGTGTGAGTAGTTGACCATGTGGGAGCATCCATGTTTGCTGTACCGTATGCATATTGTAATGTTACTACTATGAACAATCATTATCTGCCTTTGCTGAGCCCTGTAGAACTCTAAACTGCTCAGAGAGAAGATTTCTGTATTGGAGAAGTGTTGCAAGCTGTTCATCAAGGACATCTCTTCTGTTTCTCTTCTACTTAGAGAATAGACTAAGTTAAAAATGGATAATGGCTTACAGTTCAGATATATGGTTTTAAAATAATTACATGATGATGCTGGTCTCTAGGGTGTGGTGAAACCTATGGGCTAGTGTGTGACAGATTTTACTGCCCACAAATGAAAATGGAAGTGGAAGTTTTGTAGAACATGTGGTAGGTGCTTACAGGGGAAGTCCTTGCCAAAATGGGTTGCTCCTTTGTCACATATTTCTAGTACTGGACCTATGGAATATGTATGGATTGTCCTGACCCCCAGAATGTTTGCAATGTATTAATGCTTACTGATCACTTTACACATTATGCCCAAGCATTTACTACCAAGGATAAAAAAACCCAAAATGGCAGCAAAGGTACTTTGGGAAACGTTTTTTATTCATTATGGGTTACCCAAGCATATACATTCTGACCAAGTTCGGGAATTTGAGAGCAGACTCATACGTCAGCTTTTGGACATGTTGGGGGGGGGGGGGGGGGGGCGGGGGGGGCGGTGTAACAAAATCACACATAACACCTTACCATCCTCAGGGAGATCCCCAACATGGATGATTTAATAGAACTTTGTTGGACAGGCTTGGTACTTTAGATCCAAAAACATTAGTCAAAATGGAGCCAACATGTTAGCAGTCTTGTGAATGCATATAATTGTACACAAAATTAGGCTACTGGATATTCCCCCTAATTTCTAATGTTTGGTCAAGAAGCCAGATTACCTGTTGATTTGTGTTTTGGAGTGTCTACTGATGACTCATCAGATTACTTGGAGTGTGAACTGCAAGCAGCTCACCACAAAGCTCAGTCTGCAGTGGAGAAGATGAACAAAAGAAATAAGAAGCATGAAAGTGCTTTATTGTGACCTGAATAAAGGGGACCATGTACTGATGCAAAATTTAGGTCTAACAGGAAAACATGAATTGGCAGATAGATGGCAGTCTCAAGTGTACATAGTTGAAGATCAACTGTCTGATTTGCCTATCGTAATCACATTTTGCCACTTGGACAGTCAATGAGATTAATGCCAAACATTGATTTGACACCTACACCTAGTAGACGTATGGCAATGCAGTGTCGTTGGGCAAAAGAGAAGCAGAAAAATGGCTCATCAGAGTTAAATATAGCTTCTCGTCAAACAGCTTACTCTTCTAATTTGAGAAGTTGATCATTCACAATGACGTGTTCAATAGGCCTGAAATCTTTGTAAATGAAAGACTTGATAATGAGATTACTGACACTGATACAAATTAAGCCTGTGATGTAACTGATGTTATAGTTGTAAATGAAGGGACGGGGAGAGTAATGGACATGAGATAGAAGCTGAAAATATTGCAGTCAGCAATCCTGGAAAAATTACTGATCCGGAGGGTTGCCTATCCTGCTTGTTACATAGCTTTTTACAATGGAAACTCATTTGATCTGTAATTTGGTGCAAAATCTTTTTGATTTAAAGTGATTTTTCTAATAATCATTAAAAATGTTTTTAAATATTAAATACAAAATGTCCATGATGCTATCAGAGGTAATATAACTTGGACCAATTTGGGAGTACCGGGAGTATTGAAGCAAGACAGTGACTGTTACATTACATTTTTGGCATTTGGCAGACACTCTTATCCAGAGCGATGTACAGTCGATTAGACTAAGCAGGAGACAATCCACCCCTGGAGCAATGCAGGTTTAAGGACCTTACTCAAGGGCCCAATGTCTGTAAAGCCATGTATGACATTGTAGAACTTTATAGCTATGTAGCTAACTGAATAGCACAAATCATGCAGAAATAGCTGTAATAATGACCAACTTACATTTGAGGAATCACAAACATGTATGGCATTGACAACCTTGTCATTTCACATGCAGATGCAGCTATCAAATTGATCACACATTGCCTACATGCAAGATGCAAGATATAGTCTATGATCGTCAATTTACATTTAATAAAAAAAATTATAAATTTTTTCCCCCATACAACATTGATTTTTAAATGATAACAGATTGTAAAATAGACATGTTTAAAAAAAGGTGAGCCACATGGATTTGATGTAGACAGAATTATAAATCTTTTTTTTTTAATGACAATGGCCAAATTCTGCAGCACTTATTTCTGCAGTAATAGCAGTAATTGAAAATATGAAAATAATCTTGATACAGTTTTGTGGTTACCCATAGCTGCAGTCATTAGATGGAAATAAGTGACCAATTGACCGCAGAATGCCTGGAGTGATCAATCAGAATCAAGCATTCAGCAAAGCAGCGTAATAATGAAATAATAATACTGAATTCATAGTGGAAAAATATTTGGATGTGTAAATGAAATTTTAAAAAAGGTGATTTTGTCCTTAGCTGATTTTAATTTCAAGGCAAACCACCCTTTTGAAAAACTGCAAAAAAACCCCCACAAAAAACAAGAACCATTTACACGATAGTATCTGAGTATTTGTTCATATTTACAGTGAACAATTTACATATGGAATAATGTCCACCCAACAGCCATGTTTTGTGTAAGCTGGAGGGACAGAAGTATCAGGCTTCAAAACAGTGAACCCAATAGCGAGACCACAGAAGTGAAGTTCAAAGTTTTTATTAACCAGAGAAAACAGGCGAGGGTCGAGAACCAACCAGCAAACCGGTGTAATAGGGATCAGACAGTTTGTAAACAATAATCCACACAGGGGATTAAAAAACAGGAGTGACTAGAGTGCATCTGCAAAATTCAGAAATTTTTATTTACAATACTGTGGCAATGTGATCTTGTACTTTAACCCATTAAGGTGTGAGGTCCCAAATAAGTGATTAGAATGTCCTTAAGTAAACACTCTAATGCTGATGTAACAATCATCAAGTTCTATAACACTGTCTTTTCCAAAAACGTTACAAAAAAAACAGCTCTTGAAAGGGTTACTACAGCACCAGGGACTTGTTACCCTGGAAAAAAAACACACAGGTGCCGAATGTCTGGTGAACCAAAACAGGGTTCTGGAGAGCTGCAAGGACAGCTGGGGTTCTGTTTTCACGATGACATCAGCATGTAGCCAGGTGAACAGATACAAAGGAAATCCAAAGAATTAGGAATTAAGGTTACAGGTAGAGGGTTGAAAACCATAAGGCAGTCGAAATTGGCAGATAAGCAGAATCGAAATCCAAAAACACAAACCGGTAAGTCCAAACACAGTGGGTCGATAATGAACATAAGGGTACTCAAGGAAAAGGAAGTTTAAAACAACTGGACAGTATGGCTGAAGCACATCACAATCTGGCAAAGACTAGACAGAACAGATAGATAGACAGATAACGAGGGGAAATAACAGGTGTGCACGATAACAAGGAAATTAAAACAGGTGAAACGAATGAATGGGAATGAATAGGGAGACATACAGACCAGGTGCACAAACGGTCAAGAAAGGCGAAAACGCTGAGGACTTGGACATGAAACAGATAACCGAAAACACAGATCATGACACAGAATCACATCAGTCATATGATTAGGTGTTATGGCTGCACGATTAAACGTAAAATAAATCGCAATCTCGATTCATACATCTATGCGATCTCATGTCTAAATGATGACGATTCTGATTTATTTGCATTTGTGTCAAATGGAGATCAGTTGCATTAAAACACTCACTCCTATTCCCCTAAGCATTCACGTCACGCTGCATTCACGTGTTGACTTATTTGCTTCGGAACAATCTCAGTTGCGATATCAATCACACTTACATGATGAAAAGCAAAACACGCTGTTAATTCAACATTCATGTCATACAACTCCATCAGTGTTCTCTCATCTCTCTTCCTCACTCAGTGCGCTCACTGCCGCTATCCTCCCTATTCCCACAATGTGTATACAGTTACTATAGTAACCCAGACTACTCTTTTAGGATAAACAGTTCACACAACATGGCACGTGTCAAACGAGCAGGAAAATATTATCCTACTCGGAGCCTACACAGAAAGTTTTCAAGCAAAAGAAAAAAAAAGAAATTTGCAACACTGAGGAAAATCCCGGTGGCGAGGGTGAGAGTGATGTATCCACTGTGCTTATACCGAAAAAAGGAGCACATTCCAGTGTGTGGAACTTTTTTGGGTTTAAACCCGATGACGATGTACAAGGAGTCATGCTTTGGCATCGTCGCAGCACCGCAATGTAACACTACAAATCTCAATAACCACCTCAAACGTCACTATAAAGTCCAATATGATTTAGCAATGAAGGACAAACAAACCACATCACAAAATCCCAGCTGCCAGACCACACAAACCTCAACACAAACGTTATGCAGTGCATCGCTATATCCGTCAAGTTCCCATAGGCACAATGAGATTACAGACGGCGTCACCTATCACTTGGCTAAAGATATGGCTCCAATAAACACCGTTCAAAACGAGGGGTTTAAGAAAATGATAAAGACGCTCGACAAGCGCTACTCTATGGCCCCTTCTAACTATTAACAAATGTTGCATTGTCTGCTCTGTATACCCAGTGTCGAACGACAGTCGAGACAGAACTGTGCGATGTCCATAACTTTGTGGCAACAACAGATTTGTGGTCAAGCCGAACCATTGAACCATATATGAGCCTGACGGTGCAATTCACAGACAGCGTTCTTCCCCATGGATTACACTGGCGAGGAACTGGCACAGGGACTAAAGGAGAGTCTCACCTCCTGGAGTTTGGAGGAGGAAAAAATGGTGTGCATCACTACAGACAGTGGATCAAACATCATAAAAGTAGCTGCCTTAAATAACTGGACAAAAAAAAAGAAAATTGTTAAGTGAATTGATGATAACACATCAATTCACAGAACGATAATAACAAGGATTTTTTTTCTCGAGAGAATGCAATGAAAGATCCACGAATTGACCGTGCTATGGGCCTTTGCAAAAAGCTTGTGGGCTCCTTCAGCCATAGTTGGAGGCGGAAGAGGGAGCTTGCTAATTCCCAAAAGGAGCTCAAACTACCTGAACACAAGCCTAAAACTGAGTGCCCAACAAGATGGGGATCCCGGCAAGCTATGGTCCACAGGATCCTTGAACAGCAAACTGCTATTGCACGTGTTCTCTCCTCTGCCGGAAGTCTCGACACCTGATTCCAAGATGGCAGGACAAGTCCTCGAAGCAATCAACAAGCAATCTCGCTCACCCCACTGGCAGACTTCACTGACTTCACTTCATGTTAGCATCTCCTCTGTGAAGCCTGTCCTTCACCTCTTTGAAACATTGATGGCAGTGCAGGAAGATGACACAGATCTCACACAATCAATTAAGTCAAAGATCCTGCACTACCTTCAAGAAAAGTACAGTGATCCAAACACACAGGAGCTGCTCGACAACTCTGGATCCAAGATTCAAACTGGACTATGTCAGTAAGGACAACAAAACCAGTGTCAATGCCATTGACATTGTAACTTGCCTGCGTTCCTCCCTGAAGCCAAGAACCTTTAAGTACAGTAGTTGGCTCTCCAAAAAGGACTGGGTGCTAGGTTTTATTTTTATTATTATTTATTCTAAAGCCATAAACGAACATTCATTACTGCTGAAGCAATCACACCATATATTTATAAACTTCACATTCTATTTTTTTTTGTTCTGCAGCATTTAAGTTAATCACTTTGATTAAGTGTTCTAAAATAAGAGAGGAAAAGAGACTTGAGTTATTTTTTTGTTACAAGAGACTTTTAAGTTTAAGTCAAGCACTTTGATATATGTTATGTTGTCTCAGAAAGAGTGCAATAAATATCTTTATTGAAAAAATAAGAATCGTGTGAGAGAATTGTGATCTCAATTCTTAAGGAGCAAAATCATGATTCACATTTTAGCAAGAATCGTGCAGCCCTATTAGGTGTGTGCTTTTTATGTCCGACTGGGCTCCTATTCAGGCCATACACAGATCGATACCACAAAAGTATCGGAACAGCAAGGCCAATTCCTTTGTTTTTGGAATACCCTGAATACATCTGGGATTGAGATAAAAATAATTTAAGCTTTTATTTCCTGGTATTCTCACATAATTGTGTTAAAGTACTTAGAACAAAGCACCTACTCTATCAAGACCACACAATTTTTAGGTGGGCAAAAGTATTGGAACAGAGAGTATTTAAGTAAAGGAAAGTAAATTACATTTAACCCTCTGGGGTCTGAGGACAAAATGAGGAAAACTGGTGACTGTGCCATGCTCTGACATTTGTCATTTGAATCAACTTTATATACAGTGATTCCAAAGTGTTTTAGGTCTTTTTCAGCACAAACACAGCTACAATAATATGGCAACAGTAAGTAGGTCAGAATCATATGTTGGTTGTAAATTGCTCTGGAATCACACAAATTGTAAATAGTTGTTTTGAAAACATACACAAATGCTGTAAGAGCACATACTAAACAATTGTAACAAAATTGTCACTGAAATTTGTTCATCTAGGTCTTGCCTATCAAAAGATGACAAAATATTGTAGCAAATCTGATTACAAATATACAGTACTGTGCAGAAGTCTTAGGCACCCTAGACTTTCTTATATATATATATATATACACAGTGGTGTGAAAAAGTGTTTGCCCCCTTCCTGATTTCTTTTTTTTGCATGTTTGTCACACTTAAATGTTTCAGATCAAACAAATTTAAATATTAGTCAAAGACAACACAAGTAAACACAAAATGCAGTTTTTAAATGAAGGTTTTTATTATTAAGGGAGAAAAAAACCTACATGGCCCTGTGTGAAAAAGTGATTGCCCCCTAAACCTAATAACTAGTTGGGCCACCCTTAGCAGCAACAACTGCAATCAAGCGTTTGCAATAACTTGCAATGAGTCTCTTACAGCGCTGTGGAGGACTTTTGGCCCACTCATCTTTGCAGAATTGTTGTAATTCAGCCACATTGGAGGGTTTTCAAGCATGAACCACCTTTTTATGGTCATGCCACAGCATCTCAATAGGATTCAGGTCAGGACTTTGACTAGGCCACTCCAAAGTCTTCATTTTGTTTTTCTTCAGCCATTCAGAGGTGGACTTGCTGGTGTGTTTTGGATCATTGTCCTGCTGCAGAACCCAAGTTCGTTTCAGCTTGAGGTCACGAACAGATGGCCGAACATTCTCCTTCAGGATTTTTTGGTAGACAGCAGAATTCATGGTTCCATTTATCTTCCAGGTCCTGAAGCAGCAAAACAGCCCCAGACCATCACACTACCACCACCATATTTTACTGTTGGTATGATGTTCTTTTTCTGAAATGCGGTGTTACTTTTACGCCAGATGTAATGGGACACACACCTTCCAAAAAGTTCAACTTTTGTCTCGTCAGACCACAGAGTATATTCCCAAAAGTCTCAATTCTGGCAAAATTGAGACAAGCCTTAATGTTCTTTTTGCTCAGCAGTGGTTTTCGTCTTGGAACTCTGCCATGCAGGCCATTTTTGCCCAGTCTCTTTCTTATGGAGTCATGAACACTGACCTTAACTGAGGCAAGTGAGGCCTGCAGTTCTTTGGATGTTGTTGTGGGGTCTTTTGTGACCTCTTGGATGAGTCGTCGCTGCGCTCTTGGGGTAATTTTGTTCGGCCGGCCACTCCTGGGAAGGTTCACCACTGTTCCATGTTTTCGCCATTTGTGGATAATGGCTCTCACTGTGGTTTGCTGGAGTCCCAAAGCTTTAGAAATGGCTTTCTAACCTTTTCCAGACTGATAGATCTCAATTACTTTCTTTCTCATTTGTTCCTGAATTTCTTTAGCTCTAGGCATGATGTCTAGCTTTTGAGGATCATTTGGTCTACTTCACTTTGTCAGGCAGGTCCTATTTAAGTGATTTCTTGATTGAGAACAGGTGTGGCAGTAATCAGGCCTGGGTGTGGCTAGAGAAATTGAACTCAGGTTTGATAAACCACAGTTAAGTTATGTTTTAACAGGGGGGGGCAATCACTTTTTCACACAGGGCCATGTAGGTTTGGATTTTTTTTCTCCCTTAATAATAAAAACCTTCATTTAAAAACTGCATTTTGTGTTTACTTGTGTTGTCTTTGACTAATATTAAAATTTGTTTGATGATTTGAAACATTTAAGTGTGACAAACATGCAAAAAAATAAGAAATCACTCTTTATCACTTTATATATTTATTTTTGTATGCGTTTTAGTATAAAAGAACACATTTAAGGTTTCCAAATATTCCTTTTCCAAAAGATTTTACAGAGACATTTTTGTATTTAATTGAAAAAAGTAATATATTACTGTAAGCAATTGACTACTTTTTACATAAAAACTTGATCAAGGCTATCTGAGATCAGAAGCAAGGAGCCAACCTGCCAAGTCTGCAGAAGAGTTCTCCAACATGCTTGGAACTAACTCCCTGCTGATTGTCTTGTAGAACTGCAGGACAGTGTTGGCTATCTCAGAGAAGTGATGCAGTTTTAAAGCCAAAGGGTGGTCACAAAAAATATTGATTTGATTCATTTTTTAACTATTCTGCCAAATTACTAAAATGTAATGCAAAATTTATAGTATGTTTTAAAAGAATCTGTACAGAATGTTATACAGGTGCCTAAGACTTTTGCACAATACTTTAAAATAAATTACAAAAATTGTCACTACTATTTTTCAGCACCAGTTGACAATGGGAGGGCTAATGGCCTTTCTTCAATGAATATTTATGTGGTATGCTGTCCTGCCAGGTAAGTAGGCTTTTCACACCTGGTCTGACCCCTCCCTACCTCTAATACAAAGCAATACTGAGTGAGCCATTTAGAAGAAACAAATATGTTTTTTTGATTCAGGAATTTATTGAAATCACCACACAGATGAAGATACCATTCACAAAAAAGTGTGTGCCATTTTTCAAAACAGTTCATGTTTAGCTGCAAGCACAAGGGGATGTCACACTCTTGCAGGATGGACATTGGGAAAAAAAATAACACTCTTGCAAAAACGCAGAGGTATTATGTTAGTGGTAACTTAAACGCGCATTACAGACAAATATTCAGACGAACACAGAGAGAAGTTGCAATACAGCACATGTATTTACCAATGTGATCGTAATAAATACACTTGCTCTTGGAGTTGGTCTGTTTAGCTATGATATTTCTGCTATTTCCTCGAATGTAGATACAGTATGCTCATATCGATTGTGCGAGGACACCCAGTTTTAGAATCCTGGCTACACCACCACACATTACGTATGTATTATTTTGAGATGCAATGGTTAGAGTGTGGGAATTTACAAATGCACATATTGCTGAATATTTAAACCAAGTTGCAGTACACATGGAAGAAATGCACATCCAGTCATCCGTGCCATTTTCCGTAATGTGTTCCGTGATGAAAAATGTTTAGCTCAAAAGAACAAATAACCTATGCTTTTGTATGTCATTTTATTGTGGTTTACAGTTGATGTTCTCGCACATGGCATCGCAAAACTCACATAGTAATGAGTAAAGATTAAGAAATCGCTGTGGTCTTATTCATCTAATTTAAAACGTTTTAAAACTATTCATATTATATATCAATAGGTGCATTGTGAGGTCA
This sequence comes from Conger conger, assembly GCF_963514075.1. Classification (NCBI taxonomy): domain Eukaryota; kingdom Metazoa; phylum Chordata; class Actinopteri; order Anguilliformes; family Congridae; genus Conger; species Conger conger. The sequence goes on along the minus strand of NC_083768.1, from coordinate 53,788,633 downwards.
AGCCTTTCCAGGCTTTTATTGCAGTCTCTTTCAGTTTCTGTCTCTTTTTTGGTTTTGGGGGGTTTTCCATTCAATTTCCTCTTCAGGAGGTGAAATGCATGCTCAATTGGATTGAGGTCTGGTGATTGACTTGGCCAGTCTAAAACCATCAACTTTTTCTCCCTAAAGAAGTCCTTTTTTCTGTTGGCAGTGTGTTTTGGTGTTAGGTTTTGTGTTTTTCATTTTCTGTATTCTGCCTATGTTGTTAGCGTTTACGTGTTTTTGTTACCTCCATGCACACTGTAGTCTCCCTGTCACTTCATTCATTCGTTTCACCTGTTTCACTTCCTGATTCCCATTCCCTCTCGTTACCTGTGTATAAAAACCCCTCTGTTTGTGCAGTTAGTTGCCAGATTGTTATGTGTTTATTCCATACTCTCCAGCGGTTTCGTATTGATACCTGTTTTGACCTGTTTCGTCCCCGACCATCAAGTTTAGCTTATTCCTTCTGTCTTGTTCTGACCTGTAGTTTTTCGACCTGTTTCTGTTCATCGACTTTCGTTTCTGGATTGTGTTTCTGTTTAATTAGCCCGTTTGTTTTCAACCCATTGCCTTTGACTATTCTTTGGATTATCCTCAATACATCTGTTTGCTGGAGATCTGACCCTTTGCCTGGACTATCACTTACGAACTGCCTTATCCCTGTTATAACTGTTTGCTGGCTATTGACCCTCGCTGTACCAACCTACCCTGAGAAAATAAAGACCTAATTTTCTAAAGAACTTTAGTTGTGGTCTCACAATTGGATCCCCCGTTCTGAGTGCCTGATATTTGGGTCATGAGCAGATCCCTTCTTTCTCCACACTTTGGCCTTTCCATCACTTTGGTGGAGGTTAATCTTGGTCCCATCGGTCCAAGCACTTCCAGCACTTTTGTGGCTCATCTCTGTACTTCTTTGCAAATTGTAATCTCGCCGTCCGATTCTTACTACTGATGAGTGGTTTGCATCTTGTGGTATAGCCCCTATATTGTTGCTCTTCCTTCACCCTTGCCCTGTGGACATTGTTTGTGATGTCACTGACTGATGTTTTCGGATTTACAATGTCTCAATTGTCTTTAGCATATAGCAAAAACAAAATAATTGACCTACTTTTGGAGGGGACTGTAAAAATGTCTGGCTACACTCCTGGGTTCAAGCCAATAGACAGTATTCAAATGACATAATTAACATGCCACAGCCATTTTGTTGATATAGAAACAACAATCTATAACTGTATCGGCTTGATACAAAAAATCAGCTGACAGTAGCTTTCAGGGGGTATTTCGTGAAGTGGGATTACTGAATTAGCTAGATAACGGCACTGAACTCTTCCAAACCTGGAACATAGAAGTACAATCTTTTAAGGGTTTATTCAGTAACACTGCTTTGTGAAATGCCACCAGTTCAGATTGCTAGCTGCTACACCAGAGAGCAAAAATGTGCTGTGCAATACATGGTTGTAACAACAACAGCAATAAACCAACAGAGTCCTCCAAGATAAGCTTTTATACACCAACTGTTTACACGGAGGAAAAGAAACAGAGCCATTGAGTAGTTAAACTACTACTGAGTATTAATACTCAAGGATCAAGGATTTTCAGCTGTCCTAGTACATTAAAGTGCGTTCAGACCACTTCAGATCACAGGTAATCTAACCAGTAATTAAATCGGTAGGCCATAACCAGCAAGCTCACTAGCAAGATTTAGCTACATTAACATTACACAGCAATCCAGAGAATCTACCACAAAAAACTTAATGAACAAATCAAGAAGATATAATGTTAGCTATTGCCCAAACTTGTCACAGCTACACTCAGCATAATTAGTAGCTGGCTCACTAGTAAGCTTGTTTTAAAGCGAAACAGTATCTAATAAGAATAACCAGCAGAAAGTGAAATTGACAAAATATACTACTTTACCACCAGAGATAAATAATGTCCATGTCTACAAAATCATGACCGCATCGTCCATCCTTACAAATAACTTTTTTTTCATCCTCAAATGCATTTTTTAAATCTTGGATCATTAATGTCTCATGTTAGCTCTGTAATTAGCTTGTTTGAAGCACAGGGCTGTGTTTTTACAACATGTAATGGATGAGAAGAGGTGCGGTTTGGAGGTATTTTTGTACAGTCTATGATCTCCACATACACACATACACACACACACACATTAATCTATTGAGTAAGTTCGCTGAAGCCATTCAGATTTTTCTCTATCAACAAAATGGCGGACTACTTCCAGGTTTTGCGAATACTATCTTCCAGGGTACATACAGCTCTATATACTTGTAAAACTTTATATCACTCAGCAGGTCTTCAGCAAAACATTAACAGAGGTGCACAAAGGTAGGTCATGTTTGATGTGTTTTTTTCTTCACATAGGCAGTATGTTTTAAGAGCAAGACATAACCTTAGGGAGGATACTTGACAAAAAAGTTATTTCCCACAAAATGCATGTCAGGTTTTTCTCTATTTGTAGCACTCGGCCTCACTCAAAGTACTCAATCTGTGTCTTTTCCATGCTAACCATCCGGTCCCAGAATGAGCAATTGATATTAGACTGTCTGAGAGCATTTGGTGGTGTTTTCAAGCTGTGCAGTGAGGTTGCCAAAGCATTCATTCACTTTTCATGAAAAAGACAACATGAGACTGCATTGATCTCCAAAGACTATTTTGCACCTCATACCATAATAACTCCCTTTTTGTCTGGTTCAGAGAGTAGAAATGTGAGCATGTTTTTTATTTGTAAAGAAAAAATAATTTCAAGGTGCACATACAAATGTGATAAATGTTGGTTGAGTAAAGGTTGAGTGAAATGTGACTGCTTAACGCAGGGATGTGAAATATAACATTCCAGTGCACATGGAGCAGTTTGAACACTGCTGTGTGTTTGTGTGATGAAGGACATTTTAGATACAGATGTTTTTGCTGACCTGCCATCTTTAAAATAGCTGGTACTAGGGCTTGAAGGGTTCACGGTTTAAAGCAAAAAGAATACACTTCAAGTATTCTGCAGTGATATTATGCCTAAAATTATTATTATTATCAATCACCGTTGAAAATCCAACTGAACTATTTCCTATGGCACATACCACTGGAGACCTGGGGAATGGCAGGATAAAATATGGATATTTGTGCTTACTGTATAATTGTGAATACAATACGTGCTGTAAAATCTATATCTTCATCTGTTATCCTCTGGAAACATAATGCTGCTGTGGAAGCTAGTTTATATTTTATATATTTATTGATTTATTTATCTGTCTTCAGATCACAAACCTAGCATACACATAAACTGAAGTAATATCAAACACTTCAAGGAATGTGGAACTATCGCTCTCATTGTTGACTTGCAATGTTACAGTATACATATGTATTTGTGGGTGGCACGGATGGTGCAGTGGGCAGCTCTGCCGCCTCACAGCAAGGAGGTCCTGGGTTAAAATCCTGGTCGGCCGGGGCCTCTCTGTGTGGAGTTAGCATGTTCTCCCCGTGTTCGTATGGGTTTCCTCCAGGTACTCCGGTTTCCTCCCACAGTCCAAAGACATGCAGGTTAGGCAGATTGGAGAGTCTAAATTCCCCATGGGTATGAGTGTGTGAGTGAATGGTGCATGTGCCCTGTGATTGGACTGGTGACCTGTCCAGGGTGTATTCCTGTCTTTCGCTCCAGCCACCCTGCCACCCTGTTCAGGATAAGATAATGGATGGATATGTATTTGTGTCTGTATTTGTATTTTTTTGATTTTCATTGTTTGTGCATGAATATAATTACTGTGCTTTTTGAACCAAACAGTTCTGTTCCACTACATTTCAGTGTTTATTGCTGTGGTAATTACATCACTGACCCATTAAACAGCATATTTCCACAGGGAAATTAAAATGTTTACAAACATGGCACAGTTGGCTACAGATTTTCTTTCACAGATAATTGATTTACAGTCTGAAAATAATGTCCATGTTTTTTTTATTTTAAAAATTTTGACCAAGTTTGAACCTGTTTTTTGGTGGAAAACTGTGCCCTTTCTGCTTGTGGGTATTCATATTCATTATTTTATGTCATATTTTTTTAGCAATATTTTTCTCCCCTCCAAACACAGGAAACAGCAGTCAGATCTAGAGTGACATGCTGAATTATTGTTTCCACCACTTTATATTGAGTTGACTGGGAGGGAAAATAGATTATGAATAGAAAAAAGGCAGAGAAGGGCTTTTTCTCTCTGAGATGCTTATGGAGAAAAAAATATTATTGGGATTAAAAAAAAAATCACCCTAGAAAACGCCTGATAAATATAGTGGCTCCTGATAATATATAAAAATCATCTGGAGTGGACTGATATCAGTCGGGGGGAAGAGACTTTAAGGTAACCTCTTATCCCCTTGTCCCCAGGGGCCAACATAGGATTCCAAAGTGAAATGAGTCTGGATTAAAATAAAACTCTTTAGTAGATGAAATGCATACATTTTTAAGTCAATGTTAAGGAGGTCTGGGGTTTTACAATACAGAATTGGGGGGTCCACCAGTGGGACTACATGCTGGAAGGTGGGACTTTAAACTCTCAGATACTTTTTTTTTACAGTAATGCAATTTCATTGCATTATATGTGTGTGAACCCAAGAAAAGAGAAAAAAGGCAATTCAAATTCTTGTATTTTATAACACACAGTCAACACATAATGCAGACATCCCACCTCTCCCGGAAGGTCCAGGAGTCTCCTGGAATTTGGCACCTGCTACCTGATACCTGTGAGTGGGCAGAAGTCTTCCGTATATCAGCAAATCCTGTTGTGAATTGATGGACAATCGTGAACTATCACAGAAAATTATAAGCAGACCCAATTTTGAAAAGACAGTGTAAAATTATATGTAATAAATAAACCAACTACAACTAGTGTGACTATACGAATATATACACAATAGTGGTATACATGCAATATATGAGGATCACATTTTTTTCAAAAGCACTTACAACTCATGTTTTGGTTAACAGTTTAAATGCTTAAGCATTCACACCCCTAAAATAGACCACCAAATTACAAATTTTGCATGTTTCCTGAGCAGTCCAGTTAACAAAAGAGCTACCCAAAAGCACAAGCTGTGGTATGGGCAGATTAGATGTCATTAGCAAAGTAACCGGGAGTCTACAGCGACATGATTCAATGGATCTCATTCCACCCAGGACTGCCCGGAGGGAGCCTGTTACCTAATGGCAAGGTTCATGACAGGGACCTGGACGGTTCAAGTCCTGGTGTAGCCATGATAGGATCTGCACAGTTGTTTGGCCCTTGCACTAGGCCCTTCACCCCTGCATTGTTCCAGGGGGTTGCCCCCCACTAATAAACAACAACAAATCATTATTATTAGTATTACCCCCAGAATCAGCTTGCAAATCTCTCCTCTTACACATTTCTGTTTTAACGTCAGAGATCCATCCTCCCGGATAACGTTACCTGTGTCCTTCTGAAATTATAAGTGCACAGAAGCCTGTGGTGTGTGATAGGCCTACATTGTGTGTGGTAATCTGTTTTTTTGCTAGCTACCTAACTAACCAACTACTTAGCATTTGATTTCTAGCCAACAAACAACAACAACATTTGATTGATAGATTCACATTACTCATGATACCATACCCATCTGGTTGCTGTGTTCTGAGAGTATCAAAAATAAATCAGCAAAGTATAAGGTGAACAATACGTCGATCTTCAAATTTTGTCCTTTCAATCATCATGCAGCTAATTTAAGCAAATGCTTAAAAGATAATCCAAGCCAAGCCATCCATACAGTAAGTATTTGGACAGTGACACATTTTTTGTTCTTTTGACACTGTTCTCCAGCCCATTGGATTTGAAATGAAAGAAAAAATATCAGAGTGTAGACTATCTGCTTTAATTTCAGGGAATTTACATCTATATTGAGTGTAGGAACTACAGTCCTTTAGCTTTATATGGCCGCCCCATTTTACAGGAAAAAAGTAATTGGATAAATGAACATAATCTTCAGTAAAGTCATATTTAGTATTTGATTGCAAATCCTTTGCATTCGATGACTGCCTGAAGTCTGAAACACATAGACACATGGGTATGTTTGCTGGTGATGCTCTGCCAGGCCTGTACTGCAGCTATCTTCAGTTCCTGATTTTTTTGTCTTCAGCAAATGAAAGGCATGTTTAATTGGACTCAGCTTGGGCGATTCATTTGGCCAGTCAAGAACATTCCACTTTATGGCCATGGAAATCTCCCTGATTGCTTTACCAGTATTCAAAAGTAATTCAAAATTCTATGTGCTTTTTAGCGTACCACGTATCCATACTAAACTGGCCGTTCTGTTCTTTAGTGGTTTGCATCTTGTGGTGAACACTGAGGGTGGGACCCTCATTTACAATGGTGCCAAGTTACAATAAGACCCAAAAGAACAGGATTTAAAAAAGAGAGAAATTTCTTCTCTTTTAAATATCTATGCCTACACAGTGTCCTTGTTCTGTTCTTGATCTGTTCTTCAGTTGAAAAAAAGGTTTTCTGCACAATTGAATGTACTCTTCAGTCATCCACTACGGTCTACCAGACTGTTTGCTATTACTGAGCTCACCAGTGCATTCTTGCTTCTTAACAATGCATCAAAAGTTGATCTTGGTATACCCACTGTTTTGCCAATGTTTGCCATTTATTCATTTAGCCCCATGATGGCCTGCTGTACTGGCATTGATACTTCTTTGGTCCTCATGTGAGACAACAGCAACAAACTCCAAATGCAATTCCACACCTAGAACCAACTCTTGACCTTGTGTTAGGTTTCTTATGCTAGAACTAATGACACAATGATGCATATCTGGCCAAGAAACCAACTGTCCAGTTACATATGGTCCCATAAAATTGTGGGACAATGTATAAAAAGAGCTGTAATTCCTGCACAGATCACCCAATATGGATGTCCCATCCATCCATCCATTATCTGAACCCGCTTATCCTGATCAGGGTCGCAGGGGGGCTGGAGCCTATCCCAGCATACATTGGGCGAAAGGCAGGAATACACCCTGGACAGGTCGCCAGTCCATCGCAGGGCACACACACCATTCACTCACACACTCACACCTACGGGCAATTTAGACTCTCCAATCAGCCTAACATGCATGTCTTTGGACTGTGGGAGGAAACCGGAGAACCCGGAGGAAACCCACGCAGACACAGGGAGAACATGCAAACTCCGCACAGAGAGGCCCCGGCCGACGGGGATTCGAACCCAGGACCTCCTTGCTGTGAGGCGGCAGTGCTACCCACTGCACCATCCGTGCCGCCCCCCAATATGGATGTAAATACTCTCAAATTAACTCCAATGTGATGTACTAGCCAAAACGACAACAATTGTGTCACTGTCCAAATTCTAAACAAAACCAGGATGGTAGGGCTATCAAATATGGTATTTTTATATTATTGAGGATATGACAGTATTCTGTTTTCTAATGAGATATACGTATCTTAAAACACTTTTTTGCAGAAGTAGGACAATTTTTTACTAGCCGTATAAAAGTCAATCTCAAAAACTATTTACTGCACACACATAGTTGGGGACTTAAATTAAAGAAGAGACTTGTATCATTCATGAATTAGAGACAGAACAAATTTATGTCAGAGCATGTACATACAGTGTATACAAAAGATACATAAAAATAAAAAGAATTACAAAACGCCTTATGTTTTTATAGTTTAGCACTGAATATCTAAATTTCTAAGTCAAGGACCAACCCCAAACTACTTTATTTGTGCACAAACCTGATGTCAACCTCTGTACAAAATATGGTAAAGATAGATCCAGATGGTATGTCCGGAGACATTGGTATTCAATGTCCCCAGACAGTCACCCCCCTGCTCAGCAACCTCCACTGGCTGCCTGTTATGGCTCGCATCAAATTTAAAACTCTGTTGCTCGCATATCAGGCAGTTAAGGGATCAGCCCCTGCAGATATTAAATCACTTATCAGAACATATACACCAGCCAGACCCCTTCATTCTACTACTTCGGGACGCCGGGCACCTCCCCCTCACCGCACATGCACTTCTCGGTCATGACTGCTGTCTGTTCTGGCCCCATGGTGGTGGAATGACCTTCCTGTGGATGTCAGAACAGCAGAGTCTTTGACCACTTTCAAGCTCAGACTGAAGACTCACTTCTTCAGGCTGCACCTTTCCCTCCCTACCTCACCACCATGATTAGCCTTGTGCATGCCATAGTTCAAAATGGCACTTATGTATAGTTATTGTTGTATTCTTCTATACAAAGCAAAAAGAAAATTTACATTCACGTGTGTTTTATTTACATGTATGAGAGTATGTTTTTATAAATCATTCCCAATGTGTCCATAAAGCTCTCCAAAATGCTTTCTAAGGAACCTGCATCACATTTAAAATGGAACTTTACTTCAAAATGAGGTTAACCAGAGCCTTGTTAGCCCCGTTAGCCAGTAAAATTCCAGGTTTATAGATAGCACGTAAAATGCGAACGCTCACTCGATGTTTTACGAATGTCTGAATATTCAATCTGCCATGTGAAAGCAGCATTATTCCAAAACTGGCCGTCACCTGAATATTACACATTATACCTTTTTGGAAAGGGTAGGAAACCCCAGACAAGAAGATTGTATGTTTTAAATTTGTTTGGTATGGGGCCGTCGTGGCGCAACAGGTTGCAGTTCGCTGCAGTTATACACCAAGGACCGGGGTTCAATTCCCAGTCCTGCCAAAAGCCAAGTTTGGCCGGCTCATGTGGAGCCGCATAATTAGCTCGCTGCTCCAGAGGGAGGGAGGGAGGGTTAACTGATCGCCGCACAATAAGCACCTCGGATGACTTGGAATCATGGACATAATTAGAGAGATGAAACATCTTGAAGAAGGCGTGTCGCTCTTCCTCAGCCTGCCAGGGAGCGGGGTATGGAAGGTGTATCTAACACTAACTCTAATTGTAATAGAGGGGGGTACAATTGCCTACTAAATTGTGAGAAACAGGGAAAAATCTGGAATAAATTTATAAAATAAATTTGTTGAAATGACCTAGCAATGCATTTACACAACAACAAGTAGTCATTCAAGGCAACATTTGCTTAGGTATAGTCCCGGGAGAGATTTTTCTAAAAAATGGCTAAAAGGATTATGAAATAAATCCGTTATTATCTTGCACTTTTTATTATCTTAGAAATATGAAAGTAACAATAACTTGGTATGTCGATGACCAAAAGGGGGCAGCATGGATGGGGTTAATCCAAATGCAAGATGTAACACTGCAATGAGTTTGAGTATTGCCGGGATAGAATGAGAACGTTATATGTGAGATTCCAGGACATCTTTTATTTCTCCCAGAAGTGTAATTATTTGTATGGCTGGTTGTTTGTCACAGAGGACGCAGGTGGTTTTCCCTTTTTTGTCTCTTGAATTCTCAGTTTATTTTCTGCGATTGTTTTGGAGGATAGTTAATCAAAACAAACACACTCTTTCCACGATGGACAAAAAACGATTAAACACAGCATTTCAATGCATTTAACCTACTGATATTTTTATAAGCGGTAACACTGTTGATAACTGTCACTATGGTTGAGCACATTAATTCAGTTACTTCCCACTGCTTTGCATGAGACAATGGTTAATTTAATACATGATTTAGTAAATATTTTCTGTGATTCTTCACTTTTGCTAGGCTGCAATCATTAATTAATATTTACCATTAATAATCTGTTTTACAATGTCTTGCTCTGGGAGTTGTGAAATAGTGTGACTCTTGTTGCAAAGATTATTTCAGTGCATCTTCAGAGCCTGTCTCGCATGCGCCTCAGTTTATGCCCGTTTCGAGGCAGATACATTTCACGCACAAATTGACCCTTGTGAATTGTGGGAATTTTAGTAAATTCAACAGAATACATAATCGGCCACACTTATAATATTTCTGCCCTTTATTTGTGTGATCCACCCTTAAATGCATATGCATTAAGGAGAGAAGTGCACCTTGAGACCAGGGTTATAATAGTTTGAAATTTTTCATTTTAGTTTGGTTTTATTTCGTTTTTCCCCTCCAATTCAGTTAGTTTTAATTAGTTTTTAGTGTGGGTTTGCTAGTTTTTATTAGTTTTTATATTTTCAAAAATGCATAGTTTTAGTTTAGTTTTTATTAGTTTTAGTTTTAGTTTTTTCATACTTTGGGTTATTTGTCAGGTTCAGGAGTTAAAAATGTCAGAGTGAGTAATGTATAATAAAATTCAAAAAAAGATACAAAATGAGGGTGAGTTAACATGACTGCCTTTTTATTTTAGGGTGAACTACTCCCTTAATGAATACAGTACATATAAAGTGCATTACAGATGGACATTGTGTGTGTCACTGCTGTGTATTTACTAACCAGCAGCTGTTTGGTCGTCGGTGAAAGCAGTCCATTATAGTTGTCTCTGTCCCCGTGCCACCTGGCCGGGATGTTGCTTCTCTTTCGGGGGGCGGCGGGCTACTCACAGATGCTAGCTTGTTGAGGTACTCGAGATTAGCCGCTTTGTGCGCGCTTCTTAAATGGACTTTTAGATTCGTGGGGTTTTTCCCCTTGAGCAGCAAGCCGCATATTTCGTCTGTTTCCACTACAAGACACTTGCTTTTATCTCTCTCCTCGTCATATTCGAAAAAGTCCCATATGGGACTTTGCCGCTTTCTCCCAACTTTTGCTGCAGCCATGAGTTGCTGCTGTGTAAATGCAGTGACGTCACGGACAGTAGGGCGCATTCAGGTGCTGCGGCTGCCAGCTGGAGATAAACAGCCAGAGCGGAATAAATTGATCATACCAAGAGGTTTATATTTAATATTTTATTATTTAGTTTATTTATTTATTTAATTATTTAGACGAAAACGAAGGAAATTATATCTATAATTTCAGTTCGTTTTAGTTAGTTTTCTAAACACGCAATATAGTTTCAGTTAGTTATCGTTTTTTTCTTTTAATTTTCGTTTTTATTTATTTCAGTTAACGACATTGTTTTTTCAATTTTAGTTTTCGTTATTTCGTTCGTTTTCGTTAACGATAATAACCTTGCTTGAGACGACTCACCTAGATGGCACGCATACTGCAGTTCCAGCTCTGTGCACCAGTTTGATACATACAATGCATGTTTCCTGGGCAGAATGCATCATATGCATCATATGCATTCATATGCGCCTAAAAATTGATGCAAAAGGCTTAGTAAAGCTGGCCCTTAGAATCTTACTATAACCTACATTCTGACATAAGACTGAGGAGAGAATGGGCTCATTTGCTCGAGAGGTAGACTTAACCATTCCGCTGATTTACTGTGATGTAGCCCTAGTTCCATGATATGATGTATACACGAGTGAAACTGATCTTTCGCAGGGAATTTTTGGAGGGAGGAGAGCCTTCTCTGTACTTCATATCTCTTTACCAGAGAGAATCATGGGAAAATTGAGCACTTGACAGCCAGCCAGTAGCTGCAGATGTTCACACTGATGTCAGGCCCCCCCGGGGTTCACAGACTGTGAGGTAAGCCTGTTATAAAGGGTCATACTATACCCTGTTATATTTGCAAGTTAATAGGCCTGACTTGATACAACACACAAACCATGGCCAATCTTTTGGCTACGCAGTAGGTGGAGAGTCACATTTTTCATTTATATATATATATATATTTTTTTTTTCCTTTTTTTCCTCCCAATTTGGTAGCCAATTGTACCCCATCTAATTCAATTAGAGCTAGTATTAGATACACCACCCACACCCCATCCATCGGCGGCCCTACGAGAGCAACACGCCTTCTTCAAGCTGTCTCGCCACATGCTGGTAACCGTGATTCCAAGGTGCCCGAGGTGCTTTTTGTGCGGCGATCTACTAACCCTGCCAAGTCCCTCCCCCTGGAGCAGCGAGCCAATTATGCTGCTCCACGTGAGCCGGCCAAACTTGGCTTTTTGGCAGGACCGAGAATCAAACCCCGGTCCCTGGTGTGCAACTGCAGCAAACTGCAACCGCAAGTCCGCTGCATCTTAGCCTGTTGCACCACCGCGGCTCTCTTTCATTTATATTTTTAATAATCACTCCCACATGGATTAAGGGGCAGGGGCAAAGATTAATACTAGCAGCCTTCAGTCACTAAATGTTGCTTTGTGTGCAAGTGTATTCTTAGGAGGGGAATCTTCACATTGAGTGCATTGTGCTGTAAAAACAGTGTTCCAAACTGCCAAAATGGGCATTATAAATGCAATTTTTCTGTCCGATAGCTGTGTTTCCTCAATTAATCTGTTTTGTGAAAAAAATCCCAACTCTCCATTTTTGTTTAACCCCTTAAGGGCTGGGCCAGTGAGGGTTTTTTTGCATTCATTCCTTTTTTCAGCCTGCAATTTTCAATAACTATGGTAACAGGACATACCGTTTGAAAGCGTTAAAACTCTATATATCTACATAGCCTATTCTAATATGCCACTGCTTTAGCGACAACCTTTCCTTATTTTGTAACATGGGGATGGTAAAACAAGTGTGGGGGGGGACCTCACCATGTCTGTATTTTGGAAATCCACATACTACAAGAAATAACGTAATGTCAGTGTCCTTTGTGTACAGCGGACCAAATGCATAATAGTTTTGCATTATAAAAATGTGCTAACTCAGAGAAACGTTGATATGTCCACTGTTTACTTGGAATTTCTTTGGAGAAATTATCATTGTTGTCCATTTCACCATTGCATACCTCTACAAAAGTACTTGTACATAGAAATGCTATTATCTCCGTTTTGTACATGCTCTCTCAAACACGAAGGGCCCAAGTACAACCATTTCTGAATAGTACTTTTAATTTAGTTGCAGAGAAAATCTGTTACCCCTATCCGTGTGTAAGAAAATTCAGGATAACAAAAAAACAACTACGGGCATGTTATTGAAGTGATAATGATCACTTAAAATCATTTAAGCTAATGAAATTACGTTTCCAACGGTGTATAATTTGTTCGGCTTGCATAAAACAACAAAGCATTTTTTTTGCCTGCGTAACAAAACTTTTGGGATACCCACACAAGACTTCCTTTGGGGGGACTTCCAAGGAGTCTGTGAATATTTGTGTGAATATTTGTGAGGAAGACGGCGGCCTGTAGTGTAGTGGTTAAGGTACATGACTGGGACCCGCAAGGTCGGTGGTTCGATACCCAGTCTAGCCACAATAAGATCCGCACAGCCGTTGGGCCCTTGAGCAAGGTCCTAAACCCTGCATTTCTCCTGGGGAGGACCGTCTCCGGCTTAGTCTAATCAACTGCTCAGGACAAGAGCGTCTGCCAAATGCCATTAATGTAATGTACTGTAAAGACAGTGAAAACAATGTTGACACCACAATAGTCGGCATTTTCGGTGACGTATAATAAATAGCATGTGAAATTATGGGATGTGAATGACATGTTGATAGGGGTTGGGTATTAAAATAAAATGAAATAAAATTCAATTCATTGACCTCAATGAATGTATTAGTGTTACGTTCCACTTTGCTGTGTTTTTCCCTCCTTTTAACTCTGAGGTGGGCATTCACCATTTGCTTTCCCTGCTGTCAGTCATCATTGTCATGGTCCCACCTATACCAATCACATCCCTCCTCTGCAAGAAGCTGTGTGTTTGCTCGCTCACCCTCTCTCATTCAGCTCGCCCTACAGCTTATGTGTGTGTGTATAGATCCATAACTGATAATTCCCATATTTGTGTGTATGTGTAGTTGTCTGTGTGTAGTCCAGGCCCTATACAAGATGGTATTATTGTGATAATTTTACTTATGCTTTATGATCTTCTCGACCTGTTGCTGTCTGAGGATAGCTGCAAGGAGAGGGAGTTTGGGACAGTGAGGTAGGGGAGGGTGACAGGCAGGGGGAGGTGCAAACACTTTTTTTTCCAGTCTTGTGATTTAACTCCGTTGTGTTTCTAAGCGCACCAGCCACAGCTTCAATAATCTCTATAATAATACCCTGTTTCAGTAATATTTTGTGTAATTCAGACACTTGCCCTTGCACCATGTTTTGGAGAAGAACCGTGGACATCTACGCTCCACGCAGTAGCAGTGGGGTTCACACATGAATGCTGTTGCAGTTGCAAACCATTTGGTCATTCCAAATCCGGGTGGAAATTGGATATGCTGAGCCAATGTGTGCCAAATGTAAAAAATATTTTTCTGTGAAATGGAAAGGAAATGATCTAAAATGAAATGCCTTGTCAGTTCTTTCCTCATTGTGTTTTCTGTTGTCTGCTTCGTCAAAGTATTTCCCCTTTGTTATCTGTGTATTTAAACCCCTCTGTTTGTCTAATTTGTTGCCAGATTGTCATGTGCTATAGCCATACTCTACAGTGTTTATTTCTGTCTGATCTCACATGCAACCTGTTTTGTTTTTGACACCTGTTTATTGGATTTCCCTCCTCTAATTTTACCTGCTGTGTCAAACTGTCTGTTCTGTTTGGACTTGTTTTCGACCCTTTGCCTGTGACCTCAACCATTCTCTGGATTATCCTTGTTGTACCCGCTTGCCTGGAAAACATTTGCCTGGATTCCTGTTTATGAACTTCCTCATCTCTGCCATTACTGTTTGCTGGTTTTCGACACCTGCCTGTCTGAACTGCTCTGAAGTTAAATGGTAAATGGTTGGCATTTATATAGCGCCCTTATAGCATACACTTTTACATGGCAGCCGATACATGGATATTGCCACATGCAGTGAAGATATTCAATGCACAAAACACGTGTTTTAACTGGCTATTTAATATCTGCCTCTTTTGCAAAATGCACTGCCAGCTTCATGTACATAAATCTGGCCCATTGTAACTGCAGGAGACATCATAGCAACCAATCTGGAGAAAGGAATAGCTTGTTAAAATCATTGAGGCTCAAATTGGCCTTCCATTAACTAATCTATCAATGAGGCCACCCTAATGCTTTTAGGGCCTTTACAGTAATCTGCACTGCCAGGTTCTGGTTCATTTCCCTTATTCTCTGTACTTCAAATTACCCAGAAAATACAGGGCTGCATGGCTTTCTGGTTTTGTAACTCTTTGGAACATGTGTTCATAATAATACTCCATGGTGTGAGAGAAAGTGAATTCTATTTCATGTCTAAAATCCAAAGTTATAAATACCCACACGGTTTGTAAAAAGGCCAGTGTTATTCCACTGTAAGGAAGTGCAGGTGTCTAGGCACCCTATGGTACTCACTGGTTATTGTTGTTGTTATTATTATATTATTATTATTATTATTATTATTATTATCAGTAGTTGTAGTAAAAGTAAAATGAATAACAGAAACAGTATTGCACTAAAATGTGTTGTAACTGTACTGGAGTGAATGATTATCCTTGTGTGTGTGTGTGTGTGTGTGTGTGTGTGTGTGTGTGTGTGTGTGCCCATGCGTGTGTGTCTCTGGGGGTTTGGGGAAGTGTAGGGTCGTTAAAATTATGTTACCAAAAATAACATCCTTACACTACTTGGAGTTAAGTGGCCAGTTCATTGGGTGGAAAAATTCTTCCTGGAACAAGACAACCCAAGTGAAATAGATGGAAAATTAAAATACTACTACTCATCACAAGCTGGCTGGTTTTGTGTTTTTTGTGCTAATGCAGCCAACCTTTTCCAAAAAGTGTTCAACTAGGATAGTGGTTTAGTGGTATTAAAAGTTAAGTACTGCTGTACTGAAAGCCTATACTTGTGTGATCAGAAAAGGGGTACTGTTAACTTAGATTATGTAAAAAGCATAAAAATGTTCTGAAAGAACAAAATGTAATGTTTCCTATTCAGTTTGGTGTGGATGGGACACAAGGTGTGAAAAACCCACAGAAATTTTGCATTTTGAGACCTAGGCTTGTATTCTATCAACATTTTCCCTGACCTTTGACTTGTATGTAAAGACAAGTATTATGCAAATTAGGTTTTCATGATCGCTGAACTTTCATTCATTCATTCATTATCCTAACCCGCTTATCCTGAACAGGGTTGCAGGGGGGCTGGAGCCTATCCCAGCTTACATTGGGTGAAAGGCAGGAATACACCCTGGACAGGTCGCCAGTCCATTGCAGGGCACACACATGCTTCACTCACACATTCATACCTACGGGCAATTTAGACTCTCCAATCAGCCTAACCTGCCTGTCTTTGGACTGTGGGAGGAAACCGGAGTACGCGGAGGAAACCCACGCAAACACGGGGAGAACATGCAAACTCCACAGAGAGGCTCCGGCCGACCGGTATTCGAACCCAGGACCTCCTTCCTGTGAGGCGGCAGTGCTACCCACTGCACCATCCGTGCCGCCATCGCTGAACTTGCCAAACTTCAGGTCAAGTTCAGGTCAAATGTTGACTGAATCTCCTGAAGCCCTACTCACAAAAGTTTATTGAGAATCATAGTGCCATCTGTACATTTGACACACTAATGCAAATTTTGTAGAGCTTTGACCTATTCAAAAAGCTCCAAAGACATTTATTATGAAAAGGAGCCCTTTAATGAATCAAATAGTACTTGTGAACTTAATGCAACTGGTGAAAGGCACTCGGCTTTCACTAAGATACAAGGTATAAAATATGTGTTTTTATTGATATAAATATTCCATATCTGACAAGTTATATTTTAGTTGTGTGCTTATGACCTTGGATGAAAGTGAAATAAAGTTTGTACTCCCCTTGAGGCCATGAAGCTGTTACCATGACAGAGCTGCCCAGTGTTTGGGGAGACACAAGAATTATTGTGGTTATACAACTTTAATATCCAAAATAAAGTGACTGCACAGTTTCGAGTAATTTGCTAACATAAATACAGTATGTACATGTATGAAACATAAGATAACCTCTAACTATTCACAATGAATCAAGTTCTTAGGTATTATTTGTTTTGTGTGAGCGTGTGTCTGTTTTCCTTTTCTGAACTAATTTCAACTGGAAGACATATCATGTCATTCATGAATTGAAAAAGGTGCTGGTTGAGGCATAATTAGCTGAAAAATGTTTTCTCAACTTGAAGAACCAGGAAAAGTGAAAACAATTCATTCCTTTATGTCTGTATCCTCTTGTCTCATGGCCATGTGACTCCCCTGTGAGGGAGATGTGGCACTTCCAAGATTTTTGCCATTTTTTGCCGCATGGAGAGAGAGAGAGCCAACACCAAGACAAAATAAATAAATAAATAAAGTAAATAATAAATAAAAATAATAAATCTCAATAAACTAAAATAAAAAAGGAAAAAGAAAGTAAAACCGAGCATCAGCTTTTCAGCTCACCGCTCGGAGCTGACCACTTTTCAACCAGTCAGCTCAGCCACTTTTCAGCGGCGTCTTCATCCCCAAATGCTCAATCAACTGAAGGATAAATAAAATCACACAAAACTCCCACTCTTGAGTGATCTCCCAGTCTTGGCCCCATATTGTGGAAACAAGCACACTTTAAGCACCTGGGCTGATAAGTTAACACAACCCAGGTGCATATACCCTCTCCACCAGAAGGCGGGGCTTAGACAATCTGCCTCTAATGCATGTTGTAACAGAAATTTCTGCCTGCAAAGTGTCTTTAGTCCAAAGTATATTACATAGTAATACTTATAGTGTTTACATTTATTAAGGCACACACGGATCCGATGGCCAAACATACTTGCTCTTAACTCTTAGCTCTTAAGGATAGCATAGAAAATATGTATTTTGGAAGAGCATTATGCAATGATGGAAAACATTCAAACTAATTCAAAAGTTCAATAGAGTACCATGTCTTACACTGTAAACAGTTTTGCCGGAGACATATTTTAATGTCTTGATAATTTACAGTACAGCATAAAATGTATTATGTTGAGTTGTCTGAAGCCAACTACTAGTGGATGTTAACAGACAAACATAACCAATTGTAAATTAAATAAATAAATAAATACATAAACAAATAAATACATAAATAAATAAATAACATGAGGTACTTTTTTATATTGCATCTAACAAGTTGCCATGGAGGTACTAACATTAATCAGACTTCAAATCAAATCTCACCCTCTTTGTCCAGAAATATGCTTGCATTCCTTTTTGTGCATGCTTTCAATTACAACAGAGGGAAGACATCTACCGGTTAGTCATCTGCTCTGCAGCAGACAGATGCACTTGCAGACCAATCGCATACATCACTGATCCCCTAAATCACACAGCAAAAAGGACTGAGCCAACATCATTATTTGTCCCGGCTGGCGTATTCAAGTCAATTCTACCTCCTTCCATGCTACCAGGCTGAAAGTGCTTTGTGGGGCTTAAAACTAGCAGCACCATAAAACTTAAGTGAAATTCTCAAAATTTGTAATGAAAGAATAAGGTCCAATAAGATGGGACATAATACCCTGTAAAGTACATCCATCCATCCATCATCTTAACCCGCTTATTCTGAACAGGGTTGCAGGGGGGCTGGAGCCTGGTCACCAGTCCATTGCAGGGCACACACATGCTTCACTCACACACTCATACCTATGGGCAATTTAGACTCTCCAATCAGCCTAACCTGCATGTCTTTGGACTGTGGGAGGAAACCCAAGAGAACACGGGGAGAACATGCAAACTCCACACAGAGAGGCCCCGGCCGACTGGGATTTGAACCCAGGACCTCCTTGCTGAGAGGCGGCAGTGCTATGTAAAGTACCGTTCATGCAAAATGCAGGTATATAAAGGAGCCTGAACAATATTAAATAACGTTTAGAAAACAGCTCACATTTATTTATTATTTTTCATGCTTTCTTGTATTTTTATTCACATTTATGACAATCTTTTATAAAACATGACCAAAGTGTCCAAAAAGCAATCCAAAATGGATTACTCACCCTAATGCTTTCCAGCCAACCTGCATCACATTTTAAATAGAACTTTATTTAAAAATTAGGTTGACCAGAGCCCCAATTGCCCTGTTAGCAAGTACAATTACAGGTTTATCTATAGCAAGTCCAAATCCTGTAATTACAACCTTCTGTATAATCATTCTGCTATGCTAACACAGCAATATTCCTAAACTATCCATCACCTGAATATGACACATTATACCTTGTTGGAAAGGGTAGGAAATCCTGAACAAGAAGCTTACCATGTTTTACATTAGTTTACATGTTTTACCAATGCATTTACGCAACAATAATAAGTATTTTGTTTAGTTATAGCCCCGCAAATATATAGTTTTCTTGAAAATGGCTGAACGGATTACAGAATAATCTGAATAAGTCTTTACTTTAACCTTAACAGTCGTAGCTTCATAACCAGGTGGGATATTTAGTTACATAAATACGTCTGTATGAAATAATTAGCAAAACAAACTTATATTTCCACCAAACCGGAAATATGTCGGCTGGACATGCAAAAAAAATGAAACTATGTGTTTATGCATGCAACTCTGGAAGTGGATATTTTTGTTCTTAGATTGGAACATGATTTTTTGAAGTAGAGAAATGGTATCGAGGGGAAAATATGCCTTTGTCTGAGCCTGCGGTGAGGTGAGGGCTGTAACCATGAGCGTGGTGAGGGGGAGGATGCAAAGTTGATAGGGTTAATGTGATATTTGGATATCAGCCTGAAGGAATTAAGAAGTCTAAGCTTATGATTTAGAGTAAACCACATGAGGTTTTATGGGTTTGGAGCTGCCAAGAAAAGATCACAGAACCAGGGCTAGTGAGGTGCAGAATAGACTGACCAGGACCAGGATGAAAAACACAGACTCTGTGGCTCATAACAGAAGAAACACAGAGTCATGCCATGTTTACGTTCATGGAAAACATACTGGGAACAGTAAAGTCCTCATCCACAACCCTGTAGGGATCCTCAAACCCCCTCCAATGAAAGAGTCTCTGACAGCAGAAGTGGCACTGTTTTAAGAGTTAGAATTTAGGGCAAGGATCATAAAGTGTCCAATTTTCCTTCCCTACCTTGCCCAGAGCTTGTGTCAAGTATGCCGTTTACTGAAAGTTAATCTGAAAGCATCGCCGTGGAAACACAGAAATGTGAAGTCACACTTTGGGAGTGAAGTCAGCAAGGGGTGTGCTGAGTTAAGTACCACAAATCAGTCAATTCCAGCCCAGCTGCAAATGTAAGAGAGAAGATTTGTCAAAATCATGTTCAGGTGCAAAATGGTGACCTACATCCCTCTTACACAAACCACAATGCCACCTTTTTTTTTTTTTAGGTTCATACTTCATCCTCAAGTCACTGGGATCAGTCAATGGGAAGTAATTGATCTGGCAATGAGTCCCCAAGAGAATAGAAGTGGTAAAGAGACTGTCATTTTCCCCATGAGCAGCACTGTCAAGGTGATCCATCAATGGATATGTTTGCATTCTCCTGACCTAGGAAATTGCTGAGAGAGCTAAGACCAAGGCACTCAAAGGGAAAATAACATTAACACGTAATATATTGACATAAGAAAGTGCAGCTACACAGTATGTATAACCTCCATCTCAGGCGGCAAGAGTGATGTCACATCTGAACCAGCAATAAGCTGCTTCAGCCAACATTTACTCACATTACATTCAGTCTTAACTGCAGTGTGGTTTATCCTTAATGCTGATCAGCAAATTGAGGCAAGCTTCTATTTTTTTCCATGCCTGCACATGTTTTATAGCTTTTAGTGACTGTTCAGAAGAAAAACAAACAAATAAGAAAATTCTAGCTTAAATACTGTATGTTAGATGGTAAATGGTCAGCATTTATATAGCGCCTTTATCCAAAGCGCTGTACAATTGATGCTTCTCATTCACCCATTCATACACACACTCACACTAGATAACATGAAAAAGACAACAAAGCACTTTGTGACTGAATTGAATTGGAGGCCTGCAGCCTAAATAGTGAGTAGGTTCAGGTGGTCGAATGGCAACAGAATGTTAAATCAACTGCAGAGATCCACCCACATTTTCCAGCTGAATGCACAGGAAAACTGGATATCAGATAGAAATTAAATTAAATAGGAGGCTGGAAGGAAGTCTGAGCTGTATTGTCCCTAAAATGTGAGCAGCACTTTGAGCTAAATCAAATACTGTACCGTGTAGACCAAGGAGAAATCTATGCGACAAATATTAGTCTGCACAACACAAGAATGAAACCAAGAATGAAAATCCTCAAGATCCTCAATTAGCTTTAGCTTTTTATCATGTAGGTCTCCCATCAACCACTTAAACTGAGTAAATGTTTTCTAATAATGAGCAGCCTGCCCTTTCAGCATAGATGCAGCTGCCTCCATATAACATTTTGAAATAACATTTTGTCATCCACATACCTAGGCTCATCTGTGTCCTTTGTGCAGATATCTGAGAAGGTGGGATTTCAGCAGGCAGCAACGTTTCCATCCCTCTTTCCATTAAAACTGCGCTACTCAGAAAATGATCATAATCACACGCATAAGCATCACTCCTGCAAGTGCTTCATAGGTAACCGGCAATAATCTCTCTAATCAGGATGTGATTGTGCATTCAAATTCAAAGAATCCAAAAGCTGTACTTTTCTAAATGAGCTTAATCTTTCCTCATATATATCCATGATAACAATCCAAAAATTGCCAGTGCAAGAGAGTGGACCAACACAAAAATCCACAAAAGTAACCACAAGATTCATGAATTGAAGTGAGAAACGGTCAGTGGACTGCTTACATTCAACTTCATAAAGGATTATTAAAGGAGTAAAAATGAATTTAACTACATTTCTTCATCCGTCCATCACTTTAGGCAACGCTAATCCTCCAGATGGTTTCACCAGGACAGAAAATCAAAGTTACGCTCTGAATCAAAAGAAATACGCCAATCACGCATCCCACATTGATAGTGTTAATTCTGACACCTTGGCCATGCACATACACTGTTGCATGTATCCAGTGTGATCCATCCATAATCACTTTCATCCACACAATTATAGCTCCATCTACTGACACTACATACATAAACAATATGTACATGTGCATTTCAACTGTTGTCAGTTTGCACAGTGACATGGTCATAGTTGCGGACAGCTTGCATACACGAATAAGTAGAAGAATAAGTAGACTCTCAATATTTGAAAGAATATTTTAAATATTGATATTTTAGAAAAAAAATATGAATTTCATTGCATCAAATGAGCAAGCACAGAAGAAACAACCTTGAATGTATTTATACTATTTTAAGCATTACTATGTGACATAGCAGTGTAAACCCAATCTCAACCCAGGTGCATGCCCATAGGAATACATGCATATGACTTCATTTGATGAGAGTTGCTTCCAAATGTACCAATGTATGCTTTTTTTCATTATTGACATTGCTGCCTTTGAAATGTTGTATGCATGCTACCAAAACGGTCTCGGCAGCCAAGGGGATTCTCAGGCACAGGGAGAAAAAATATGGGCATACAGATACAATCTCATGTGTAAGATTTGCATGAAGAGACAATCCATATTTAAAAACAAACAGAGCAGCCGACTACCTTATTTGCTTTCCTAAATCCATCACAAATATACATATACATTCAGTGAGCACTTTATTAGGTAGACTGGCACACCAGCTTGTTAATGCAAATACTTAATCAGGCAGTCATGTGGCAGCAACTCAATGCATAAAAGCATCCAGACATGGTCAAAAGGTTCAGCTGTTTTTCAGACTAAATGTCAGAATGCAAAGAAATGTGATCTGAGCGAATTAGAATAACTGTGAAATGATTATTGGTGTCAGACAGGGTTGTTTGAGTATCTCAGAAACTGCTGATCTCCAGGGATTTTTACGCACAACAGTCAGTCTCTACAGTTTCCAGAGAATGGTGAGAAAAACAAAAAACATCCAGTGAGCAGCAGTTCTGTGGGCGAAAACACGTTTTTCCAAGCTAGGCAATTTCTGTTCTTGCATGTCCTGTTCAAAACACTGTTCAGTGTCCTGTGGGGGCTTTTTTGTTCTATGTTTAACACAGTATGCAAATGTCTCTGCACTCCCATCTGTTTTACATATTTGAAGTGTGTACCTGACAACACGGACAGGTCTTCACAAATTATTTGTGACCGCATGCAGCAAAGAGCGACAAGATATATTCCATGCAAAACCACACAAACCATGCCAAAAATCTGTGGTCTCTTCCTTCATAACTGTATGCCCCAAACTCACAGCCCTTCAGTCAATAGACAGGAATGCAATTACTTACATTTCCAGTAATCTTGTAAGAAACAAGCAAATCATCTACTGAGGTAACATCAGTCTATTCGACATGTATTGTTGATGCTCTGTCTGCTTCTGTGCGTGCTGCTTTCTTTAGTCCTGTGTGCAGTGCCATCAAGCTAGCTGTTGTATGTATGTTGTAACAACCTCTGTGGGCAAAATGACAGCAATATTACCTCTGACGGCATATAAAGCAGATATTTCATTTCCCAGAAAAAGGGCTTGGTTATTCTTATATAATGTTTTATCCATTCATGGTACGTTGGAAAAAAAGCACGCACGGAGTTGTCACCATTTGACATTTAATATAAATCAGTCTCCACTGACTGTGACTCATTGCCTGTACAGAGTGAAGCATCTCATGACACTGTTATTGCTTTGGTCCCAATCATAAAATAAAGCCAATGACAGCTTCATTTTCCAGAGATGTCAAATTTCCTTTTGAAGTGCTGCTCCTTCCATCGAAGAAGAAAAAAAGATTGCAATTTTTTAAATTCTACTGATCACTAATGACAACAGAAAAAAGTATCACTCAGAAATGAGGAGAAAAAAATCGTTGGACATGTCTGCTTTCAGCTTGTATTTATAGAAGGGTGTCGTTTCCTGGTTATCGTGCCAATTTGAAGAAACATTTCAGAAATATATTTCACAAAATCAGATCAGTGCAACACAAGGTGAAAATATATAGTTTATTTTATTGGACTTCATTAATAAATATATTTGATATGTTCGAAGTGTCGAATTAACTAAAATTATAGATTGTTGACTAATACAAGGGACATACACGCTTGCGTCTTGCATAAACATGTACCTTCAGCGTGAAAACTCAGAGGCTATTCCATCAATTATTTAAATCGGGAAAAGGATTTATGAATGACTGACTTCAGAGGTTAAACTCGACAAATAGCCTACGCAACCAAGTGAAAATCAATTAGCCGCGGACATACAGTGTGTGTGTGTGTGTGTGTGTGTGTGTGTGTGTGTGTGTGTGTGTGTGTATGAATATGCAAAGATTATGACCTGATCAATTATTCTTTTGAAAATGTTTTGCCATTTATGCGCAATTTCTGCGTATAACACTACTCTATAGCCAGTACCCACACTGAATGTTATTGTCTTAAACAATGTTCAATCGATATTTGGTCTATACAGCGGAGGTCCGCATTATTTGTAAACTGCAGTGGTATTATTATATAAGAAATCTATTTCATGGACGTATTCGTCCGATACCTTGATACAGATCTGTATTTTAAACTAGTTACATCCAGAGGTCCACACACAATTTCGCAATAGCCTAGCTATATTACAAATATAAGGAAGCAATGCACTGTATTATTTGTAAAATGTTTCTGCATGAATCACATAGTAATAAAATATAGAAACTTACCTCGGTGCGATGGCTAAATAGGCTGAAATCAGACTCGTTGTACACTCAAGCGATGATGCCGCTACTGGAATAGTTTGAGGAGGACACCTATGTAAACCACGGTGAGTTTCTTTGAAAATTGAATTCCATCGTCTGAACTCCCCTTTAATGCTCTTCGCTATCAAATGGACATGCTCTAAACGGGATTTTGTACCACTTGAAAAAGATCCCGTTCGAACTATAATGAAATAAAATTAATTAAGTGAGATCGGTCTACTAATTTTTATAGTTATTATGTCCATGTACTTATTATGACTGGCGCATTATTACGCCTTTTTGACGATAAAGCCCTGGAATTGATGTTAACCGCTGTCACACTTCACCAATGGATAATCCGAGTACATCTAACCACCTCACATTACGAACACACTGTAGACTGGCAAACTGGTGAGCTCCTCCTTGGCGAGCGACTGCCGAAGGGCTTTATTACTCTTAAAGACACCACGTACACTTTTGTCACCGCGCAGGATGCAGAAAGCCGGTAATTTCATGTTACGGGAGGCAGCAAAGCGTAACATACGCCTATTTATGATGAGGTGATACAAATGGAAACATATTACATTTTCTCCTTAACTGCCACGTACACTAGGGGAGACTGGGAATTTTGTATAGTTGCATTTGCGCACGATTAATGGGTTTGTTTTCGCTTATGTATTATACCAATCCACCCCTCGTGTGTGAGGGGTAAGGTAAATTGAAAACTTCATCGAGAGTTATTAACAAATCTGTGTTTTAGCACCCAGAAAGTAGGCCTAATGTTTTTTCAACAAAGTGTTTTTCGATGAACTGAAGATTCCAAATATAAGTCATTTAAATCACTGTCTTGTGGTTCATAAGGCTCTGAGTTTTGACACATGTCACTAGCAAGCAGAGACTGTAAGCCATGCAGGATGCTGCGAAAAACAAAAAACAACCAGTGAGCAGCAGTTCTGTGGGCAAAAACATGTTGTTCATGAGAGAGGTCAGAGGAGAAGGGCCAGACTAGTCAAAGCTGACAGGAAGGTGACAGTAGTGCAAATAACCACACATTACAAAAGTGGTATGCAGAATACCGTCTCTGAACACACTGAACACGTCAACCCTCTTAGTGGATAGGCTACAGCAGCAGAAGACCAATTTTGTAAAACAAAAATAAGTCTAATACCTAATAAAGTTCTCAGTGAGTATATGTCAGGCTCCCTGTGCACTGCTGAATTATACTGCTCTCTGTTTATGATGGCTTTTATGTCTGTTTCTGATGACAGAAAAATCTGCTTGGGTAGAATTAAAGTAGAAGTATTTGGCATAGTATTTGGCATATCCAGTGGGTTAACGTTATGATATTATGTATCATAGGGGGTCCGAGTTTTACTGCAGTTATCTGGCTAACTCTTTGTGGAACATGCCTCTGTAGTGGTGTTAGCTGTTAAACCAGATTATATCCTCTTAAAGGTATAATAGGTAAGATTTTGTTAAAACATTGTTACAAAACCATTGTTAATCCCTTCCTATCATTGCAAAAGTCTCACTGACATTGACTCACCCTCTGCCTGTGTTTATAGTCCTTAAATTAGGGTTTCAAAATAAGCAGTTGACGGACTGCCACTCTGTATAAAAACATTGTATAGCTGTACAATAATTCAAGCTCATTGGTTGAAAATTGGTTCTAATAGCCACAGCCAATGGCGTAAATGTCAGCATGTTCACAGGGAAGGGGGAGGGATAAACAGTGGTTTGAGGGCGTTTGTTGCTGCAATTCCCTTCTTGACCATTAGAAGTCTGAAATTACCTATTGTACCTTTAAGTTATCTATCTATAATTAATAATACTTTGTAGTATTCATCTTATTAGGTTTAAAACATTTTATTTCAGTAAACTGCTCCCTTGTTGTTACCCCCATGGGCCAGTACTGTGATTATTTTTGGAGTATACAAGAGATGTAAATGCCAGAGAGGAGTGGAGCGAACATAATTAAGGTACAGTGTGTACCACATGCAGGGTGAAGGTTTGCTAAGTGACAGTGGAGAATGCGTTGTGTCGGTAAGCTTTGCAACCAATGGATTGGAGTTGAGGATCTGTAATGGGGCTATTTCAGATGTTTCAGCTGACTTGTGTGAGGGTAAATGAGACGAAAGGTCTGCCTTTAACTACGACCAGCTATAGTACATTTGGATGTTGGTGAAGTCAGAAGGAAGAACTGCTGTACAGATAGTGGGGAAGCTCAAGTACCCTGGGATGCTGTGATCAGTTGAAGAGCCACAGAGGATTGAACTTTAATAGATTTATAAAAATATCTGAATTATTGGCTCTGAATACCCTGCCTCCAACAGTATGCTGGCAATTGTCAAATTCTTCAATGGATGCTAACTGATGTCTAATTTGGCAGATCCTTAGTTTCAGTTTACAAACCTTCCAATAAGTGATTTATTTGAAGTAATTGTGTGGATACTATAACCTGTGACTGCATGAGTTTTGGAAAGCTATGATTAGATGTTCCGGATTTTAAAAACCATTCACATTTTGGTAAACTGTTCAATTTTCTGTTTACAGATGGAGCAGAGGCTAACACTATCCCACATAATCAGATCTCATCTGATTAAAGATTTTAGATTTGGTAATCATAGTTGTTGCCTTTGTCTAATTCAGTTTTCCATCACATTGTATGAAGAGATGAAGTTGTCTCAATAGCAAGTCCTCATAACAAAACTGTGTCCCTTATATAAGAGAGGTCTTATCTCATGGTATCCCCTTCTCCTGGGCCCTCCACCTCCCAACTGGGATTTGATTTGCCTTGTTGCTTAAAACTGATGACAGGTAGCAGGGTTAATAAAATTGGGTTAAGACAGGCTGCAAAGCAGAACTAAGTGGTTTAGTTTATATACTTATATTATTATTATTATTATTATTATTATTATTATTATTATTATTACTATTCTTGTAATTTATTCTTTTTCAATATTATATCTGGTTTTCTGTTTCCCATCCATTACTGTTTATTACTTTTCATCAACCCCTGTTATGTCTGTGTCATTGCATGCTTCTGTTTTTACTCGAACACTCCCTATCCTGTGAGTAACACGACTTTGGCTATTTTCGTGACTCTGGTTTAACACTTCCTTCTCATCTCGCTTTCAGATTTCCAGCTGCAGTCTATCTGCATGTAGATAATTACTAATCAATACTAATTAACACCATTTGTCTTTTGAGTTTAGCTAATACATTCTTGTTGTATATATTTACTAGTATTAACCACGCCTTTTGGGTTATTTATTTTTAAATTAAAATTATAATTAAATTAAGATTCTTGAGACACCCTTTTGCCTGATTACGAGTTTCCTTGCCCTTCTGGTTTGTTTGCCTTTCTTGTTTTGTTGGTTTTGACTTTTGCTATGTCCAGTGATTATTCTCCTGCCTGGTCCTTTTGTACTTTTGCTCATCTGATTTTTGGCTGCAACTTCTGCTTGTGTTTTTGACCATTCTTTGGCATCTGTCTGAACCTCTAATACCTGGCTTCAAACTTTAACTGCAATAAAGACTAAGATTTTTGCTCATCCCTGTGGTTTGCATCTGGTTCCTTTACCGGTTGTAACATATACATCTGGTTTGGGACCAATACGAAGATATTTCACAGCCTGTTGTAACACTGTTAAGACTTAACAGTGGAGAGTTGGCAAGAAACACAGGTGATGGAAAAAACTGAATTCTAGGACATTTATATATATATATATACCTTTCCATCCTTTGCTGATTACTAGTCTCACATTAAAAGCTGTTGGCCACTTCTGAGGTCACACATGACAGTTTAATTCCTGAACTGGGTAAGTGACTGCCATTTTCTCCTGCTCATTGGAGACAGATTCTGGTTATCACATGTATAGTCCTGTATACGGGGTAGATTTATGGTAATTAACTAGCCCAGAAGGGTGACACAAAGATATTCGTTATTTTCTCTGGTAGGTGGGAAAACTGAAACTGAAAATGAAAATTGCAATTCACTGAATTCAATAAGTGTATGCCAGGGTGTGGTGGAAGAAATTTACATTGAGAGCTTTTTTTCTCGAGGGAAAGAAATATGACAAGTTTTATATTAACAGTGCAGATTATTCAGTGCAAGAAGGCGAGGAAGAAGCAGCCTTATGGCACTTTCCAATCACTTATAATAAAATAAAAATGCATCTCTAATGTCAAAACTGGGTCGGGTTTGGAAGTTTGAACTCAGGTCTGTGTTGGTTGGCCAGAAGAGGACATTCCACTGGACCAATAGAAACCATTGCCCAATGAAGTGATAGGGACACTGTGCTGCAGGAGTTGTTGTCTGGATGAAATGTGAGTCTGGATTATAGATTGAATGTGGTCATGAACGATCCTATTACAATTCCCATTAAAAGAATAGGGGAATTAACCACAGAGCTTTCAGTAAAACCTACTCTGGTAAATTAGGCATCAGTGGTCTGCTTTCAGTCTGGCTGTGGTAATTGGCACCCTCAAAAACAATGGCTGTGCAGATCTACGGGTGGACTATGGTGAAGATGCATTGGCTATGCTATCGATATTAATGTTTTTTTGATGCTATGACATTTTTGGACTGGTTAAATAACACCTCTATTGGTGAAAATGGCACCAGAAGCTGTGACTGGTGATTTTGCTAAGGTAATGAGTAATGACACATTTCACATTCACTTTTCATGGTTCTGTCACAATTTCAATGCATTGACTTTTATTCCCGATTGTCAAAGAAACAGTTGTCCATTCTGAGCCCAGAGAATGAATCCCCTCAAATCTCCACTAAACCCCCAGCAGCCTACTTCTCTGTTCTAACATAGTCTCATCCCAGTAGGGGGTGTGAAACTGCATATTGATGACATATTAGAGTCCATAAATACAGGAAGGAGCTTGTTATCTCTCAGTTTGTCACCTTCCGTGGAAGGTTAAAAACGAAGAAGGATGATGCTAATATCTTAACACTACCCTAAGTTGTGAAATTGTCAATTGCCATTTAGAAATGTGCAAGTTAACTGGTTTGGGTGTTTTGCCCTTTCATAACCTAAGATGTTCGGTCATTTGTGGACACGCACACTTACCCACATACAGAACTTTGTTCTTCTTGGAAGAAAGCAGTGTGACTTTTATCCACTAGTTGTTTTGAATAGCTTAACATGTACTTGTCCAGTTATGCCTATTGAATTGGAAAATAAGCTATGCATCACAGGCTTTGTCCTGAGTTCCTAAAACCAGGCTGTCTTACCCAAAACCCTCATTTCAAAAGGGCAGTCACACCTGCAATAAAGCTTAAACACAGCATGCAACAAGCAAGCACTGTGTCCCTGACAGACCCAGTGCCCACAGCAATGCCTCCCAATGTTTTCATGTTTAAACATGAAACAGACAAGTTGAGGTTTTACTATTGTTAAAAACAGATTGAAACATATAACTCAGCCACTATCTGCCAAAGTAATAACACCACTACCTTCGTACCACTAACGGATAGGCTCACTCCCTCTGGGACATTTAAGGTCTTTCAGCATCTTTTTGACAAAGCCATGCTAATAACAACAACAAAAAGAAGTCGAGTGACAAAAGGCTTTTATGGAGTTTTGGATGTTTATTTATAGCAGTCCTTCCTGTTAAGTCTAGGTCATTCCAAATGAGCATCAGAAACAAACATGAGCGGGTGGCACCTCAATAGTAAATTATTTCTTCATTTAGTAGTACTATTTTTTAGCAAATATTGCACTCTGGAAGAGAGGCATAATTCACAATGACAACAACTGGTAGCCCCGAGTACCCCTCTGGAGGAGCTACTGCAACAAAGCCCAACAAACTCTGACCAAACCCTTCCTTACCTATAGGATGCAGGCAATGCTGTCCAGCCTCTGGGGACAGCTGGTCACAGTTGACTAATGCCATAACCAATGTTCTCCCTGCTGTAAAATGCAGATATGCTCAATTTTCAAGCTGGTCATGAGCTGGTCTAGTTCTGCCCAGTCCTACTCATATACCGCCATTACAACTGCACAGCAAAATGTTCAGTTAAATCAACTCTTACTGAGTACATATGGTCCTCTTGAGTTGAATTGAAATGGACATTTTGCTGTGTGGGGGATTGTGCTTATCAGATATACAAAGAGGAATTACATAGGCAACTCCTGAGTAGTCAATTATGCCCATCATTGCAGGTACAGTACCAATAGGTAGAGCTATCGTCAGGAAGGGCAGGAAGGTTATTTCAGATTTTCAGGCGATTGCTTGAATCTGGCCCAGCCAATAATCGCTTGACCCGTTCATGTGTGGTTGGAAGGAGGAGGAAGTGACACATTTGCCCCGGTGTCAGTCCAGCTCTCTCTCTCTCACTGGCAGTCAAACTGGGAGCCTCAAAACAAAAAGCAAATCAGGAAGGAGATATATATGAGATCTGGTTTTATTTCAGAGGTGGTCTCATATCTGCAATACCTGTACTGTAGCTACATACATGATTAATATGATTATAATATGATATAATAATTTTATGATTTGTATAATTGCATGAAAGGAAAACCAAGCAAAACAGAACACATAACAGATTGTCTAAATAGTGCATTGAATTACTGCTATGAAAGCATTGTCACAATCCATGTGGCAAATAGGTCACTTTGCCCTTATGTAAACTGGAGCACAGCCTTGTTGTAGCACTATCAACATTTGACATAATGTATGTGTATGTTTCATTACCATAAGGTTCCATTCCATTCAATTCAATTTGGTTGAGTGGAAGGAAAAAGAAACAAAGGAGGATGAAGTTGTGGATAATCCCACTGGCACCATTGATGCATGCTTAGTGCCACCAGTCCCGTGGATTTCTAAGTAGCCACTAGCCTCATATCACATCCATCTTCAGAACCACCCCACAAAGCTAAAACTGATTATAAGCCTGATTGTAAAGGTGCGTTTCCAATCTTGATTTAAATATTGAGACTCTGTCTGATTCCCTTATACATTTTGGAAGGGTGTTCCACAGTATTGGAGCTCTGTATGAGAAAGAGTACAGCTTATATATACATATTTTACTACCAGGTAGCCTGCATCTTCAGAACTGAGTGACTTAAGGGCTTAAAGGATAAAAGCTATCAAAAGTTAGGTCTGGGTCAATTGTAACACCAAGATCTTTTACTAAAATATTTGATTTATCAAAACAACCATCAAAATTTTATGTAAAGGTACACAGTTTCTCGCTTTGTTTGTTTGGGCCTAAGACCAAAAATTTGGTTGTTTCTGAATTCAGAAGCAGAAAGTTAGAAGGCATCCAAGTTTTTTTTTTTTTAATCTACAATAAAAGCCTCTTTCATTGAGATATATACTCACCAAGCACTTTATTTGGTATTTATTTTAGACTTATTTTTTAGACTTCTACTGCTGTAGCCTATCCACTTAGAGTTATGATGGTGTTCAGAGATGCTCTTCTGCATACCACTTTTGTAATGAGTAGTTTTTTGTCACCTTCCTGTCAGCTTTGAACAGTCTGGCCATTCTCCTCTGACGGCTCTCATGAACAAGTTCTGTCTGCAGAACTGCTGCTCACTGGACTTTCTTCTTTTTTGCACCATTTTTTGCAAAATCTAGAGACTATTGTGCATGAAAATCGCAGGAGATCAGCAGTTTCTGAGCTACTCAAACCACCCGGTCTGCCACCAACAATCATTCCATGGTCAAAGTCACTTAGATCGCATTTTTCCCCCATTCTGATGGTTGATGTGTGCATTAACTGAAGCTCCTGACCCGTATCTATATGATTGTATGCATTGCACTGCTGCCACACGATTGGCTGATTAGATAATCACATGAATAAGTAGGTGTAATAAAATGCTCAGTGAGTGTATAATGTTTTACAAGCCTTTCAACCGGCAACCATTTTGTTCTCTCTAAATGTGAATTTATTGCCAATGGCATTTGACTTACCCATGTAGTGTGGCACAGATCAAAAGTATCAAGCAGCTGCAATTGAACTATATGCAGGCACCTGAACTACAGAGGGGGATAAGGTGAGAGAGCTCAGCCAGTGGGTGGCAATGACATCAATAATACTCACTGTGGGTGAAAAGAAACACAAGCCACTATAAAGCCTCTGGCTTTTCAAAAGACATGGCCAACCAAGTGCTGCCCTAATTCTCCTCAATGACCAACAAATTCAGTCACATAAAGCATATGTGTGTTCGCTTCAGATAGGACATGGATATTTATGTGAAAATTCGATAAAGCAAGAATAAATTGTTCTGGTGAACACAAAATGAGTGTTTGCCAGAATTAATCTTATATTCAAACGAGTAACAATGTGGTTGAATGTGACACTTGCCAGTTGTCTTTCAGCAACAATAAAACAAATGTGCATAATAATTTTATTATTATTAAATGTTAATACTTATTTTTCTGAGCCTAAATTTCCCACTCTAAAAGATCACCCAAACTGTCTGTGTGTGGTAATGAGAACTGTCAATTAGCTATGATTGACAGACCATGCCCCCACTTTCCACACATTTCTGTTTGTTTCCATAGCTACTTCTATTATACGCGCTCATCTGGAGAGATTGATTTTCACAAGCTAGCTAACTTAGTATATCAACTATCGATAGTTAAGGTAAGGACGCTGACTTATACAATAATATTTTTTCTAGCTAGCTAGCCAAGTTAACATAATTGGGATGTATTTGAACAGAGGGCAGATTGCCACCTACTAGCCCACCAATACCACTTCCAGCAGCATCTTAGTTTTCCCAGGAGGTCTCCCATCCAAGTACAAACCAAGCTCACACTTGCCCAGTTTCAGACATTTGGCTGGAGCAGGGTGCATGGTAGTAAGGCTGCTGGCCATGGCTAAATGTCAATTGCAAGGCTAATACATTTTTATGGATCAGTCCCAGGCTTTATGGGAAAGAAAATGGAATAATAATGTTCTATTTGTAGACATTGCACACCATGCTCAGTTAAGGAGTTCACTCAGGTCTTCTGTGTGAGTGTGTGTGTGTGTGTGTGTGTGTGTGTGTCTGTGCCCATGTAGGTGTTTGTGCAGCCTCAATATAAACATCTAATATAGACAATCACTTTATTAGGGAGCAAATTCAATCATGCCAATGTGCATACCTGTGAAAGCTGCTGAATGCAGCTGAATTATTTTTCACATGAAACTATTAACCTTTGTTTCAGAAAACTGGAAGCAATGTACAGCAAAAATAAATTCATAAAAAGAAGTTATGGCTTCAATCAAATTAATTTCCCTGTGGATTTACAGAAAAACATATTATTTAAAGGGGGTTGGTTATTTGAAGAATTAAAACATGGATCGAAAATGAACTCTTCTGGGCCAGTTTTGTCAATGGAGATTAAGCCCAGTCCCAGACCAAATTCAAGAGATTGTCAATAAAAACCTCAATTTTGTCTAGGACTAAACTTAATCTGTGTCTGTGAAACTGTCCCTTTGACTTTAAAAACAGGATAGATTTGTATAATTTCTTAAAAATACCACCATAGTTAATATTTGACGATGTTGCAGTGATGGGGAAAAAACATTATTCTATATTCTATATTCTATTCTATTATTCTATAAGATAAAAATGTTACATCCATCCATGCCTTTGAGTTAAGCAATTTTTCCAAGGCTCAGTTTTTTCTGGCTTTTGATCCTGGAGTCATGCATTGGAATACTAGGCGAGACAATATTGTTATTCCCAAGGAAAATGTGGGTTTGGTAAATCTTTTTGGTGGAAAATAAAAGCACCTCCATCAGCGTGGCATCAGCAAGGTAAATAAACAATAGAAATGAAAAATGCATAGCATACAGCAGTTACAGGTGGTGAAGCTTATAGAAGAAAAATTGCCTTTCAACTTAGCATCCCTCGTCCAATGCAGTAAATCGATAAGACTTCAGCCATCAAAAATTGTGCAGTCAGGGAAGAATTCTACTCTAATTGCCATTTGGCCACACTTGTAAACTGTTCTGGAAGCTTATCCTGCTGAACCAGAGGAGCTATGAATAAAGTCTGATAAAGTCTAAAGTAAGATGGTGGCTATTAAAAGCACTACAATATTTAGCAATGATTTTAATGTGCAGAAATGTGTATTTTCAGACTGTGCTAGAGAGAAAACGGTATTGGCGACATGGTGAAATGCATATGCATCGCTTCCTGCACCAGAATACAGCAGCTTACATCAGCTGCAGTGCTGAGGAAGGAGGAGACAAAGGACACACTGGTGCTCAGCTGTTCAGTGAGGGGCATCGTTGCTGGAAAGCGACATGTAGCTGTAGTCAGGAAACTAACTGCAGTAAAGTAAAGTAAAGGAGAGCGAGTGCAGGGAGAGGAGAAACGGGTGGGAATTGTACAGCTGAGGATGAATGGGTAATGGGGGGGGGGGGGGGGGTGTGCTACCAGGGGGATGCATACTTCTGGGCTGTTGGGTTAGCTCAGTCCACTAGTGTAAAATCCAACTATGACCAGCTTGAAATTACCAGCTACCAGCTGTTTCAAAACATAGCTTGAGCCATTTTCTTTCAGCGTGGTCAGGTTTGATGACATAAGAGCAAGCTGGGTCATATTTGCAGATTCATGCCAGAGCTCTTTCTGTTTATGGATTTTTTCAATTTTCAATTAGCAATCATATGCTGTCCTTCGTAGCAAGTGATAGTAGTTGCTACTCTGCTTATCACATCATAGTTCTCACGTTGGGAATGCACAGACAGAGGAAGGCACTACATGCGCAATAAAAAACGCAGATTTGCACATGCTGATTGGTGCTGGTGGATGATGAGATGCTGCCATCTTCGCTGACTGAAACCCTCCCTTCCCTGAGTCGACAATTGTGCATTGGCCCACGGGACTGCTGCCACTGTCCAGATTTGATATGAGACCAGTGAGCCTATCCATGCACGATAACAGTACCTTATCAGAATGAACCACCAGCAGCCTTGGTATTTCACTTTTTCTTCCAATCTGTTATTCTGTAAAGCTTCTTTGTGACAGTCTTCTGTGAAAAGCACTATGCAAATAATATTGAATTGAACTGAATTGAATTTACCCAGCTATGGCTAGGAAGGCAAATCTCAGGATACACTTGGCCTTGAATTCCATGGATAGTTTCTACCAAACATGCCAGGGACTAGCAGGATACCAGTCGCCAAAGAGAGACTACAATCAGTGCAAGATCTCTCCTATTGAACAATGGCCCTGTTGTGTAAGAAATAGTAAGTTGCTCCCAGGTGAGAACAATTAGAAAATGTGTACATGTTTGGATGGTAGATAAACAGAAGGAACAAAATTATGTGGAAGTCTCTATGGGCAGGAGAGGGCAGTGTTGGCACCTGAAAGATCAAGGCTGATAGATTAGGGAGATGCTGGTGCCATACAACAGCATGGCTGTTTTTGTGAAAACACATTAGGCTGATCCAGAGATGCAGTGGCTTAGCATTTAATTTAATGAATTGCCTGTTTGGTGTCTCCACAAGAAGGCAATGAAATGCCATTATTTTTTACATTCAGCAGAAAAAGAATTACGAAATGTAATAACTAGTAATCAGCCAAGACTGCCAACTACTATGGCGTTTTGCCCATATATAAAGTTAAAAAAAAAAAAAATCCAATAACATTGGATTCTAATTTCAGACTTATGAATACTTTTCAGCCTGACGGACTTTGAGATGAATAGAATTTGTCAGCATGGACCTATCGATATGCACTGTTTTTAATTCCCACTAAATTAATGGCACCACAACCCTGCACACATTTCACAATTACTTTATCAAGGTGACAGTACAGAGAAATGGTCTTTGGATGTTTCTCAGCAAGATGGTGCCCATTTAAATGAAGTTTTCTTTTAGGGTTTTTGACTAAATGAAAATTTCAAGATAAAACAGCAAGTGAACCATACTGATTAATTTCCAGGCACTACCTTTTTTTAACCGCAATTTTAGCCAATTTTTGCATCTGGTCTGATTACAGATGCGTGTCTTTCTATTTAAATCTTTGAATCAGGGCTTGTGTGTTTTTTTTCAAATTCCCATAGCAGGTTGGTTTTATTTTTCATTTGTTCACTGTGTGGTATGTGACTGACAATACTCATTTACCTGGCGTCAGGGTAAGGGAGCTGAAGACGCAGTGACCCTCGTCACCTTGGGGTAGTGAGGACAGTCTGTAACATGTTCACCTATATATTTTATTTTGCGCACAAATGTTAGACAAACCACAGTTGGAAGATTGGGGCATTCATCTGGGAATTGAGACCTCGTTAGCAGCTTCCTTCTATCTAGGCCAGGTTCTCATTGGCTGTTCATCCGCATAGGTTATTTCCAGCTTGTTTAAAAGCTACCTTTAGGAAGGAAGGAGCTTTAGGCTGAGTTAAAGTGGACCCAGGGGTACTGAGGCCCTCTGGTAATTAAGGCTGGCTCAGGCCCCCTACAACTTTGATCAAGCGTAAGGAATATGTCAATATTCCCCCTATCTGTATGTGGAAATTATTCTTGGCCTGTTCTTGGCCTGTTTCCCACCTGTTTCCCGTAGCGTGCGGTTTCCAAGTTTGACAGCCGCCTTACCTTCACTTTAGTATAGCGAGGTGTCACTTTAAAAACGAATTGTTTTAGCTATCATCCTTTTTTATGTCTGTTATTGCGTCAATTCGCTGCTGTTGAAGGTAACATCCTCTGCCCCCTCTGCTCTGAGCAACTACCGGCCTGCCTCTCTTCTTCCCTTTCTCGCCAAGACTCGCCAACAATCTCTATGACCCCAACCAGTCCAGCTTCAAGAGTGGCAACTCCACTGAGACCGCCCTGCTCGCGCCCTGCTCCACTCTGCTAAAGCCAAATCCCTCTCCTCTGTCCTCATCTTCCTCGACCTGTCGGCCGGCTTCGATACAGTCAACCATGAGATTCTTCTCTCATCGCTGACTGGGATGGGTGTCACAGGATCTGCACTCGCTTGGTTTTCCTCCTACCTCTCTGGTCACTCCTACCAGGTGACTTGGAGGGGCTCAGTCTCTGACCCTCACCCCCTACAAAGTCCCACAGGGCTCAGTTCTTGGTCCTCTCGTCTTCTCGCTATACACCATGTCTCTTGGTTCTGTTATCTCTTCCCATGGCTTTTCTTTTCTTTTCGCTCTTACGCCGATGATACCCAACTCTTTATTTCCTTCCCCCCCGATACCCAGGTCACCACACAGATCTCTGCCTGCTTGGCTGATATCTCTGCGTGGATGACTTCCCACCACCTGAAGCTTAACCTTGCCAAAACTGAGCTTCTCTACATCCCGGCTAAGTCCTCTCCGTCAATCGACCTCTCACTGACTGTTGAGGACTTTGTAGTTTCCTCCTCCCGTACAACAAAGAATCTTGGGGTAACTCTTGATAACTGCCTCACCCTGGCTCCACAAGTATCCTCCACTGCCAGAACCTGCAGGTTCTTTCTGTATAATATACGCCGTATCCGTCATCTCCTGACGGAAAAAGCCACCCAGCTCCTACTCCAGCTCTTTAACCTCATATCATTTCAAATGAAATGTGTCTCTGCTTCTCAGCCAATATATGTTTGAGCACAAGCATTTTTGGATGTAGCACATTAAGGCTTTTTACTTTTATTTTAGGGCAATATACAACACTGCAGGCACATGTATGTACAGTAAATGAGGTGGCTCCAGGTGCCTGCCCCTTTTGCCCCAATGTGCCCCTTTGATTTGATTTTGTATGATTAATGTTAATTAAATTTATATTAATTCATCTTAGTAAAGTATATTTTGTACAATAACTGGGTGCTGTAAAAGTTTTTCTAGGTTAGTGTGCCCTTTTCTCAATTCGAGCACCTGTCCATGAGCTGAAGCTGAAGTGAAATTGGATTATGCAGCAAGACAATGGTGCAAAGCACGAAAGCAAATCTGCATCTGAATGGCAGAAAATAGGAAAGTTTTAGAGCGCCATAGTAGTTCAAGACGGTATAGTCCCGGCAAAAACATTGTTTGTTGAAAATGGCTGAACGGATTATGGAATAAACTTCAATGTTAATCAGAAAACAGTCATAGCTTCATAACCAGGTGGAGATTTGGTTCCATAAATATGTATGTATTGAACAATTTGCCAAACAAACTTGTATTTCTACCAGCCGGACGCGGCTATGAAAAAAAACAAAAAACAATGGGTCTCATTCATGAAACGTGAGCAGAACGAATTTGTGTGTAAAATGTGAGTAGAGGGAAATTCATGGGTTTTTGGCATTCATCAATATTTTGGTAGCTTTTCGTAGCTACTAACAAAATCTACACCTGCTGCTGACCACGCGTAGTGCTTGTGTAAATTCAAGAATCCATCCATCCATTATCTTAACCCGCTTATCCTGAACAGGGTCGCAGGGGGGCTGGAGCCTATCCCAGCATACATTGGGCGAAAGGCAGGAATACACCCTGGACAGGTCGCCAGTCCATCGCAGGGCACACACACCATTCACTCACACACTCATACACTCATACACTCATACACTCATACACTCATACCTATGGGCAATTTAGACTCTCCAATCCGTCTAACCTGCATGTCTTTGGACTGTGGGAGGAAACCGGAGTACCCGGAGGAAACCCACGCAGACACGGGGAGAACATGCAAACTCCGCACAGAGAGGCCCCGGCTGACGGGGATTCGAACCCAGGACCTCCTTGCTGTGAGGCGGCAGTGCTACCCACTGCACCATCCGTGCCCCCTAAATTCAAGAATGCACATAAATAATGCTTGTCATTATTGGAAATGTACATTTTACTTCATATTGCGCTCTGTTATGTAAACAATACGCAGATGCCTTTGAAACACGTGATATGAACATGACAAACAATTAAAAGTTGGCAATTAGCAGGTTTAAGATCCAGATTAGGTTCACGATTGTGAATTATCTATGTAAATCGACTCAGTAGATTACACATTCTTTCTACATGTTGAATGATAATAAAATATATATATATATATATATATATATAAGAATATAGAACCATATCTGGGTCACTCAGGTGGTGTCAATTCTAATTAAACTTCTCACAATATTGTAGGGACTACAACTTCCACATTCCCATAGGAAAATTCCGCGACGTCCACCACGAATGATGTCTAACTTGGTTCAGCCAATCCCGTAATGGCGGGAGCAATAAACGGTCCCGTATAAGAGCAAGACACGTTCTTGGGATCTCTCTTCTGCTTCCTCTTCTCTTCGACGCACCCTTTTTGGCCATTCGCTTCAGCTCATCTGCTCCGAGACTCGGACAGAGGCTGAATGCTGCACAGCGCACTACCAGGCCTACGGACACACCCAGTTACCTCGCGGTAACTTCGTGGCCTATAGTGAGTGGAAATTGTTGTACGCGGAACGCTACATCAGTTTACCCCAATAAAGCTCAACAACGAAACAGCAGCAAACTTTTACACCTGGAAAAGGACCAGCGGATCAGACGACAACGCGCTGCTAAGACGGGAACACCCCAGCCTGCGCATCTCTCCCGGACACCATTCACAGCACCATCGCCGCTTCTACAAGGACAGCATGTCTTTTGGATCCAGCAATGCGTATGGACTCAGTAAGAAAACAAACATTCAGGCATAGCCAGTGTTTAGTTTAACTGTTTTTGTGAATCTGTGTTTCAATATTTACCATCCAACCATTGGAATGTGTTTGGTTAGCTCCATATATATGTACGTGAATTGATTCGCTGTCTTTTGCGCATATATAGAGTAAAACTAAGCAGTCTTTCGAAGAACTTCCAACCTTCAGGTTATCGGTATGTTTAATCATTAATATTGGTTATTTTAATTATTAATTAAAATACTAAATTTGTGGTTAGATATTTCTGATAATAGTAATTTTATGAGACTGATTACTTTTTGCAGTTATACTGCTACACAACGTTTAACTGGCGCCCCGGTTTCGTAGAGAGTAAAATCCCTGCATTATTTGGCGGCCCGTGCGAGGACCCCTACAATATAAAAGGCCTTCAGTCTTAGTTAATGGTAACAATGGCTGACCTTGCGCTCTTGCATGATTTGGCGCAATTAAGGCGCTGGAGAGAGAGGTATTTCAGGGATCGGGCAGATATGTTGGCCAAGAGTGATGAATGGTTGATTAGTCGTTTCCGACTACCAAGACCAATTATGTTGCATTTATGCAACATTTTGGAGCCTAATCTGACAAGGCCAACAAGACGCAGCCATGCCATCCCTGCACATCTACAGGTACTATCTGTGCTTGGTTTTCTAGCCACAGGGACCTTCCAGTGCGAGATAGGTGACAGGTCCGGCATTTCGCAACCAACTATGAGCCGCATCCTCCCTGCTGTGCTCAATGGTATTTTAAAACTAGTGCCAGAGTACATCAAATTTCCCTATGACGCACAATGGCAGG
Source organism: Conger conger (assembly GCF_963514075.1). Taxonomy (NCBI): domain Eukaryota; kingdom Metazoa; phylum Chordata; class Actinopteri; order Anguilliformes; family Congridae; genus Conger; species Conger conger. Next base: position 53,747,687 of record NC_083768.1, on the reverse strand, counting down.
TAGAAGTGATGCAGGGATTCCGTGCAATTGCAAACATGCCAGGTGTCATCGGTGCCATAGACTGCACACACGTACGCATCAAGGCTCCATCTGGTGATGCATTTGCTTACATAAACCGGAAAAACTTTCATTCCGTTAATGTGCAACTGATCTGTGATGCAAAGTGTGTGCTGTTAAACGTTGTGGCACGGTGGCCTGGTGGGACGCATAATGCATTTATCCTGCGTAATAGCGCAGTTGGCATGCGTTTGGAGGATGGAGCTGTGAGGAACGGCTGGCTCATTGGTAAGAATATAACCTGCCTATACAATTGCACTCGCCAGCTAGAAATATGAGACAACATTTTTATTTTTATTTTTTATGTGTGGCTCTTTTTTCATTTGAAAGTAACCTTTAATAAATCTTATTTGAAAAAGGTTTAATTTACGTTGGCTGCAGACTGACTTATTTGGAGCTGTACAGTATAAAACAGAGCTTTAGGCTATTAAGATTCAAATAATTTGAAGACAATGCATACAAAACTGCAGTGGGCTATATGTTATCCATACCCTTTCTTGAAATGAATGTTAAATAGCTCTACATTCCGACACTAATATCCATTACGCACCATTATGCACAATATAACATTACTGGTTTCCCGTTTCCACTTCATTCAATCCGAAGAGAAACCCACACAAATGTTCTGTTTGTTTGGTGGGACTGTACGACCTAGGTTAAACTATACTAACCACTAAGCTATCAGTGATGGTTTTCAGAATGTATTATGATACAACAATTATCACCTTACCATCTGGGTTTGATGTTGTCTCCAGTGGAGGCATGTCGGTGTCTCCGTCAGGTATAATTCCTGACAGAGAGGTCTCCCCAATAATGCCAGTGATGCGCTCGTCAGCAGGTGATATTTGTGCCTGTGAGCCTCCTCCTCCTGTGGCTGATGCATGTTTTTTGTGTACGCTTATTTGTTTCTTTGCCTCCAGTTTCATGTCAAACCATTTGGTTCTATTATCTACAGAGGCAACATTAACAGCATCTGTCACCTCCTTCCAGGCCTTCGCTTTGCCTGTCCCTGTCACAACACCACTACTCATAGAAGAAAAGAAAATATTTTTTCTTGACTCCACTTCACCCAAAATGATTTCGATCTCCGCTTCGGAAAAGTTTTTTTTCTTTCTCTCTCTTTGTTTGCGCCATGATGACTGACAGGTCGACTGGATGCGTCTACACCTCCTTATATGGTAATCATTGTCTATTCATGGGCAGGGATTTATGCTAATTGCTGATTACCGGGAGCGCGCTTTCACTTTACGATGGATTGGCATTCATGATCATACACACAAGTTTACGATCAGTTTCCCACGGCGTTCATGAATCCGGAGTAGGTTTTTAGTAGCGTGGACGTTTATGTGCAAATCTGAACATAGATTTACTAATATTTCATGAATGAGACCCAATGTGTTTATTAAATGCTTCTGAATATATTTTTGTTTCTATATTGGAACTTGATTTCTGGTACAGAAATGGTATCAAGGATTGTTAGAATATGTATTTTATTGTCTGAGTCTGTGACCAGGTCAGGATTGTAAACCATTAGTGTGGCATGGGGGAGCCTGCTGTTTTATTGCCCTGCATTGCAAATAAGAAACTGACTCATAGTTGACTAATATTACATTTTGTCCAAAGATGTGGAACCATTCACTGTAACAAATACAGTGGGCTCCAGAATTATTGGCACCTCTGACTGGCAATGCACAAAAATGTAACTTAAACTTCCAAAAAAATAAATTTAAATTAAAATGAACTTTTTTTAGTACTGTATTAACGTTAAAATCAACCAAAATCAAACATTAAAAAAAAAATTAAAAAAAATAATTCTGGACCCCACTGTATGCAATAATTGAGAAAATCATGAAAGGCACTACATATATTGGAGATTTATTTTCTCATTCTCATTTATATAGTGAACTTGAAACTTTAAAAAAAAAAGAATTTACTTAAATCTGTGAAAATATGAAATGATGACATCTAACGATGCCCTTGGAACCGATAGCAGACACTGGGATGATGAAAAAATGGCAGGGTTTAATTAAGCCAGATAAAGGGGCAGACAGTGTAAACGAAAACAGGCAGACCAGGAGGTCAGTCCAAATAATGCAGATATCCACAAAAACAAGAGAAGAGTCCAGATAAGCAGGCAGGGGTCATACACAGGAATCCAGAAAACAAAAACCAAACCAAAAAAGGAGGCTAGAACTGGGGTAAAGGAAAATAAGGGCTTGTGACTTGGAAAGCAGGATATGAAGAAATAGCCAGGTGCAACGGAGAAGGAAAGGTATAAATACACAAGGGAATGAGACAACCTAGGCAGGGCATGGGAGTGAGGGCAGTCTAACAAATAAACATCAGATGAGACATGAAAGGGCAATCATACAATGACAAAGGAGGAACGAAAAAGCGGGACTGGATTCACATAGACAGACGTAATACAAACGGCTCCGGACTAGGGAGTAGAGAATTGCACAGTGTTAAGGAATGTAGGGATGGAAAGAAATGGAGAGAAAGCAGGAAGTAAGAACAGCGAGAGAGAAGGAATCGTGGGAAACCGGAAAATTCTGAAACCACCCGAATAGCGAAGCACGCAAACAGGGGAGTGACTCGGGATCAGAAAACATTCAGACAGAAATCACAGGGGAAGATGAGAACAAAGACTAATGAACAGAAAACCCAGACATGAACATGAAAAATTATAAATGACCAAAATACCAAATAAACGAACATACAGAAATCAGGATCATAACAGATGCATCTGTTTAATTAAGCCTGTCATGCAGTCATTCCAGATATGATCTAATGTTCTGAGCATACAGAGCGTGAGAAAAAAGAAAATCAATCAGATTATTTACTCTTTGTTGACAAATCTCATTGACAAAGTATATATCTTGCATGTTGCGAATCATTCATTATCTGTTATTCAAATCAATAGTAAAATAAGAATGCATCAATAATTTCCTTGAAACATATTTATTTATTTATCTGAGTGTAGCATGCTGTGACAACAGGATCCTTCATTACTCACAAATGGAAATTGGCAAAGGAGAAATTCCGTTCAGATATTCAGAAGTATTTTTTCACACAGCGAGTGGTCAATGTGTGAATAGCTTGCCAGCGCATGTTGTGGAGGCAGAAACACTGGGGGTTTTCAAGACCAGGCTTGATACAGTGTTAGATTTTATTTAGCTTTCGGCAATTTACGCAGTAGATATACTTAGGGTTGGGCTGGGCTGAATGGCCTGTTCTCGCCATTACCTTATGTTATGTTATGTTATGTTATACAGAAAACCTAATATATAAAACAGGAAAATACTAAATAGTAAGCCTTTGCCTTTAATTTAGCATTTGAACATTATGTTCTTTGAAAAAACCCATGCATTGAACCCAGTGTGTGTATGTGTTAGTATTCTGTATGGACTCTGGCCGCCCTACTGGACTGTCGTAGAATTGCCTGTGTTTTTGTTTGCTTGCCATGTGCTTTTGTTTTTGTCCTGAACCCCACCCTCACCTGCCTTGTGCTACTCCCTGCCCACACCTGCCTCTGTCTGTCACACCTGCTCTGTTCATTAGCCTGCTCGTTGTTCTGATAGATTTTTCCCTGTCCCTTGTTTTCTCTCTGCCAATGAATTGTTTCCCCTCTGATATTTAAGTTCAGCCCTTAAGTTCAGTCTTTGTCAGATTGTACCTGAGAGTCTGGTGAGATGCTCAGCCCGTTTCTGCTCGTGCTCTGCCTGCCCGTGCTCTGCCAGAATATTTTGGAATTCTCTGTTTAAGTGATTTTCTGATTCTGGATTTTTTCATTCTCATTTGGAAGTTTGGATCTTTTGTGCTTTACATTTTTGACTCCTAAGTTTGACCTTTTGACCTGTCTGCCCTTGAGGAAAATAAAAAATCTTTTTGCCAATTGCATTTGGTCTGCACCTGGGTCCTTATCTGCAAGTCTTAACAGTATGCATGTTTGAGTGCTACAGTTTTGCTAAAGCAAATTTAGCAAATACCTGGGAAGAGTCTTATTCAGGAAGACATTTGGTATAAATAGTGTCTATTTCTATGTACCACACAATGATTGCATTATTTAGTGAAATATTGAACCTCAATTTCCTCATTTTAATTGTCCTGATACTGGAGTGATGTTTTCAAGAAATGTTCTGATTTGCACTGATTTTATGTATTCCAGCATGCGTAACTCAAATAAATTTAGAGTAGTTTCCACTTGACTTTTTGGAACTTAATATTAGCCATATGCACACTTTTGTAGTATCTGAGTGAGACTTGATTCATACTGTTGAACTAATACATTTCATATTATCAAACACATACCATAACATTGCACACATCAAAGAATGATATCATATTAAACTAAAATGTTCATCAAACAGATTTCTTTTAAATTTAGCCCCGAAGTACTCTAAATTGCAATAAACTCAAATTCATTAGTCTTTGCTGTATCCTTCAGTTCAGGTTGAAATTCATGTCAATTGGCCAGTTTATATATATGCTAGATAAACTTAAACTCACTATTCCAGTACTGCTAAACATGTGAGCCAGTTACTTCAACGTTCATTTTCCTGTACTGGAGATTATTTTGTGTCACCTCTTGTAAAATACTTTCATATTTCCATTAAAGTAGGCCTAATAACAGCTCAGAGGGAAACAACAGATGTGATTTTTCATTGTCCACATAAATATTTCTGGAAAACAATTACAGCTTTATTATGAGTCTGTAAAAAACAGGCTGCATCTGATACTCACAGGCTGCCAAGTTATTAACAACATCTGCGCCCATCCTTTCTGGGACATAATTTGCCATGCTCATGTACAGTCGACTGGTGTTCTTGACATTAATGAGATTTAAATGTATTTTACCCACTGGGTGATAATAATAATAATACATTTTATTTGTGAAGCTCTTTTGCCAAGCACAAAGTACTGTACAGTACAAACATAAAGTACATTTAAAAAGAAGCAACACAAATAGCAAATAAAAGAGATGGCAATAAAAAATGGTTACAAGGAACCTGAAGGGAGGACAATAACCCCCATTGACTAGAGAAATAACATACTATGAGTGATGACCAGTGTCATAGGCTTTCCTAAACAGATGTATTTTAAAAGACTGGATGGATTTAGAAGTCCTAATGCACTGAGGAAAGTCATTCCAGACCCTGGGCGGGGCAGTCACCCATAGAATGGAGTTTGGTGGGGGTACAGCAAGTATACCAGAACTGGAGGATCGAAGAGGGCAACCGGGAGTGTAGGGATTCAGGAGCTCAGTGAGGTCCAGATATAGCCTTGTAGGTCAGTAAAAGGACCTTAAACTCCATCTTTGATGAGACTGGAAGTGGAGTTTTTTTCAGTACAGGAGATATGTGCTCAATTCTAGCAGCAGAGTTCTGAACCATTTGGAGATGAGACAGTGGGTTAGAGGGGACACCTATTAGCAGAGAATTGCAGTAGTCAAGGTGTGGTGTAATAGAAGCACTGACTAGCTTCTCTGCATCGGAGAGGGACAGAAATGGGCGGATACGAGCAATACGAGGTGGAAGAATGACAGTTTTTTATTTACTTAATTTATGTGAGCTTAAATTAAATAAATGAAATAAAATGAAAGAGCGGAGTTGAAGATAACACCAAGATTCCTTACTAAAGGAGATGGAGTAATGTTATCAGTACCCACAGACACAGAAAGAGGCAACTTTGTTGATATTACATTTTGTGCTGATTAAAATCAGTTTGGTTTTGCTGCAGTTCAGCTTCAAAAAGCTGTTCTCCGTACAGCATCTCTGCCAGGCAGGCAGTAACAATTTCACAACCAATTTCAGCTCAAGATAGATTTGTGTGTCATTTGGAAACAAAGCCCATACCTGTGAATAATGTGGCCAAGTAGTAGCATATAAATACAGAAGAAACACCAGTGGACCCAGCACAGAGCCTTGAGGCACACCTTGAGAGACATGTGACTTGACTGACAAGGGGCCCTTGCTGATCACTGTCTGTCACTGAGGTAAGATTTAAACCATTGCAGGATTACAACAAGTCATCCCACAAATGCTCTCCATTCTGTTCAGGAGGAGGTTGTGATTAACCATATCAAAAGCAGCACTAAGATCTAACAGGAGCAGTACACTAATAAAACCAGTGTCAGCAGCTAGGAGGAGATCATTCATAACTCTAACCAGGGCAGTTTCACTGTTATGCTGTGCTCGGAAACCAGATTTAAATGGCTCTAGCAAATCACTGGATGCAAGATAGCTGAGAAGCTGAGTTGACACAACATGCTCAAGCACCTTAGACAGGAAAGGCAGGTTGGTGATTGGTTGAAAATTATTGAGGTTTTCAGGATTAAGGCCAGCTTTTTTTAGTGTTGGTATAACTACAGCAGTTTTTTAAGCTATAGGTACAATGCCCAAATCCAGGGACATGTTGACAATGGTACAGATAGCAGGAGACACAGCAGGAAGGGACAATTTAATAAGTGCAGTTGGGATAGGGTTATTTGGCAATGACCATGAAAACAATATTAGAGTCCCAAGTAAATTGTTGAGGATATTGTTATTACATTGCAGTGATCAGAAATCCAAATAAAATTAGGATTGCTTAAATGTATACTTTTAAAGCATATTTCCCACCATGGTGCATGGTTTAAATTTGTTTTCTGATGTGGCTTTCTCACCAAAATGGTAGTTAGGATGTTCGGTGTGTTTTGATCATAGAGGCAACTGCAGTCTGCAACATAGATAGCTTAGTTACTGTGCACGTGTTATTATGTATTCATATGCAGTCTAAAGAGCACAGTGATAACTAGTCGAGTGTATATCAAGTACCCCCCCCCCCCCCATGTAAATGGCTCTCAAGCACTCTTGTCTTTTACATTACATTATTGGCATTTGGCAGACGCTCTTATCCAGAGCGACGTACAACAAAGTGCATATCCATAACCAGGGATAAGTTCGCTGAAAGACCCTAGAGGGAAGTACAATTTGAACTGCTACCTGTACAACAAAGATAAGGACGAGGGCCAATTTTATTATATTTTTTATTTTTTTAAACAAGAAACAAACAAACAGAGCAAAAGTGACCAAAGTTAACTATCAAAACACTGCTTACCTAGCCAACTAAAAAATACCGATACACAAATCAAGTCACAGAGACAACAATTAAGGTTCACAGGGAGGTAGGGAGGGATGGGGAGAGGTGCTGCTTGAAGAGGTGTGTCTTCAGCTTGCGTTTGAAGGTGGGGAGAGATTCTACAGTTCTGACCTCAACGAGGAGTTCATTCCACCACCGTGGAGCCAGAACAGACAGCAGTCGTGAGCGTGAGGTGGAGGTTCGGAGAGGGGGAGGTGCCAAGCGGCTTGTGGAGGCTGAACGAAGAGGTCTGGCAGGGGTGTAGGGTCTGATGATTTTTTGTAGATAAGCTGGGGAAGACCCCTTAACTGCTTGGAAGGCTAGCACCAATGTTTTGAATTTGATGCAAGCCATGACAGGCAGCCAGAGGAGGGTAGTAAGCAGTGATCACAGGGCCAAGGGAGCGAGTGTAAAGAGAAAAAAGAAGCGGGCCTAGGACTGAGCCCTGGGGAACTCCTGTGGCGAGGGGCCGAGGTGTCGATACCGAACCAGCCCAGGCAACCTGGAAGGAGCGACCAGAGAGGTAGGACTCAGTCCAGTCCAGGGCTGTGCCACAGATGCCCGTTGCTGACAGGGCAGACAGGAGGATGGAGTGATCCACAGTGTCGAAGGCAGCAGAGAGATCTAGAAGAATGAAGGATGACTTGTTGTAGACAACAGTGGGTATTTAATGATGGGGTATCTGGCCCCTGCATAATGGTAGTGCTTAAGGCCATCCCTGCAAATCACGCAAGCAAAAATACACCTGAATGGCTGATCCTGCAGGGTTCTACTGTATGTTAGTATTTTCCAAGGAGCACTTGTGTTCCTAAATTGAAAAATATAAAACCAACCATGCATCCCAATTAGTACTTGTGACCTGCTCTATCAAAATCAATCGTATTGATAGTTTTATAGTTATAGTTATAGTTTTATAGTTTTAGAAAATGATCAAAAGAGGAGGATGTAAGCTTTCTAACGATACCAAGGTTACCTCTCAAGGGAGTTGTGTCCAGTTTAATTTTGAGTGAGTTAGTTTTGGCAGACAACTCGAGAATCACCGCCCCATCACATTATTCTTACATCTAATGGGAGGGGCTATATAAACCACCAATTTTGCGCTGCTTCCTGGCTCATTCTGCATGCTAAAGCCATAGCCAATTGTTCATGTTGCATGCTATTGCCGTGTTTGCTAGCTACATTTGCTCTAATTATCATGCTAATTCCTGAATCATGCTTTTTTGTGTTCCCACCACCACCCCATCATCCATGTGTGAGCTCTGCCATGAGGGGGGGGCGGGGGGGGGGGGGGTCATGTGGGGGGGGTCATGTGTTCACTCCCTGTGAAGGCTGTGAAGTAATGAGAGGCTGAGCCTTGATGCCAAAGTTTGCTTTTACCTCAATAAATATTGCTTAATTCATTGTGAGTTGTCTGACTGAAATCATGTTTTTGAGATTTACGTGAGGCTGGGAGACTACCGACACTGAGCTAACGAAACTCCGGGCTATAACTTGTCATCTTCTGTAAAAACAACTCTCTTGACATTAAGACATACAGACCATGAAAGCTAATACATTAACATGTAGCCACAAACGCTGATGATGTGATTGTTTGTGACTGGTGAATGGTGACAAGCTTGCCTCCAAACAATGAACAACTCAAATGTTACTTGCGTGTTAAAGCTTAAAAACTTCTTTTTTTTTACTCTGAATTTGGCATTAACCCCACCATTTGGTTTCCGCGCACAGAACTGCCGCTCACTGGATGTTTTTTGGTTTTTTCGCACCATTCTCCACAAACTCTAGTAAACTCTAGAAGTTTATGAGATACTCAAACCACCCTATCTGGCACCAACAATCATTCCAGTTACTTAGATCACATTTCTTCCCCATTCTGATGGTTGGTGTGAATATTAACTGAAGCTCCTAACTTTTCTGACTTGGAATATCCCACCTGTAGATGACATGAATTAGCTGAAATGTGGACACCTGAAACACCTTGTTCGCTCCAACTGAGTCTGAATGTTCTTCATACCTGGATTAGAGGAGCAAAAAATGTCTAAAGTGTAAAATGCTACATGTTACCCACATGAGGCACGAACCTACCCTGCCAACTTTCTCCATTAACCAGAACATTTTGGAAACTGTCATACTGGAAGTCTTAGGGGTTACCATCCAGAATTACTTGAAATATAACCACATATCAGTTAATAGGAAGCTTTATGCTTTATGTGGTGTTCAAAAGAAGACCAAGAAATTATCTCAGTTTACCCAGTTTATGTTCGGCCTGTTTGTGAATAAACAGCTCCTATCTGACATCCACTCACCGAGCACTTAATTAACCCTCCAGTTGTGTTCGTTTCATGTTCATTCATTTGGTGTTCCCGGTCAAAAATGACCGCCCCATTACTGCTGATTATATATCCATAATAGTACATATACTATCACCAAATGGTGTGTTAGATCTTTTTATCAACTTAAGCTCTTGTGAACATTAAAAGTTTTGAACTTCTATTTGCTATTTATAGCCTGTAGGCCTCATAGACCTGATCTCACCCAACTCGTTTTTTGAGTGAAAAAAGCACAATATATGGATTATTTTGACTATAACAAATACTCAGATGAAATATATTATGCTATATATCACAGACTACTCTGTGTGAAAGTTTAACAAGGACATTGTTGAAGAAATCTTTTTGAAACCATTAAAAAAAATTTAATAGTGGCACAAAATAACATCTGTTGTGTTCCCTGTCAAAACTGACCGGTATGATTTTAGTAGTAAAGAAAGGACATAGGCGCAAAACTACACAAAAACTTTACCATATTACAAAATTTATGTCTGAACACATTAAAGAACAAAATAACAAAAATATTAATGTTCACAATCTGTCAATCAATGGTGGTTACATTTTGTGTATTCTCATGCACATGTTGGACAATACGTGGTGGTTGTTGCATGTTCCTTGCAAACAAATACACTGCATTTATGGCACATACTCTCTTGGTGCACTTGGTTCCAAGTTGGTCATGTTGATCACAATAGTTTTGATAGACTGTCAGGAACAGTTCAAAGCAGGATTTTATGTCATCAACCACGGTTATGGCATATCTTGTTGTCCCTGGGGTCATCCTGATAACATTTTCAGCCAACAGCCAACCTCTCCTCACAGGTGGGGATGACCAGGACAAATCCCCATTCTTTGATCAGAATGTAACAACAACTTGAGCTGGGCCCTTTTCCTCATCACTGGATTGTTCCAGACCGGTTGTCTCTTGGTCTAGATCATATTCTGTGTTGTCTTCCAACTTCTGGCACTTCCTCCTCTAATGCATTGTCATTGTCAATTCTGAAATACAGTCGGTCATTGTGTTGCCACAGAATGAATTGTGAGCAAGGCCTCAAAAAAGCTTTATTTACCAGAGCAGCAAGAAAAGTTGTACATATTATTGAAACAGTGTAATAATTGTTTGTGAGAATGTCAACAGGTGTGGTTCCCATGGGGGAAAGATTCTATTGGGGAAAGGATCCTGTGGGGGTTTCCATGGAAGCCAAGAAGGGGAGTGAGGCATGTGTGTGTGTGTGTGTGTGTGTGTGCTCAAACACACATGCATGTGGGGTCTGGGAGAGGAAGTGTGTCCATCTGATGAATGGGCATGTGCCTGAACTCAATTTTAAACACTAAATGTAGTCTTACCCATTCATTTCTAATGTCCGGTCATTTTTGACCACAGGTGTACAAAAGTTAACTGCTTATCTCAGTTCTGCAGACAGAAACACCTTGTTAATGAGAGACGTTAGATGAGAATGACCAGACTGGTCAAAGCTGACAGGAAAGTGACAGTAATGCAAAAACCACACATTACAACAGTGGTATGCAGAAGAGCATCTCTGAACACACAACGCATCATAACAACGCATAATAAGTGGATAGGCTACAGCAGTAGAAGTCTAAAAAACAAGTCTAATAAATGCCTAATAAAGTGCTCACTAAGTGTATTACTCTCACTAAAAACCACGTTAAATTGCTAGAAAACATACTGAAGTGAGCTTGCAAAATTACACTTGGTCAGAGATACAGAGGCACTATGCTCTCTCCAATTGCTTACCCTGTCAGAGAGACACACACAATTGTGCCTTGACTTTACTAGGATCTGTGACCTCCTGCCCCCCTTAGGCAGGAGGTCACAGATCGACAGACAAGGAACTCAAAAACCACCCCAACCACCCCAAGATGTCAGATGGAGAAATACAGGAGATTACCAATCCCCTAGTGAGGGGTCAGATAACTCTAGTTATTTGAATATGACTGAATATGGACCATAGATATAAATTGTAGATTTGATCTGTTATTGTAACAGCAAAGTCATTAATTGTTTTCAATTACATGTTTTTTTAAAACCTGTAAAATGATTACAGGAAAATAAATCAAATCAGGCACAAATGCTCCTAAAATGGAAGCACTGTTGTTCCCTGTACTGAGAGTAGCTCTGGCACAGAGACTCTTCAGGGTGGAATTTAGGTTATTGTTGTGATTTAGCCAAGTTGTGGCATGTAACATTCTCGATTTCACATCCTTAAATGAAATTATTAAATAAAAACATAAATAAATAAAAAAGCAAAACAGTAAGTTAAAAGCAAAACAGGAAGAGTAGTAACTGACTGTTACACAGCAAAAAATGTGACATGAATAGAACGACTAGAAGACGTTCCTGATCTTTAAACGGTCTATACTGCAAATCACTTTCACCTGCTTTGCGCAAAAAACGTCCTGCCCATAAAACATACAGAAATGAAAACCGAAAAGAAAATGTTAAAATAAATAACAGACAGAGAACGTCTGTGTCAATACATCATTTCTGTTTACCACTATTTGTGAAAATCTGGAGCATGATCCTTGGCTCTCACAAAGGGAGAGTTTTATGGCAAGGCGGCCCTGGAGAATGGGATGACAGAATTATATCGTGCCTGGAACCTTCTTTGACCTCAGCAGTTCTGAATCAAGTAACGGAAAAAGGTCACCCCCGCAGCTGGGACACAGGACGGCATGATCTCTCTGTGCACGAACTACAGCTCTTGAGTACACAATTCCTCAAGCTATTGAATGGGCAAATTTTATTAATTTCAGGAGGAGTTATTTAAATTTTACTGTCTGCTTTATGAAGGATGGACCAAAACAACATTCACATAACTGATAAAACGATACCCAGTTTTGTTTACTTTTTCAGGATTAGAGAGTATTGTACAACCGCAAAAAAATAAACATTTTAAACACTAACTTCAAACACAAGTGAAAAAAAAAAAACTGGTTTGGAAATCAATTCAAATATCATAATGACATTCAGAGAATAATAACTGCTTTTAATGAAGAATCCAAAGTATGCACGTGTAGAATTATTTTTGAATAGAATACACTAGAAAGTGGAAAATCCATTTTCTCTACACAGATTTAGCAAATAATCATGCTAAATATTAATCATGTACATTAAATATTAATACTTTACTTCTTTTATTATGCTTTAAAAGTATCTGGCGAATAACACACCATCAGAAGATAGACAACCAAAAAAAAAATTGTAAAGAAAATATAGAAGATCACACTTGGTAAAGTATCAAACATTTAATAATGCGTTCAATTACCATCATAAAGCTGTAACAAAAGTCCAACATTTTATGTTGCAGTCAAATATAGTGCAAGTAGAGCTTACAGTAGGTATTTTGTTTTCAAAATAAAACTGGAAATTGCATAACAATGCACAACAATACTAACACTATAACATTTTAAAATCTATGCTGAAAGCATTTGGTCAATATACATTCAGGGTCAAACGGTACAAACAATTAACCCCTTAACCCACCGGCCCCAAATAATTTTCTTTTGACTGGTATTCGCATCTTTACTGAGCTTGAATTGTGTTTCAGTGCCTTCCTTCCTGCAATGGAACAATATAAACAAATCATTTTTACATTTCTGTTATCAATTAAAAAATACTGTCAATGTTATCACAAATGATAAATGCATTTATAGATACAGTTTAAATGTGATATTTTATTAAACATGATTAAGTTTATTAAATTGATGTTTCAATTTCATTCAATATATTTGAACTAATCCACCCATACCTTTCACGCACACATCTGTGCAGGTTTCCCTTGTAATAAAGTTATTGCCACTCCCTCCACACCCTGAATACAAAAACTCCTCACAGGACTTGGAGGCTGCATTATAATAATACCGTGGTATGGATGCAGCGCAAGGTCCCTTATCCAGTGGCCCAAGGCAGAGGGCAGGGGTTGCTAACCAAAAAAAAAAGCAAATGGAATTAGCCTATTTTTTACCTGCCAAAATATTACTCAGTGGGAACACTATTGATAGATTAACTAAGGTATTAGTGTTACATGATTCAGATACAGATTTTCACATTTGGGAAATTTGTTTTTATAAATGCATTGAATGTCACACAGGGATGGTGCCAACATTTATTGAGATGAAACTTACTTTTATGAGGTTCACAGTATTCCATACAGGCAACCGGATCAGTGAATCGGTTGTTGTTGCCTTTGCAGCCCCCATAGTCGAATGCCTCACACCGCATGGAGGTCATGTTGAAGAAGTATCTCTTAAAGAGTGCCCGACAAGAGCCCTCATCCTTCCCAAACCTACAGATCCTGGGAACCTCTGAAAACAAAAAAGGTTAGACATCTCTCTCTCACTCTCTCTCTCTCTAAATTTGAACCCTCTTAATTTTCAAGAGTTTAGTTAGGCCCATAATAGGCTATTTATCGTAAAAATCTTTACAATTGGTCTGCAAAGTGCTGAAAAAATCAGTCTGATAAACTGCGCAAGACACATTAAAAATAAAAAACAATAGCAAGGATGAGAGAAAGCTGGAACATATGGAATGGAAAAACAATGGTATTTACTAATTCTATTAGATATTTTAAATAAACTGAATTTAATACAGTCCTCCATTATACTAAAATAAATACTATTAATGTTTCATAACAATATTTCATACTGTGTCCTGCGGGGTTCTGTTAGATTGTGCAGTCCTTAAGTAGTTGTCCTAAATATAAATAAAATACAATTGAATGTATTTTATAATGAATATAATATGTGTATGTTCTCATAGGTTTTAGTATAAATGAATCACTAAATTTGATGTGCGGATTAAATGTCGTTGCTGCTAGGTATGGCAATAATCATTTCAGCTATTGTTTTTTCACCAAATAGGCTTGTGTTGGCATATGCCTAAACGGCACGTCTGGTGTTGAATGTTGACAGATTAAATTTTGTAGTCTATTTTACGTGTGTATTGCACAAAAATGTCTTCAGACATGTTCTCTGTTATATTAATACTTACTTGGTATCTTCCAGCATGTTTTCTGGCAGTCTTGAAAGGTCATAAAATTGTTGCTGTTTCCTAAGCACCCACCATAACTAAATTCTTCGCATTGTTGCGTGAATGTGTTGTAGTAGTAACGCTGAAAGTTAGCTCGGCAAGGTCCTTCATCCACTTGTAAGAGACAAGCTTCTAAAATGAAAGATAAGGGAAATATGCATTGCTGTAGATTTCGACTAATTGTGTCACACAAAGAAAAGATACTCCAAATAAAGGTTTGGGCACAATGTCTATTCGCATTGTATGCGGATGAGTGAAATTAACAAAACTTGAACGTGAAAAGCTTGAAGCGTGGTCTAGCTTGCTTTCCACCATGAACAATTTAACACGGTCGTGGAACACGAACGACAAAGTTTTACACAGAAAATTGCATTTACTGTACCTCTTGGTGGCAATCCGGAAACGTGCGCAAGAAATAGGAAATAATACGGGAAAAAATAATATTCCATCGTCGTGTAGGTCTGGAGATGAGTACAAGATTCAAATAGTTTAAAAATACTTTCCAAAACTTTTAAAGATATTCTCAAATTACTCTAGTGCATGCCTCCTTTTATACGCTTGGAGACCTTTCCGGTGGGGGAACCGATGGGCGGTTACGTGAGTCATTTCCACATTTCATTGTGGCGTTATCGTTGTGATACAATTAGCCTACTACAGCCGAGATTTTCACAGAAGAGGTAAATGTACCCGAGAAAATGCGTCAATGAATATTAGTAATGCATAGGCGTAATCCCCAATACCCCAAGGGTTTCCCATATCTTTAATTTACGTGACAGAGCACTTCAGTTTCAGGAATTAAATGAATATAGGAAAGGAATGTGTAAATATACCCTTGTTGACGACATTTCGAGAGAATTGAATAGATCTATAAGAAAATGCAATACCTTCTGTTTCTGGGGAGAAAATCGAAAACTGAATTTCGGCATCACTAAAGGTCTAATAATAGGGTATTATTTCGGAGCAATAAAGAATAAAAAGAGTTTTTAGAGACTTAAGTAGCCTACGATTCATAAAGACGATTTCACCAGTGCATAGCCACATTTTAATTGCTTTCATGTCTCACATGTTTTCTGTTATTATTTAATTAGTGAGGATGGTAAGAAAAGGAAAATACAACATGCAGTATTGCCATTTAAAGACAAATAGGCCTATTTAATGTTTACATTTAGCTTGGAGAATTCTGTTTTGGGGCAGGCCAAGTTTCTAAATAATCATCAAAACATGTATGTGATAGCTTAAATGAAACACATTTTAAACAGGGAATATCTGTTTTCTGAGTCACTGAAGGTCAGGCAGAGATGTATTTGAGACCTCTCATCTAATTTTTGAGAGAACTGCGATACTTCAGGAGAATTGAACAGACTTGAGAATGGAGACTTTATTAGTATTATAGTCACATGGGTTATTTCTCAAAAGACAAATGTGAGAAATATAAGAAACTATTATTCTGGTGCATGTGACTTTTGTCTAGGAGGAATTGATGTGACTAAAAAGTGATTTCTCGTATGATCCTTCTTTCCTCTGCGTATTGTTACAACTATGGGCATTTTGGGTTGTATTGCAAGTATTATACATGCATGCACATATAACATCAGCATTAGCCATGATTGTGAGGTCAATGTGTATGCCTCTATGCATCCTGAACCACAATAAATTTTATATCTGCATCGGTGTCATGCTGTAATTTCTATATCTGCTTGACTTACCTCTACAGATATTCAATTAAAAGTTTCACAGCCATTTTTAAAGCTTCTTTTTATCTCCAGTTTATACTCCCCTGAATTGTAAAGCTGAATCACATTTATTCAGGGTGTGCCATCACCAATCCAGGAGGGCACAGTCTAGCATGCTGTCCTGAGAAGCACTTACAGCCAGTTGCTTCTTTTCCTCTTTCAGTTCCTCAAAAGAACTGCACAGCCATTGCACCAGAAGACCGCTTATCTTACATGTTGTAAGTAAAAAGTTGGCACCCAATCAACCAGAGGAGCTGGTTTTGTGCCAGCTGGGAGTTTTCTGGCACACTGAGGCCCTCACCCTCTAGGCGATGGCACAGGATGGTTTAGATTTGAGATTTGCATCTAGAATGGGCACTGAACATACAGCCAGTAATAATGTGTGTGTGTGTATGTGTGTATATAAATACATATAATTATCCTTATTGCTCTCTCTCTCACACATACACATATCCACATGATTACACGGGACATGTTAAAGAGCTACACCATTCAGGTGGAGATTCAAGTGCAACATGAAAGTGCTAGATGAAGATATCAATGCAACAGAGAAGTACTAGAAGATCAAGATAGTAGATTGGGGTAACCATGCAGAGAAGTAGTGTAAAGTTAGTCATGGTACAGTGTGACAAGATGGGTCTTCAGACCACCGTTTTTCCCGATAACGGTGTCTCATAGCGTTTTACGAAGACTCAAAAAGTATACCTTACACCTGTGTATTTTTCTAGGTGTGCTCTGCAATTTATCACTTAGGCAGTTGCTTAAGGGATAGCTTCTACGTGCGATCGATTATTCACTCCATGCAGCAACCACTTGACTGCATTATGAGAAGTGTTCTTTATGAATAAAACACTGCAGGAACATTTAAAAATATTGGGACTGGTGGGAACTTATTAATACAATGAAAAACCAAACTAAATTATCCAACCGTATATATCATTTTCGCCAATATATATATACAGTTTATGATATCAGATTGTGGTATCACACCTTGTCCCACTACATCACCTAGCAATACGCATTCACTGGCATGTCATGTTTTATTTACATTATTTTAATATCTTTGTCATGGTTGAGACGGATGCATGGGGGGTTGGACCCAAAATGCACGACTCAGTGGTGTAATAAAGTGCCGTCAGGGCTTTATTCGGGGAATATCCAGAGAGCGTGGTCAAAAAAAAAACAAACAAGCAATGTTCATACACAAAGAATCCAGCCAAAAAACCAAAGCGCAGTACCAAGGGAGAAGGCAGTCTCGTAATTGGTACACCATGCAAGAAGTCCAGTAGTCAGGAAAGCTGTCAGCGGGGCAGAAGTACAGGCGGGCGGTAGGCAGGCTCAGGGTCGATGACAGTGCAAGAGTCAAGACCGAAGTCTGCTCCGCGGGGCAAAAGTACAAAAACAGCAAGTCGTGGTACAGGCAGGCAATGGTCAACAAAACAGAAGTCAATAATCTTTGGTCAATAAATAGGCTTGGATCATAACAGGTAGACAATGGCTTGCCAAAACCGCTCACTGAACATACAGCCAGTAATAATGTGTGTGTGTGTATGTGTGTATATAAATACATATAATTATCCTTATTGCTCTCTCTCTCACACATACACATATCCACATGATTACACGGGACATGTTAAAGAGCTACACCATTCAGATGGAGATTCAAGTGCAACATGAAAGTGCTAGATGAAGATATCAATGCAACAGAGAAGTACTAGAAGATCAAGATAGTAGATTGGGGTAACCATGCAGAGAAGTAGTGTAAAGTTAGTCATGGTACAGTGTGACAAGATGGGTCTTCAGACCACCGTTTTTCCCGATAACGGTGTCTCATAGCGTTTTACGAAGACTCAAAAAGTATACCTTACACCTGTGTATTTTTCTAGGTGTGCTCTGCAATTTATCACTTAGGCAGTTGCTTAAGGGATAGCTTCTACGTGCGATCGATTATTCACTCCATGCAGCAACCACTTGACTGCATTATGAGAAGTGTTCTTTATGAATAAAACACTGCAGGAACATTTAAAAATATTGGGACTGGTGGGAACTTATTAATACAATGAAAAACCAAACTAAATTATCCAACCGTATATATCATTTTCGCCAATATATATATACAGTTTATGATATCAGATTGTGGTATCACACCTTGTCCCACTACATCACCTAGCAATATGCATTCACTGGCATGTCATGTTTTATTTACATTATTTTAATATCTTTGTCATGGTTGAGACGGATGCATGGGGGGTTGGACCCAAAATGCACGACTCAGTGGTGTAATAAAGTGCCGTCAGGGCTTTATTCGGGGAATATCCAGAGAGCGTGGTCAAAAAAAAAACAAACAAGCAATGTTCATACACAAAGAATCCAGCCAAAAAACCAAAGCGCAGTACCAAGGGAGAAGGCAGTCTCGTAATTGGTACACCATGCAAGAAGTCCAGTAGTCAGGAAAGCTGTCAGCGGGGCAGAAGTACAGGCGGGCGGTAGGCAGGCTCAGGGTCGATGACAGTGCAAGAGTCAAGACCGAAGTCTGCTCCGCGGGGCAAAAGTACAAAAACAGCAAGTCGTGGTACAGGCAGGCAATGGTCAACAAAACAGAAGTCAATAATCTTTGGTCAATAAATAGGCTTGGATCATAACAGGTAGACAATGGCTTGCCAAAACCGCTCAAAAGATGCACTGACGAACAGGAGGAAAACAATTTCGCAAAGACATGACATGAAAGCAAGCAAGAGAATTGAAATCAGGTGTGGAGGATTGACAAGTTAGTAATTGTTAGTAATAAACCTATCCTGCCCTAGCATTTAGTAATTGTTAGTAATAAACCTATCCTGCCCTAGCATTAGTAAATTAGTAAATGACATGCACAAGAAACGTAAGGTAACATGAACACATGGTTAGAATGTTAGTATTACCCAATCCTGATCTAGCATTAGTAGATTAGTAAGTAGACAAGGGAAATTGAAACAATTAGGGTGTGAGTGACAGAAAGGGAGAGAGAGAAAGCAGGAATGCAAGATTTGCAGAGACACAAAAAAGTGAATGCTAATCAATGAACAGTACAACATAACATGAAACATAAATAGTGACATAAGTTTGCAAAACAATGACAAACTATATAACATGACATGGCAAGACTAACAATTAAATCGTAACAACTAAACATGAAACATAACATGAAACATAAAAATGCGAGACTGGAAGGAGTGTTGAAATCCCGGAAACTACTGTAGACACCTGAATAGTGGAACACACAGACAGGGGAGTGACTCAGGCTCGTAAACATTCAGATGCAGACATAACAGGGGATCATGAATCACTGTAATGGATGGGAAACAGAAAACCAGATCTAATAATGAAAAATAATAAATACAAGAATAAAAATAATAAACTAACAGACTCAGAAACATAACAGCCCCAGTTTATAAATATAATTTAAAAAGCAATTAGGTAACATGTTCAATAAAGTGCAACATGTATATAAAATATTATATAATATTATATATATATATATATTTAAATTAAATAATAAAAAAATACATTTTGTCACTGAATGTTTCCCAAGGCAATGTGGTTGACACATGGTACAAGACATGACATTATTCAACATGACAGGTTGAAGATAATACAGATTACACGTGGCAACCTGTATTATAATTATTGTCCTCTTGACCTACATAATTACTAAAACAACACAAAAGCAATTATGCCACCTGCAAAGGGAAAACTTTGTCTCCATTTGAAAAATAATAGCTTAATACCAATTAATACCAATTGTATTTGTTATATTGTAATATATGTATTTAATGGCATTCTCTGGTAAACTTCATAAAAATACATTCATTTAATCAGATTAAGAGATTACAGATTACTTTATAAACCAGATTGAAGGCGGAGAAGGCGGGATTCTCTAGTCAAGTTTTCTCTTCTCAAGTTGAAGACTGTTCACCAAAAGTAGTGGTAGGTTATTTCATTTTTCAATATTTAAATCTTGTCTGGCATTCATACTTTTTAAAAGACTGCATATTCAAAGGAATGCAATTCCTTATATCTGTATAAATATAAATATCAAACCTTCTAGTGATGTCTGTAAAATATATGTTAAACTCTAACAAAAATGTTTTTTATATACATTTTCAAAAATATTTGGAATATTTGCAGTATATCTTATTATTACATCAGTTGTGGTGCACTCTGGTGTTGCTCTGGTCATTAGTCTGACTAGAATTTACCTAGAAGAAATTCTTTCAAATAATCTTTTTATTCTCACTTAGAATTCATATTCTAGTTTATTACATATGAATCATTTGTACTGTGCATTTGTTAGATATGATATGTGATGGCTTTCATGTTTCTCAAGGCTATCAGGGTTTTGAGATTTAAAAAAATATGATTTAAGGTGCCTAATTTTATCACGATTTTCATTTATTTTACTTCGGAAAATAACCATTTAACTAGCATTTATATGATTACATTTCTACAGACAATGCCGGTTATTAATGTAGATGATTTGACGGACAAAGACAAAGCAAAAATGGAAGTAGATCAGCTGAAAATTGAAGTGAAGCTTGAGAGAGCATTGGTAAGTTCTCAATTTAACCATTCATACATACACTGACACACGTGTGCACATGTATGCACATGGAGAGAAATGCTCAAAATCAAGTTTTGTATTTAAGTTTGTTTTATTAATTGAATAGATAATTCACACCAAAATAATATTTTGGAATAGATATGAGTGAATATTTATAAGTGAAGCATAGGCTTGGCATAGTGGCATAGTGCACGTCTCATATTTCTGATGAACCTGATGATGGGCGGGAGTCATATTATTATTGCGAATGCCTTTCTGGAGTATATTGTTTTTAATGGTAAACCATCAATATTATAATGAAAGTAAATAACATTCATTAACAATGACTCACTTTTACATTTTGTGGGTGGGAGTTGAAACAAGGTCACTGTAAGCAATAGTGCATTTGACAGCTCTCCAAAACATTTCCCCTATAGCATAAAAGACAAGAAGCATTTTACTTCATACTGAAATTTGGTTCTAACAATGACTATCTTCATTTGTTTTTCATCTGCATGTGTTCGTATCAAAAGGTATTCACACTCAACCTCAGCCTGGTTATTTATGTATGTAAGACAAAGAGGATTGTTGAAAGAAGTGCTTAACCTGGGGGCTGGAGTTGAATTGCTTATAGCTGGCTTACTGTCCCCATACACATAAATAGGTCAACAGGTTTATCTTAATCATCTAAATGAGACAAACCAACAAATCGGGACAATTGCCTACACTGATATCAAACATTGCATTTTTATTTACAGGTATCTAAATGCTGTGAGGAGATGAGAGATTACATTCAGGGTGGAGTTGATGAGGATATTCTTGTCAAAGGTATTCCAGAGGAGAAAAACCCATTCAAAGAGAAAGGTGGATGTGTCATTTGCTAACGCGGACAGAGGAGTCGTCTTCATTTCCTCAGTAGGGGCAACAGTAGACCTCTTGGACAACAGCTAGCAATGAATCCTAGCCGGAATGCAGTCTATTGATTGAAAGGACGGATGGAAAAATAGCTTTTCCCACTTTTCAACTGGCATTGTACTTCCCCTGTGATGTTGTATAATAAATCAGAAATTTAGTGCAATGATTGTCAAGAGATTTGATTGATGGAGTAAGTGCGTCACTCCTCTGAGGCTGTTGTCTCTGTACCATCTGTTCCATTATTGGACGAAACACTTTGATTTAATTAGCTTGTTTACAACAGAACAACAGTATCACTTTTTTATGTATATATATATATATATATATATATATATATATATATATATATATATACGATCAAATCGGGTCAATATATTTATTGATGAGTAAGCATTACTTGGTTTGTTTATGCACCCCAGAAAAGAAGCTTGCAAACAAATTAAAGGTACTGACAAACAGCTAGCATCCAGATGGGATTATTGGATCTCTGAAAGTCTCTCTAGCAAGTGTATTTACAGGAAGGATGTTGTGGAGGACTGAAAGCATAGGCTACTTTGAACCCTATCAAATATCCCTGATCATTGGTTTAGCCATAAAGGTTTGGAACATTTGCTATATTTTGTAGCAGTTGACAACTTATTTTACAGGAAAACAATGTGTGTGATATTTAATTACTGTGTGTGATATTTGACCTCCTCTTGCTTCCTAGTGAGCCTTTGCTTTTATGTCCACTCTCAGACATGGTCTTCTTACACCTCACAACCTGTATCTAACCATTTGTACACCAGAGTGCTCTGCAGGCAATGATTAACCTACTGCATGCCCTGCCAGTGCCTGCTCTTTTAAAAATCATCTGCAACACAGTTACAAGGTTATTCGCCTCATCAGCTATCTGGGGTACCTGCAAGTTGCAACAGATCAAAAGTAACTTTAAACCCTGTGATTCTGATTGATGTGATACCTTGTTTGCTAGCCAAGACAGGCAATAGGCTATATAGCTGGGTGAGGTTGTCAGTTCAATTGTATGCAGTGTCTTAACCAGGGTTCAGCAATGTGCATACACACATGGATACCAGTACCAGTGGTAAACTATTATATATATGTCCATGATTATTTATTAAAAACCATAAAAATCATAAATTCTACAATTTAAAAGCCTCATGCCCTACACAAAGGACTATAAATTGTTACATCACGTGTCCATCTGGTCACAACTGCCAGCCGAGGTGGGTCTGTAAGCTATGCTGTAGGCTCCCGATTTCAGCACTGCTTCAATGCTTGTTTGACCAATCAGTGAACTGGATCGAATTTGGGTGCCTCCCAATTTTTGTGGTCCCAATATTCCCAACAGTATGGCCATAGTGACAGAAGAGTCACTTTGCCTTTGTAAAAAAAAAGCTCCCGCCTCTTCCTCTATGATATATTGGATCCAAAGATGGCTCTCTCTCTTTATATGTAGCCTATATTAGGATATTAGGGTACACTCAACTGAGAGAAAATCTGGCCTATTTAACTAATTTCTCATTCAGTGTACACAGAAGCACATTGCATACTAATACAAGTATTGTACAGCGCTTTGGATAAAGGCGCTATATAAATGCCAACCAAGTAGGCAGCATATTTGGTAGACAGTACATACATATTTTCAGGACACTGTAGTTAGCAGCCTGTTTCGGACCATAGTTATGCATATATAACTAGACAGGAAAGCACGCCCTTGGCCAACCTAAGCAGTAAGGCACCTGGAAGTATGACTGCGGTCATGCCATCCACACTTCAAAAAACATTGATCAAACTGCCCACACTTAAAATGTTGGTGCGCATCTACATTGCACTTTACAGTAAATAATGTTTAGATGACAAAATACACTGTATTCAATACATGGCACCATTTAAAAATCTCGAAATAAAAACTTCAGGAAAACCCACTACAATCTTGACAAGCACCATGCCAAGTATACAGGCTATTGATTGCATTACTTTTTACTGTAGGAATGTGTATTTATAGGATAGCAAAATCCTCCAAAAATAGTAACCATATTCAATACATGCCACTATTCAAGGATCTATAAAAAATGTAAATCAAGCTGTTTGAGAACCCCACTAGAATGTTGAAGAGCTCCATGCCAGGTACACATTCCATCGATTGCGAATGTATGAATTTGGAATTATGAGATTGCAAATCCCTCCTAAATGGTAATTGTATTCAATACATGGCACTATTAAAAAAATCAATAAAACATTTTAATCAAACTGTTTTCAGGAAGATCCAGCAGATTCTTCAAGAAGACGATCCCAGGTATACATGCCATTGATTGTGTAACTGTGATTGTGTAAAATTGCAACTGAATTCACTATTTAAATTAAACTACTTTCAAAAAACACTAAGATTCTTGAACATCAAAATCCATGGTATATATTCCATCGATTCTGTGCATTTTTACTTTAGGAATTTGGAATTATGGATGCCATAATCACCATTCAATTCAATACACTTGAAGAGCACCATGCCAGGTAAAAAGTATTCAGACCCATTCAGTTTTTGCACACTTTATTGTGTTGTATATGTAATTATATTCATATTTTATATTTTGGCCCATCTACAACTCAGTGGGCCTCATTTATCAATATTTTCAGAAATCCGTGTGCAAATGTATGTGATCAGAAGTGAACAGCTTTTGCCAGATTCAGGAAAGACGCATAGACACAGCTTTTTTTTTCATATCCACATGTGTATGTTGATAAATACCAAGTAATCCTAAATCAAAGGTGCGTGCATTAAATTTGTGATTAGCATAAATTGATGCCCCTAAGACACATGGAATACATGGAATTTCAGCTTTTTAAAGAGAAAAAGAAAAAGGTTCTCTGAAGCAGAGATTGAAGTTCTGTTAATGGAAGTGCAAAAAGCCAAAGACATACACTGATCAGCCATTTAATGTTATTTGTGTAATACATATCATACATTATAATTAGTAAGAGTTCACCAAACACTACAGAATTTTCTTCTTGCCTTTCCACATACAGATGGCAGTACCTAATTGCAAATTTGTTATAGGGATTTAAGGAACTGGATGCTCGTAAACAACAATACCACTATGTACAAAATAAAAATTGTATTCATACAGAATGCATAAGGAGGTCAGTCAGGGAAATAATTTATTTTGTTGTAACAGAAATACAGATACAGATTTCTACAGGTAAAACAAAAACACCATCACAGGTAATTATTGAAGCACTGGGTAATTAGGTAATTAGAAGCATAAATCAAAAGGTGGGCGGCACGGATGGTGCAGTGGGTAGCACTGCCGCCTCACAGCAAGGAGGTCCTGGGTTTGAATCCCCGTCGGCTGGGGCCTCTCTGTGTGGAGTTTGCATGTTCTCCCCGTGTGCGTGTCGGTTTCCTCCCACAGTCCAAAGACGAGCATGTTAGGCTGATTGGAGAGTCTAAATTGCCCGTAGGTATGAGTGTGTGAGTGAATGGTGTGTGTGCCCTGCGATGGACTGGTGACCTCTCCAGGGTGTATTCCTGCCTTTCGCCCAATGTATGCTGGGATAGGCTCCAGCCCCCCTGCCCACCACACACCAGGAAAACTCACCCATTTCAACGGCACTGGACTCTAGTAGTCCACGCCCTTCTCCCAGGAATTGCTTGGGCAGACAACAGCTAAAATCACTCTTTATTCACTTTATTCAATTTAAAAGATGCAAATGGCATAGAAACTAATTTCAAATAGTATTTAAAATTGCCAAAGCAAAGCTCAACAGCTCCCGTTAAGATAGTAGTATGCAGCCTTGGAGCCCTGCAGCTAACTGTCCCTGTTTCTCTCCTGCACACTGACAGAAATGAGTCAGGAGCCAGAGCAATGGCACTGGTGGAGCTTAAGGAGTTTTGGTACAATCCAGCCATGGTCACTACCTAAATGTTACTCACCCTGATTTTGGACACTATTAATTGCATGTTTTTGGAAGGTTGGATAAGAGGCAGAATGATGGGGAGAAAAGTTATTACTTTTTTAAGTGAATGAATTTTAAAAATTTTAAATTACCATTGCAAGGTATGGGACAATTTAATGATTTGCATCTTTTTCTGATTTGTTGAGAATGGGAGTATTGACTCTCATAGGCCATATCATAGAAAATATTCCATATGAAATGGTAAAGGAACAGTAGAAACTATTTGGAAACTGATGCTTGAATAATGACCTATAAGTTAAGTGAAGTGTCTTTGTGTCTATGCTGTGTCCCATAATCCTCCATAACATATGCCACATCCATCATCTCCTGAGGGAGAAAGCCACCCAGCTCCTAGTCCAGGCATCTCCCATCTGGATTACTGCAACTCCCTCCAGGCTGGTTTCCCAGCTTGTGCCATCAAGCCCCTCCAGCTGGTCCAGAATGCTGCAGCCTGCTTAACCACCAGTCAGCCCAAGTCGACTCATGTCACCCCACTCCTCATTGCCCACAACTGGCTGCCTATTGCCGCACACATCCGCTTCAAGGTGCTGATGTTGGCATTCCAGGCAGCTAAGACCCAGCAAGACCACGGTCTGCTAGCTCTGTTCGCCTTGTGTTCCCCTCATTACGAGCACCAGGTGGTCGAGCTGCACGTTCACGCCTGTTTTCTGTTCTGGTACCTTACTGATGGACTGACTTGCCTACCACAGCAGACAGCAGAATCCCTTGCCATATTTTGATGCACACCAAAAAAAAACACCTTTTCAGACTATACCTTAGTCCTCCCTCCTGAATTTACCGCCCCCCCCCCCCTTCCGATATCCCACTTATACACCCTATATTATTTAGAAATCTGTCCTTCCTCCTGATCCCACCCCCACCCTCCTGATATCCCTCTTGTGCACCAAATATTATTATACTATACTATGTCTAATGTTTTTTGGTTAGAACTGCTCATGAGTGTTTTGCTATTTATGGATTTTTGATGTTTTTAACTTGTTGAAGTAAGTCTTGTAAGTCTCTTTGGATTAGAAGCGTCTGCTAAATTACTAAAATGTAAATTGTCTTGTCTGTTGGGTAGCGGCCCAAAGTGCGTGGATAGGGGAGTGCTTATCCTGGTGTGACGCACTACGAGGAGAACATTCTCAACCGGTAGAAAATAGGAAGATAAATTTAGCGCGTCTACTTCTCCAAAACATATTTAATACTTTCATTGTGTTTCTTCAATGCCCTCTTGTGCAAATAGCATATACAAACCTAGAAACCAACCACCATGTTAATCCTTTCAGAAACTTACATGTAGGTTGATGAAGGCAGGTGATGAAGGCCATTGTATTAACTGGCAAATCTAATGGAATTAACTAAGGTTAGCTTTAGTTAACGTTTCGTGTCAACCATTAATTCGTACGAATGACTTCTAACTGCAAAAACCGAGATAGCTAGCTAGCTAAACATTTATTAAACGAGATACTAAAAAGTGGTAATGTAGTAATGTGCCATGTCCAGTCCTCAATGTAACTAGCTAGCTAGCAAGTGCATGCTTATACTTTTACGAACTTATGTTCCTAGCTGCATTGTATAACCAATTTTACAACCAATAATCTTTAAAATGAGAGCCATTTTCCATAGAACGAGGGACTTTTACATAGATAGAGGGATGTTTTCCTTCAACCGACAGCCGTTTTCCAAAAGTCATCTGAGGTCCATGAACTGACGGTCATTTTCCTGAGATGTCGTCTGAGGGCCACCGTAGTACGGGTTCTTGTCCGCTCTGTTTCGGACACAGCCTTTATATATAACTTTGACACATGCGCAAAAGCACAGATAAGATATTGACGTTCACGATGGCTCTTTGGAAAAGATTTCGACTTCTTAACTTAACTTGCCGTCCTTTTTACCGGTCGTCTTCGGTCTGTATCAGAAGGAAGATATCAGAAAATATTTCCTCTAAACCTAAAGCAAGCACTGATGCCAAGTCAACGACAGATCACCTGATTTATACGGATACACATTTCGCATTGAAGGAATCCCTCAATAAGGTACGAGTTCAAGACAATATGGTTAAAAGAATTAATTTATACCGAGATTATGTAAAATGTGGGAATTTTCTGTGCACTATATGGAGGCGTCATTGAATACAAAGGACAACATTAATGTAGGTGAGAGGTCCGAATCGAGTGTAGTTGAGTTATGCTTGCCAAAAGTGATACCGGGAAAGGTATAACGTGGCACATTTCCACAATTGCCTGTATTTCTAGGCTAGCTAACATTTGTTTTCAAAATAATTCTCCCTTATCAAAACAACGGAGAATGTTGCAAGCATATCAACGTTAGCTAGCAAACTAGAACGTAAGCTACCGGTTTTACACTCGTGCCTCCCCACGGAAGAGCTGGTCTTGCACAGATCATCGGCTGTTTATGTCAGTATAATTCACTGATTAGACGTAGGTGATATCATGTATAAAGTATTACATTATATCATTCAAAAACGACTGTTCAACCAGGTCCAAGTTGATTCTTGTGTTTAAAAAAAAAACCAACTTGTGTTTTGAAGCCTGCATGGACGCCTCCATAGTCACGTGACTGGTGTGTTCCCTGTATTTTCTCTTCTCCTTCATTACAATCAACAGAGAGGGTAATACAATTATCGTCTCTGCAGCTCCATGTGTACAGCAGATCGTCTACCTGCTTAAACCAGTTTTTTTTCATGATTAAAAATGCTTTAAACTATATAAACTTGTAAACTTTATAAACGCTTAATATTTTATTATATGATATGTGTACTTGTACAAGCAGATAATCATAAGTGAATTGCCTCATTTATAAACGTTGCGTATGCACAAAATAATGCGTACGGCACTTTCTAAGCGAACTTTGGCATTTATAAAAAACGAACATGACGGGAAAATGTGCGGTCCTCCACGGAAACTCTGACCCATGCGTACGCACATTAACTGGAGAAATGAGAAACTGCGACTCCGATGGCAATGGGATGAAACGCGAGAAATGGTGTGAAATTGATACCACTGTGTCAAATAAATCGAAATATTACCTCACGTATCATATATGAAGAGTTAATTTGCAAAAACAGATAAAAGCCTCTCTTACAACGAATAAACAAACAGCTGTTTGATTGATGCTCCCTGGAGTGCCCAAAAAATATGATTTAGGATGATAAATATAAACAGATGTTGTTGTAGAATAATCCCTCAAATATGTAGACAAATTGTTAAACAATACTTCATGTTGTTAAATGTATTCTCAAATAATATGGTGAACAGTCGGACAAATTACGCTGCACTGATGCCGTTTACAATGCGTCAGTCGGGCAGATACGAATGCATAGTTTCATATATTGTTATCATATTCATATTATGTTTTATAATGTGTTTATTGTTATGGATTTTTTTTCGTTTTATCTCTTAATTTTGTAACTGTGTTTTCAATGGTGCTAGACAAATAACGTATTATTATCATTATTATTATTATTATTATTTTATTATCATCATCACATTCGTTGTGCAGAACTGTTCGTCATTTACAATCAATCAGGATAATTCCCACACCTGTAGCTTTTCAGAGGCAATCAAATGGCTGAAATCCCTTTTCTTGGCCTTCTTTTCAACGTTTGCCATTGTCGTCTTTGTGAAATGCATATTCATTAGGGGTGTTTCACTGCCTATTTATAGGCAACTGTGGGCGGGACATGAAGCTGGCAAAGGTGCGTGACATTTAGAGTTGATTGTGATTTATAAAGGAATACTGGCATGGGACGTGCGTGTGCACTGTTTTATAAATCAGAATATTTTCCTGGGTTTTCCTGGGTTTCTTGCGTACGCAACCTTTTGATGTGAATCCTACGCACAGTTTTATAAATGAGGCCCCAGGACCTTTAGAATTTTCCATATTTTAAAAAAAAAACATAAAGACCACCCGCCATATTTTCAAATGCATGGCTTCTAATCCTACATCAGTGTCACTTTTCTTCCTTCCATTAGAATTACGTGGTACTGCATGTGGTGAAACTTATGAGATATTCAGTGCTAAAAAAAAATAAGACGTTTTGTATTTTAGTGTAACTTTTGTGTACAGGCTGACATTAATTTGTTCTGTCTCATTTCTGAATGATACAAGCCTCTTTAATTTAAGTCTTCAACCATGTGTGTACAGTAAATAGATTTTGAGATATTGACACTGTTGTAGGACTAGTACATAATAGGTGGAAATTGCCCTCTAGGGGCAGAGAGTTCAAAGGGTTAACCAAAATATCTACTCGTCTTAGAAGTTTGTAAGTCATACAACAAGCGGTGCTGATGTAGTAAGCCATCAAATATATAAAAATAATTGGCAAGTACAATAATTTAGCATTTTTGAATGGCCATAACTTGTTTTCTGAGCAGTATTATGGAAATTGGAGTCCATAATCTGAATGTAGACAGGAAATTATCCCAGACTGCACCTTTCCAAGTTTTTCCCCTGCTTTAATGCCAAGAATATCATGCTCCAAAATCACCACAAGGACTAATTTCCACTTCCACTTGCTTTTTTAAGAGCCAATATCATTCGAACGACAAATCCAATGAGGCTAATATTTAGTAGATTCTTTAATGAACATTGTGGACATTGACTAATGTTAATGTTAGCAAAATGCACTCAGCTATTGGGCAGTTGGCCAACTAGCTTGCTAACTAACAAGGTAACGCTAAGTACCATGCGTCTGTGAGTTCACTTTACCAAGTAACGAAGTTGCATTAATAAAAACCTTAATTGAAATCAATGTTATTGATTATTTACTAACTAATATTAGCAAAATTGATAACGTTAGCTATATTGACTAACTATTTGTAAGATTGCGGCTGTGGCTGGTGAAATGAGGAGCACTGACGTTACATTAAGTTACTTGCACTAGAAATGGTACCATTATACTGAAAAAAAAAAATTGTATTTATTTTTCTTCCAGTCAGAGGGGGTCAGTTGGGCCCATGCATCAATTTCTTGCGGGTCATTTTAAAGATTTTGAGGACGAATGGCATGGCCTAGATTAAGCACTGAATAGATCACAAACTATGCATTGGATGGATTTTTCCAAATGGAGTTTGAATAATTTCAATAATGTGATAATTTGCACAGTTTTTGGCCCGGCACACCAGTGCAGGGTTTAGAAAATGAAGAACAGGTAATATGCTGGTGGATCTTTGACATTATCGTTTTACGCCTATGCATGTTGCTACTTACTTTACTCCTGGACTATGGACAATGTACTGGACAATGACATTTTGCCTGATTCTGAATCTTGAATCCTGATTAACTGGAAATAAATTACACTAATAAGTTGTAGACCAAGCTATTGTCCTCTGTCTTGAAGTAATTGGTCACGCAGGGGCTGAGTATGATCCTGCCACTCAATCTCCAAGCTTGAACAAGCTAAAATATGTTTGTTCTAGACATGTGTTAAAATAGTTCTAACAATAACAGAAAGGAATTTGGTGTACATACAATGTTCCAAGGATTTAAGAGGATATAATGGCCATTACAAAAAACAAAAATACTTTACAGTGCAAAAGTCTTAGGCACCTGTATAACACTCTGTACAGAAGATTCTTTCAAAAATAATTCAATGAAAGGTCCTAAATAAACATACTATGCATTTTACATTACATTTTAGTAATTTGGCAGAATAGTAAAAAACTGAATCAAATCAATATTTTTTGTGACCGCCCTTCGATGTTAAAAGTGCAGCACTTCTCTATGATAGCCAACGCTGTCCTGCAGTTCTATAAGACAATCAGGAGGGAGGTTGTTCCAAGCATGTTGTAGAACTTGCCACAGTTCTTCCGCAGACTTTAATTGTTTGAGATCAGAAGCAAGGAGCCAACCAGTTTTTCTACATCAAATGTGATCATGGTGAAGTTTTCGATCTGAGTCTGAAACCTGGGTTAAAAAGGAGAATTTGTTTCATCTACTCTGATATGTTGTAGGCTGTTAGTTTTTGTGAATACACATTTTCATTGAATTTCCACATGAATACTTATTTTGAACAATAGCCTGCCCGCCATTTTCTCCCCCAGAAATGCTTGCTTTATACTGAGTAAGTCACTGGGGTGTCTGAACATTTGTGGCTTAGAATAGTATCCACAAAAGGGCCATAAATAAGTCATTGAAAGGATTATGATCTAATAGTATACTGTGAATTTATGCTTATGAATGAATAGAAAGTATTCAACTGAGAGACTTCTGCTTTGAGAGCTGTGGCAGGTCAGTGTTCCTCAATTTGATTGTCTTCTGCCAGTATGCCACATCAGAATTTTGGCTTGCAAAGCCAACTTGTTCAAACGTGGAGCATTTCATTATTAACAATAAGGTCTCAAGGATTTAGAGTCCCACCTGATATCCCCATTTCCCTTTCCAAGTTTAAACGGAGCCTCCCTTCCTTTGTTGCCCACATGAACCATGGAAAGTTGGTATTTCTAGTCAGACATGCACTCACTGAGCTCTTTATTGGAAAGGCTATTCTAATACTGGGTACGGCCTCCCTTTGCTCTCAAAACAGCCTCAATTCTTTGTGCCATGAATTCCGCTAGATGTTAAAAAGATTCTGACCCTACCTTCTGTATGCCTCAGCAGAAATTGAGATTCATCAGACTAAGCTATGTTTTTCCAGGCTTCAATGTCTTTCACAAACTAGCGTTAGCTAGTAAATGCCAGACGCTCATCGGTGGCCTTAGAGAGAAGCACTGGGCGTATAACTTTAGAAACATGAACGATGAAACATTAAATCTGACCTTGCCTGTTGTTACCACCAAAACTCGCTAGTTTTGGTGGTAACCTTAACTTACAGTAATAGGGTTTCCAATAACGATACCTAGCTAATTTGCACTGGTTATTCATGTTAATGATGTTGGCTAGCTAATGTTAGCTACAACGTTAGGGGGGGTGCTGAAATCTAAAATTAACGTTACATTAGCTAGTATTATATAAATCATTAATAAAACAATTTTGTTCAGTTTTCATAAATTATTTTTATATTCCAACATTGACTTGCATGTTCAGACCTGCTATTCATATTCCTGAACCTTATTCACCCGGAATTAAGTTATTTGCTGTTGTGATGTCATTACGATTTAATCTAGACGTACAACCCAAAGAGAGTAATGGTAGTTTAAAAAACATGTCTAAAAATTCAAATTCCAACTGTCTAGCAACTGAGCATTCCACCATTCATTTCAATAGCAGGAAAATCTGAATTAAAAGTGAAATAATTCAAAAAGTACAAGATGTCAATATGAAAAGAAGTAACACACCTCTTTTAGCACACCAATCCACAGCAGTCTGACGTACTTGCAGGTTCCGACAGTAGGGAGGCAGCAGTGGCCTTTTTCATCTTGAGAAGCTTGTATTGTCATGAAAGGGCTGACGAGTCTGTTTCTGGAAGTAATACAGTACCAAAAACAGACATTTGAATCATGGTTATGTTTTGTTTTCCTGGTGAAATCAGGTGACAGTTTTTTCAGAACGTTATGTTTATGAGCGCCTCCGATTTACTCCTCCAGCGATTAATACAATATTACAACTTTATTTGTCCTTTTGTTTGATATGTAAATGCAATAAGGAATGAATGACTGAACGACTTTAAATTTCAATGCTCGTGATGAGGCGAAACTTAAGTTGACGCGTGTCCCTTGTTACAGAAAAAACATAGCCTGACTTAGATGGAGGGGGGAAAAAGGGTTTATTTATCCACATTGCAGATACATGTTAGCAAGCAAACATGGTGGTTAGCCAAAGGATGTGTCAAAAAGTCAGCTGTTTACACCAATCCAAGGTATTTTGTTCTATATTAATTAAATTAGGCCTTTATGAATCTAGCATTGAATCTCGGATAATTTTGGGGGCTCGATACGAAGCAATGCATTTCAAACTCTCATAATGTAACCTATGTTGTCTTTTACTCACAATTAAAACATAGCCTGAGCGGCCAAAATGACAAAAACTGGCTGGTATTTGCAGATAAATTAAATTTGTAATAATACTTGGATTTACTTGCTTTCTGATAATGCCAGCACAGTGAAACATTAAGTTATATAATTTGTCATTACTTCCTGTGCACTGGAAATGGAATAGATTGCTCTGAGACTGAGAGCATTCTATTCCTTATTCCACGCCACACTGCCTGAGGACAGTGCACTGAAGAGCCACAGAATTGCACCAATTATGACTAAACTGAATTACACAGTATATCATATGATAACAGATCCCTACCATGGTACACCAACATAATACCATTTTACAGGCTTGTTTCAATTGGAGAAGAAGAATAAAATTAATTGACTGGATAAGTAACACATGCATCACAGCTGGTGAGAATGTGATTTTGGACGAAGCAAAAATGTGTATTATCAAAATTTCATATTAATGAATGAAAATAATAACAAAACACATGGTTGCTTTGTCCAAAATCGCATTCTCGCCAGATGCTGTTTAGCTCCACATAATTTTAATGTTCACAAACAAATGTAATATACATTTCGTAATATTAAAACATCCTTTAAGACCGCGATTGCAATATCACTGGAACACTGGAATCCTGGAATTCCTTAATCGCGATGATTAATTAATACAGCACGACAATAAGGCTTCTTGGTTTGCAACCTAGCTAACTTTCCTAATGGCTGTTTTGTTTATAGGCATGTCACAGTTTTCCTTTGTTGAAAGGTAGTTGTAAATACCTTAATGTTTTGCTGTTTATCGCGCATAGCAGGTCGATAATACGCGCTGCCATTCTAATGAACGTAAGCTAGTGACAGTTATTCTCTGACTATCTAGCTAGCTGGGTAATTTAACACTAGCGTTACGCCACCTAACTAACTAGATAAATTAGCGATTTGGCTATATAGACTTAGTTGACTAGTTAGTTAGCTAGTAGTACACAAGGGATGCATATTATATTAAACGCAGCATTCAGGTAATTCATTTCTTGAAACTAGCGGTCGCTAGCTAGCTAGCTAACTACCTAGCTAGTCACTAGTCTTCAATTTAGTCAGCTAACGCTAGCTAATGTCAGCTAGCTTGCTAGTTTGATGTTATTTAATGATGATATTTCAATGATATTTCAACCATAACGTTAACATTCATATTTCAACCATAACATTCAAAATTTTTAATGTCACCCTGACAAGAGCAAAATTAAAGCTTAGAGACTTACACATTTCACTTAGAAGGAGATTCACGATACAAGCTGTCCTGTCACAATTTTTGGAGCACATTTTCCAGCCTTGCAAACAGGGAAAACGGTGCCTTTATAAAAACAGATAGACTGGCAAAACAGCCAGTGACGTGTCAATGGGGTGGCCAATCAGATTGGCGCTTCTGACAGGTTGGCTTTTGAAGGACATTTGGAAGCTGTTATACAGTGTAAAAGCAGATTTACAACCTGTGAGTTGGCCAATCAGATTTTCGGGGTGGCACCAGCTCCCCGTTAGAACCGCACATGCATATAAAAACCTAGAAAGTGTGTCCAACCACCATGTTACTCCTTTAAACGTACAAGTTAGCTAACAGACATTAGCTGTTGATATTCGCTTCTAAAGCTGGACAAGGATGCAACGTTACAAGCAATATATTGTAATGTTAACTTGATGTATTTAAATACTCGATTCTGAACACCAAGTTAGCGCACCATGTTTCACCAATTTTCCTGATGAATAACTAGAAAATTACTTCCAGATCAGCTTTCTTTTGTGTGTATTGTATAGTATAATTCCTTCAATTTTCATTAATGGTATGAGTCACATACGCCATCAATTTCAGCATACAATGACATGGTGAGCTAACTTGGTGTTCAGAACAGAGCGTTTACGTTACATGAAGTTAACATGTATTACAATATATTGCTTGTAACTTTGCGTCCCTCTCCAGTTTTAGAAGCAAAATAACTGCACAATCTCCCGAACACAGGATGAAAGAATTTAATACGGTCAACAGCACTGAAAATTTCTGTCGCACCAACCAAAAACAGCAAAATCCCACTATAGGATCAATTTTTTAATTCTATACAAGATGCCAGTGCTAATGAGGTTAACTGCTGCGGTGGAAGATATACCCTATACCCTCAAATTTGCCACCTGGTCGTGGTTGTGAAAATGAAACCCTAAACCACTATACATTCGCTTAGTTACAGTCCTGGGAAATATATCGTTTTCTAGAAAAACGGATGAAGAAATAAAGTTTAACATTAGTCAGAATAGTCGTAGCTTCATAACCAGGTGGGATATTTGGTTCCATAAATACTCACTGCACACTTTATTTGGAACATTTTTACTTTATTACACCGACTTGGAATGATTGTTGGTGGCAGTATCTCAGAAACTGCTGATCTCCTGGTATTTTCACGCACACTAGTCCCTAGAGTTTGCAAAGAATGGTGCAAAAAAAATAAATAAAAAATACACAGTGAGCAGCAGTTCGGCAGACAAACACCTTGTTGATGAGAATGGACAGACTGGTCAAAGCTGACAGGAAAGTGACGGTAATGAAAATATCCATACATTACAACAGTGGTATGCAGAAGAGCATCTCTGAGCACACGTATGTCTGAGTGTATGTCTGTATCAAATAGTTTGCAAAAAAAAACTTTTTTCTACCAAATCGGAAATGCCGACATATTTCCATATGCAATAAAAGTAAGTAAAAAAAAAAAAAAAAATACATATTATTAATGCAACTTCTTAATTTTATTTTTTTGGATGCCTTTTATTGTCTGAGTCTGTGGTGAGGTGCGGGTTGTGTACCGTGAGTGTGGCAAGGGGGAGGCTAGAGTTTTATTGCCCTGCTTTGCAAATAAGAGGCTGATAAGCATCTAAACTGCTGTTCTGGCAATCTAGCATTGCCATTTTGCAGTTTTATTATGTCAGCTTTTTGCATTATATAAATATGAGCGCAACAATAATTTGTGATGCTGACAATTCAACCACAGGGGCGCAAAGTTGATAGGGTTAAAATGTCATGTTTGTTTGCTCACAAGATGTATACAATTGACTTTGGGTAATTTTTTTTATTGAAGAGTCTGCCATGATATAACACCATTCCTTTTGGTCTCCTTCCATTTGCACATGGATTGTTTTTCCCATATATGCAATAAAAATCTTCCCTGGAAGAGAAATGCCTCAACCTGTAGTCATGACTGAGCCACTTGGAAGTCTACTCATTCACACATTTTATTGAGGTACAGTTTTGCAGCCCTGCCGCAATCCACTTCCCTGGTTACTGATAGAGACTGCTGGCATATTATGACAGGTTGCACAATAAGAGATAATATCAGTGTTTTCCCCCAAACACATACACACACGGCTCATATTTGCGACCGGCTCCCATGACTGCATCGTGTTAAGATCCACCTGCAAATATTCAAGAAGGCTGGATGTATGAGAACTTAAATAACAATGAGAACACCGTTAATGTCTCAGACTGTAGAAAGAATTTTCCACAGCATGGAGCATGCAGTCTCATGGAAATCTCTGGTTTTGGTTTCTTCTTTATTGCAGATAATTGGGCAAGAGATAAATCCATATGTTGACGAATGGGAAAAGGCAGGACAATTCCCGGCCCACAAGATTTTTAAGATCCTTGGAAACGCAGGGTTCCTGGGGGTCACCAAGCCAATAGGTATCCATCGTTCTTCACCATTCTCGAATCAGATTAATAGAAATTACATCCACAAAAACAAAGCAATGTATCCCACTTGATGCATTCTGTTGCCAGTGTTAATAGAGTGCATTTGAGTCTCTTTTAAAATAAAAATATCTCATTACTTGAAAAGCCCTCCAGGTGACAAAGAATAACATCAAAGCTTGTGATACCTTAAATATAGCCTTTGGTACAAGCACTCAATGGAAGAAATGTAGGTTATTTTTACAAAAATGTAATTGATGATTAAATATAGCTTTTAGTACAAGAACAGCTACCACTTACTATTAGCACAAATGTAGGACATTTTTACAAAAATGTAATTGATAATGGATTTTATACAGAAATGTCTAGTCTTCAATTGCCGGCCTCTAAATGGTAAATGGCAGGCATTTATATAGCGCCTTTATCCAAAGCACTGTACAATTGATGCTTCTCCATTCACCCATTCATACACACACTCGCACACTGACGGCGATTGGCTGCCATGCAAGGCCCCGACCAGCTCGTCAGGAGCATTTGGGGGTTAGGTGTCTTGCTCAGGGACACTTCGACACAGCCTGGGCGGGGGATCGAACCGGCAACCCTCCGACTGCCAGACAACTGCTCTTACTGCCTGAGCCATGTCGCCTCTACCCCTCTGCTATCAGCATATGACAGAAATATCCCTTCAATGGAACTGAACGTAAGAAAATGCAGAACATAAGAAATATGGAAATTATTGACTTGCATAGAGGTTGACTGAAGGGTAACCGAAACCAATGTTAATGTAATGGAAGCCACATTTTAGTATATTTCAGGTTTTTATTTGAAATTAAAATACTGCTGTAGTTAATATGAAAGAACAATAGGTTATTTACATTTTGTCATACAATTGTATGGTGATATACTGTAATCTAATTCAGTGAGGAACTTTAAATGTGAATAGCTTCAAGCATGTCCCTGCTCACTAAAATGTGCACAAGCAAATTCTCTTCCGGCCAGGATTTTCCTTTGTGCTGCCACTTGCATCTCTTGAATCATCTGCAGTGTCTCATTCTCAATGCTGCGGCACTGGCGCTTGTGTCGTGCTGTAGAAAAGACGAGACTAACACTGAGGCTTTTGGATTACAGGTCCAAATTAGCATAGGTTTTTTTCTTCCTTTTTCTCTTGGAATTTTAAAAACAGGACAATGTTGTGAATACATATATGTTGTGGGGAAATAATTGGTTCTTCAATCTGCAGGTCAGATGAGAGCAAGCTGTGCATTAGGAGAAAGTGCTGACTGTGAGAGGGACAGATTTGCACACAGGATTAAAGGGAAGGACACACAGACTGTCCTGGATACAGAGTGTTTAATGTCACCCGTTCTGTGTAAAGGCAGATTTGTGCAACAAGTGTTGATGAGACATGGTTGGAATGTGTGCCCTTTTAAAAGACTGTCAGAATTTTAGAAGAAACCCTGTTCTTGGACTAATCTTGCCAGAGAATTATTGCTTTGGTGTGATGTTGTAAACTTCATGGATATTGGACCAAGGAGAAGATGAATGATAAACACCATTTCATTCCTACTACCAAAAGTAATACTTTTTGTTTAACTAAAGGGATTAAAGTGCTAATTCAAAAGTATAAATGATGGGGAATTTGGAAGCTGTTCTGCATGAACCTTTTTAAGATAACAACAGCTTATACTTTCCAAAGGAACTAAAATCTGGTTTCCATTTTTCTCAGAACGTGCTGAAAAGTGAGGGGGCATGTCTGTCTTATGTCAGCTGTCATTACTTATCTTTTTTAAGACTCCTGAGTCTTTTCAGTCTTTTAAGGAGCATTTCTGTTATCGGTTTTATTCAAGTTATGTTATTGCTATTTTGAGCAGTTCAGGAGGAGTGCAAAGATATGACCTTCTTTGATTTTCAATTAAATTTTATATTACTGATACACATCAGTGCTGCCTTTTCTTCTGGAATTCAGGAGATTCAAGAAACCTATCAATTCTATCAATACTGGATCTAATCATCATTCACATGCAATATTTATCTGGTATTGAGGTGGTGCAGTAAACCCTTGTATTGAGTACTTTTACCAATGGACCATTTATGGAGACATTCCATTGCAATATATGAAAAATATGGTGTGGAATGGCTTTGTCTGAAAATATTAGTGTATTAAATAAAATATTTTGACGATAATAGATCATTGAAGTGTTACACTTATGTAGTTATATAAGTCTCGTTCAGTGCCAGCTTAGTCTGAAGCATAAAGTGATATTTTTATGGCCGAAAAATCTCGGAACACACAGGAAAGCAACACTTGATTTATTCTTGCTTGTCTGCATCAGGTAAAGTGGTAGAGAATTTAACCCTTCTAAAAGCTGGCTGGCCACTTTAGCCTGGCTGTTCTCACACCCCTTCATTTTTTGCACACTTTGTGTTGTAGATTTATTTTTAAATGGATAAAATTGCCATTTTTGCCAATCAGTCTACACTCAATAACCCATAATGACAGTGAAAACATGTCGTTAGAATTCTTAGCAAATGTATTAAAAATTCTAAATTGAAATCTCCCATTTACATAAGTATTCAGACCCTTTGCTGTTTACTCCAAATTGTGGTCAGGTGCATCCCCTTTACTTTTATTATCCTTGATGTGTCTTGAACGTGATTCTCCACCCTTTGCAAGTTGAATTGATTGGACATAGTCTACACATATTATACATCTGTGTATATAAGGTCCCACAATTCGCACTGCATGTCAGGACAAAAACCAAGCCATGAAGTCCTAGGAACTCTCCGTAAACATCCACAATAAAATTGTGGCATACAGTACTGTGCAGAAGTCTTGAGATTTCCAAATATTCATTTTCCAAAATATTTAATTTTAGAGACTTTTTTGTATTTCATTTTAAAAAGTAACATATTATTGTAAACAATTGACTACTTTTTACACAAAAACTTGATCAAGGCTGTCTGGGATCAGAAGCAAGGAGCCAAACAAAGTAGGAGACTGTGGCAAGTTCTCCGACATGCTTGGAACAACCTCCCTGCTGATAATGTTAGCCAACGCTTTCCTGCAGTTCTATATCTCAGAGAAGTGATGCAGTTTTAACACCGAAGGGTGGTCACAAAAAATATTGATTTGATTCCGTTTTCAACTATTCTGCCAAATTACTAAAATGTAATGTAAAATGTATAGTACGTTTATTTAGGACCTTTCATTGAATTATTTTTGAAAGAATCTTATCTGTGTTGTACAGGTGCCTAAGATGTTTGCACAGTACTGTAGGTAAGGGCAAGGGAAAAATAAACATTTCTAAAGTGTTTCCAGGAGCACATTGGCCTCAATAATTGTGAAATGAAAGAACGACCAACAACCAGGACTCTTCCTTGAGTTGGCTGTCCGGCCTAACTGAGTAACTGGGCAAGAAGGTCCTTGGTCAGGCTGGTGACAACCCAACGGTAATTGTAACAGCACTCAAAGTCCTCTGCAGAAATGGGAGAACCTGCTGGAAGGACAACCATTTTAGCAGCACTCCACAAATCAGGCCTTTATGGTAGAATGTCTAGACGGAAACCACTCTTGAGTAAAAGGTATGTGACAGCCTGCTTGGAGTTTGCCAAGTGGCATTTAAATCATGAGGAAAAAGATTCTCTGGTCTGATGAGACAACATTTTACGCTTTGGGCAGAATTCCATTTCTGAAGCCACTGTAGGTATATGGATGCTAAATAAATCAACTCCCTACCTTCTGACATTAATATTGGATGTACAGTCCCCTCCAAAAGTATTGGAACAACATGGCCAATTCCTTTGTTTTTGCAATGCACTGAATACATTTGGACTTGAGATAAAAAGATGAACACGAGACGAGGGTTCAAAATTCCGGCTTTTATTTCCTGGTATTTACACCTAGATGTGTTTAAACTGCTTGGAACATAGCCAATTTTCTTCAGACCATCAGAGAGTATTTAAGTAAATACAAATAAAAAAAAAACGTAATATTTGGTAGCATATACCTTGCTTGCAGAACTGGCTACGACCCATTGACATCACCAAACTGTTGCATTCTTCTTTTGTGATGCTTTTCCAGGCTTTTACTGCAGCCTCTTTCAGTTCAATTTTTCCCTTCAATTTCTTCTTCAGGAGGTGAAATGTATGCTCAATTTGGTTAAGGTCTGGTGATTGACTTGGCCAGTCTTTACTGGTTTACTGATGAGCTCGTATGTTTTTGATCATGAGCACATCCCTTCTTTCTCCACTTTGTTAGAGGTTAATCTTGGTCTCAAACTTTGTTCCAGAACTTTTTTGGCTCATCTCTGTACTTTGCAAACTGTAATCTTGCCTTCTGATTCTTACTATTGATGAGTGGTTTGCATATTTTGGTATAGCCTCTATATTGCTGCTCTATAAGTCTTCTTTGAACGGTTGATTGAGATGCCTTCACCCCTGCCCTATGGAGATTTTGTGATGTCACTGACTAATGTTTTTTGGGTTTTCTTCACAGTTCTCACAATGTTTCTGTCGTGAACTGCTGTTGTTTTCCTTAGTCGGCCTGCTTGATGTCTGTTGCTCAGTACACCAGCAGTTTCTTTCAGCACGTTCCAAGTTGTTGTGCAAGCTTTCCCCAATGCTTGCGCAATGTTTGTGATTTCCCCTCTTCAAAATGGCCTGCTTTTTTCCAAAAGACAGCTCTCTGGTCTTCATGTTGGTTTATCTTTTCTAACCCATCACAGGCTGAATCTAAGGCTAAAGCCAAGAGTAGACATTCAAACCTATTTATTGTTTAACGAATCAATCTAATAAGACACATCTGCGCAACATAAACACCTGCCATGTTCCAATACTTTTGCTCACCTAAAAATAGGGTGGTCTGATACAAAAGGTGATATGCTCTAAGTTGTTTAACAAGTCTAGATAAAAAATACCAGGAAATAAAAGCTGAAATTCGGATCTGTCATCTCATGTATATCTTTTGACCTCAAACCCTTGTCTTCAATATATAGCAAAAACAAAGGAATTGACAAATAGGGCACTGTGTAACATAAACAGTGTCTGATAGTTAAAGACGAAACTCGTGTAAATCTTTTTGTGTTAATGCCTTCCTGAACTCCTGGTTCAACTAGACAAACACTTTTGCTGTGGGAGGAGCCTTTTATTACAGTAACTGGCAGAGTTCAGATTAAATGGTTTAAACTTCCAGAGAACCTGGTGGTTCTGCTACAAGACATATCAAGGACATGATGAATTATGTACTTGAGCAGCACCTTCTGGAAAAAATACAAATAAAAAACAACAAAAAGACCCACCACAGATCATTTTGTACTTTGCTTGAATTTCAACACGTAGGACGTCATTGGTTTATGGCAAGAACAATGAATGTCACCACAAAATAAGTGAAAGGAAATGGCACAGTGATTACATGAGGCAAATTTGAAATACTCTCTGGTTTTGAAGGTATTGGTGGACACAAAGGGGAAGCTTCCATTCAGTGCTTGTCAAACCTAGGCGTAATTACATTGACCCCGCCACTCCTATCTTGTTATTACATCATTAGAAGAACTGACCGTAAATAAGTCATGATCCTTACTGAAATAAGACTATCTTCCCCTGATAGCATACACTGCTGGCATCTGGCAGCTTGGAATTCATTTTCATTGAAGTGCTTGTCACAATTTTTACTACCACAAGGAAATCACATTCATTGGTGTAATATAGTCCCCTCCAAAACTATTGGAACAGCAAGACCAATTCCTTTGTTCTTGCAATACAATGAATATATTTGGGGTTGAGATGAAAAAGATGAGCACAATACAATAATTCAGAATTTCAGCTTTTATTTCCTGGTATTTACACCGAGATGTGTTAAACTACTCAGAACATAGCACCTTTGGTATTAGACAACCCAATTTTTAAGTGAGCAAAAGTATTGGAACAGAGACTATTTAAGTAAATGAAAGTAAATGACACTTCATATTTGGTAGCATATCTTTTGATTGAAATAACTGCATCAAGCCAGCCACCCATTGACATCACCAAACTGTTGCAATCTTCTTTTGCACTCCAGCCTATTTCAGTTGTTTGTTTCGCAAGGTTTTTCCTTTCAATCTCCTCTTCAGGAGGTGAAATGCATGCTCAATTGGGTTAATGTCTGGTGATTGAACTGGTCAGTCTAAAATCTTCCACTTTTTCTCCCTAATGTAATCCTTGGTTGTGTTGGCAGTATGTTTTGGCTCATTGTCTAGCTGCATGGTTCCTCCCAATTATTTTGGACGCATTTCTCTTAAGTTGACAATGTTTTTGTAGACTTCTGAATTCATCATGCTGCTCCCATCATGAGCTACATAATCAATAAAGATTAGTAAGCCCAGGCCAGAAGCAGCAATGCAATCTCAAGCCATGACACTTCCTCCGCCATGCTTCACAGATGAGCTTGTGTGTTTTGGATCATGAGCAGATCCCTTCTTTCTCCACACTTAGGCCTTTACATCACTTGCGTAGAGGTTAATCTTGATCTCATCAGTCCGTAAAACTGTGGCTCATCTCTGTACTTCTTTGCAAATTGTAATTTTGCCTTCCGATTCTTATTCCTGATGAGTGGTTTGCATCTTGTGATATTGCCTCTATATTGCTGCTCTCTAAGTCTTCTTTGAACTGTTAATTGAAAGACCTTCACTCCTGCCTTGTGGAGATTGTTTGTGATGTCATTGACTGTTTTGTTGTTTTTCTTCAAAGTGTGACAATGTTTCTGTCTTGAACTGCTGTTGTTTTCCTTGGTCGACCTGTTTGATGTCTGTTGCTCAGTACACCAGCGGTTTCTTTCTTTTTCAGGACATTCCAAGTTGTTGTACAAGCTATCCTCAATGCTTGTGCAATGGCTCTGATCGATTTCCCATCTTTCCTAGCCTTTCAAATGGGTTGCTTTTCTCCCAAAGACAGCTCTCTGGTCTTTATCTTGGTTCATCTATTCTAACACAAATGCAGTCGTCACAGGCAAAATCCAAGGCTAAAACCAAGAGTAGACATTCAGAACTAGTTAGTGTTTACTCAATTACTCAATCTAACAGGACACACCTGGGCAACAAGAAACGTCTGTCAATCACTTGTTCCAATACTTTTGCTCACCTAAAAATTGGGTGGTCTGATACAAAAGGTGATATGCTCTTAAGTTGTTTAACAAATCTAGGTAAAAAATACCAGGAAATAAAAGCTGAAATTCGGATCTGTCATCTCATGTATATCTTTTGACCTCAAACCCAATTGTCTTCAATGTATAGCAAAAACAAAGGAATTGACATATATTTTGGAGGGGACTGTATAACAAACAGTGTCTGATAGTTGAAGACAAAATAAAAAAATATATA
Organism: Conger conger; assembly: GCF_963514075.1. NCBI lineage: Eukaryota > Metazoa > Chordata > Actinopteri > Anguilliformes > Congridae > Conger > Conger conger. The sequence continues at coordinate 53,702,928 of NC_083768.1, read as the reverse complement.
TTTTTTTTGGTTAATGTCTTCCTGAACTCCTTTGTTCAATTAGACAAACACTTTTGCTGTGGGAAGAGCCTTTTATTACAGTAACTGGCGGAGTTCAGATTAAATGGTTTAAACTTCCACAGAACCTGGTGGTTCTGCTACAAGACATATCAAGGACATGATGAATTATGTACTTGAGCAGCACCTTCTGGAAAAAATACAAATAAAAAACAACAAAAAGACCCGCCACAGATCATTTTGTACTTTGCTTGAATTTCAACACGTAGGACGTCATTGGTTTATGGCAAGAACAATGAATGTCACCACAAAATAAGTGAAAGGAAATGGCACAGTGATTACATGAGGCAAATTTGAAATACTCTCTGGGTTTGAAGGTATTGGTGGACACAAAGGGGAAGCTTCCATTCAGTGCTTGTCAAACTCAGGCGTAATTACATTGACCCCGCCACTCCTATCTTGTTATTACATCATTAGAAGAACTGACAGTAAATAGTCTTATTTCAGTAAGGATCATGACTTATCTTCCCCTGATAGCATGTACTGCTGGCATCTGGCAGCTTGGAATGATTTTCATTGAAGTGCTTGTCACAATTTTTTCTACCACAAGGAAATCGCATTCATTGGTGTAATATAGTCCCCTCCAAAACTATTGGAACAGCAAGACCAATTCCTTTGTTCTTGCAATACAATGAATACATTTGGGGTTGAGATGAAAAAGATGAGCACAATACAATAATTCAGAATTTCAGCTTTTATTTCCTGGTATTTACACCAAGATGTGTTAAATTACTCAGAACATAGCACCTTTGGTATTAGACCACCCAATTTTTAAGTGAGCAAAAGTATTGGAACAGAGACTATTTAAGTAAATTAAACTAAATAACACTCAATAAAATTGTAATGATTACTCAATCTAACAGGACACATCTGGGCAACAAGAAACATCTGTCAATCACATGTTCCAATACTTTTGCTCACCTAAATAGTCGGTGGTCTGATACAAAAAGTGATATGTTCTAAATTGTTTAACAAATCAAGAAAAAAATACTAGGAAATAAAAGCTGAAATTTGTGAAAAGCTGTACATCTCAATTTTCTTCAGTCTACAGCAAAAACAAAGGAATTGACCTTGCTGTTCCAATACTTTTGGAGGGGACTGTATATCCATCTATCCATTTAGTGCTTACTGTGACGGTTAATGCTTGGCATATCTAGTGTTGATGTTCTTGATACTATAGATCTCGAGAATGCTGAACAGATGCAATCATATGGAGGATAATTTATAATCTGTGATACCGATATGCCCTCCCCCCCCAAACAGCCCACAGCTATTAAAATATATGGTTTAGTTAAGGTTTGTCACCTGTTTTTTGGTGTTCCACAGTCTGTTTCAACCCCCTGGTCCATTTCAGTACCTATGAATACATTCCAGGATTCGTACATCTGGATTAGATTCATTTCTACAACCCCACCCTTTTGCTGCTACAGCTGTTAGTGTTTTTTTTCACTGTTATCTACTATATTATAACATTATGAAGCCATTCAGATATTTAGTAAAGGGACTGCAATTTTACTTTTTTTTTTTTAAACATCTGTTCACATCTGTACTGTATAGGTATGTATTAGGTCTATTGCATTATGTATGCATTGTATTACCAAAAAGATGTAATATAGTCAACTAAAAATATTAATTAGAATGTAATTATTGTTTTAATTAGACATTAAACATTTCTGACTAGACTATTTCACACAGAAAAAAAAGATTTGCTACTGATCTATAACTTGAAAAGTATATAATGTTTTCTGCGTGTGTCTGTCCTGTCTGTATAAATCCAATTTTGATTTTTTACTGAAGTGGGATAGCTATGGCCCATATTGCTGTTTATCAGCAAGTGTCTCTGTTTTCCTCTCCACCCCTGAACTTCACCCAGCTGTTTTCACAAGGCGTGAAGAATGCACACTCTTCCCTTCTGTCATGTATCCACTACAGCACTCTAGTCCTGCAGAAGTTTTATATCTGCAGCTGCGGCTGTTTCCTCAACTTTGCCATTGGCTTCCCTTGTTTGCTTCAGCTGCTCGTCTGACCCCTTTTCACAGCCGTCCTGAGTGTTCTGGCTGACGTTTACAGATTAACTGAACTGGGTGAAAGGTGAAGATAGGTGGGCACAGAGCCACATCCCATGTTCTCTTCTCTTGGAGCCATTTATCCCATAGCAATGCACACTTTCCTTTGTGCTTAATCTTGAGGAACTTCACTAATTTTGTTACTTTATTGAAATTATTTTCACCATCCGGTTTGGAGGCACATATAAATTACTTTTTCCAATGCATTCCCAAATTTCTACTCGGTAAAAAAGTTTCATTATTTGGTAAAAGTTACAGCCATTTGATCAGATGTAGATGTAGATAAAGATCCCACCATATATATATGTATATATATGTATATATATGTATATATATATGTATATATATATGTATATATATATGTATATATGTATATATATATGTATATATATATGTATATATATATATATGTATATGTATATATATATATGTATATGTATATATATATATGTATATGTATATGTATATATGTATATGTATATATGTATATATATATATATATGTATATATATATATATTATATTTATTATATTATGTATATGTGTGTATACATATACATATGCATATATATATATATGTATGTTTCTTGAACATGCAAAAAAACATGCAAAAAATACATGCCAAAAAAATAAAAAAAACATCAGGAAGGGAGCAAACACTTTCACACCACTGTACATAGACATATATATATATATATATATATATATTAGTGTGTATGTATATTTATGTCTATGTTATGTATGTATATTTATGTACGTGTGTGTGTTTATATGTGTATATGCATGTACGTACATGGGTGTGTGTGTATACGTATATGTGTATATATGTATATCCATCTCCATTTCTCTCGGGGATACCACACTCACGCCGTCACCCAGTGCAAGGAACCTCGGCGTGGTGATGGACAGCAGACTGTCCCTTTCCGAGAACATTGCGGCGGTGACCCGGTCTTGCAGGTTCTTCCTATACAACATACGGAGAATCCGCCCCTTTCTCACCCCCTACTCGACCCAGCTCCTGGTCCAAGCGATGGTTCTGTCCCGCCTGGACTACTGCAATTCCCTCTTGGCTGGCCTCCCAGCGTTCGCCATCAGACCCCTCCAACTCATCCAGAATGCAGCAGCTCGTCTGGTCTTCAACCTTCCCAAATACTCACACATCATCCCCCCTGCTTACTTCCCTCCACTGGCTGCCTGTCATGGCTCGCATCAAATTCAAAACATTGGTGCTAGCCTTCCAAGCAGTTAAAGGGTCTTCCCCAGCTTATCTGAAAAAAATCATCAGACCCTACACCCCTGCCAGACCTCTTCGTTCAGCCTCCACAGGCCGCTTGGCACCTCCCCCTCTCAGAACCTCCACCTCACGCTCACGACTACTGTCTGTTCTGGCTCCACAGTGGTGGAACGAACTCCCCGTTGAGGTCAGAACTATAGAATCTCTCCCCACCTTCAAGCGCAAGCTGAAGACACACCTCTTCAAGCAGCACCTCTCCCCATCCCTCCCTACCTCCCTGTGAACCTTAATTGTTGTCTCTGTGACTTGCTTTGTGTATCGGTATTTTTAGTTGGCTAGGTAAGCAGTGTTTGGATAGTTAACTTTGGTCACTTTTGCTGTTTGTTAGTTTATTTAAAAAAAAAAAAAAAAAAAAAAAATGGCCCTTGTCCTTATCTTTGTTGTACAGGTAGCAGTTGAAATTGTACTTCCCTCTAGGGTCTTTCAGCGAACTTATCCCTGGTTATGGGTATGCACTTTGTTGTACGTCGCTCTGGATAAGAGCGTCTGCCAAATGCCAATAATGTAATGTAAATGTATATGTGTGTATATATACATGTATGCATATATACATGCATACAGACATGCATACATACATATATACATTGTATATTTATGTATATATGTGTGTATATGTATACATACACATATATACATATGTATACATACACATATATACATATATGCGTGTGTGTATATACGTATATATATATACGTGTGTGTATATACGTATATATATATACGTGTGTGTATATACGTATATATATATATATGCGTGTGTGTATATACGTATATATATATATATGCGTGTGTGTATATACGTATATATATATATGCGTGTGTGTATATACGTGTGTATATATATATATATATATATGCGTGTGTATATATATATATATATATATGCGTGTGTGTATATACGTGTATATATATATATATGCGTGTGTGTATATACGTATATATATATGCGTGTGTGTATATACGTATATATATATGCGTGTGTGTATATACGTATATATATATATGCGTGTGTGTATATATATATATATGCGTGTGTGTGTATATATATATATGCGTGTGTGTATATACGTATATATATATATGCGTGTGTGTATATACGTATATATATATATATATATATGCGTGTGTGTATATACGTATATATATATATGCGTGTGTGTATATACGTATATATATATATGCTGTGTGTATATACGTATATATATATATGCGTGTGTGTATATACGTATATATATATATATATATGCGTGTGTGTATATACGTGTATATATATATATATATGCGTGTATACACGTGTGCGCATACACGTGTGCGCATACACGTGTGCGTATATATATGTATGCCTTGTGGCTGTCTCTGCTGATGGCTGCTCCCACATGCCATGGAGTATGAGAAGATGAAATTGAGAAAAACACAGGACCTCAAGGGGTCCCATAATGTGAAAATCCAGCCTGCACAAAATGGCTGCTTCCCCACACCCAACTCTCCCGTTGAGATGAACGCTGAGAATATTTCATGTTGGAGGTTTAGGAGACGAGTCCAGGCAGGGATATTCTCTGATGTTTGTTTTTAATTTCCATAAAAATAAACGATAAGCATATGTGTATAGAATGATTGTAAAATTTTGGTAAAATATATTCTGTACTATTTTTCCATTACAATTTAAATTTTGAACTGATTAAAACGTGTGAAAATGCCCATCTGAGTGCCTTCTCTCTGTCTTTGTTCAGAGTATGGTGGCTTGGGCCTCGACTTCAGTTACAGTGTTGCTGTGTCAGAGGAGCTTGGCAACATTCGCTGTGGGGGGGTCCCAATGGCAATAGGGGTGCAGACTGACATGGCTACACCTGCACTGGCCAGGTACTTTACCCTCGGTGTGTGGGGATTGGAGAAGAATTATATGGTGAATGGAATTGTTTAAAGCGTATTACTATAGAATCAAGTTATTATTCATGGTTAAATATTAGAATTGTTGTTGCTGCATTAGTTATTGTAACTGAATACATTTGAGAATTCTTGGCTGATTAAAGTTGATTTTGTTTTTGGTATATAACGTGGTAGTGTTCTCGTTTAACATATTGCTGAATAGAATATTAATTATTGCTTAATGTGAAATTATAGGTTTGGCTCCCCTGAGTTGAAGGAGGCGTTTTTGGTTCCTACGATATCAGGAGACAAAGTGTGCTGTCTTGGCGTAAGTGAAGTTGGAGCAGGATCTGACGTTGCAAGTAAGTTTGGGAAAATACAGCTTTCTAAATGGCTTGAAAGTAAATAAATAAATAAAAAATAAAAAATAGATATAGGCAAAATGGTCAATGTGTGAGGAGTGTGAGGAATTTATGCTTTATCAATGCTCACTCCTAAAAAATCTTTTGACGAACAGTGGGGATTGTCTCCTGCTTAGTCTAATCAACTTTGCTCAGGATAAATGCCGTTAATGTAATGTAATAACGGATTTCTTTTGGGCTCTTTTCTACGAGGGGGATGTTTTCCGGAACTTTTGGAACCTGGGCCAATTTTGGTTCCTGGGGCCTAGTTCCCATCTCCCTTTTTAGTCCCAGGTCATGAGGTAGTACTTTTTGGTGGTCAGTGATCTACAGTCACGTCCATAAATTGGGACATCGACACAATTATCCTATTTTTGGCTCTATACACCACCACAATGGATTTGAAATGAAACGAACAAGAGATGCTTTAACTGAAGACTTTCAGCTTTAATTTGAGGGTATTTACATCCAAATCAGCTGAACGGTGTAGGAATTGCAACAGTTTGTATACAGTGGTGTGAAAAAGTGTTTGCCCCCTTCCTGATTTCTTATTTTTCTGCATGTTTGTCACACTTAAATGTTTCAGATCATCAAACAAATTTAAATATTAGTCAAAGACAACACAAGTAAACACAAAATGCAGTTTTTTAAATGAAGGTTTTTATTATTAAGGGAGGAAAAAATCTACATGGCCCTGTGTGAAAAAGTGATTGCCCCCTAAACCCAATAACTGGTTGGGCCACCCTTAGCAGCAACAACTGCAATGAAGCGTTTGCGCTAACTTGCAATGAGTCTCTTACAGCGCTGTGGAGGAATTTTGGCCCACTCATCTTTGCAGAATTGTTGTAATTCAGCCACATTGGAGGGTTTTTTTAGAGCATGAACCGCCTTTTTAAGGTCATGCCACAGCATCTCAATAGGATTCAGGTCAGGACTTTGACTAGGCCACTCCAAAGTCTTCATTTTGTTTTTCTTCAGCCATTCAGAGGTGGACTTGCTGGTGTGTTTTGGATCATTGTCCTGCTGCAGAACCCAAGTTCGTTTCAGCTTGAGGTCATGAACAGATGGCCGGACATTCTCCTTCAGGATTTTTTGGTAAACAGCAGAATCTCAATAGGATTCAGGTCAGGACTTTGACTAGGCCACTCCAAAGTCTTCATTTTGTTTTTCTTCAGCCATTCAGAGGTGGACTTGCTGGTGTGTTTTGGATCATTGTCCTGCTGCAGAACCCAAGTTCGTTTCAGCTTGAGGTCATGAACAGATGGCCGGACATTCTCCTTCAGGATTTTTTGGTAAACAGCAGAATTCATGGTTCCATTTATCACAGCAAGTCTTCCAGGTCCTGAAGCAGCAAAACAGCCCCAGACCATCACACTACCACCACTATATTTTACTGTTGGTATGATGTTCTTTTTCTGAAATGCGGTGTTACTTTTACGCCAGATGTAATGGGACACACACCTTCCAAAAAGTTCAACTTTTGTCTCGTCAGACCCCAGAGTATTTTCCCAAAAGTCTTGGGGATCATCAAGATGTTTTCTGGCAAAATTGAGACGAGCCTTAATGTTCTTTTTGCTCAGCAGTGGTTTTCGTCTTGGAACTCCGCCATGCAGGCCATTTTTGCCCAGTCTCTTTCTTATGGTGGAGTCATGAACACTGACCTTAACTGAGGCAAGTGAGGCCTGCAGTTCTTTGGATGTTGTTGTGGGGTCTTTTGCGACCTCTTGGATGAGTCGTCGCTGCGCTCTTGGGGTAATTTTGGTCAGCCGGCCACTCCTGGGAAGGTTCACCACTGTTCCATGTTTTCGCCATTTGTGGATAATGGGTCTCACCGTGGTTCGCTGGAGTCCCAATGCTTTAGAAATGGCTTTATAACCTTTTCCAGACTGATAGATCTCAATTGCTTTCTTTCTCATTTGTTCCTGAATTTCTTTAGATCTCGACATGATGTCTAGCTTTTGAGGATCATTTGGCCTACTTCACTTTGTCAGGCAGGTCCTATTTAAGTGATTTCTTGATTGAGAACAGGTATGGCAGTAATCAGGCCTGGGTGTGGCTAGAGAAATTGAACTCACGTTTGATAAACCACAGTTATGTTTTAACAGGGGAGATAATCACTTTTTCACACAGGGCCATGTAGGTTTGGATTTTTTTTCTCCCTTAATAATAAAAACCTTCACTTAAAAACTGCATTTTGTGTTTACTTGTGTTGTCTGACTAATATTTAAATTTGTTTGATGATCTGAAACATTTAAGTGTGACAAACATGCAAAAAAATAAGAAATCAGGAAGGGGGCAAACACTTTTTCACACCACTGTATGTGCCTCCCACTTTTTAAGGTGTAACCGGTCTGTGTTATTCCCTCATTATCTCATTTACAAGGAGCAGATAAAAGGTCTAGAGTTCATTTCAAGTGTGCTATTTGCATTTTGAATCTGTTGCTGTCAACTCTCAATATGAGATCCAAAGAGCTGTCACTATCAGTGAAGCAAGCCATCATTAGGCTGAAAAATCAAAACAAACCCATCAGAGAGATGGCAAAAACATTAGGTGTGGCCAAATCAACTGTTTGGAACATTCTTAAAAAGAAAGAACGCAACACCAAAAGACCCGGAAGACCACAGAAAACAACTGTGGTGGATGACAGAAGAATTCTTTCCCTGGTGAAGAAAAACCCCTTCCCAACAGTTGGCCAGATCAAGAACACTCTCCAGGAGGTAGGTATATGTGTGTCAAAGTCAACAATCAAGAGAAGACTTCACCAGAGTGAATACAGAGGGTTCACCACAAGATGTAAACCATTGGTGAGCCTCAAAAACTGGAAGACCAGATTAGAGTTTGCCAAACAACATCTAAAAAAGCCTTTACAGTTCTGGAACAACATTTACATTATTGGCATTTGGCAGACGCTCTTATCCAGAGCGACGTACAACAAAGTGCATACCCATAACCAGGCATAAGTTCGCTGAAAGACCCTAGAGGTAAGTACAATTTCAACTGCTACCTGTACAACAAAGATAAGGACAAGGGCCATTTTTTTTTTATTTTTATTTTTTTATTTTTTTTAACAAACAAACAACAGAGCAAAAGTCACCAAAGTTAACCAAAGTTAACTATCCAAACGCCATCCTATGGACAGATGAGACGAAGATGAACTTGTACCAGAATGGTGGGAAGAGTATGGAGAAGGAAAGGAACTGCTGAAGCATGGTGGTGGTAGTGTCATGGCGTGGGCATATATGGCTGCCAATGGAACTGGTTCCCTTGTATTTATTGATGATGTGACTGCTGACAAAAGCAGCAGGATGAATTTTGAAGTGTTTCGGGCAATATTATTCAGCCAAATGCTTCAGAACTCATTGGACGGCGCTTCACTGCAGATGGACAATGACCCGAAGCATACTGCGAAAGCAACCAAGGCAAAGGCAAAGAAGTGGAATATTATGCAATGGCCTAGTCAATCACCTGACCTGAATCCGATTGAACATGCAGTTCACTTGCTGAAGACAAAACTGAAGGGAAAATGCCCCAAGAACAAGAAGGAACTGAAGACAGTTGCAGTAGAGGCCTGGCAGAGCACCACCAGGGATGAAACCCAGCGTCTGGTGATGTCTATGCGTTCCAGACTTCAGGCTGTAATTGACTGCAAAGGATTTGCAACCAAGTATTAAAAAGTGAAAGTTTGATTTATGATTGTTTGTCCCATTACTTTTGATCCCTTAAAAAGTGGGAGGCACATATACAAACTGTTGTACATCTTGTTCGTTTCATTTCAAATCCATTGTGGTGGTGTATAGAGCCATAAAGATGAGAATTGTGTCGATGTCCCAATATTTATGGACCTGTCTGTATTAGGGTGGAGCTTGCAGTTCCATTTTCCATATGCCATTTTTAAACTGACAAACATTTAGCAGCAGCTAGAGAGAAATCAGGAAAGCGTTGTTTCATGTACACTGTTTTGTCATCATAAATGTTCATCATAGCTGCCATAATCTCAGTATTGTGCCGATACAGATACGCTATTTCAAGTCTGTATGTTTGTTGTACTGTATAAACATGGGGAAAAAAAAAAGGAAAAAAAAAACTTTTGTAAATTAATTGTGCATTTCACAGTGGGTAACTTGGCTGGATGCCTTGATCATAGGTGTCACAGATACACACATAAATACCTAAACATAACCAATTAAATGTAAGCATTGATTTTGGTCTGTCACTTCGTCCTACTTTGCTGGTTTTTGAGGTGTGGAAAAGCAAACGGAAATGCACTCTTGGAACCACGTAGTCCCCATTGTTGATAATTCCTGTCCTCAGTTCATACAACCCGGCTGGAAAGGCCAATAGTTATCACCTGCAGCAGTAGGATGTGGATGCAAAGTTATTTAAAGATTGTTATGGGTTCATCATATACTCAAACTTCAAAAGTTTCCTTTACTCCACACCTATGAACTTTTCTGGTGAAAAGGAAATCCATTGTTTAGAGATCTGCAGGGTGTGGCTGACATTACATTTTTTCCGCTGTGGTTTAATTAATGTGCCTCTTAAACAGACTGCATTCTATATTTAACACTTCCTAATCCAGTAATGGGTAACATAAATGGACTTACTTGCAGGCATCATGACTGAAGCAGTGCGGAAAGGAGATGAATTTGTCATCAATGGTGGGAAGATGTGGACGACTAATGGGATCCAGGCAGACTGGATGTGTCTCTTGGCCAATACCAGCGACGGGCCTCCTCACAAGAATAAAAGCCTCATATGCCTGCCAATGAACCTACCTGGTGAGACTGCGAATTGGACAGGAAATGACCAATGTTCAGTCAATAGGCTATGGCCTTTCGGTGTTTGTTACGGTGTTGTAACATTACTGCACAATACTGTGTGCTTACTTTATGCACGGGGTAATGTAATTTTTTTTATTCAAGGAAATTCTTGCTTCAATTTATAATTATGAACGTGCTCAGAAAGCGTGCTAACCCATTGTTCTGTGCTGTAGGGATTCACATTGCACGGAAAATCAACAAAATCGGAATGTGGTCATCAGATACAGCTGAGGTTTTCTTTGATGATGTACGGGTACCCTGTAAGAACGTCATTGGGCAGGAAGGCATGGGTTTCACATATCAGATGCTCCAGTTCCAGGAAGAGAGGCTTTGGGGAGTGGCCAATGGTGAGTTCAGGCAAACCTCCCCCTCAAAACCCTTTGAGAACCAGTATTGTTTTTCTTGTGGCAACTATGGAGAAACTTTAATATCATAATTTCTGAGGAACAGAGAATGTTCAGACACTCCCAATAACAGGATGAAGGGTATTTTTTACGTGACTAGTGTGAATGGGCTTTGACAGTGGTCTGCTGTGAGGTACCTGAGAACTACTGTAGTCTCCTTTTCTCAGATATCAATCCTGATTCCTGTCCTTTTACCAAGAGGTGTTATTTTATTTATGGCACTTTTTTTTTTTTAATTAGATTTTTATTTACTTTTGCAGTAGTTTCCCCATTTTTTTCTATTTTGCTAAATTTACTCACCAGTGACGGATTCATATACCATAGTAATAATTATGGATCTTTTCCCCTTATACTGAACTTCATACTTGGTTGTACCGCTCCCTGTTCCTTAATGCCAGCATACAAATTGTAAAATATACAGGGCATTCCGAATATATAGAATATATGCATGTAATTGTTTTGTTTTGTTTTATCTTCATAAAGTATTGACCGCGATGGATAATGTTATCCAGGAGACCATCCAATACACACGACAACGCAAGATTTTCAAGCAGCCAGTTCTCCACCACCAGTCCGTCCACTTCCGCTTGGCAGAGTTGGCAACGGAGGTCGAGCTGCTACGCTCCCTTCTTCATCGCGCCACAGGTGACCGGGCCAAGTCCATGTCCAAATGCTTGAGTCTTGCCAGAATTATCATTGATGGGTCATTGATGAGCATTCTGGTGATGCGGCAGAACATAGATTTTTCACAAAGATCTTACATCTCCAAGACTTCCCAAGGATTCATTACATTTTTGGCATTTGGCAGACGCTCTTATCCAGAGCGGCATTCAACAAAGTGTACTGCATACCCATAACCAGGGACAATACAGCAAAGATAAGGACTTAGCCCTTGTAGATTCATCTGTAAATTATATTATATCTATTATATCTATATCTACAAAACCATTTTTATACAACACAACGCAAAATAATGATATACGCGAGAGAAGTCGAGAAATAATGAACAGCTAACAGAAACCCTCCCGCTATTTCGACGCAGACTAAAAACACACCTTTTCAAACTCTACCTTAGTCCTCCCTCCTGATTTCCCCCGCCCCCCTTTCTGATATCCCTATCCTTGTCTAACCCCCCCCAAAAAAAATAAATAAAAGAATTGCACTTAATGATGATTATATGTTTAGAACAGCATTTCATGTGTATTTTCCTAGTTATGGATGTGATGCTTTGACTTGTGGAAGAACCTATGCACTTGTAAGTCGTTTTGCATGAAAAGCGTCCGCCAAATGACTAAAATGTAAATGTAAATTATTCCCTGTAACGGCGTGCTTTTGATACAAAAATGTAGGCCTGTTTTGCTGACATCAATATATTCAAGCAATATATTTTGAGAGCACCATATAACTAGAGATGTGCATTTCCTAAAGAAAATGCGGAGTGTGATTGCGGCAAATCGGTGGACTGAGTGTATATGAACTCCCAAGAGTGAGAAGAAAGCTATCCTCATACAAATGCTCATAATTCAAAAAATCTACAGTCCCCTCCAAAAGTATTGGAATAGCAAAGTCAATTCCTTTGTTTGCTATACACTGAAGACAATTGAGTTTGAGGTCAAAAGTTGTACATGAAATGACAGATCCAAATTTCAGCTATTATTTCCTTGTATTTTTATTTAGATTTGTTAAACAACTTTGAACATATCACCTTTTGTATCAGACCACAAAAGTATTGGTGTTTCTTGTTGCCCATATGTGTCTTTTAGCCTTGGGTTTTGCCTGTGAATACTGCAGACTATCTTTGGGAGAAAAGCAACCCATTTTAAAGGTTAGAGAAGAGGGGAAATCGATCAGAGCCATTGCACAAGCATTGGGGATAACTTGTACAACAACTTGGAATGTCCTGAAAAAGAAAGAAACCACTGGCATACTGAGCAACCGACATCAAACAGGTCGACCAAGGAAAACGACAGCAGTTCATGACAGAAACATTGTGAGAACTGTGAAGAAAACCCCCAAAACATCAGTCAATGACATCACAAACAATCTCCACTGGGCAGGGGTGACGATCTCTCAATGAGCCATTCGAAGAAGACTTCGACAGCAGCAATATAGAGGCTATACCACAAGATGCAAACCACTCATCAGTAGTAAGAATCTGAAGGCAGGTTAGAACAAAGTTTTATGGACTGATGAGACCAAGATTAACCTCTACCGACGCCAATGTGTGGAGAAAGAAGGGATCTGCTCCTGATTCAAAACATAGCTCATCTGTGAGGCACGTTGGAGGAAGTATCATGTCTTCGGCTTGCGTGGCTGCTTTTGGAGTGGGCTCACTATAATCTTTAGTGATGATGTAACTCATGATGGTAGCAGCAGGATGAATTCAGAAGTCTACAAAAACATTCTGTCAGCCAACTTAGAGAAATGCGTCCAAACTAATTGGGAGGAACTTCATCACGCAGGAAGACAATGACCCAAAACACACTTTAAACCTCCTTAGTTGTCCCTTAGTTGTGTTGAGACTGGCCAAGTCAATCACCAGACCTTAACCCTGTTGAGCATGCATTTCACCTTCTGAAGAGCAGATTGAAGGGAAAAACAACTGAAAGAGGCTGCAGTGAAAGCCAGAAAAACATCACAAAAGAAGAATGCAGTTTGGTGATGTCAATGGGTCGCAGGCTTAATGCAATTATTGCAAGCAAGGCATATGCTATCAAATTCTTTAATTAAACTTTAATTTAATTAAATACTCACTGTTATAATGTTTTTGCTCACCTAAATGTGGTCGTCTGATACCAAAGGTGCTATGTTTTAAGTATTTTAACACATCTAGGGGTAAATACCAGAAAAAAAAAATCATGTATCTTGTCTCATGTTCATCTATTTCTCAACCCTAAATGTATTCAGTGTATTGCAAAAACAATGGAATTGACCTTGCTGTTCCAATAATTTTTGGAGGGGACTGCAACTATTACCCATAAACTGTTGAGATTGAGAGAGTAATGGCAGTTTAAAACGGTGTCAAAATATTTTAATTACAACTGTCACCACCCTAGAAACTGAACATTCCACCATTCATTCCTATGGGACTTCTTTCCCTGGAAAATGTTAAATGTCTCATAAATTTTTGGGAATATCAGGAAGCTATGAACAAGCACACCATTTGGGACTTTTTTTGTATAGTGCTTTTAACAAAGGGGCTTTGTCACAAAGCAGCTTTACAGAGAACCGGCCCCCAAGAGTATGCTTAGGGCAACAGTGGCAAGGAAAATGTCCCTGGCTGATAACAGAAAGAAGCCATGAGAAGAACCTGACTCAGAGGGGGAACCCATCTGCTGCTGGTTGGCACTGGTTTGCTGTAAAAAAATTATATTACATGTAAACAGATGAATTATAGTACATAAATGTCCAATACAAATGAATTGGGTCCAAGCTAAGATGACTGTGGCAGGAGGGGGGTGCACAGCTGGTCTTGGGCTGCAGCTCAGGGTCAGGAGGGGGTGCTCAGGAAACTTGGGCTAGAGCTCTGGGCAGGTGCCCAGCGCAGGGAGAATAGGAAAGAAACATTGTTAGGGGGTTCAGATGGTAGTTGATCAAGCAGAGCAGGAGAGAGAGGTGCCTGCGTGTGATGAGGAAAACTCTCGCAGAATAAGGCTATGGAACTTGGTTTGGTGTCAATAGCACAAACTGAGAGGTGTATTAACGTAAAAAAATAAAAAATAACGAGCTGTGCATTTCCTGGTGGTGCAAGGGTGTTGCTAGGTGATTGATAAGTCATTGCCATAGTGTTGCTAGGTGGTAGATAGGGCATTGCTAGGTGGTTGCTAGATGGTTGCTAAGCTGTTTCTAGGGTTGCTAGGTGGTTGATAGGGCGTTGCTATGGTGTATCTAGGTGGTTGCTATGGTGTTGCTAGTGGTTGATCAGGTGTTATTATGTGGTTGCTAGAGTGTTGCTATGGTATTGCTTGGTGGTTGATAGGGCATTGCTAGGTGGGTGATGGCTTTGCTAGGGTGTATCTAGGTGGTTGCTATGGTGTTGCTAGTGGTTGCCAGAGTGTTGCTAGGTGGTTGATAGTGCATTACTAGGGTATATCTAGGTGGTTGCTAAGGTGTTGCTAGTGGTTGATCAGGTGTTGCTATGTGGTTGCTAGAGTGTTGCTATGGTGTTGCTTGGTGGTTGATAGGGCGTTGCTAGGGTGCATCTTGGTGGATGCTGTGGTGTTGCTCGGCGGTTGCTAAGTGATGCCAGTTTAAGGTGTTGGTCGATTGTTGCGAAGGTGTTGCTAGGTGGTCGATGTTAACTGGTTGCTAGGGTGTTATTAGGTTGTTGCAATAGTCTTGCAAGGTGTGTTAGGTGGTTTCTAGGGTGGTGCTAGGTGGCTGCTAATGTGTTAGGCTGTTGCTACATGGTTGCTATGGTGTTGCTAGGGCGTCACTATGGTGTTGCTAGGTGGTTGCTAAGGTGTTGCTAGGGTGTTGCAAGGTGGATGCAAAGTTGTTGCTTGTTCATTGGTAAGGTGTTACGAGGTGTTTGTTATGCTGTTGCTAGGTGGTTGCTATGGTCTTGCAAGGTAGTTGCTAAGATGTATTAGGTTGTTGCTTGGGTGTTGCTTGGTGGTTGCTAAGGTGATGTCCAGTGGTTGAAATGTGTTTGCTAAGGTGGTTACTAGGGTGTTGTTCGGTGCTTGCTCAGTGGTTGCTAACATGATGTCCAGTGGTTGAAATGTGGTTGCTAAGGTAGTTTGCTTGGGTGTTGTTTGGTGGTTGCTAAGATGTTGCTTGGTGGTTGCTGAGGTGTTGCTAGGTGGTTGCTAACGTGATGTCCAGTGGTTGAAATGTTTGCTAAGGTGGTTACTAGGGTGTTGTTCGGTTTGTGCATGGCCATCGTGCTGCTGTGATCTGTCGTTTCATCTTTGCACACTGTGCAAAGCACTATATTATTGGGTTTTTGCTTAAAGAATTCCCACTTTGGATGCTCATGTTTTTTGGATGAACTCTCTCCCACACTCTCAGCTGGGTTTGCCGCCGCCATGTTCAAAACGATACGAAGCGTCTGTTATATATCCAAATCAACGAAATTACATGGTCGATATCATTGACAACGTCGACTAATCGTTGCAGCCCTAGTGGTTGCTAGGCATTTATAATAGCCAATCAGAGAGGTGATGTGTTACAGCATAATGCAAGGCAATTAGTTTCATGAAACTATATCCACCATATAAGCATGATTGTTTAACCAAAGTCTATGAAGCCTATATAAGTTCATATAAGTTCCTAGGTTGTATCTTAGTCAGTTGCCAGGTATTCATAAGAGCCAGCATGAGGTGTTATTGCATAATGCAAGACATTTGGTGTAATTAAAGTATATGAAGCATATGAGCATATATGTTTAATAAAAATCTGTATAGCCTATATACGACTCTGAGTCTATATAGACTGCTAGGGTGTTACTAATCAATTGCTAGGCATTTATTCCAGCCAATCAGAGAGGTGAGATGTTACAGCTTTGGTCTCATGGCACACCATGTATGCAGTCAGTTATGAGCTCTCTGCTAGAGGGCAGATGCTATTGCGACATCAGAGGGTTCCATCAGACACACGGCTAACTTGCATATCAAATGTGGGTTGGCTGAACTGCAGAATGTCCATTCGAAAGAGACTGGAGTGTGAAGAAACCATTTAGAGTTCAGGTTTGCATTCGATCACATCCAGATTCATTGTAAGACATTTAAACCAGGGTTGCCCAAATCTTTTGCACCACACTGTACAAAGATTTGGGTCAAGGGCCTTGTTTTGTTGTACATATTGGATTCAAACTCGGAAGCATTTATATTTCAGATAATTTGTTGACTTGCTCATTTACATGGTTTACAAGGTAAATTTAAGCGATGTCATCTTTCTTTTATCTTCCCCTCTCAGCTCTGTATATTAAAGGCAATGATGTCACAAAGCTGGCTTCCATGGCCAAGCTGAAAGCAGGACGCCTGGTTCGAGAAGTAGGGGACAGCTGCCTGCAATACTGGGGAGGGATGGGCTTCACAAGTGAAGTTCTGGTCAGTCGGTTTTACAGGTGAGTCCGCAAAGCAGGGATATGCTAGGAGAAAAGATAATGGGAAACAGTCGACAAACCAAATCTCGCCAGTACCAACTGCAACTGGGGTGTGATTGGCCATAGTGTTGCCTGCTTGGTGCCCAATGGTGGGTCTTTCACAATGTAGAGCGTAGACCTCTGAGGCGTTGGCTATGCAGCTCAGCAGGTGGGTTTAGTAGTGAATGAAAAGAAGCATCAGACTGTGCTTACTGAGCGTCCTAAAGTGTCAATTTTTTATTTTATGTAGATAAAACCAGACAAAAGTGCAGGACCAGGAGCGACCACCCCCCTTATATTATGGATGTAACATGAGATCTTTGCTTATTTTATGTCTAATTAGTAATTCACAATAGAGCATATCCAGTGCTAATAGTTACAATATGCGCAGTTACAATATAAATACATCTAAAGCTGATCCAGGATCAGTGCTTACAAACCAGAATTTGTTTAGGAGAAATTCCAGCTCCCTTCCCGGTTTCAAATCATGCTTTATACTGGTTGCACAGCAGTGACACCTAGCGATGTGGCTCAGCGGGGTGCTTTTCATGTTGAGGGATTGTTGACCATTATTATTGATTCTTTACTAATCAATTTATATTGAGGTTTCCATGTAAATATTGTACAACCCATACAATATAATTTCTAGGTGTGCATGTGGGCAGTCACTATTCTGAGGGTTAATGGCTATTGTCTCTTGTGCATGTTTCTCTACCCCCCAGAATGGATGTTGTAACTGAAGTAATCAGGTGTTTTCTCATTAACTGAACGTTTGAATTGCTCTTAATTCTACTCCCAAGACAATCCTAGTCCAGAACAAATGTCGTCTTTCAGATCATTAACAAGAAAAGGTTCATAAAATAACCTAGTGAGCCTCGAGATGACAAATGGGTTTGCACTGTGTCATACAGCTCATCTCTGCAAAGTGTAATGATGTTCATCAGAGCATTTGTGGAAATGTGAAATGCCACCATCATCTTTGAACCAAAACTGCTGTTTCATTGTCCATAATTCAGGGACTCCAGGCTGATGTCAATTGGTGCTGGAGCTGATGAAGTCATGCTGTCCATTATATGCAAGTACATGGACACCTTACCCAGGAAATGATGTCATATTACATTTACATATTAACTACTCAGAACTATCACAATAAGTGCACTTCTTTATCCTTGATCATTTACTCATTTTGTTCAAAGCTGACATGTAAAAAGATATTTGAAATGTTTAATTGTTTTGGATTTTGCAATCTTGTTGATGCAGTCTTCCAGAATAAATGGGGAAAAAATGGCTCAAAATTCATTCATTACACATCCACACTGTATTATGATCAGAGCACCAATTCCTTTAATATTAATGGCTAAATTTGAATAGCTCTGTAGTCTACAGGACATTAATCAGTTAAACACCCCTGCTGAATGGCAAAATACCAGTCTAAGAGGGACTTTGTGTTAGTGTTAATCCCAAAATGCAGGTGTTGCAAAAGTTTCTTCCCAATATGCAAACAAAAATAGTTTCTTACATGTAGAAAGATATTTAATGTATATTTTGTAATCCAGTTGATGTATAGGAAATGCAATGCCTTTAAGAATAAATGCAAAAAACAGTAGTTTTTTTATTAATGTTTTTAATATTGAATCTGAAAATAAAATGGTTAATATTCTTGACCCATTTTGACTACAGACATATTCCTTGTCTCTTGAAAGGTACCCTTGGGGGGGTTGTTTTCCCAAGAGCCAGGATTACTATCTTACTAAAGCAGCTTGTGAATACAACGCTGGACAATTCCGGTATCAAACTGATAACTTAACTCCGGAGAAATTTAAGTGAACAATTGAATTAAATGAAATTGAAAATTTACTTTATCTGTGGATCCCCCCCCCCCCAGCTCGTTTTGCCTCCCCAACGATTCCACAATAAGGAATTATTGTCACCGAAGGCATCATAAAATAGCGAGTTAACACTTTCAAATGGTATATCATGTGACCAGATTGATCTTAATAAAAGGAATGAAAGCAAATAAACCCATTCTGGTGTGAATACAGGCTTTGTTTGGGTAATAGGTGATAATTTGTATATCACTTTTACATATAGCATCATAATGCATTGGACAGTGACATTTGTTATTTTGCTTCTGTAATCTAGATCTTTGAGTTTGAAAGGAGACAATGAGCAGTGCTGACTGTCAGCTTTAATTTGAGGGTATTCTCATGTATATCAGATAAACCATTTAGAAATGGCAGCACCTATTGTGTATGGTCCCCCCATTTTAAGGTACTACAAGTATTTGAGAGCTATAAGTATAGAGAGCTGTTGATGTCAAGTCTTGATTCTAGACATTGCAATGCATTTGGAGATCGTTGTTTCAGTCTGACAACATGAGACCGCAGTGTCAATGCAAATGTATGGCCGTTATAAGGCTCAGAAATTAAAATCAATCAGGAACAATGCAGAAATGGGCATGCCCAAGTCAACAGTTTGGTTCATTTTAACAAGAATAAAAAATAAAATAAAAACTGGTGAACTCAATTGTCAAAACACCCGGTAGACCGAGGAAGACCACAGTAGTGGATGACCAGAGAATACATAATGGTGAAGAAAACCCCCCTGACAACAGTCTAAGAAATCAAAAATTCTCTCCTGGATGCAGGTGTAGATCAGTCAGTCTACCATACATAGACTACACCAGCAGGATGACAGACGGTACACTATAGGATGCAAACCACTGATAAGCCTGAACAACAGAAGGGCAAGATTACAGTTTGCTAAAGAATCCTAAGAGTTCTGGAACAAAGTCTTGTGGACAGATGAGACAAAGATCAACATGTACCAGAGTGATGGAAAGAGGAAAGTGTGGAGAAAAGGAAATGCCCATGATCCAAAGCATACCACCTCATCTGTGAAACATGGTGGAGGGGGAGTTATGGCCTGGGCCTGTATAGTTGCCAGTGGAATGGACTGACTCATGTCTTCATCAATGATGTGACTGCAGACAGAAGTAGAACAATGAATTCTGAACTCCACAGAAATATTTTGTCAATAAACAGTTAATCTGATATGGATGGAAATAACCTCAAATTAAAGCTGACCGTCTGCATTTCAACCTCATTATCATTGTATCCTCACTGATCACTGTATATCTGATGAATGGAAACATTTCTGTTAACAAAATTAACCACAGCAAGTGCTTCTCATTAAAGTTCTTATTAAATCCCTCAAGAGGACACAAAAGTGATATACAGAAATAGTTTATTTGTGTTGTGTTATTCCATACAGGTAGGAGAACATAAACAGAGATGATGTAAATGACACTGGACATCTAGCTCGATATGGAAGAACTGCATATGTCAAAGTGAAAGTTTCCGGGTCCAAATTCACATTCGCCAGAAATGTGTTATGATCAGTTCTCTAATTACATTACATTACATTATTGGCATTTAGCTGACGCTCTTATCCAGAGCGACGTACAGTTGATTAGACTAAGCAGGAGACAATCCTCCCCTGGAGCAATGCAGGGTTAAGGGCCTTGCTCAAGGGCCCAACGGCTGTGCGGATCTTATTGTGGCCACACCGGGGTGTGTCTCAGTCATTTACCTTAACCACTGGGTACAGGCCGCCCATTCTTTAAATTGGATGGCTATTTGAAACCCAGAGTAATATGAACAGCTCCATTTAGTTTACTGGACATATAAATATTCAGTTAAACACCCCTGCTGAAGAAAAATATCATATCCTTGGATGAAAGGTAAGTGGTAAGGTAAGTGTCATTTTGGGGAAAACGAGACAAGAATTGTACAGTTTAAGACTGCTTCAAAAATTGTACATTGACCCAAATGTCAGCAGTTAAAAGTAATATTAGTTAATGATGTTTTCCCTTACACCTTTCCAAAAATAGTTTGGCCTATATATGGATAAAAAAAAAAACAATGTAGCTTTCCAGTGGAGTAAATCCATATTCAAACAGTATCAATACTTTCTGCGGGAAACATAAACTCACCGTGTTCCGAACACCAAGTTAGCTCACCATGTTCCGAACAGTGCAACTTTAATGACTAAAAATAAAAAGAAATACTTCTGTGCAGTTGTTTGTCGTTTTCTCTATACTTATTAGTCCAATTCACATCGATCAAAGTGGTTTGAGAGTCAATAAGCAAAAACTACAATTGAATGGACGTTAACTTCAGGTGGAAGCGGCCGCTTCCCTGTGTTCTGGTTGGAAAACAGTGAATCTACGTTAGACTCAACAATATAAACTATTATTCATTGCTATTTCTTAAATTATCAAAAATGATTTGATAATGGTTTTACCTTCTCACAATTTGAAGTACTGAAATAATTTACATGCAGATGACATCCTGCAGAACTACTAGCTACATGAAAACCTTTCTATGTATGAGAAGCAATGTCATTTCCCCCACTAACCGGATCAAGAAAATATCACATCAGACCCTTTTACACTCTAAAAAATGTGTGACTGGTGGATGGTAATGATCCATGGCAGTGTTTTTCCTTCTCGATTTGCAAGAGCATCATCCACTACATTGTACATCTTCAATTAAAGAAATGTGGGATGACGTTACAGATTCACATTCATTATAAAAAGTGATGCTCTTTTCATCCTGAGTACACGGTCCAGAAAAGCATGGCACAAATTGGAGAGATCGGTATCACCTAAGTTTGATCACCCAATAGAGGACGAAGAAGACAAAAAGTGCAAACAGAAACACGTAGCAGAAGATCCGGGTTTGACTGCCCCTGGCCAGAAGCTTCAGTCTACCCATAGTAGCCCCCAAAAGACCACCAGAAGACTCAAAATCTGTGTCCTGTGTTGAAACAAACCAGGAGAACTCTGATGCAGATTTCATCAGTTATGTTAAACTAAAAAGAAAATGCCCAGAAAATAGTCAAATCTTTAGGCCTTAACACTTTTTTGTGCTGTGATCTACAGTAAAAATATGCTAGCATGTTCATCCTCCATAATGCATGCACCTGATTAGCTATCACAGAAGGTTGGGATACTGGACAGAAACACCTCCCAGTGTAATATCATAGCCCAAGCCCAACAGATTCATAGCTAAACTTAGGTCTGTGACAGTGAGCACGCATCCAAACCATTTTTGATTGAAATTTGACCCATAATATTGTGTACAACATTAGCTTTACAGGGAAGTTGTTTTGGAAACCTAAATGTATTAATTATTCTTAGATTGTATGTTTTTAGCTGTAAGGAAAGGAAAATCTTACCATATCTTGCAACACTTTATTTTGGTCCTTAACTTCAGTTCCAATATCAATTGAAAGCTGAAAAAGAAGGTACACAATTAGCTTTTAATTGCTTCAATTTACATAGTTTCATTTAGCATTAATGAACAGAATTCTCCAATTCCAGTATCCCATACTTACATGTTTCAAAGCACTGACTTTGGCTCTTAAACCCTCTTGTAAATGTTCGTTTTCTTCCTCATAAACACTGTATCCACTTGCCACATAATTTCCTGTTTGTGCCCCTTCGCCTATTGATAAGCACGGAGTAAACAGCCAAGTAATTAAACAGGTTTTGTGAATTTTGAGTTGAAATGTCCTTTTTACTCATTTGCATTAAGTTTGTCTTATTTGCCTGGTAGAAGCTATGGCAAGTTGTCATCTTTTCCGAACTTGTAGCAAACTACTACAACAATAATAATAAGCTGGACTGATCAGAAAAGATTCGTGGTATTTGGATATTTGTGATTTCGTGTAGCTATACAAAGCTAGCTCCCTCCACTTTGAACACAAACACATTACCTAGCTAAGTAGCGTTAGGCATTCTGATGACGAACACAACTGGCTGGATTCTACATCATTGACCCAAAAAACATGATAAACTAGTAAAACACGGGATAGATTAGCTCAAACGCTTTTGCATTTGTTTTTGCAAAACCGCTGAAGTTAGACATCTATTCTGTCTAATTTGCCATTTACCATTCAAGCTATTCCAGCATGGTAGGTACATTGACTGAACCATTTCTCTTACCTAATCCAGGGCGCCTCATTTTGATCTCTTGAAAATGCAGGGAATATAGTATGCGATGCGGGTTTATAATATATTATAGAACTAAAGAAAAGCGTTCTACGTGTACTGTGTTCCCTTATTATATTAACGTAAAGCCGTTGCACAACGCCACGACACCATACGGAAACCAGGACGCCTACGCTTCTGCTTTGTTATCTGGGTAAAGTAGTTCATACAAGAAATCAATTTGGTAAAAAATGTGCTCGGTTGACTAATTGATTTCAGAACCATTACCTAAAGCGTTTTTCTCCATAATTAATTAAAGATAAGAGCAAACACGTTGTCTATTATAGAACGTGTTTATCTTCTACGAACGATGTATAAAAAGTAAAACTACAATCCCCAGATAAACGTCACAAGCCTTCACTGTTTGCCGATTTGCGTTAGCCACCCTAACAATAACGAAAATAACAAAAACGTTTTTTTTTTCTTTACTCGCGAATTCACTTTCACTTTTGCACTGGCACCTACCGAGTCATAATATATTTTCGTTATTGTTAGGGTTTACAAATGAATTGGGTCCAAGCTAAGATGACTGTGGCAGGAGGGGGGTGCACAGCTGGTCTTGGGCTGCAGCTCAGGGTCAGGAGGGGGTGCTCAGGAAACTTGGGCTAGAGCTCTGGGCAGGTGCCCAGCGCAGGGAGAATAGGAAAGAAACATTGTTAGGGGGTTCAGATGGTAGTTGATCAAGCAGAGCAGGAGAGAGAGGTGCCTGCGTGTGATGAGGAAAACTCTCGCAGAATAAGGCTATGGAACTTGGTTTGGTGTCAATAGCACAAACTGAGAGGTGTATTAACGTAAAAAAATAAAAAATAACGAGCTGTGCATTTCCTGGTGGTGCAAGGGTGTTGCTAGGTGATTGATAAGTCATTGCCATAGTGTTGCTAGGTGGTAGATAGGGCATTGCTAGGTGGTTGCTAGATGGTTGCTAAGCTGTTTCTAGGGTTGCTAGGTGGTTGATAGGGCGTTGCTATGGTGTATCTAGGTGGTTGCTATGGTGTTGCTAGTGGTTGATCAGGTGTTATTATGTGGTTGCTAGAGTGTTGCTATGGTATTGCTTGGTGGTTGATAGGGCATTGCTAGGTGGGTGATGGCTTTGCTAGGGTGTATCTAGGTGGTTGCTATGGTGTTGCTAGTGGTTGCCAGAGTGTTGCTAGGTGGTTGATAGTGCATTACTAGGGTATATCTAGGTGGTTGCTAAGGTGTTGCTAGTGGTTGATCAGGTGTTGCTATGTGGTTGCTAGAGTGTTGCTATGGTGTTGCTTGGTGGTTGATAGGGCGTTGCTAGGGTGCATCTTGGTGGATGCTGTGGTGTTGCTCGGCGGTTGCTAAGTGATGCCAGTTTAAGGTGTTGGTCGATTGTTGCGAAGGTGTTGCTAGGTGGTCGATGTTAACTGGTTGCTAGGGTGTTATTAGGTTGTTGCAATAGTCTTGCAAGGTGTGTTAGGTGGTTTCTAGGGTGGTGCTAGGTGGCTGCTAATGTGTTAGGCTGTTGCTACATGGTTGCTATGGTGTTGCTAGGGCGTCACTATGGTGTTGCTAGGTGGTTGCTAAGGTGTTGCTAGGGTGTTGCAAGGTGGATGCAAAGTTGTTGCTTGTTCATTGGTAAGGTGTTACGAGGTGTTTGTTATGCTGTTGCTAGGTGGTTGCTATGGTCTTGCAAGGTAGTTGCTAAGATGTATTAGGTTGTTGCTTGGGTGTTGCTTGGTGGTTGCTAAGGTGATGTCCAGTGGTTGAAATGTGTTTGCTAAGGTGGTTACTAGGGTGTTGTTCGGTGCTTGCTCAGTGGTTGCTAACATGATGTCCAGTGGTTGAAATGTGGTTGCTAAGGTAGTTTGCTTGGGTGTTGTTTGGTGGTTGCTAAGATGTTGCTTGGTGGTTGCTGAGGTGTTGCTAGGTGGTTGCTAACGTGATGTCCAGTGGTTGAAATGTTTGCTAAGGTGGTTACTAGGGTGTTGTTCGGTTTGTGCATGGCCATCGTGCTGCTGTGATCTGTCGTTTCATCTTTGCACACTGTGCAAAGCACTATATTATTGGGTTTTTGCTTAAAGAATTCCCACTTTGGATGCTCATGTTTTTTGGATGAACTCTCTCCCACACTCTCAGCTGGGTTTGCCGCCGCCATGTTCAAAACGATACGAAGCGTCTGTTATATATCCAAATCAACGAAATTACATGGTCGATATCATTGACAACGTCGACTAATCGTTGCAGCCCTAGTGGTTGCTAGGCATTTATAATAGCCAATCAGAGAGGTGATGTGTTACAGCATAATGCAAGGCAATTAGTTTCATGAAACTATATCCACCATATAAGCATGATTGTTTAACCAAAGTCTATGAAGCCTATATAAGTTCATATAAGTTCCTAGGTTGTATCTTAGTCAGTTGCCAGGTATTCATAAGAGCCAGCATGAGGTGTTATTGCATAATGCAAGACATTTGGTGTAATTAAAGTATATGAAGCATATGAGCATATATGTTTAATAAAAATCTGTATAGCCTATATACGACTCTGAGTCTATATAGACTGCTAGGGTGTTACTAATCAATTGCTAGGCATTTATTCCAGCCAATCAGAGAGGTGAGATGTTACAGCTTTGGTCTCATGGCACACCATGTATGCAGTCAGTTATGAGCTCTCTGCTAGAGGGCAGATGCTATTGCGACATCAGAGGGTTCCATCAGACACACGGCTAACTTGCATATCAAATGTGGGTTGGCTGAACTGCAGAATGTCCATTCGAAAGAGACTGGAGTGTGAAGAAACCATTTAGAGTTCAGGTTTGCATTCGATCACATCCAGATTCATTGTAAGACATTTAAACCAGGGTTGCCCAAATCTTTTGCACCACACTGTACAAAGATTTGGGTCAAGGGCCTTGTTTTGTTGTACATATTGGATTCAAACTCGGAAGCATTTATATTTCAGATAATTTGTTGACTTGCTCATTTACATGGTTTACAAGGTAAATTTAAGCGATGTCATCTTTCTTTTATCTTCCCCTCTCAGCTCTGTATATTAAAGGCAATGATGTCACAAAGCTGGCTTCCATGGCCAAGCTGAAAGCAGGACGCCTGGTTCGAGAAGTAGGGGACAGCTGCCTGCAATACTGGGGAGGGATGGGCTTCACAAGTGAAGTTCTGGTCAGTCGGTTTTACAGGTGAGTCCGCAAAGCAGGGATATGCTAGGAGAAAAGATAATGGGAAACAGTCGACAAACCAAATCTCGCCAGTACCAACTGCAACTGGGGTGTGATTGGCCATAGTGTTGCCTGCTTGGTGCCCAATGGTGGGTCTTTCACAATGTAGAGCGTAGACCTCTGAGGCGTTGGCTATGCAGCTCAGCAGGTGGGTTTAGTAGTGAATGAAAAGAAGCATCAGACTGTGCTTACTGAGCGTCCTAAAGTGTCAATTTTTTATTTTATGTAGATAAAACCAGACAAAAGTGCAGGACCAGGAGCGACCACCCCCCTTATATTATGGATGTAACATGAGATCTTTGCTTATTTTATGTCTAATTAGTAATTCACAATAGAGCATATCCAGTGCTAATAGTTACAATATGCGCAGTTACAATATAAATACATCTAAAGCTGATCCAGGATCAGTGCTTACAAACCAGAATTTGTTTAGGAGAAATTCCAGCTCCCTTCCCGGTTTCAAATCATGCTTTATACTGGTTGCACAGCAGTGACACCTAGCGATGTGGCTCAGCGGGGTGCTTTTCATGTTGAGGGATTGTTGACCATTATTATTGATTCTTTACTAATCAATTTATATTGAGGTTTCCATGTAAATATTGTACAACCCATACAATATAATTTCTAGGTGTGCATGTGGGCAGTCACTATTCTGAGGGTTAATGGCTATTGTCTCTTGTGCATGTTTCTCTACCCCCCAGAATGGATGTTGTAACTGAAGTAATCAGGTGTTTTCTCATTAACTGAACGTTTGAATTGCTCTTAATTCTACTCCCAAGACAATCCTAGTCCAGAACAAATGTCGTCTTTCAGATCATTAACAAGAAAAGGTTCATAAAATAACCTAGTGAGCCTCGAGATGACAAATGGGTTTGCACTGTGTCATACAGCTCATCTCTGCAAAGTGTAATGATGTTCATCAGAGCATTTGTGGAAATGTGAAATGCCACCATCATCTTTGAACCAAAACTGCTGTTTCATTGTCCATAATTCAGGGACTCCAGGCTGATGTCAATTGGTGCTGGAGCTGATGAAGTCATGCTGTCCATTATATGCAAGTACATGGACACCTTACCCAGGAAATGATGTCATATTACATTTACATATTAACTACTCAGAACTATCACAATAAGTGCACTTCTTTATCCTTGATCATTTACTCATTTTGTTCAAAGCTGACATGTAAAAAGATATTTGAAATGTTTAATTGTTTTGGATTTTGCAATCTTGTTGATGCAGTCTTCCAGAATAAATGGGGAAAAAATGGCTCAAAATTCATTCATTACACATCCACACTGTATTATGATCAGAGCACCAATTCCTTTAATATTAATGGCTAAATTTGAATAGCTCTGTAGTCTACAGGACATTAATCAGTTAAACACCCCTGCTGAATGGCAAAATACCAGTCTAAGAGGGACTTTGTGTTAGTGTTAATCCCAAAATGCAGGTGTTGCAAAAGTTTCTTCCCAATATGCAAACAAAAATAGTTTCTTACATGTAGAAAGATATTTAATGTATATTTTGTAATCCAGTTGATGTATAGGAAATGCAATGCCTTTAAGAATAAATGCAAAAAACAGTAGTTTTTTTATTAATGTTTTTAATATTGAATCTGAAAATAAAATGGTTAATATTCTTGACCCATTTTGACTACAGACATATTCCTTGTCTCTTGAAAGGTACCCTTGGGGGGGTTGTTTTCCCAAGAGCCAGGATTACTATCTTACTAAAGCAGCTTGTGAATACAACGCTGGACAATTCCGGTATCAAACTGATAACTTAACTCCGGAGAAATTTAAGTGAACAATTGAATTAAATGAAATTGAAAATTTACTTTATCTGTGGATCCCCCCCCCCCCAGCTCGTTTTGCCTCCCCAACGATTCCACAATAAGGAATTATTGTCACCGAAGGCATCATAAAATAGCGAGTTAACACTTTCAAATGGTATATCATGTGACCAGATTGATCTTAATAAAAGGAATGAAAGCAAATAAACCCATTCTGGTGTGAATACAGGCTTTGTTTGGGTAATAGGTGATAATTTGTATATCACTTTTACATATAGCATCATAATGCATTGGACAGTGACATTTGTTATTTTGCTTCTGTAATCTAGATCTTTGAGTTTGAAAGGAGACAATGAGCAGTGCTGACTGTCAGCTTTAATTTGAGGGTATTCTCATGTATATCAGATAAACCATTTAGAAATGGCAGCACCTATTGTGTATGGTCCCCCCATTTTAAGGTACTACAAGTATTTGAGAGCTATAAGTATAGAGAGCTGTTGATGTCAAGTCTTGATTCTAGACATTGCAATGCATTTGGAGATCGTTGTTTCAGTCTGACAACATGAGACCGCAGTGTCAATGCAAATGTATGGCCGTTATAAGGCTCAGAAATTAAAATCAATCAGGAACAATGCAGAAATGGGCATGCCCAAGTCAACAGTTTGGTTCATTTTAACAAGAATAAAAAATAAAATAAAAACTGGTGAACTCAATTGTCAAAACACCTGGTAGACCGAGGAAGACCACAGTAGTGGATGACCAGAGAATACATAATGGTGAAGAAAACCCCCCTGACAACAGTCTAAGAAATCAAAAATTCTCTCCTGGATGCAGGTGTAGATCAGTCAGTCTACCATACATAGACTACACCAGCAGGATGACAGACGGTACACTATAGGATGCAAACCACTGATAAGCCTGAACAACAGAAGGGCAAGATTACAGTTTGCTAAAGAATCCTAAGAGTTCTGGAACAAAGTCTTGTGGACAGATGAGACAAAGATCAACATGTACCAGAGTGATGGAAAGAGGAAAGTGTGGAGAAAAGGAAATGCCCATGATCCAAAGCATACCACCTCATCTGTGAAACATGGTGGAGGGGGAGTTATGGCCTGGGCCTGTATAGTTGCCAGTGGAATGGACTGACTCATGTCTTCATCAATGATGTGACTGCAGACAGAAGTAGAACAATGAATTCTGAACTCCACAGAAATATTTTGTCAATAAACAGTTAATCTGATATGGATGGAAATAACCTCAAATTAAAGCTGACCGTCTGCATTTCAACCTCATTATCATTGTATCCTCACTGCTCACTGTATATCTGATGAATGGAAACATTTCTGTTAACAAAATTAACCACAGCAAGTGCTTCTCATTAAAGTTCTTATTAAATCCCTCAAGAGGACACAAAAGTGATATACAGAAATAGTTTATTTGTGTTGTGTTATTCCATACAGGTAGGAGAACATAAACAGAGATGATGTAAATGACACTGGACATCTAGCTCGATATGGAAGAACTGCATATGTCAAAGTGAAAGTTTCCGGGTCCAAATTCACATTCGCCAGAAATGTGTTATGATCAGTTCTCTAATTACATTACATTACATTATTGGCATTTAGCTGACGCTCTTATCCAGAGCGACGTACAGTTGATTAGACTAAGCAGGAGACAATCCTCCCCTGGAGCAATGCAGGGTTAAGGGCCTTGCTCAAGGGCCCAACGGCTGTGCGGATCTTATTGTGGCCACACCGGGGTGTGTCTCAGTCATTTACCTTAACCACTGGGTACAGGCCGCCCATTCTTTAAATTGGATGGCTATTTGAAACCCAGAGTAATATGAACAGCTCCATTTAGTTTACTGGACATATAAATATTCAGTTAAACACCCCTGCTGAAGAAAAATATCATATCCTTGGATGAAAGGTAAGTGGTAAGGTAAGTGTCATTTTGGGGAAAACGAGACAAGAATTGTACAGTTTAAGACTGCTTCAAAAATTGTACATTGACCCAAATGTCAGCAGTTAAAAGTAATATTAGTTAATCCCAAAATGTTTCTTCCCTATATGAAATGGTCTATGATGTTTTCCCTTACACCTTTCCAAAAATAGTTTGGCCTATATATGGATAAAAAAAAAACAATGTAGCTTTCCAGTGGAGTAAATCCATATTCAAACAGTATCAATACTTTCTGCGGGAAACATAAACTCACCGTGTTCCGAACACCAAGTTAGCTCACCATGTTCCGAACAGTGCAACTTTAATGACTAAAAATAAAAAGAAATACTTCCAGATCAGCTTTGGTTTTGTGTGTGTGTGTGTGTGTGTATATATATATATATATATATATAAAGTACACATACCTTAATTTTTCATAAATACTTGGTACAAGTCATGTACACGATCCATTTCAGTAAACAGTGATAATAGTGCCCTACTATGACATTATGGTGGGGAACATGTTGCAACCAGAGACGAACTGGGCAGACTTATGTGTTTGAACCATCATAAGCTAACATGGTCTTCCAAACACAGGGATGTTGTGCAGTTGTTTGTCGTTTTCTCCATACTTATTAGTCCAATTCACATCGATCAAAGTGGTTTGAGAGTCAATAAGCAAAAACTACAATTGAATGGACGTTAACTTCAGGTGGAAGCGGCCGCTTCCCTGTGTTCTGGTTGGAAAACAGTGAATCTACGTTAGACTCAACAATATAAACTATTATTCATTGCTATTTCTTAAATTATCAAAAGATTTGATAATGGTTTTACCTTCTCACAATTTGAAGTACTGAAATAATTTACATGCAGATGACATCCTGCAGAACTACTAGCTACATGAAAACCTTTCTATGTATGAGAAGCAATGTCATTTCCCCCACTAACCGGA
This sequence comes from Conger conger, assembly GCF_963514075.1. Taxonomy (NCBI): domain Eukaryota; kingdom Metazoa; phylum Chordata; class Actinopteri; order Anguilliformes; family Congridae; genus Conger; species Conger conger. Next base: position 53,671,996 of record NC_083768.1, on the reverse strand, counting down.
TCAAGAAAATATCACATCAGACCCTTTTACACTCTAAAAAATGTGTGACTGGTGGATGGTAATGATCCATGGCAGTGTTTTTCCTTCTCGATTTGCAAGAGCATCATCCACTACATTGTACATCTTCAATTAAAGAAATGTGGGATGACGTTACAGATTCACATTCATTATAAAAAGTGATGCTCTTTTCATCCTGAGTACACGGTCCAGAAAAGCATGGCACAAATTGGAGAGATCGGTATCACCTAAGTTTGATCACCCAATAGAGGACGAAGAAGACAAAAAGTGCAAACAGAAACACGTAGCAGAAGATCCGGGTTTGACTGCCCCTGGCCAGAAGCTTCAGTCTACCCATAGTAGCCCCCAAAAGACCACCAGAAGACTCAAAATCTGTGTCCTGTGTTGAAACAAACCAGGAGAACTCTGATGCAGATTTTATCAGTTATGTTAAACTAAAAAGAAAATGCCCAGAAAATAGTCAAATCTTTAGGCCTTAACACTTTTCTGTGCTGTGATCTACAGTAAAAATATGCTAGCATGTTCATCCTCCATAATGCATGCACCTGATTAGCTATCACAGAAGGTTGGGATACTGGACAGAAACACCTCCCAGTGTAATATCATAGCCCAAGCCCAACAGATTCATAGCTAAACTTAGGTCTGTGACAGTGAGCACGCATCCAAACCATTTTTGATAGAAATTTGACCCATAATATTGTGTACAACATTAGCTTTACAGGGAAGTTGTTTTGGAATCCTAAATGTATTAATTATTCTTAGATTGTATGTTTTTAGCTGTAAGGAAAGGAAAATCTTACCATATCTTGCAACACTTTATTTTGGGACTTAACTTCAGTTCCAATATAAATTGAAAGCTGAAAAAGAAGGTACACAATTAGCTTTTAATTGCTTCAATTTACATAGTTTCATTTAGCATTAATGAACAGAATTCTCCAATTCCAGTATCCCATACTTACATGTTTCAAAGCACTGACTTTGGCTCTTAAACCCTCTTGTAAATGTTCGTTTTCTTCCTCATGAACACTGTATCCACTTGCCACATAATTTCCTGTTTGTGCCCCTTCGCCTATTGATAAGCACGGAGTAAACAGCCAAGTAATTAAACAGGTTTTGTGAATTTTGAGTTGAAATGCCCTTTTTACTCATTTGCATTAAGTTTGTCTTATTTGCCTGGTAGAAGCTATGGCAAGTTGTCATCTTTTCCGAACTTGTAGCAAACTACTACAACAATAATAATAAGCTGGACTGATCAGAAAAGGTTCGTGGTATTTGGATATTTGTGATTTCGTGTAGCTATACAAAGCTAGCTCCCTCCACTTTGAACACAAACACATTACCTAGCTAAGTAGCGTTAGGCATTCTGATGACGAACACAACTGGCTGGATTCTACATCATTGACCCAAAAAACATGATAAACTAGTAAAACACGGGATAGATTAGCTCAAACGCTTTTGCATTTGTTTTTGCAAAACCGCTGAAGTTAGACATCTATTCTGTCTAATTTGCCATTTACCATTCAAGCTATTCCAGCATGGTAGGTACATTGACTGCACCATTTCTCTTACCTAATCCAGCGCGCCTCATTTTGATCTCTTGAAAATGCATGAATATAGTATGCGATGCGGGTTTATAATATATTATAGAACTAAAGAAAAGCGTTCTACGTGTACTGTGTTCCCTTATTATGTTAACGTAAAGCCGTTGCACAACGCCACGACACCATGCGGAAACCAGGACGCCTACTTTGCTTCTGCTTTGTTATCTGGGTAAAGTAGTTCATACAAGAAATCAATTTGGTAAAAAATGTGCTCGGTTGACTAATTGATTTCAGAACCATTACCTAAAGCGTTTTTCTCCATAATTAATTAAAGATAAGAGCAAACACGTTGTCTATTATAGAACGTGTTTATCTTCTACGAACGATGTATGAAAAGTAAAACTACAATCCCCAGATAAACGTCACAAGCCTTCACTGTTTGCCGATTTGCGTTAGCCACCCTAACAATAACGAAAATAACAAAAACGTTTTTTTTTTCTTTACTCGCGAATTCACTTTCACTTTTGCACTGGCACCTACCGAGTCATAATATATTTTCGTTATTGTTAGGGTTTGTGTGCCCATGAATAGTCGTAACTCCCTAGCAGTTCATTTTATGTTTTCAGTTTAAATATTATATTAAATATAAAATATGAAAATGTTCAACGTTACAATCGTTACACCCTCCCACTATAGACTAGAAGTTAATTCGTCATGAAAATTTGGGTTCATTTAGCAATGCTTTTACACAATAAAATGACACGGGTCACAAAATCTGTTGAAAATCACTGAAAATTCTCGGTCTCAAATTGTGGATTCTACACCTTGGTCAATTAATTAGAATTTACATTTTAATTGCTTAATTAGGCCAATTTTCAAATGCCCATATCTTCAGAACTGCTGGTCCATATCTAAGCATACAGCCTATTTTCTTGACACAGAGATATCTGCAATATACACTCACTGACCACATGTACTGTACATGAACTGTACATGTAAAGGATTGAAATCCACTCGAAAATTAATTGAATACAATCCAGTATTATACTGAATCTAAACTATGAATTCAACACAAAAACTATGTTTAAAGTGAGAAATAATGTCATAATGGTTGGCAAAAGCCAAAAAAGACAGGAAATTCACAGACAGGAAGCACTGAGAACATTATCTTGACCTATGCACTGACAATATCATATTCAACTGGTCGTTGTTGAGCATTGGTTGTATTCCAAAATGATTGCCTGTGCTGTAGAGGAAGTAATATTTGAGTTTGTTCTTTCATGCCGAGGTTGCCGCCTGAAGTAGTGCATGAGGAACCGAAAGTAAATTAATTTTTGCTTCGTGCTTCTAGAACTAGTTATCATTCATTGGAAAGGTCTGAATTGTTGCTGCTCGCAGAATTTTGGGGTGAGTCATGGGTAGGAAAAAGTAGTGTCTCCGCACTCCGAATATTGTTGATTCAACTTGCCGTAGATAAAGGATAGTTGGGAGAGATGGTGGACGCAGATGCTGCTTTGAAAATAAAATTGGCTGAGTTAGAGTTGGAAAAGGAAAAAAGGAAATAACGTCAATTGGAGTTGGAATTAGAAAAAGAGAAATTACGAGTGCAGTTAGAGTTGGTCCTTGAACGAGAAAAACAAAAAGATTTGGCAATTTCGTGAGTGGCAGTTCTCATTACCTGCTAGTGAACGGTCAACGGTCAATGAAAGTTTTACGGGAATGCCTGAACAAGAGAAGAGTAACATAACGCATAATTTGCAACTAGTTCCAAAATTCTATGAAAAAGATCCGGAAACATTTTTTCAGCTGTTTGAAAGCGTCTAGAAAGTGGGAGGAGACTGATCAAATCTTGTTGCAGTGCGTCTCCACCTGGGAAGGCTCAAGAGGCATTAACTGCATTGCATAGTAACATCTCATCTTATAAAGAGGTGAAATATGCTGTTTAAAATAGTCCCAAAATTGGACGATTTGGTACCATCTGGGTGGGCAAATTCTAGATGTGATTTTTTTAGTTTTTTAGATGTGATTTTTTATGTTTTGATATGATAGACCTTTTGGTTTGGCAGCTTATTAGTGGTTATCACCTCCTAAAGGTATGGACTGGTTTTGTTCAAAACCGGAGTTTTGCTCCCCTTCGCATGATTCGCTTGTAGCTCGGGCTGTGGGGGTGCTAGAGACATGAGTTATTGTTATGCGCCTGAGTCTCCTGAACATGTAGAAGTCAGACAGGACATACCAAGACGCCTTCCTTGAGCCCGGTCGTACTTGGGATGTCTCCGATGAGCTCTTCAAGAAGCTGCAGGAAGTCACATGCCGCATGTATGTACCCTCTACAAAAACGACATCTGTCAACCTTCTTCGGTACCAACTTTTCTGCACCAGACGTGGAGAGGTCGAGTCCAGCCAGCTTCCACCTTGTGAGGATTGCCTATTTATGCATTCCATTCGGGCCAACTATCAGGCTGCAATCTGGAGACGGTCTCTTCAAACCCAGCCATCTGTACCAAGCCCCAAGGACCACAGGTGGACCACAGATGATCAAGGGCAGCTGGAAATCCAGTGGATGTGCGGTTCCCCAGCACCAGATGCTTGCAGTTTCTCTCCTGCAAGTGTGTGAGGTCGTGCAAACCACCACAGTGCACATGTATCAACAATGGCCTGAAGTGCACAAACCTGTGGAAACTACAAACCTGTGCCAACCAACACAGTGAGGAAGAGCCTGCTGCACATCTGACAGACTCAGATTGTGTAGCAATAGCAATCGATTGGTTTATAATATATTATGTGAGAAATTAAATGGGATTGGACTTTTCAAGTAATCTATTGTTAGCCTATTTCTGCAAATATCAGGACAGAAGAAAAATCAATATCACTTTTAATACAGTAAAAAGTACAAATAGTTTCTGGCATCCAACAGGTCAAGATGTGAATGAAGAGGTAACAGTGACACCTATAGTGGCCTGGAGGCTACAAGTAACAATTGATAAGTTTTACAGTAGGGGCCTGTCTTATACACAATATAATAGTACTACTTAAAGAGATGCTAGTGTGAGTGACTGGCACTGGAAAAACTTCATTAAGAAGATGTTGGTGTGCTGAAGAAGGGAGTCATGAGGCAAATGAGATAGTGGTTTCATTAACCAAAAATAACCAACAAAAATCAGGAAACATAAATTTGCAGCCCTGGGATGCTACAAATATAATTTAAATCAAAACCACTTCCACAGCCTCACAGGACGCAGTACTCTCTCTCACCAAGGTCAGAATGACCAGCTTATATACATCTTCCTCAGCCCTACATTGGTTGGACTGAACCATTATCCCAGGTACAGGGTAGGCTATACAAGAGGAGGTATCATAAATGTTCTTAAGATGTAAATGAAAAATATATTTTCAAACATTATATAGGTTGACTGTTGGGACTCCATACACCTACAGGTTTCACTGCCTTGTGGGCTAAATAAATGTATCTGTGGTCCGTGGATAAACCAACAAGGTCTATCACATCAAAAGATAATCTAGGGATGTATAGTAATTAATTACTGGCTTTATCCAATGTTCTGGAAAGATATGGAAATTAACACATATTTTAAGTAGATAATGCATCATTTGCATATTTAAACATAAAAATTCAGAAAACTTTTAATACAAAAAAATTATAGTCTTTATGTAAGTAACCAACTGAGGAAGTTTCATGGTGAAATGTTTTACCCTTTTTAACTTTTCTGGTGGAGCCAAAAAAAGTCCCCTGCTATATTTTGCTCCCCTTCGCGTTATTTGCTCGTAGCTCGGGCTGTGGTTTGGTTGATAGAGACATGTTCTTTCTGCACCTGAGTCTCCTGAACACGTAGAGACCAACCCCGAGTCGATCAGAGCTTCCTACGCTGAGCTATGGTAACTTTCCCGCACCTACCGCACAATACCTCCGGAAAACCGCAAAAATGAGGCATTCACCGGTAGGGGGTAGGTGCGGAAAAGTGACCATAGCTCGGCCTAGGAAGGTCTGGAAGGTCGACTCAGGGTTGATCTCTACATGTTCAGGAGACTCAGGTGCATAACAATAACCGCAGGCTCATGTCTCTAGCACCCCCACAGCCCGAGCTACAAGCGAATCATGCGAAGGGGAGCAAAATATGGCAGGGGACTTTTTTTGGCAAAACTCCGGTTTTGAACAAAAGCAGTCCATACCTTTAGGAGGTGATAACCACTAATAAGCTGCCAAACCAAAAGGTCTATCATATCAAAACATAATCTAGGGATGTATAGGACTAAAAAATTCACATCTAGAATTTGCCCACCCAGATGGTACTGAAAAATGGTTTGGCCCAAGGACTAAAAGTCTATGAGCTCCTACCTGAAAGTTATATGCAGAGATTCAGGAAATGGAAACGTGCTATTCAGCAAATGCATGTTGACTTTGTCAGAGAGTTAACTAATCACTTTACTCGGTGGTGTAAATCTTCTGACGTTTTAACATTTGAATCATTCAGTGAGTTGGGCATTCTTGAGCAGTTCAAAAATTTAATTTCTTACATCAGTGAACGTGCCCCGAGTACTGCTGCCTCTGCCGCTGTATTGGCTGATTATGTTCTTACCCATAAAAACTTTTCGAACCGGGGGGGAGTGATTTCCCCTCACCTCGTTCTCACTCTGGTGGGAGTACTTCTGCCCCTGTAGTCAGGTCTGTTCCTGGTACAGATGGTAAATTTGTTCCTACCCGTGTATGCCATGCTTGTAATAATAAGGGTCACTGGCAAAACGAGTGTCCAATTTCTAAAACTCAGAAGCCTACTTCCGTTGTGTACACAAAGCCAATGTCTTTAGCTGTCTCTGAATGTTCACCTACAGCAGCTGCCTCTCATGTGGGGTTGTCAGGAAAAAAGGAACTTTCCAATGCAGAAATTGTGGAAGCAGAGTATAGCCTTTTTATTTCTGACGGTTATGTTTCCTTTGTAGTCTCAGTAAAACACCTGTGCGCATTTAGAGACACCAGCGCCACTCAAACTTTAATTCTTTATAATGTGTTGCCCTTTTTAATGCAAGTCCTCTGCTACTGGGGAGAATAGAATGTCCTGGTTCGTGGTATTGGTCTAATTCCCATGAGTGTACCTTTGCACAGGGTTCATTTGGACTCTGATCTGGTGCGGGACGATGTGGTGGTTGGTGTCCGGCCCTCCTTGCCTGTGGAAGGAGTGGAAGTTATTCTTGGCAATGATCTAGCTGGTGGTAAGGTCTGGAAAAACATTCAACCTGTGGTGGTTATACCAGATCCAGTTTCTTCCGGGGAGTTGGATGAACTCGCTAAACTGCACCCCTCAGTGTTTCCTGTGTGTGCAGTGACGCATGCTATGGCTCAAGACCGCACCCAGCTAGAGTCTAAAATTGAGTTTAGTACTGCTCAGGCGAAGTGCTGCTCGCCCTCATGGCTGAATACCACAGATGTTTCTTTTGATGTATCCTGAGAGTCAGGGGTCCTTGGAAAGATTTAATTAATTAATTAATTCATTATCCTAACCCGCTTATCCTGAACAGGGCCCCTGGGGGGCTGGAGCCTATCCCAGCATACAATGGGGCAAAAGGCAGGAATACACCCTTGACAGGTCGCCAGTCCATCGCAGGGCACACACAGCATTCACTCACACACTCATACCTATGGGCAATTTAGACTCTCCAATCAGCCTAACCTGCATGTCTTTGGCCTGTGGGAGGAAACCGGAGTACCCAGGGGAAACCCACGCAGACACGGGGAGAACACGCAAACTCCGCACAGAGAGGCCCCGGCTGACGGGGATTCAAACCCAGGACCTCCTTGCTGTGAGGTGGCAGTGCTACCCACTGCACCATCCGTGCCACCGGAAAGATTTCACCAAACTTTAAAATCTATGTTGGGGGCTTATTGTGTAGAGCTGGTAAGTGACTGGGAAGAGGGTTTACCATGGTTGCTCTTGCCAATTAGGGAAGTGGCAGTTTCTCACAGTTCGTGGCCCTTTAACGGTGTTGGTTGATAGTTGGAAAAAGGTGTACCCTTCCCCGACTGCTTGACTATGTGACTGGTTTCAAGCTGAAGCTTTATCCAGCCTGCGTCTTGGCTAAGAAAGATCTTACTGTCTCACAAGACAGAATGAAGTGTTTATTTGATCACCATGCTAAAAACCGCCAGTTTCAGCCAAGGGATCAAGTTTTGGCGCTCTTGCCTGTTCTGGGATCTCCAATTAAGGCAAAGTTGAGTGGTCCTTATATGGTGGACAAGCGCCTTACTTATCGAAACTATTTGATTCAGACCCCTCATAGGAAAAAGCGAGTGCAGCTTTGTCACATTAACCTTTTAAAACCCTATTATTCTTCTCCTCCTGTGGTGGCAGTAGAGAAGGATGGGGAGGAGACTTTGAAAATGGTTGAATGTAAATCTGTGCTCACAACTGTATCTGTGTCTGCCCAGGAAGTTGGAAATGGGGTGTTCAAGTCTGCCATAGAGGAGGATTTCCAAACCCCCCCAGATTGTGTCTTCCAAGGTCGGTTGAAATGTTGCAGACCCCAAGTTCTCAGTTCAGTCACTTATTTCCTGCTCAGTGTTTGCACGTCATTAAAGTAATTAAGTCACACCCGTGTTTGTTTGTTTTCGGATACCCCTTCTAGAACCACTGTCCTGCATGATAGACGTGGGAGATACCACTCCAATTAAGTCTTTCCACAGTGGTTGCCCCTCTGACTGATCTTCTTGGAAAAAACAAGGTGTTTGATTTGTCACCCCTCTGTCAAGAAGGTTTTGCGTCTCTACTCTGTAGCACTCCTGTGCTCGCTGCTCCTCGTTTTGGCAAGCCTTTCAAAATCCAGGTTGATGAGCGGCATTGGAGCTGGCACTGTGACCTCACAGTTTCCTACTTCTCCAAAAAATTCAATGCTTACCAATGCAACTATTCTGTCATTGAAAAAGAAGCATTAGCGCTTATTTGGGCATTACAACATTTTGAGGTGTATGTGGGGACAAGTACAGCGCCGATTGTGGTGTTTACTGACCACAATCCCCTGACGTTTCTGCATTCCATGCAGAACCCTAACCAACGGCTTATGCGCTGGTATCTCTACCTGCAGTTTTAACCTCCCATATTAAAGAATATAGTGGCGGATGCACTCTCTCAAGCTCCCATCTAGTCTGTCGGTCTGTCCCTCTCTCTCTCCCTCTCTCTCAGTGCGCGGCTGGGGTTGGGGTGAGGGTCAGTTGGATGTTGGATCTTCAGGAGTGGGGGGTTGGTGACCACTAGTCTGGATGTTTCGGAGCCTGACCGGTCTGGGGAGTTTGAGTGCATGCTAGCCTAGATGTGCTCTGTATTGTGTTGCAGGGCTATGTGGTCTGAACTGGTGCAGCGTTGGTATCCCTCCCTTCCCCTGAAATGGTCTAATTGTTGATTAGATAATTGCTTGATGAGTCACCAATTTTCCTGGGTGTTTGCACCTGAGAGACCCTTGATAAGTGGCTTCACCCAGATGCTCAAGAGATTGATTTCTCACCCCGTGCTGGGCCTTTGACGGTGGTTGTTGGTATTGAGGACTTGGTCTTCCTTATTTTATTTTGGAGTTCCACACTCCACTTGCACTCACACTCAAACATCCCTAAAACTGATTCACTCTGACATGCATTCAGACATAAACACATTATTGCAAACTCTTAAAATCTATTTTCCTTGTCTGGTCTCCATGTTTTGTTGTTAATTAACTATATTGCTAGCTATGATAGCTATCCATGTAATTAATGTAGTGGCGGGCAGTGAAAGAGAATGAGCAGAGAAGATGTCATGCCTGATGCCAGGATGTGCTAGCTGTTGATAGCGGCAAATCTGGAGATAACGTTACATTAAGGCAATGTCGTTTTGTAAGCTTGGCTAGCTAGCTAGAAGTTGCCATTATAGCTAAATTGTCCTATTTAACACAGGTAGCTAGCTACCGCAATTAGCTAGTAATGTTAATGTTACTTTACCACCAAGCCAATATAGACTAGCTAGCTAAGCATAAAAGCATAGAGCTAGCCAGCTACTCCAACAAGACACATCGATAGACATTTGATGGCTAGAATAACTACAGACTAACCAGAGATGCTGTTTTTTGTGGTGTAAAGTATGTTACCCATTTATCCAGGGTCAGACATAATGTTCCTTAGATATTTTGCGAAATCAGATCCTAGAGCAGCATGGCAACAAAAGCCTGAAGTATAGATAGATAGATAGATAGATAGATTGCTAGGGAAGTAACATGTTAGTTGGTGTAAAACATTTTTTAAATTTAAGGTGACTAGCTTAATTATAACTTTGTACAGTTGTGTCGCTAGCTACTCGTAACTAACATGATAGTTAGCTATCAATAGCTAATGTTAGCTGAGCTAACTGCCATCTTGAAAGTGGTCAGAAATAGCCTGTCATGACAAAGAGTGTGTCCCATTAGCTGGAAAGTGCATACTCCTTAACTCCACTATAACGCTTCTCCACTCTGTGCTCTGGAAATATATAGCATATATATATATAACACCCAGCATTAATGATCAGTAATCTCAGTAATTTGTCCCCTGATAACTGACATATGAAGCGTCATATGGCATAGGTTATGTTTCACTAATGTACAGAAATGTTTCTGAATTAGTGTATGTGAGAGGCAACCGACAATAGCCAAGAACATAAAACTGTTACAGTACATGGTGTTGAGATCGTACACATTGGGATTCTGGGATTAGCCTATGGAGCTGGTCAAACTGGTCAACCAGCTGTTTCAAAACCTAGCTCAAGGTGTCTTTTTCAGCAGGGGTTGATATTGGCTTACGAAGATGGACAGGGAGGTAACGTCATACAAGCAACGAGAAAACAATGATAAGGACCAGGTCTCGTTTGGTTGTAGCCTATCGAGATAGCAAAGTATGCCTTTGAAGTACACACAAGCTAAATGACACGAAAAACATTGCCTGCTATTCACACTCCATTTTGGCTCCATATGGCTCTGGCAATGTATAATCCGTATGTTCCATGAGGCACCTGGCTCGCAGTTGCGCAATGCCTTACATTATCCCTGGCAGAGTCACTGGCTAACAGACGAGCAAATTTTTCACCATTCATTTTCACACACACACACACACACACACACACACGCTTCACTTCTTGGCACAAACAATCGCAAGACTGTTTCAATAATATGTACAACTTTTCTTGCAGCTCTGGTAAATAAAGCTTTTTTGAGGCCTTGCTCACAATTCATTCTGTGGCAACACAATGACCTAACGATAAACTGTATTTGAGAATCTTGATCATATAATTAATGTGGCATTAATTAATGGCATTTGGCAGACGCTCTTATCCAGAGCGACGTACAACAAAGTGCATACCCATAACCAGGGATAAGCGCGCTGAAAGACCCTAGAGGGAAAAACTATTTAAACTGCTACCTGCACAAAAATTTTTTATCGCAATACCGCAACACGCGAACAAACCTTAAAAAATGATTTTATGTCGCTTACCTAGCCATACACTGCTTACCTAGCCAAACTAAACATCCTGATACACAAGTAAATCACAGAAAGACAACAGTCAAGGTTTACAGGGAGGTAGGGAGGGACAGGGAGAGGTGCAGCTTGAAGAGGTGTGTCTTCAATTTGCGCTTGAAGATGGGAAGAGATTCTACTGTTCTGACCTCAATGAGGAGATCGTTCCACCACCGTGGAGCCAGAACAGACAGTAGTCGTGAGTGTGAGGTGGAAGTTCGGAGAGGGGGAGGTCCCAAGCGGCCTGTGGAGGCTGAATTAAGAGGTCTGGCAGGGGTGTAGGATCTGATGATTTTTTTTAGAGGTAAGCTGGGGCAGACCCCTCTTACTGCTTGGAAGGCTAGCACCAATGTTTTGAATTTGATGCGAGCCATGACAGGCAGCCAGTGGAGGGAAGTAAGCAGGGTGGTGACGTGTGAGTGTTTGGGAAGGTTGAAGACCAGACGAGCTGCTGCATTCTGGATAAGTTGATGGCGGACGCTGGGAGGCCAGCCAAGAGGGAATTGCAGTAGTCCAGGCGGGACAAAACCATCGCTTGGACCAGGAGCTGGGTCGAGTAGGGGGTGAGAAAGGGGCGGATTCTCCGTATGTTGTATAGGTCACCGCTGCAATTTTCTCGGAAAGGGACAGTCTGCTCTCCATCACCATGCACAGGGTGATGGCATCAGTGTGGTATCCCCTAGGGAAATAAAGATCTGAATGGTGTCAGATCTTTAGACAAAATGCTATTTGACAAAGGAAACTTGGTAAACACAAAACGCATTTTTAAAACTATTATTTCATTTATTTAATGAAAGAAGTTATCAAACATCATATATAGCATCACCTTAGCAACAACAATAACTTCAATGCCTCCTATAATTTCTTGCATTGTAAGGTATTAGTGATGCGGTACCACTCCAGATAAGGAATGATATCTCAGAAACAACAAAAACATTTTGTTGAAAATTTGATACATTGCGAAATAAAGTTTTTTTTGCAGATAAACTTTGTAAAATGCACAAACTACAACTCCAACAAGTCCAACAATTATTATGGCCATTCAAGAAGATAATTAGTGCCTTCACTATTTTTGTTTGTGTAGCGTGGTTAGCTCAGCTAGTTCGCTAGTAAGCATGGTGAAGTGCAGTGAAAGCAAAGGCTTGTTGCAGGTTACCTCGACAACACTCCCTGATGATGTAACCCTCAAATTAAAAAAAGAATGTCTTTAGCTGACTGGTAATGCGTTTGTGAGAGTGAGAGGCTGGGGTTCAAATCCCACCTTGGCAATTTCTCACCCATTACATTTGCACAAAGGTGTGGAAAATTAAAATTGTACAATGCTAACTTGTCTAAATTTTAGACATTGGTTGACATTATTAGTCTTGCTATTACTCAGTATATACTAAATTAACTTATGTAGAACTAGGGTACCCAAGTTTCATAAGTAGATCCATCCATCCATCCACCCATTATCTGAACCCGCTTATCCTGAACAGGGTCGCAGGGGGGCTGGAGCCTATCCCAGCATACATTGGGCGAAAGGCAGGAATACACCCTGGACAGGTCGCCAGTCCATCGCAGGGCACACACCCCATTCACTCACACACTCATACCTACGGGCAATTTTGACTCTCCAATCAGCCTAACATGCATGTCTTTGGACTGTGGGAGGAAACCGGAGTACTCGGAGGAAACCCACGCAGACACGGGGAGAACATGCAAACTCCGCACAGAGAGGCCCCGGCCGACGGGGATTCGAACCCAGGACCTCCTTGCTGTGAGGCGGCAGTGCTACCCACTGCACCATCCATGCCGCCCTCATAAGTAGATGAAGTATGCATTTCTAAAAAAATATTCTCATCTACTGCAAGTATTTTTGTGGGCATGCCCCTCTGGAGACAGCAGTGTGCTGTGAGCTGTGGGAGGCAATATAAATGGATTATTCATCACTTCTTTGCCAACTTTCTTTGAATCCTTTTTTAACTTACCCATTTGCATCCCATTTCTTCTCTCAATTTTTTCTCCAACAGCTGAACATACATGAAGACAGAGGGAGGACGAACAGAATGAAGGCTGATAAAATAAGTATTTGAAAGCTGCAGCTCATCACACTCTTCATATAAAGCCTGTAAACCCATCCCTTTTCAGGAAGAACCATAGCAGTGCACTGAAAAAAAACAACCTCTGAGCAATTTATCTGCAGCCACCTTTACTGTGGAGATGGAATCAAGTCTGCTATTTCTTAGATGAAGCTGTCAATTTAAATTAAATGTTAAATGTAATTTTCAGTTCACTCATTTAATAGTTCATCCTTTTTTTTCTTCTTCAACATTACTGTTACTGAAATCATGCTGTGTGTGTATTTTCAACTATTAATACACATTTCTTAACCCCATCCACTCTGCCCCCTTGACATGGATGTCTCAAATGATTGTTGCATTCATATTTATATCATACAAAAAACTGTAAAGTAATGAAACCCCAAAACGGCAATGCCAGATTATTAAAAAGATTCTCCACTATTCTTATTTGCAATGCAGGGCAATAAAACAACAGGCTCTCCCATGCCATGATTACGGGTTTACAACCACAACCTCATCACAGACTCAGACAGTAAAAGGCATATTCTAACAATCGTTGATACCATTTCCCTATGTCAAAAAATCATTTTCCAATATAAGAACAAAAATATACAATTCAGAAGTTGCATGAATAAACACATTGTTTTTTTTTCTTAGTTCACTTTTATTCCATGTCCGGCCAACATATTTCCTGTTTGGTAGAAATACATTATTCGACACAGACATATTTATGGAACCAAATATCCCACCTGGTTATTAAGCTACGACTGTTTTCTGACTAACATTGAACTTTATTTCGTAATCTGTTCAGGCATTTTCAATAATTTTCATTGCTGGGACTATACCTAAGCAAATGCCATCTTGAACTACTTGTTATTGTTGTGTAAATGCCTTGCTAGGTCATTAATGAACTAATGTAAAACATGGCAGGCTTCTTGTAGGGGGTTTCTTACCCTTTCTAACAAGGTATAATATGTCATATTCTGGTGACAGACATTTTAGGAATATCGCTGCGTTCACATAGCAGAATCAATATTCAGATGTGCATAAAACATGAAGTGAGCATTTGTGTTGGACTTGATATGGATAAACCCATAATTTTACTGGCTAATGGGCCTAATGGAGCGCTGGTTAATCGAATTATGACATAAAGTTCCATTTTAAAATGTGCTGCAGGTTCGTTAGGCTGAGTGCTTTATCAACACCTTGGGCATGCTTGTGAATAAAGCGCATGTGAAGGTTAATTTTCTTAAAGTTTACTATAAAACAAATTGGGTTTAATAGAAAAGTAAGCTTATTTGATTCATGTGTCAGGACAACAACATATGCAGATGTTTTGTATTTGAAGAGATTTGGGGACACTTGAGGACATCTTTATGGAGTTTTGGGCAAACTCATGTGGAATTTGAATGCCTGTACATATCTTTACTAAATCTTGTACACATTCAAGTTTGTGCACAAATATAAAGTAATTCTGGGTAGGTCCTTGATGTAGAAATTTAGATATTCACTGTTAAACTATAAAAACATAAGGCTTTTAGTTTTTTAAAATCTTTTTGTTGTGTACACAACACATACATTAGTTCTGTCTCTTATGCATGGTACAAGCCTCTTCTTTAATTTCAATCTTCAACCATGTGTCTGCAGTAAATAGTTTTTGAGATATTGACACATGTATAGGACTAGGACAAAATAGGCTGAAATTGTATTCTTGGGGGCCAAAGTGGAAAGGGTTAAAATGTGTTGTCGTCTTCTGAGACATGCTCTAAGCTCATGCTTATATTTCAATGTGCAGTACTGACAGATTTAAGTAATTTGTTCCATCACTAGTGGGCAAGAAGAGGGAGAAGAAAGGACATGCCTGGGATATGAAACCCCAAGGGGGGAACTGCTAGATAATCAGAGGAGGGGTTTAAAAAAAGTATTTTGTTTGCCAGTGATAAAATGTTCTATTTCACGTGAATTATAACTGATAGCCAATGCAGGGAGATAAGTGTGGGAATATTTTTATGGTGGTAGATAAGCTGCTGGATTCTGCAGAACGTTTCTGCAAATCATCAAGTACAATTGTTCAGACAGAATAGCACGAGGGCCAAGATTTACAGCTGGGTCCTGTAGGGGGTAAGGAATAGACAGATCCTTTGTCAAATATACAGCTCACGCTGAAGCTAATCTATAAATGAAGGACAGCTTCTTGTATTGTATCACCTCAGAGATCTGGGCAGCCTGAGGTACAGACCCTGTGGCAGGGTAGAGTTGTAGAATGAGTGAAAAGCCTAAAGATGTTAAATCGATCTTTAAAGCTTTAAAATATGGACTACGGATCAGGAGGGAGGACTAAGTTACAGTTTGCGTCAAAATAGCGGGAGGGATTCTGCTGTCCTGACAGTGGTAGACAAGTCCACCACTGAGGAACCAGAGCAGAAAACAGGCCTGACGTGCAGCTCGACCGCCAGGTGCAGCCATCTGATGTACTCAACTGTTAGCCGGCAACTGCATTTCACACATTTACATTTTAGTCATTTGGCAGACGCTTTTAATCCAAAGCGACTTACAAGTGCATAGGTTCTACCATAAGTCAGAGCATCACATCCAGAAACTAGCAAAATACACAGGAAATGCTGTTCTAAACATAGTTGTCATCAGAAGTTTTTTTTTTTTTTTTTTTTTTGGGGGGGGGGGGGGGGGGTTAGACAAGGATAGGGATATCAGAAAGGAGGGGCAGGGGAAGTCGGGGGGAGGACTAAGGTAGAGTTTGAAAAGGTGGGTTTTGAGTCTGCGTCGAAATAGGGGGAGGGATTCTGCTGTTCTGACAGTGGTAGGCAGGTCATTCCACCACTGAGGAACCAGAACGGAAAACAGGCGTGAACGTGCAGCTCGACCAGGTGCACGTAGAGAGGGAACTGTAAGGCGACCAGAGCTGGCAGACCGGAGTGGTCTCGCTGGGGAGTAGGGAGTGATCAGGGATTGTATGTAAGGTGGGGCAGTCCCCTTAGCAGCCTGAAATGCCAACACTAGGGCCTTGAAACGGATGCGTGCGGCAATGGGAAGCCAGTGGAGGCCAATGAGAAGCGGGGTGACATGAGCCGACCTGGGCTGATTGGTGATCAGGCGGGCTGCAGCATTCTGGACCAGCTGGAGGGGCTTGATGGCACACGCTGGGAGACCGGCTAGGAGGGAGTTGCAGTAATCCAGGCGGGAAATGACGAGCGCCTGGACTAGGAGCTGGGTGGCTTTCTCAGTCAGGAGATGACGGATACGGCGTATATTATACAGAAAGAACCTGCAGGTTCTGGCAGTGGAGGACACTTGTGGAGCCAGGGTGAGGCAGTTATCAAGAGTCACCCCAAGATTCTTTGCCGTACGGGAGGAGGAAACTACAAAGTCCTCAACAGTCAATGAGAGGTCGATTGACGGAGAGCACTTAGCAGGGATGTAGAGAAGCTCAGTTTTGGCAAGGTTGAGCTTCAGGTGATGGGAAGTCATCCACGCAGAGATATCAGCCAAGCAGGCGGAGATCCGTGTGGTGATTTTGGTGTCGGGGGGGAAGAAAATGAAGAGTTGGGTGTCATCAGCGTAGGAGTGATAAGAAAAGCCGTGGGAAGAGATAACAGAACCAAGAGACATGGTGTATAGCGAGAAGAGGAGAGGCCCAAGAACCGAGCCCTGCGGGACTCCAGTTCATAGGGGTTGAGGGTCAGAGACTGCGCCCCTCCAAGTCACCTGGTAGGAGCGACCAGAGAGGTAGGAGGAAAACCAAGCGAGTGCAGAACCTGTGACACCCTTCCCAGACAGCGATGAGAGCAGAATCTCATGGTTGACTGTATCGAAGGCGGCTGATAGGTCGAGGAAGATGAGGACAGAGGAGAGGGATTTTGCTTTAGCAGAGTGGAGTGCCTCAGTGACTGCGAGCAGGGCGGTTTCAGTGGAGTGGCCAATCTTGAAGCCAGACTGGTTGGGGTCATGTAGATTGTTGTGGAGAAGATAAGTGGACAGTTGGGAGCAGACCGCCCGTTCCAGGGTTTTAGCGAGAAAGGGAAGAAGAGAGACAGGCCGGTAGTTGTTCAGGGCAGAGGGGTCAAGAGTAGGTTTTTTGAGGAGGGGAGTGACTCTGGCCCTCTTCAGGGAAGAGGGCATGGTGCCGGAAGAGAGGGAGGTGTTGATTAGAGAGGAGAGAAAAGGGAGAATGTCCTCAGATATAGATTGTAGGAGGGGAGAGGGGATGGGGTCAAGAGGACAGGTGGTTGGGCGGTGGGAAGTAAGGAGTTTTAGTGTGTCGGCGTCAGAGAGGGGAGAAAAGGAGGTTAGGGAGTTGGGGAGGGTAGGAGGGTCAGCAGGGGTGGAGGGTTGGGAGAAGGAATTGCGAATAGCATCGGCCTTCTTTTCAAAGAAGGAGACGAAGTCATCAGGTGTGAGTGATGAGGGGGGTGGGGGGGGAGGGGGGGCCAGAAGAGAGGAGAAAGTTGAAAACAGTTTGCGGGGATTAGAGGCGGCCGCGTTAATTTTCGAGTGAAAGAAGGAAGATTTAGCTAGAGAGACAGAGGAATGGAAAGATGATAGGAGGGCATGGAAGGAAGCTATATCACTGGGGAGACAGGACCTTTTCCATTTTCTCTCCGCCGCCCGCAGTTCGGTTCGGACAGCTCGTAGAGCATCAGAAAGCCAAGGACTGGGGGGGGAGGCCCGAGCTAGTTTGGTGGTGAGGGGACACAGAGAGTCAAAGGAAGATGAGAGGGAGGACATGAGAGTTGTAGCCGCATCATCGGGAGACAGTCGAGAGAAAGACTCCGCAGATGGTAGGGAGGAGAGGATTGTAGATGAGAGGGTGGAGGAAGACAGGTGGCGTAGGTTCCGTCGACAGGTGACAGTGGATGGTGGGAGAGATGGATGGGTGTTAGAGGAGAGTGGAAGAGAGAAAGAGATGAAGGAGTGGTCAGATATATGGAGTGGTGTTACAGAGAGGTTGGTTGTTGTGCAGCTCCTTGTGAAGATGAGGTCAAGAAGGTTGCCTGCTTTGTGGGTGGGAGGGGAAAGAGTGAGGGTAAGGTCAAAAGAAGAGAGGAGGGAGAGAAAGGTAGACTGGGTGGACTCTGAATTGAGGTTGAAGTCACCCAGGAGGATCAGGGGGGTGTCATTGACAGGTGAGGAGTTGAGGAGGATGTCCATCTCATCCAAAAAGTTTCCCAGAGGACCCGGGGGGCGATAAACAACAATAACAAACAGTTTGCAAGGCAGAGTAACAGAAACCGCATGAAATTCAAAAGAGGAGAAGGAGAGGGATGAGGAGAAGACACTAGATCTCCATGAGGATGAGATTAGGAGACCTGTGCCACCTCCTCTGCCAGAGGATCTGGGTGTGTGGGAAAAAGAGAAGGCAGAGGAAAGGGCAGCCGGGGTGGCCGTGTTCTCTGGTGAGAGCCACGTTTCAGTTAAAGCAAGAAAGTCAAGGTTGAGGTGGGAGGCATAGGCAGATATGAAGTCTGCTTTCTGGATGGCGGACTGGCAGTTCCAGAGGCCACCAGCCACACAGAGATCAATACCAGGGGATCTGGGAGGGAAGATGAGGTTAGAGATATTCTGCCCATGTTGGCGGGAGGCGAACCTCCTACCTGACTGGGACCTGGGGAGAGGAGAGAGGACAGGGATGGGAAGGAAACACATGGAGGGAACTAGGGAGGACAAGGGGAATACTACACAGTGGAATGAGGGCAGGCAGCAAAAACAAAATCAAACATCAGGCTCTCGGACAGCCTGGATGGACACCCGTAGATAGACACCCCCGACTTTGTACACCTGCGACTTCGTACGCCGAGGCAAGTAGCCGAGGCTGCCGCACACAGCTGCCGCTGGTGCGCTACACAACTACACAGTACAACAGGAAACCTAGTGCCATTGATGAGAGCACCGATTCCCATGGATAACAACTATTAGCCTATGACCTGTGGGATGCAGCCTGACAGATTGCTTGGCAGCCTGTAGCCTAGTGGCTAAGGTACATGACTGGGCCCCGGAAGGCTGATGTTCCCGCGATAATATCTGATAATAACAGTTTTTGGGCTATTGAGTAAGGCCCTTAACCCCACATTGCTCCAGGGGGGATTGTCCCCTGCTTAGTCCAATCAACTGGGATAAAAGGGAGTGACAAAATGGGTTGCCGCTCCGAGGGTGGGGGGTGGGACTCGGTGGGGAGGATCACTACATACAAGCGTCCTCTGCCTCAGAATCACATTTTGGGGCTAGCTTGAAGAAGGGGGTCAGGGTTGTAGCGGTTTCCTCAGCAGTACATGGGAATTAATAAACAGGGTACAGTTGGCCACCAAATTGGGAGACAAGTTAATAAAATAACAGCTTCTAGAAACTCGAACTACTGTATCATATCAGCTATAAGACCCACTCTGCACTCATGAAGAACACTTTCATAGACTAAAGCTGTAAGAATTTACCTGGGTCCTTCTGGCCTCTGTCTTCCCTCATGTCTCCTTGTCTCGTTAGAGTTAATTGTTGGCTAGATTATTAGTTCCATCCATTCTGCATGTTTAGTTAATTTAGGTTATTGTCTGCACGTCCAATGGTGTGTACATATGTTCTCTGCTCCTATTGCTCTTGGCTGAGTCTTTCTTTCTGTCCGCCTAGACTGCTGCAACTCTCTCTTGGCTGGCATTCCGGTATCTCCTCCAACTCATCCAAAATGCCGCAGCTCGTCTGGTCTTCAACCTTCCCAGACTCCCACGTCACCCCCCTGCATACTTCCCTCCACTGGCTGCCTGTCATGGCTCACATCAAATAAAAAATCAAGCAGTTAAGGGGTCAGCCCCAGCTTCCTCCTAAAGATCATCAGACCCTACATACCTGCCAGTCCGCAAGACGTGCCTCCCTCTCTCCGCACTTCCACCTCCGGTTCATGACTACTGTCTGTTCTGGTTCTATTGACACTAATCTCTCTCCATGGGGGGGGGGGGGGGGGGACTATTCCCTTGGAGTTTGTCCTTGATATTATCACATACTTAATAGCTGGACAACAGGACTCTACAACAGGGATCTACAATGTTAGTCCCAGAATATATATAAATATATATATATATATTTAAATGCCTGCCATTTACCAAGAGCAGGGAAGAACCCACATGAAATGTTATATATAGCCCTTTTTTCCATTAAAGAGATTCACCAC
Source organism: Conger conger (assembly GCF_963514075.1). Taxonomy (NCBI): domain Eukaryota; kingdom Metazoa; phylum Chordata; class Actinopteri; order Anguilliformes; family Congridae; genus Conger; species Conger conger. Next base: position 53,651,683 of record NC_083768.1, on the reverse strand, counting down.
TTGATTTGCATCAGTTTGACAATTCTAATTGAAAACGAATTCATTCGACATGACGTGCAAGACTAAGTAATTCGCTAGAGGTGGATTAGAGTAGATCTAATTGATTAATGATTTAGAGCAATGGAAAACACTTAAAGGGATACAAGGGCAGATGTCACAATTGAAACAAGCCCCTCTTCATCAGAATTCCATTATTTGCGTGAGGCAGGTAGCCTAACAACTTTAGCTAGCTTCAAAGAGCCTAGATCAGGGGTGGCCAACCAGTCAGAGACCAAGAGCCACATTTTTTGTGTTACCGCAAAGAGCCACATCACACACATGGGCACACATGAACATCACCCATCCCTTCCTCACACACACAGACCTCTGCTCAGCCATATTTATTGTAAATGTCACACACCAACATGATAATGGCAGAAATTGACTCCTACACTACTAAGACCACAGGCCAGTCATTTTTAACAATGAGCATTGTGCGCACTGTCTCACACACACAAACTCTCAGTTCAACCAAGACACAAACAAAAATAAAAGAATTTACAATAGCGTTTTTCTTTTACTATGCATGTTGCTTAGTGGGACTTCTGGCATTCCTTGGCTTGAATAATCCTCTTCAAATCTGTCTTATATTCTGTTGTTGCCACTCAAAGCAATTCTTTCACATGGGTGTCAGTCAGAACAGATCGATGCTTTGATTTCACGTGTTTCAGGGTAGAAAATACAGACTCACAGACATATGTTGACCCAAACATTGACAGTATCTTAAGCGCTGCCCGTTTTACATTGGGGTATTTTTCCATTGGCACCCTTTTCCAGAACTCAATAGTCCCTTTCATTAAAGCAGGTTTCAGTTGATCCTCCTCACAAAGATCGATCATCTCCAACTCAGCCGCAGCCTCATCTGTGACTAGCGGGGCTTTCAAACAGTCCGTCTCAGCATTAAATGGGTCGACGAGGAACGTAATCTGTGGCCTTTTCAGTTGTAGATCACGGAACCGGGCCATAAAGCTTTCATGCAGGTTTTCAACCAGTGTTGCATATCTGGCTCTTTGCTTATTCAGGACGACACTGGTGGCTTTTGGCAGAGTGGGAAAATGCGTTAAATCTCCCTTTTGAATATGCGCCTTGAACAGCTTCAGTTTGTTGACAAACGCAAACACACTTTGCACCAGGTCAGGCAGCATTTTTAACCTGCTCTGCAAGGTCAGGTTCAGTCTCTCCAAGTGACACAGCATGTCGACCAAAAAGGCCAGATCCATAATCCACTCGAGGTCCGAGAGCTCGGGATAGTCTTTGTCCTTCTCTTCCATGAACAGTTTCACGGCATCCAAAAGCTGAAAGAAGCGAGAGAGTACCTGGCCTTTTGACAGCCACCTCACAATGCAGTGCAGCGGCAAGTCACCTGGAAGCCCTTGGTCCAGCTCAGCGATGAGATTCTTGAATTGCCGGTGGTTAAGCGCATGTGTGCAGATGTAGTTGACGATTTCCATCACAGGCTTCATGACGTTGTCTAAATTCAATGATTTAGATACAAGTTGCTCCCTGTGGATGTCACAAGTCTGTTCACAGATCCGATCATGGCTGGCGCTCCATCCGTGGCAATTGCAGTTAGTTTTGGTATGGGCAGATTTGCTTTCACAAATGCAGCCATCATTGTTTCTTTCACATCTATGCCACGGGTTTTGTCTTTTAATGGCACAATATCAAGGAGTTCTTTGATCAAACAATCGTTTGACACAGACTGTGCAAATATTGCCAACTGAGGCTTGTCTTGTATGTCACAACTCTCATCCAATGCGACACTAAAATACTCACATGCTTGAAGGTCAGAGTGCAACTGTGATTCATTAGCCGTGTTAATGTCCGATCTTCTGTGTTCAACAGTGTGGTGGGACAATTGGACGTCTGATACCATTCGTTTTAGTTTGTCGTTTTCAGGAGTCAAGATTTCAACAACATCACCAAGGCATTTTTTAATAAACTCCCCTTCATTGTATGGCTTTTTAGCCCGTGCAATGTTCCAAGCCATTTCCAAAATTTACGAAGCACTCAGAGACTGTAATGCTTGCATCTTATCAACTATAAGATGCAAGCATTACAGTCTCTGAGTGCTTCGTTAATTTTTGGAAAAACTGTATCTGCATTTCTGCCTGACTTTTCAAAGTGACCAACTTGTGCTTGCGAAGTTCACTCCCTTTTGGAAATTCCTGGTCGATGTTAGCATGGAGTGAGCTGAAGTGGCGCTGAAGATTTGAAGCTTTGAAATGCGCTAATGGCGCCTGACATATAAGGCAGAATGGCTTGCCATTACGTTCAACAAAAAAATATAAACTCTCCCACTCTGGTAAAAATGTTCTGTGTTCATCTTCATATTTTCGTTTTGCTGTGCATTTTTTCCCTGCCATTTTGAGAGCGAACTTGACACAAATTGTTTACTCAAATGATCTTGCTCCTACTGGGAAACTTTGAGGTATTTTCATCCCACGCACATGCACGTTTGACGAAAATACCATATTGAACTCAAGCGAAGCGAACACGCAAATTAGATAAACACAAATACAAACTTCGATATGAACGTAAGAGCCGCATGAAACCAGGCAAAGAGCCGCTTGCGGCTCGGGAGCCGCGGGTTGGCCAGGCCTGGCCTAGATAGAGATGTCTCAAACTCAGAGTAATTGGACACAAGTGGAGATACTGCTGTTTCTGAGTTCATTTGTCAGTGAAGAAGCATGGCCTACCTTTATGCACAGCACAGTCAATACACCGTCAGCGGTTTAGCTAGAAAGGGTTAGTTTAACCTGTCATTAGGTTTAATAAGTTAGATATCTACGAGTGAATATCACTGCTTCGTAAATGTACTTGTTAGCAAACGTAGTTCAGTGCAATTGATGCGGCAGATCATTATTACGGCAAGTTACCTGTGGTGACCCGTTGGTTGAGAGAGAGGAAGAGAGAGCTATATGGGTGAACAGAAATTATTCCTTCAGGGCACATCAAGTGTCCAGAACAGAAAAGTAATTCCTTTTTTGTCCGTACTTTAAACTAAAAAATTTGGCGGATTAATGACTGCCGCCTCCCCCTTCCCGGCCTTAAAAAAAATAAGCGGCCAAAAAATGAGGAACAACAGAAAATGGAGGAAAGAAATCACAAAAAGAACCGGAATCTTCCACAAGCATGGGGCTTTCCCGTGGTCTTCCCCGAAATTCCTCCATGCTTTTCTTGAGTGGGGGTTTGAGCGTCGTGCAGTAGAAATCTTCACACACTGGCTCCGAGTATCGCCTCCTCTGTCATAAGCCCCGCTCTGCTCTCGAGTTCTACCTTTTGTAGGGTGCCGCTCTCTTCCTCAAACTCCGCCCAGCTAAGCCTGTTCAATCAGGAATTTATTAGTGGAGTGTGGTCGCATTCCACACGCGCCTCGCCCCGGTGGTGCTGGCCTTGGTGCTGATTCACCCTCCCAGGCTCTCTCCAACGTACCGCTCTGTTAAATACGAGATCGGGAAATATTTGTGGTTAATCAGTTTCCCCAGCTCCTGGCGCCGGCGCACTGGCCGTTCCACTCCAGTGGTGTACCGATCCCAGATTGGGCCACCACACACCATATTCTATTAATGGAAAACCGCTCAGAGCAATCTTAAATCGCTACTAAGTTATAGCGATACACGCACTAATTTGCAACAAAATGTAATGAAAAAGGGGCTTATGATCTGGGTCATTCTTTGATTTGTTAGGCTTGCATAAAACAGCATACAGCATTTTTGCACCTGCATAACAACACTAGCATTTTTTGCATGTAGTTTTTGAGATTTTATGCCAAAAAAGGCTGAGGTTTTACAACAAAAAAATTATTTTGCAATGCCTACGTCTAAATAGAGAACTGACTTTGCAGGAGGTCCAAGGAATTTCTTGTCTGAGTGAATACTGAGGAAGACAGTGAAAACAATGTTGACAATACACTAGAGGGCATTTTCAGTGACGTGACCCCATTTTATTTTGGTAAGCATCTAAATACATTCTCAAAATACTGTATTATTATTCAGTTGTATGGTTATAAATAAGGAGCCAGCCTGCTTTTGAATAATAAATAGTATGGAATGTGTTTGGCTTGTTAATGGGGGTTGGGTATTTGACAAAAACTTAAATCAATAGACCTGATTATATTAGTATACAAGATGGTATTGTGATTATTGTACTTATTTTTTATGATCTTCCTTATCTGTTGGTGTCAAGAAGATCATAATACGATAACTGCAAGGAGAGGGAGTTTGGGACAGAGAGGTAGTAATATCATTTAGTTTCCATTTGTCCTTTTTGAAAACTGCCTAGACATAAATTAAGAAAACAATGCAGAATGCTCCATTGTGTTTCTAAGCACACAAGCCACAGCTACAATACTCTGTATCCAGTCAAAAACAGAAAATCTTTTCAGTGAGAAAAAAAGCTTCCACTTTCACTGTGTTTGAGCTTCTGTAACTTTGTTTCAGTAATGTTAGGACTAATTCTGAGGGTTGCCTTTCAGACGAGAGCAGGATTATGCCTGTAGTCCAAAGGGTTCAAGAATAGTAACTGTTTTATTTTTGGTATGACATTTCGAATCTTGTCAAGAAAAGGGGTGATACTTAAGATTTGCCCAGCAATGTAGTTATTTTCACTCAATGTATTGGTCAAATGATCAACCCAACAGTCTGGGTTAAAGCAGTCTAACCCAGCTGCTGAAACAACAACCCAATGTGTGTGCTGTCCCATAGTGACCCAGCAGTGTGGTCAAAATTGGGGGGGTTTACCCAGCATTTTTTAGAGTGGTAAAAATAATTGACCACTTTTTTGCAATTTTTCCGCGAAATATGCATTGTTCTGAAATATAGCCTGATAAGAACAATATGAACATGGGAATTTTATTCTATATGGTATGCATAGCTACCTGACAAAATGTTGTAAGAGGGCAAGTAGTCCCGAAACATGAACAGCTTGTCAAAAGTTGGATTGCAATTGTGGTTGGAACAAAAACCAGCATACACAGGAGTACTCCAGGACCAAGTTTGGGAATCACTGGCATAAAGGAAAGACACATTTATCTCCAATAGACAAAGTTGTCCATGATTATTTTATTATTTTATGTATGGATTTATTTTTTTTTTTTTAAATATATATAGACTACAGATCAATTCACGGGAACATAATGTCTACTTTTAATTATTTTGAGATGTTCAGCAGTGACTTATATTGAAGTAAACTCGCAGAACTGGGAAGGGTCTAGTGTGAATGGCAAGGAACCGGGACATTCCCGGGACCATTCTGTGGTGTGAATGGGTGAAACGCAGGTCAATCCCAGGTTCAATATCCTGTGAATATTCTGGGTTATTCTGGGGTATTCTCGTGTTTGTGTGGGTTTCCTCCGGGGACTCCAAAGACATGCAGGTTAGGCTGATTGGAGAGTCTAAATTGCCGTGTGCCCTGTGAGGGACTGGCGACCTGTCCAGGGTGTATTCCTGCCTTTTGCCCAATGTATGCTGGGATAGGCTCCAGCCCCCCTGCGAACCTGTTCAGCAAGACTTTTATAAGCAGTTGTATATTATTTTTATGTTTTTATTGTAAGTCTGTATTTGTCATTACGATGATTGCTGTTACATTGTTGTCACTTTGAATCAACAAATTGTCTGCTGCCCTTAATCAGATCATCTGTCCTTTAAATAGCCTATTGTACAGAAAAATTAGTTTGTGCAAAAAATAAATTGCATAAGACAGCAAGCTCCAACCAATATCAATGCCTCTTCTGGGGAGAAGGCTAGATAATTACTGAGAATCAAATTATTGCAAATGCTTCACAAATCGGTGCAAATAGGTTTTTTGCACCCTTAAAATTGTAAGGGGGAGCGGGGTTGGAGGACCAAACGCAACCGAGGTGGGTTCTAAAAGTTACCCACAAGACGTGAGATGAACAATGATATCCCTAGAGACAAGGGATACACCCCAGAGGAGAAAGGGCTAAACAAGAACTCCAGGGCAATTAGCCAACCAATAAAATGACCTATCAAAACAGTCGAGAAGTTTAATCTGTGAGACGGGTGCGTGGGGGTTGGACCCAAAATGCACGACTCAGAAACAATAGTAATATAAAGACCCCTCAGGGCTTTATTTGGGACGAATCCCAGGAGAGTAGTCAACACAAGCAAAGTCCATACACGTAGATCAAGCCAAACAAAAAGTAAACAAACAAAAAGCGGCGAAGAGGCGAACTCGTAGTCGGTAAACGTGCAGGGAGGTCCGGTAGCAGGAGAGCAGTCAGCGGGGCAGATGAACAGATGGACGCCAGGCAGAGGCGTAGTCGTGGGCAAAGCGGGAGTCGAAACCATGAAACAATCAGCGAAGCAAAAGTACAAAAGCGGTAGGCGAGGACGTAGTCAAAAAACAAACGATGGTCACAAAACAGAAATCAATAAACAATGGTCGGTAACAGGCTTGGATCGTAACGTGTAATCAATCGTGGTAAATGCTCAAGAGTTGCGTGGTAAACAGAGGCAGACAATTTCGCAGTGAACAGTAGCGCGACTGGGCTATAAATGCGGGTGTAGACAGGTGCAGATAATTAGTTAGAGCGTAGCAAGGAAATGGAAAACAGGTGCGATGGATGACAAGTTTAACAAGGAGATTAGTAATCGTTAGTAATAAACCTATCCTGCCCTAGCATTAGTAAATTAGTAAATGACATGCACGAGAAACGTAAGGTAACATGAACACATGATTAGTTTGTTAGTATCTACCCAATCCTGATCTAGCGTTAGTAGTTTTAGTAAATAGACAAATGGAAACAATTAGGGAGTGAATGACAGAAGGAGAGAGAGAGAAAAGGCAGAACGCAAGGTTTGCGGAAAAACATGTAAAAGTGTATGCATAAACCGTGACCAGTTAACGAAACAATAAACATAAATCAAAACATGACACAAAGCGAAACTAAGACGATAATCACTCAACATAACCAGGTAATATAAACGTACGAAAACATAACTAGACATGACAAGAGAATAAATCGTAACGAGACATAACTAAACATGACAAGAAAATAAATCGTAACGAAACATAACTAAACAACATGACGAACCTAGACTAACATAATACATGATAAGACAATACAAGACTAATACAACATGAATAAACATAAAACATGGCGAGACAGACCTGAAACATGACAATCTGAGTTGAGCAAGGAAACAAATGGTAGGAAACAAAACTTCACGTTATGTCCTACAGATTATGGTGGTAGTAAGACATGGCCAGTAGAACATAGGTACGCCTGTAGCACAAGAGAAATGCATACCCGGGCTCCCAACTGCGTTATAGCCTACCTAGGACCAGAAAGGTAACGTGATAACGAAAGACATCCCGTCTCTGATTCCACAGCAGGAATACTGGTCCTAACACTAGAACACACAAAACACCCTTTACCATCTAATTCCCTGACAAGCAGAATGCCTATACTGAGGTAAGAATACATGAAACAACATTACAATAACCCTACTTCAATAACCAATGCAGAATGCCTATACCGAGGCTAGAATACACAAAACAACATTACATTAATATTGACACAGCTACAAAAATGCTTCAACGCTTTACCACCAGGACGGTAGGCCTATGGGGAAGAGAGATAAATATGCAAACAGCCACCAAGATTTGTGCACTACAAATAAAAATGTGATGGGCAGAAGAGGCGGATGGTACACATTCCCCTAAGGAGATCAAGGACTGCTGCCTGTTCAGCTCCCTTGACCGTGAACCCCATGGGTAAATGATACTGGTTCGTACACACCTCACAAACAAATAAAAAAGTCTAACATGCTGAAGAAGTGATGAGGTATGACAAACAAGCCTCAGTTAACTAAGAAATGGAACTTAAATAGAAAGGCACACAGCTGACCCTCATTGGCAATCAGACCACACACAGTAGACAATTGGAATCAGTAGCTAGCATGAGGGTATTGATTATCTAATAGCCGAGGAGGAACTGGAGAAAGAATGCAAGGCACACACTGACGGTGTGATAGCCCACCTGCCAGCGACAACCACAAAACTGGAACGAGTCAAGCATGCTCAAAACAGTGATGACACATGCAGACGCCTCAGAGACCTCAACAAAAAGGGGTGGCCTAGTCACAGGAGAGAAGTCCACGAGATGATACTTCCCTATTGGCCAAAGCGTTCAGATCTGCATGAAGCAGCAGGACTGCTTATTCCAGGACACATGAGGCTAAATATACTTCAAAGACTCCACCAAGGGCATCAAGGGATCAACAAATGCCTCACTAGAGCAAGGGACTCGGTCTGGTGGCCAGGTATCACAGTCCAGATAAAACAAATGGTGGAACGATGTGAGACCTGTGCCATGGAAACTCAGACACCAGTTGAACCGTTGATCGTGAGAGACTTAGCGAGCAGGCCCTGGCAGAGAGTGGAGGCAGATCTTTTCCAGTGGAAAAATGGAGACTATCTGGTCTTGGTTGACTTTTCCCGATACATAGAAGTGAGCAACTTGTCCTGTAACACTTCATCAAAACAAATGATTGAGAGGTGCAAAGCAGTCTTTGCCAGGTTTGGATGCCCAGAGGTTCTTATCTCAGATAATGGACCACAATTCTCCAGCCATGAGTTTGTTCAGTTTGCAACAGACTTTGATTTCACACACATGACAAGCAGCCCCAGATATCCCCGCAGCAACGGAGAAGCAGAAAGGGCTGTCAAGACCATCAAGTCGCTTCTCGCCAAAGAGGGGGAGTTTCACAAGGCTCTGCTGGCATACAGGGCTACACCCCTAGCTCAAGGGAGCTCCCCAGCACAGCTGATGATGGGAAGGAGGATTCAGACCCCAGTTCCCATCTCATCTCAACAGCTAGAACCACATTGGCCGGATCTCCAATCATTCAGGGAGAAGGATGCAGCCCTGAAAACACAGCAGCAGCAAGATTTCAACCGCCGACACCGCACACAGACTCTGCTACCTTTAACACCTGGACAGTAGGTGTGGATCATTCCTACCAAGACTCAAGGGACTGTTGTGGGCACAGCTCGCACACCACGCTCTTACATGGTGGGGGACAACTGCACCGCAACCGGTCTCATCTGAGAGTAGTGCCGGCGCCTCACGTATCCTTTACGACAACAGTCACCAGGTCAGGGCGGGTGGCTAAGGCTCCACATAGATTGGACCTTTGAAGAACAAAGAGAAAACGGACTGGACATTTAGTTAGTAATAAAATAATAAAATAATAAAATCCTAGTTAAGAAGGAGATATATATAAAGCAACATGTTCTATGGGATTTAGAGTATAACCTTTAGCTAAAAGGGGGAGATGTAAGGGTTGTGTTATGTCACAGGGTGGCGTTGTGGGACGTGAGGGGATGTTACACAGAAGAAGAACGACATTAAAGTTATCATCTTGTCACAGCATGTGGTTGTCTTCTGTATTAGTAAATACAGAGAAACAATACACTTACCAAATCAAGCTTTTATCAAATGCTTGTTCTGCTTATATCAAATCATTCCTGTCTTTATTAAAAAGATTTTTATCAATTTATCAATTGAATTACACTTTTACTCAACTCTCTTTTCATAATTTATCAACTCAATTTTTATCATTTCATTTGTGTGAGTTCCATCCCTCATACAGTAAAAAGCTGGATATCTCTACAGTAACTATCATACAGGCAACACTCTAGTGCAACCACACAGTAAGGGGATCATAGACAATATGTATCAAGACAAAAGGTGGTTTATTTAGACCTTGCATTCTCCAAACAATTAATTGTACAAAGGATTACAGGCATATAACCTCGTGAAAACCGTTAGTCTCTGCTCATTGCAACCCATTAATGAGTTCAGTACAAAGGTTTAGGGTCACTTTGTCTTTTTCTGATTTAATATTTATTTCTGTTTTTAATCAAACAATTCATAGGCGGTCAAAGCACAGACTCAGATCTTTTATTAACGGGTATTTTTATACATTTTGGTTTCACCATGTAGTAATTACAACACTTTATGCTGTAGTCCCCCATTTGTTTGAGACAAATGAACATAATGTAAAATAAAAGAGTCATGACTTCCTGATGTCTGTGACCCATCAACATCATCAGTCTGGACATTATATTTTCAGGTTGTCCTACAAGTAATACTAAAACTCTCTGCATTTGAATGGATATGGGAATTGAGGGGTGAGACTAGATTCAGCTGTAAATTAGCCAATAGATTATGGGACACATTTCTTCACTAAATGGTTTGAAAGGGTCCAAGGTATCAAATGAGCCTCAAACCACTGTTCTGCTGTCAGATGCAGTAGATACTACAAGAATGACCCTTTAATAAAAGCTCTGAGAATGCACTTTGACAGTAGTGTACATTTGGAAAAACACACATTTCAGTTGTTCGTAACACCCTTAGTCATTCACTTTGTCTGATTCAGTCATTTAGTAATTATCCAAATCTCATGCCTTGCACATTGTGGTGCTTCACTATATGGGCTAGTTTATTTTTTTATTCTCTTAAATGTAGCGGCTTTACTCTTGTTTTCTGTTTTTAATTCATATTCCATAATATGAATCCCAAACATAGTGAATGCCATGCTTTTCAGCTGTACTAAACCCATCCCTATTGTACAATTTTGGAGTACAAATCAGTGAACACACTTAAATGCAAATGTTTTTGATTGATTGGGAATGCATACTGTGCTTATTACTATTGACCAAGGGAAAGTTAATCCTCCACAGTCCACCTGAAGGAAATAAGAACATTTCCCCTGCATGAATTCGATTTTTAAGTCTAGCAGGTGTGCAACATTGCTCATAAATAAAGATTACATAAAGTGGCAGAACTCTGAGCATAGTCTCCTTGGAAAAATGCCACAGATCAACACACAAGAAAGATGGAACAGATTGCCAGGGCTTGTGAAAAGAGAAAGTGCATAGTGCATTCAAATAGAGAAAGTAATCAAGCATAGAATAAATTATCAATTCAGTGCAAAGCATTGTCCTTGAAGAACTGCTATATCCTTTGCATCATACATTTGATCATACCACGTATTTTCATAAATTCTGTAGAAAGGATTCAATCAATGATTGATTTTATAATAAATATGTTCCACTACAGCTTTATAAATCATAAATATATTACACAAGTATATAACTACTGCATGGTAAATATAAATTTTGAAACCTACAAACTAAACTGAAAAGCCTCATGACCTTACATTTATGTTAAGGACAAAATGGATGAATTACTTAATGGCTAGACTGAATAATGAATTAACTTAATCAGCTATAAGCTCAACTCCTTATAATAATTGCTTATAACAAATGCATTAGTGGAATGGAAAATCAACTCTTGACCTGGGCTTCGAATCATGAGAAAATGTACTGAAATTATGTAAATGACTCATTGGTGAAGTATTTTGAGATATTTCACTTCTTATGCTTTTTATGTTTTTCTCTCTAGTTTGATAGGTCTTGTTGCGATTCCACATCCATGCACTATAATAATGCTTTAATAGGAAGGGCCACCCAGCAGCCATTTTAAAACCAATTTTATGACCAGGGGAGCTAAATGGTGCATGGAGAAGTAAACAATCCTGTTTATCACTGCACAGTCTAGACCTCATGGGATTCACTCACACACTAGGGGCACCTTTTCAAACAGAACAGTTTTCAGACTGATTCTAAAATGATGTTACAGAATTTAAGTGGGAGATTAGAATAGTTTTTAGAGGGGGGAACTATGAATTGATAATAGTGTCAGTCATATCTGTAAATAATTATATTTTTAAACAATATAATCATTAACAAAAGGGAAAATAAGGTAAAAGGAAACGGATACATCAAAGCATCAACATTCTTGTTTCCTCCTTCAGTGGCATTGTTTTTGACATATCCAATGCCAGTTTGTCATGTGGATTACATTGAAAAGACATTACCACTTCAGGATTTTAGTTTTGGTGATAGGGAATTAATGATTTCCTGACATTAAAAAGAGTATTATGACTCAGTGACTGCAGCTTCATCTGAATTACAAATAAAATTCAGTATTTGTATAAAATGAAGGGAAAATGAAAAGGCAGGTATTATGGGGCTCTGGCAGTCTCCATCTGTTATGCCCACTGGTAAGCCTCAAGAACAGAATGGGCAGGTTAATGACAAGCTGAAGTTTAGCCAATTCTTCAAAACCATATGAACACATCTTAAAATATACATTCCACAAATTAAGTATAAATAATTATTTTTTTTCATCCACTTCAAGTGGATGTCACTGTCATCGTGTACCAGTGAGCATGTATTTAGATCAAATTTTACTGTTCCCCTCCAATCAATATCCTTTCACACAGAGCCATAGACTCTAGCTCTCCTTCCCCCTCCTTAACTCCAGAAAATCCCCCCGGAAGATCTGTTTCACTTACATATACATCATATTGCGGAGGCTAGTGTTACTCTAACTTCCGTTTCAGCTTGTCTTTAAAGAGATAATGGATTAGGCATGTATGGCTTATGACATCTTATCTGCTCAGTTGTAACCAAACCCCTCAAAACTCATTGGATGGTGCGTCACCTTGGAGCAGGACCCCAAACATACTGCTAAATCAGGTGTTGGCAACCCTGGTCCTGCAGAGCTGCAGGCTGTGCTGGTTTTTGTTTTTACCTTAGAATCAGCAACTGATTCAGAGAAAACATGGGCGAGTTAACTGTCACATCAATTGCTTTCATTGATCAAATAAGTGCTGAGTAACAACAAAAGCCACAATCTGTGCCTCTCCAGGACCAGGGTTGCTGACCCACTATGCTAAAGCAACCAGCAAGTTTTTCAGGGTCAAAAAGTGGAATGTTCTTGACTAGCCAAGTCAAACACCCGACCGGAATTCAATTGAAAATGTGTTTCACTTGCTGAAGACTGATGGCAAAAAGATCCCAAAACAAAAGACACCTAAAGATGGGTACAATACAGGCCTGGCTAAAGTTTAAACCTTGGTGTGCATGGGCAATAAATGGGATTATAGGCAATGATTACTGGACTGTCTCTTTAATCCTGATTTTGGATTTATCACCCTGTGTATGCTATGCATTATACATTTGAAAACAGGCATCATCAATCAATTTTAGGATGGTGCTTTTCAAGCATATGGTCTTCTGTGAATTCTAACAGACATTTCCCGTCAAATTCAGCTTTCATCATTGCTTGCACTGGTTGGGTGGCAATGAGCATGGGAATGTGACAGATGATGGAGTAGTGCATATTTTAATGTTGAATAACTTGTTTTTGATATTAATAGGAATTAGGAAGCTGTACAGAAAGCATTAATTAAAGCAGATAATTATATATTGCATTAAAATAGTTAAAGAAGGCGGCACAGATGATGCAGTGGGTAGCACTGCCGCCTCACAGCAAGGAGGTCCTGGGTTCGAATCCCCGTCGGCCTCTGTGCAGAGTTTGCATGTTCTCCCCGTGTTTGTGTGGGTTTCCTCCGGGTTTCCTCCCACAGTCCAAAGACATGCAGGTTGTGTGTGTGTGAATGCTGTGTGTGCCCTGCGATGGACTGGCGACCTGTCCAGGGTGTATTCCTGTGTTTCGCCCAATGTATGCTGGGATAGGCTCCAGACCCCCTGCGACCCTGTTCAGGATAAGCAGGTTAGGATAATGAATGAATGATGAATAGTTAAACAACCTCAGCATATAAGAAACGGCAATTTGCATTGTTTCCATAGATATATAGGCAAAGTGAACAATGATCTGTGAACAAAGCTAGGGCTTGGCTAAGGGTATTTTAACCAGGCTATTCCTTTGAATTTAATTTGTGAAGATAACTATTGAAATGTCTTTGTGAATATAGTCCAAGGTGCATCTCTGAAGTATAACATTCTTCAATATGCTGTAATTATGACATCCAAGTATGCTCATTGATTTCTTCCTTGAGAGCTTAACAAGAAAATGCCTGAATCAAGCAAAATCTGTAAACTGACATAAAGGAAGGGAGGTATTTTGGCAATTTTGAATTAAACTCAAATCATCTGCAATTTTGGAGTATCCAAAATGTATTTTATATGATGACAAATGTATTGGAACAGAAAATAAGTTACTCTGAAGGCCCCCCCCAAAAAAAACACCAGACATTTTACTTGGATTGTCATTTTGGCTTTTGTTTCGGCTCTCATCATGTCCAGATGTCACCTGATGTCAAACGAATGTCTTCCATACAGTAGATAGGTGGAATGCTCTCAGGGTGCATTTACAGTACACTTTGCTTTAAACAACTTTGAACTGTCATACATTCAACAGCAGCGTTTACACCTACTATTAAAATGTGTCCCACATGCATTCTCATTGCCTGCATTATGATTTGATTTTACTTTCCCTCACATTATGTAAAATAGGCTTTAAAGGCCCACACGCATCATCTTCCTCTTCCTGGTTTTAGAATCTAAAATGCCCACAAAACAGCAGTTTTTTTAAGTGGAGAGAATACAACAGTGAAAGAGAGAGAGAGAGGGATCGAGAAACAAAATAACTGGAAAAAACGAACTAACAACCAACTAATTTAAAAGATCAACAGGGTTCTCAAAAGGTGTTGAAAGGCTTTTTGGTCTCAAAGAGGCAGATTATGAGGTTTATATTTAGCCACGTCATCCAATAAATATGCTAAAATATACAATACGTCTGTCATGTGGGAAATCGTTTTACAAACAGCTTGGAAAAATCGCACTTAGATCCTAAAATATAAATACTTGGGCAGGGGCGTGTCTAAGGGTGGGCTGGGGTGGGTACCCAGAGATAAGCCTTGCCCACCCAGAGAAATCATCTGCCCATCCAATGAAAACTCTGAAAAGATCACCGTTATAACTATGTTTTTGAGCATTCATAGTAATTTTGTCATTGGTCATAAAAAATTTTGCAGCTTTCCTATTGGCCAATTTGAAGGTGTAGGCTTAGTAAGTGCTCCTTTACATTATTGCCAAACCACAACAATTCTTCACACATGGTACGTGCAGTGAGTTCCACCATATAACCTACCACTGCACTGGTGAAGGGGGAGCAAAATGTGCGGTAACTAGCTGCCCAATACAATATGATGTTGATTTTTCAATTGTATCGACCACCTATTTTAGTTCCAATCCTTTCGGTCACATAATTTTGCAGCTCTCTCAGTCAATTAAAACAAATGCAAATTGCAGCATGCTCAAAGATGCTGGGTATGTTTGATTATTAGCCAAAGATGACATCCTAATAACACATTCTTTTTACTTGAATCACAAACTGTAAGCTTAAGGATGATATGAAAAGCTCAAAAACATGAAGAATGTGTTTGGGCCTTTAATGGGTTTAAAGTCAGCATCATCAGTGGTGTAGTTGAGTGGAGTGAATGGCCACAGGTGCTCCCAGTTGCACCAAAAACCCTCTGCTTCAACCACTCACACCAATGAGCAGCACAAGCAGACATAGCAAGGGTCATCACAAGAGAAATAGGGTTTAGGTAAAACCCAATATGTGTTACATACACTCAGGGAGCACTTTATTAGGTATTTATTAGAGTTATTTTTTTACTTCTACTGCTGTAGCCTATACACTTGGAGTTTTGATGCGTTGTATGTTCAGAGATGCTCTTCTGCCTACCACTGTTGTAATGTGTGGTTATTTGCATTACTTTCGCCTTCCTGTCAGCTTTGACCAGTGTGGCCATTCTCCTCTGAAGTCTCTCCTTAACAAGGTGTTTCTGTCTGCAGAATTGCTGCTCACTGGATTTTTTGGTTTTTTTATACCATTCTTTGCAGACTAGCGTGCGTGATAAACCCCAGTGATGGGAGAACCTGCTGGAAAGACAACCATCACAGCAGCACTCCATCATTCTGTCTCATTTTCAAGAGTTTGCTGTTAACAAAAATCAGTAGAAGCTGTATAATATGACAGGAAATACATTTAAAATAAAACTACACATACTTACAATAGAAGCAAATACAATTTAAAAGTGAAATAAATCAAATCACAAATTCTACAAAACATGTACAAATCTTCTCTGTTGTGATGTTCTCTCTTATTGTACAGTTGTCTGAACATCGATTTTCATGGCTGCTACCATTAACTCAGATATACACTATGTACTTATGTAAGGCAGTGATTACCTCTTTTAATTTCTTTTACAGAGTGTGACGGCTGCAACTAATTGCCGTCCATAGTTGCCAGTTAACCCGTCGGTATCAAAACCTCTCACCTCATTTCCTCACTTAGTTTGTAGCACGTTTACATTCACAATACACATATCATCACCACCACATAACTACACGACACATAGTTTTGTTTTCAAATTATCACACTTTATTAGCATTACTGATTATACATGTTTCTAATTTGAGTGCACACATTTTAGTTAAACATGTCTATCATTTTGCTGTTATTTACTTTGCAACTTACATACTTTTCTCCTCCGCATGTCTCTCACCGGGAGCTGTCCACCACCTCTCCTGACTGCCAAAGAGTGAGCAGCTGTTCCGGCCACTACTAAATACCGGAGCGGGGGTGGTGGACTGAACCATCTCCCGGGAGACTGAAGGGGGGGTTGGCCTTAGTTCAGTTGTTTAGTTGTATTTATTTTGTATTAAAACTAGATCGTTTGATAATTATTTAGAGGTTAAAGTCTCTATTTATTAAGGTAATTACTTGTGTTAAATGTATTTGAATATATAATTATATTTTGTGTAGAAGTTAATTACTTTATTCCCCCTGTGTTTAAATGTACCTGGCCAGGTCTTTATATACCTTGAGTTTGCCATTTGGCTTGAGGCTCCTGTTCTGTTCAGTTCTATTTTCTGTTCCGTTATTTATAATATAGTTTGGGCCCACAATTTATGGTTTTTATTATCTTTTTGTAATTCACAATTGGGTTTGTTACCTTTTGCCTGATTTTTGGGTAAATTAAAACCCTTAATTTTGCACTCGACTTTGTGTCCTCGTGCCTGCTTGCTCGGTCCATCACAAGTGGTGTCAGAAGTGGGATCTGCAAGCAGAGGACACAGGTATTTTTTTTTGCATTTCACCCCTGCTTCCCCTCTGTAAATGATACGTGGAGGACGAAGAGGAAATAGAAGAGGTGCGGGCAACGAGCAACAGGCCGATGTTCTGGCAGATGATGCTGCGGATGGAGCAACTGGAGGTGAAAGCGGGTCTGAAAATGAGGACATCAGGGAACCGACCCTTGCAGACCTGGCCAGCATCCTGCGGGCCCATATGGGGCAGCAACAAGTCCGGGAGGCCCGACTGGAGGAAGAAGCCGCACAGCAAGAGCAGAGGTTTAAGGCACTACAGCACCAGTTCGGTCTCCTCCAGCTGGAGGTGCATGCCCGGACCTCCCCAGTCAATTTGCCACCCAATTCCGAGCAGAGTTCTCTAAGGGTGGGATCCACGCACCAGGTAAATTACC
Organism: Conger conger; assembly: GCF_963514075.1. Taxonomy (NCBI): domain Eukaryota; kingdom Metazoa; phylum Chordata; class Actinopteri; order Anguilliformes; family Congridae; genus Conger; species Conger conger. The sequence continues at coordinate 53,634,248 of NC_083768.1, read as the reverse complement.
CTGCACCAGCCGCTTGGGTACCTGGAGCTAGCCAGCAAGATGGCAGCCTGTCTGGTCAGTATTGGTTCACCAAAGAACCCAAACTTGAAAAGCTGACCGATTCAGATGACATTGAACATTTTCTAATAACTTTTGAGCGCATTGCAGTGGCCTGTCGGTGGCCGAAAGCAGACTGGGCTTTTCGACTTATACCTTTGCTCACCGGTAAAGCCAGAAGCGCCTATGTAAATATGGATGTTGATGATTAACTTGATTATGACAGAGTTAAAATGGCCATTCTTCAGAAGTTTGACATTAATCCTGAGACATACAGACAAAGATTTTGATCGTTGGAGGTGCAATTTAATGAAACCCCAAAAGAGCTTTATGTAAGGCTTAAAGAGCTGTATGGGAAATGGGTTCAGCCTAGAGGCAAAACTGTCAGTCACATTGGGGAAATAATGATACTAGAACAATTCTTGAGAATGTTGTCCCCTGAGCTACAGGTGTGGATCAGAGAACATGATCCTGCTACTGCTGCAGAGGCTGCTGGCCTTGCCGACATCTTTGTGGCCGCCCGCCGGAAAAATCAGTCATGGAGCCAGGCGGCCTGGAAGGGGACTAAAGACACCCGGAGACCAACCTCCTCTCAGTATGCTAACCCCAGAACATCCACAGATGTGGATAAGCCTCCTCAAAGGGAGAACCAACCAATGACTTTCTCTAGCTCAAGGCCAAGAGTGCCTATCTGTTATTTGTGTGGACAGGAGGGCCATACCAAGCCCATGTGCCCTAAAAATCCGGTCAAGTTGACCCAGATGTGCTATGTCCCACGATGCAGGATTGAGCCGGAGCTGAAGCTTGAGCAGCCGGTAAGAGATTACAGTTGAGATCACTGGCCAGGAGCTCAGGGCCCTGATCGACACTGGGAGCTCTCAAACCCTTGTCCACCAGCAATATGTACCATCCCGGTTTGTACGCTCCACTGAAACCGTTCCCATATGCTGTGTGCATGGTGACGAAAAGCCTTACCCCACTGCTGATCTGTATATCAACGTACAGGGACAAACTTACCTGCTCACTGTTGGCGTGGCTAATAACTTGCCCTTTCCTGTTGTATTAGGACATGACTTAACCGTTCTCCTTGATTTGCTGCAGCCCCGTCAGACCTGCAATGCTGCCTTCACCCGAACCCAGGCTAAGCAGGCAAAGGAACCAGACCAGACTCTTGCTGCTTTACCCTTCTATGATGCGGAGGAGGAGGCAGAGCCAGGTAAAACACGCAAGCCTCATAAGCAAAGGAGAAGGGAGAAGTTTCAGCGCACAGTTGTTCATCCACAAGCTGAGCAAACACCAGAGCTCCCACTAGGTTTCAGACTTCCCACTAACCTCAGTGAATTGCAGCAAGCTGATCTCAGCTTAGCTGACTGTTTGGAGAAAGCCAAAGGGAAAGGGGAAGATGAGGCTAAGTTTGTGAGTGGCCCTGAAAATTATTTTCTACAGCAAGGTATCCTTTATCGCCAGAATAAGTCTGCTAAGCAGATAGTGGTTCCGCAAGCAACCCGAGAAGTAATACTTACCTTGGGACATTCCATTCCCTGGGCTGGCCACCTAGGAAAGCACAAAACCACCGCCCGCATACAGCGGCATATTTTCTGGCCTGGCATGCGTAAAGATGTAGCCGAACACTGTAGGAGTTGTCCTCAATGCCAGCTGACCTCAGGTAGACGCTCCACCAGAGCTCCCCTTCAGCCATTACCTGTTATAGGGACCCCCTTTGAACGGCTTGGGATGAATGTTGTCAGTCCCCTGGAAAAGAGCAAGTCTGGTAACCAGTTCATGTTGGTAATCACTGATTATGCCACAAAATATCCTGAAGTGTTCCCCCTCAAATCTGTCAAAGCAAAGTGTGTTGCATTCTGTCTCGTACAGTTTTTCTCCAGGGTGGGCTTTCCCCATGAAATACTCACCGACCAGGGCACCAATTTCATGTCCCAGCTGTTGGGCATCAGAGGTCTCAGAACAACACCTTACCATCCCCAAACTGACGGGCTGACTGAACGTTTCAATCAAACCTTGAAACAGATGCTCCGTAAATTTGTCAGTGACACTGGTTCTGACTGGGACCAGTGGCTCCCCTACCTGCTGTTTGCTTACAGAGAAGTACCGCAGGCATCTACAGGCTACTCACCATTTGAGTTACTTTACGGACATGAGGTAAAGGGGCCTCTTACCCTCCTTAAGGAGATCTGGGAGGGAGACCAGGAGGTAAAAGAACCCAATAACGTTCCGGACTCAGTGGGGCCTGTTCCACTTCACAGTGATGCCGTTCGGGTTGCATGGTGCTCCTGCTACATTCCAGCGACTCATGGACCAGGTACTGTGTGGGCTGTCAGAGTTTGCCTCTGCTTATCTTGATGACGTTATTGTTTACAATACCACCTGGGAAGATCACCTAGAACATCTGAGGATGGTCTTTCAGTGTCTCAAGAAAGCTGGCCTCACCATCAATCCCTCAAAGTGTGCCTTTGCTAGAGTTGAGACAGAGTACCTGGGTTACATCATTGGTCACGGTGTCGTCAAGCCTCGTATTCAGAAGGTCCAGGCCATCCAACAGTGTCCACTGCCTCAAACCAGAAGGCAGTTGAAATCATTCTTGGGTATGGCAGGTTGGTACCACAGGTTTGTACCCAACTTCTCTGGCAGAGCTGCCCTCCTAACTGACATGACCAGTCCAAAACGTTCCAGTCAGCTGAAGTGGACGGAGGAGGCAGTTTTAGCCTTTAAAGACATTCAGCAGGCTCTCAGTAAGGATCCTGTGTTGCACTGCCCAGAGTTTGCTAAACCTTTTATCCTACAGACTGATGCCTCAGACCGGGGTCTAGGTGCTGTCCTTTTGCAGGGCCCACCTGATGACCGACACCCCGTGGCCTTCATTAGTAGAAAGCTGTACCCCAGAGAGACACGTTACTCAACCATTGAGAAAGAATGTCTGGCGGTGAAATGGGGCATGGAATCTTTGAAATACTACCTACTCGGACGGGAATTCACCCTAGAAACTGACCACAAGTCATGTATGTAAATGTATTTGAATATATAATGATATTTTGTGTAGAAGTTAATTACTTTATTCCCCCTGTGTTTAAATGTACCTGGCCAGGTCTTTATATACCTTGAGTTTGCCATTTGGCTTGAGGCTCCTGTTCTGTTCAGTTCTATTTTCTGTTCCGTTATTTATAATATAGTTTGGGCCCACAATTTATGGTTTTTATTATCTTTTTGTAATTCACAATTGGGTTTGTTACCCTTTTGCCTGATTTTCGGGTAAATTAAAACCCTTAATTTTGCACTCGACTTTGTGTCCTCGTGCCTGCTTGCTCGGTCCATCACACAGAGCATTAATTAACTCTGAAAATAATCAATTTGGTTGTTGATTCAAAGAGAATATTTGATTGAATCCTCAGCAGCCTGCCCAGTGGTACATGTTGTTTGAAGTAGACCACCATAGTTACAGTACCTATAGCAGGTATTAATTCATTGTGTTGGAAGCCTTGTCAGTGCATAGGTCAAGATAATGTTCTCGGTACTTCCAGTCTGTGAATTTCCTGTCTTTTTCGGCTTCTGCCAATCATTCTCTTCTTTAAATAGTAGTTTTTGGGTTGAATAACAAGTTAACCTTTGTCACAAAATCATTGCCACAACTCAAAAATGTTAAACTAAGTTTAACTTCCAACCTACCAGGAGTGACCAAACAGACAGGCTTCTAGAGCTCTCGCCCTCCAAACACTCAACTCAGGCTTGGTACAAAAGGAAGGCCCAAAGCCATTGTCTCCCTTTTTATAACCTCCCTGCTCCCCCAGGGTCCTAAAGGCATACCTACTACAATCCCTTATAAATTTTCTGGTTTTAGAATTTGTGCATTTCTTACATAATGGTAAGAGATGGGGTTGAATAAATAGTATAGGCAAGTGCACTGCCTTCATGTTCATTGTAAAATAAAACTTGAGAAATACACATTGCTGAAAATAAAACTGAACGTTTCATTTCCCCTGAAGACAATCTGGGAGGGGGTATTTGGACCCATGCACCCAGACATTTATTATTTTTAGGGGGTCTCTAGGAAGGTGACAGTAACGCAAATAACACACATTACAACAGAGGTATGCAGAAGAGCATCTCTGAACACACAATGCATCAAACCTCTAAGTGGATAGGCTACTGCAGCAGACGACTTAACAAGTCTAAAACATTAGTCCAATAAATACTTAATACAGTGCTCCCTGAGTGTATATTAGTTCTTAATTTAATTCACTGAACTCATCATGCTGGAGGACAACCTGCCCATACTACTGAATGTATTTTCCTGCCAAAGATATTGTTTTTTTAATTAACTACAAGGCATATAAATACAGCGGTAACACAGATTTATGGTTAATTTATGTTCATGGTTGCTCAAATCCAGCCGATCGGGAGAGAGGCAAGTAATTTAACCAAAAATTATTACCCACTAGGGAGAAAAAAAGCTACAGTTTAAGTAGCCAAGTGTAAAGTGTAAAGTCCAAATGAGCGAGCTACGAGGTACTTACTGATTACAATATATCCTAACTGGTTATATCATAACTGTTTTGGACATAAAGTCATTACTAAGATGAGAGGATAATCAACTATGAAAGTGTTATCTCCTTGCGGTTTGTCATACTCTGTGCAGGTTTCCATTTTCACGTTACTGTTACCTGTTCTGTGCTTGGGTCTTTTGTCCATCACCTCATTCCATAGTCCTCCCATTCATTCGTTTGACCTGTTTGTGATTTTAGTTCATTCACCTGTGTATTTATACCCCTCTGTTCCCGTGTTCCTTTGTGCTTACCTCTGACTTCCCAGGATTTTTCTGATTGCCTGGTCGGACTTTTGCCTGTGACATCGACTCTGTTTTGGATTATCCCTACTGCATCAGTTTGCTGGTGATTGAGTCGGAAATTGAATAAAACCTGCTATTCTGCGCATTTCCTGGTTGCAATTGGTTCTTCAGCTCTGGTGCCTGGTAGCAGTTGGCCACTTGGCATTGCAGTGATAGGAAATATATCCATAAATTAAACCTCTATTTTGATTTTGAGTTGCAAAATGCCATGGTGTTACCGAAGAATGATGCTGTGTGCAGAAAATATATTTTACTGCTAGACTGTGTGATTAAACCTGCTGAGTGTAGGTGTAGGCTATAAGTGTCAGGATCTGTGTTTTCTGTTATCTTTTTTATATCTAAGTCCCTAGCGTTTTCGCCTTTTATTACCATCTCTGCTTTTTCTAATGATTCCCTGTCATTCATTGCACCTGGGTTCCACTTCCTGATTGTTGTACTACTCACCTGATTCTAGTTTCCTCTCGTTATCTCCCTATATCTATATCTGGTTCAGTTAGTCTTTGCCAGATTGTCATGTGCTGTAGCCTTACTTTCCTTACTTTTTCCGCTCTGATTTCCCATGTATCAACTCGTTTTGTTTTTGATCTCTGTTTCCTGGATTACCCTTCTGTTTGTTATCGACCCGCTGTTTTTGGACTTTTTGATTTACCAGTTTTGTTTATGGATTTTGAGTATATTTTTTGGACTGCCTTATTTTTATCGACCTTCTGCCTGTGGCCACGACTACGTTTCGGATCTCTTGGAGATTCCAAGACGGTTTGTTCCTGTCCCAGTGTTCACTGATTTTCGAGCTCCAGCCATCCACCTTCCTGACCGAGCACTCCAGGGTCACTTACATCATCATCCTGCTGGCTGGGAGAGCACAATAGTGAGGAACGTTATTTTGGGATTCGGGCACCCCCAAGTGCAGCAGTTATCCTCTTTGTCCATGAAGAGGATCTTCGACCAGGCAGTTTCTGGGCCTGCTACATCCGCCAAAACAACCATTCAGTCTCAGACTACTCCATCGAGTTCCAGATGCTGGCTGCCTCAGTGGGGTGGGGCCACACCACACTTCATGGAGCCTTCTGCAATGGGCTGTCTGACTATATTCAGGACAAGCTGACCACCTGCAAGCTACCTACCTCTCTGGACGCACTTATTGACCTGGCTATCTGCGTGGACTCGCTGCTGTGGGAACGACGAGCCCCAAAACATGCCGGAGAACCCGACTATCCCTGAGCTACACCTGTCCCCCATTCCAGTCCCGAGAGAAGGCCCCGAGCCCGAACCCATGCAAGTCGGCTGAACCTGGCTTTCTCCACGAGAGAGGGAGAGGCGTATGCTAGAACCTTGGCCTTACTAACTTACGAATCAGATTAACATTGTGCTAAGCAACATAATATCAAGGTTACTTTTCATCTACCTGGACAACATCCTAATATTCTCTACATCTCTTGAAGAACATGTCCGCTACATCCGTCCTGCTTTCCAAGAGCTCAGAGAACGCTTCTCCTTTGCTTCTGTCTTGACCATGCCCGATCCCAAGAAGCAGTTCACCCTTGAGGTGGATGCCTCCGACACTGGTGTCAGTGCTGTACTTTCCCAGAGAGCCCCAGATAAAAAGATGCATCCCTGCATCTTCTTCTCTCGCTGCCCTACCCCTACTGAGAGAAACTACAGCATTTGCGACTGAGAGCTCCTCACCGTGATCCTAGAGTACCTGAGGTCTACAAAGAGACTTAACCCCTGACAGGCCTGGTGGTCCCTGTTTTTGAATAGGTTCAATTTAAACCTGACGTCCCGGCCCAGCTCCAAGAACATCAAACCTGACGCACTCTCCCGGCTGTACTCACCTCCTCAAGGTGATGAAGAGCCAGCCACCATCCTGCCTCCCAGTACCCTGATCGCCGCTACTCAGCTGGACACTGTCAGCGAGGTGGAGGAAGCCCTAAGGAGCTGTCCAGCTCCTGATGACATACCTACTGACAATGTTTATGCCAGAGGCTGTCCCTGTCTTCCTGGGTTGACTCCCCTGGGTCAAGTATGCTCACAACTCACTCCTAGTCTCCTCCACAGGGCTTTCACCCTATGCCTGTTGCCTGGATTATCAGCCACCCCTGTCCCCTGAGGATACGAAGGATGTGGAGATGCTCGCCGCACAACTCATCATACGATGCGACCATCAGGCTTGGAAGAGAGCCCAAACCACTCTGCTCCACCATGTTACACAGATGAAAAGGTTTGCGGACCGTCGCCCGGCTCCCCGATATGCAGAATGTCTGGCTGTCGTCTTAGGACATTCCCCTCCATTCGGTCTGCCACAAGCTTGCCCCCAGGTTCATTGGCCCCTTCACTATTACTCATGTTCTGACCCTGTCTGCCATCAGACTTCTCCAGGTTTAAGCCATATGTCAGCTCCCCTGGTCAGCTGTAACATCCCAGGTGAAAAAAAAGTACACTTAAATTAAGTGTACTTAGTATATTTCCAGGTGTTAATGATAACTGTATGATGACTATTCTGAACCTAGTTGTAATTAGTGCACTTGATTGTACTAAATTAAGACACTATTATGTTGTAATAAAATACATTTAACTATATTCCTCTGCACTTCATCTTAATACATTTAAAATACACATGAAATATATTCACATGAATCTCTAAAAGCAATGGAAATATATTTTAAGCATATTCAATGCTTGCATACAGTATATGCTTCATATAACTTTATAAACAAAATAACAGTTTGCAACAATGCAAGATGTGCATTAACATATATGGTACTTCCCTAACAGTAAAAACAAGTGTAGGATAGACACGGTTTTGTTTGATCTGAAATAATTGTAAGGCGGAAATTATTATGAATTATTATTATCACTCAGGGCTGGTCAGCTTGCTGGTTTCCTCTGGTATTGTGGAATATGTGGCTGTAAAGTAATTTAACCCAGGAGCATGCACCATTAACCCCCACTATCTCCGCACCCATACGGGCAGGAGCCTGTGGGGGAAGACTCAGGCCTCCAGCCGTGAAACTCGTTACGACGGGGCAACATTCTTTACGGCACAGAGAGGTTGGGAGGAAATACTTCCTGCTAGGCCCTGACCTTCTCCTGAACCCCCCTTTATTACTCTCTCCCTCTTTACTCAGTCACTAAATGATGTGTACAGCACTGGATGTTTCACGACAAAGTCAGTTTAGATAATATTCATGTTTGGTATTATTCTGATTGTTTCAGTGCAACTGGTGCAATGGTTTTATTTCTGCAACAGCAAACCCTGGACATCATAACCAACCAGGAACCAGGGAAAACTGTGTGGAGCTCTGCCCCAGTGAAAGCCATGTGCCTCAACCCCCCTGCGTTTCCTGGGGAGACGTGGCTTCAAATTACAGATGGGTGACCCATTTTTAGGGTTAACATCAAAGGCCAGATTTTGGATTTAAGGACAGTAAACTAAGCAATCTGGGAGAATGCAATCAGCCTCCCGTGCACACAGTGCACGTAATTTCTACGTACAGGGTGTCTGTAGCCAGACTCCCGTATGTAGCTTTTATTACCAGGTATGACTTTTAAGACTCCGTAATTTGGTTTCCATTGTAATGCTTTTTTGATTTGGAACTAGTGTGTAATTACTTATGTAAGCTGCCTGGTAAAATAAATTGTTAAAACTTGATCTGTGTGGTTTCGCTTACTGACACTCAATGTTATACAGGGAATGCTTGGTTTACCCCCTCGAACTGGTCTAGGGAGGATGAATATTTACGCTTAATGTATCACGGCGTATAGCACCCGTAGACCTATGATGGTAAATCCCTCGCCTCCGCGTAGTAGTTCATTCATGTCGAGCACAGCCGTAGCTAGGTTGGTCTGCTTGGGTCCCTAGGCGGTAAACAGATATACCCAAGATTAGCTATTCCTGCGACCTCTGTGATGACTATAGATATCTAGTCAGTTTGTGAGACGTGCACATAACGCGCAATGTGACATGCGGCGGTACCAGCAGAGGACTGTTCGGAGAGTAAATCTCAGTACAGGATTCCTATAGCGATCAAGTAAAAATTATCAATAAGAAATCTACCTAATGTGGATAACTAATCTAAATTATTATTCTAAAATGGAGTCAGATAAACGAAGGTGAATATATTGGCCCTATTGTGGAGATTCTTGGTCAGCCCGGACCAGTAAAGAGCGGAAGGCAGAGTGGTACTCCTGTCTTTGTATCATGGTTTATTTATTGGCTGATCTAGACTCTCTGCATAGGGGCCACTAATTTTTAACCCTATTAGTATTCTTTCAGCAACACCAGAAGGACGAGCACGCTGATACCTTCAGCCCTCGCTAAATTCCGTCGTTGGGTTAGCGTGGGGTTTTACAGTTGGTGACCCCGACGTGATCTAATTCCATTCATGTCAGATTCGTCTGCCGACGTGATCTGCTTTCATCCGTGTAAGATTCGAGGCTTACAAGGGGTGAGGTGTCTGAAGTTTTCTCCTTCTGGTGGTGTTGTGCAACCCGGCATGATACCCGTTACCCCGGGTGTGTGGTTTTCCTTCCATCTGGTTTTGCGATCCTTGGTGTGGTCAGTAGCATGGTTTCTTTCTATCAGTAATGTTAGGGAGAGTTGTGTTATTTTACTGCATGAATACTGTTTAGGGGATCAACATATCCCGGACAGGGCTGGGACCATAGAACCAGCCATATTTGCAGGTTACTACCCCTCAGGGTACGTAGCGCGATCATTGTAGAGGGCAGAGAGAGAGAAATGCTGGTATGCATGTTTTTGTAACTGTGCTGTGTGACTGTGGCTATTAGCTTAAACAGCAAATAGGCTGCAGTAGGTTTTAGAAACAAGCATGTCGTAATTGAAAGTATATGAGTAGTATTTTTGATGGCTGCCCGTAGATGTGCAATATGACAACATGCGCATATATATAATTATTGTGGAGTAAGTTTGAGCTGTTAAAGGTGGCAAGCTTCTTCATCTTATTTAAGTATACATAGCTGCCAACTCTCACGCTTTCGGCGTGAGACACACGCATTTGCCTGTTTCCACACGCACATGCAAATGCGTGTCTCACGCCGAAAGCGTGAGAGTTGGCAGCTATGAGTATATGATTGTAAGTTGCGACTGACTGCTGAGTCAGGAAGATAGCCTAGGTTTTAAGTTCCAGCCCTAGAAGCAGAGTTTGGGAGGCCTGTACCAGTGGTCACTATACCTCTGTGTACTGGGCCTGATGTTACGTCACAGGGCCGCTGGGTGCCACAGCAGATACAAGTCTCCAACCCTCTGATGCGCTGCTACAAGGTTGGGGAATCAGCTGCATGTGGGCCTATGCGAGACCTCTGAGACTGGTGTCGAGTGTCGCCTCACTGAACTTAAATACATAGGCGATAGTTTGTGAAATATTTGTTATTGACATGTGTAAAATTAAAACTACCAAATGTTCTATAATAGATGTCCCATAGGCTTTGCCCTAGTGGGGATACATCTGTAGTAAAACAGGATGAAATCCCTGATTATATCATTTGTCCTATCGGATAAATTTAATTATATGTAGGCATAGGCCAAACGTATAGTGCATCTTGGTGCACCATATTGGTTCCTCTGTTTTACTTTGTGTGCTCTAGTAGCACCACTGTGAATGCAGAGGATTTATATTATTATAATATGGTATACTGCATGTCTTTGCATGCCATTTAGGAAATGTTAGGTAACACTAACATACTTGGGTGCCAGTTAGATTAACTGAGGCATGTGTGTACCTAAATCTAATTGTATGTGTGTGTGGTTTATCCCACTAACACAAAGTATATATATTAGAACATTCCCTAGACCATAGATAAACCAGTCAATGACAAAAATTAACCCTTAAAGTTTACTGACCTAACAGTGCTCTAGTAGCACCTGTCACTGCTGGGGAAGACGTTTACGACCTGAGAGGTATTTATAACCTAGGGGAAATAAATTGGCTTATATTTTGGAAGAAGGTGTTCCAAATGGAGAAATGCTTAAGCAAATTTAAAAATAATGATTAGAAGCAATTTCTTCTCTTGTTTTATTCCCTGGGCATTAAAACTTCATAAGGGGGGTCATTTTTGGCAAAGACTGGCTTATGGGTCATTCCCTCAAAGCTTTCCACTGTTGTCTCCTTGATTGTTGTCTTTTCTCTCCCACTTTATCTGTCACCTATTATGTCACTTGTCTTTAGAACAGTGAACCTGCACTCCCAATGGAGTGTATAATTTGTTATGTTTTGATCTCTTTGTTTAGGATCAATTCTTGAATTGTATATCTGGATTTATGCAGATATTCACCCCGAATAAATGTATATTTTTAAAAGCAAATAACTGCATTATAAGTCTTGTAATGGCGTATGTGAGCTATATAATTTCCAGTGTTCTGTTAGCATTCTGTATACAATGTACTGCAGTATTGTATGAAATGTATGCATGGCTTCAGGTGCGGCTCGATGATTTAGTTTCTGAGTACTTAGACTTGCCGTCCAAATACTTACAGGATAATTAATAATCCTAATTTTCAGCATGTTTAGTAAACCAGCTGATCACTGGTTTCAAACATAATCAATTGTCAATAAAAATATATTCCAATCAGTTAGAAAGGAGCGCTTGCGCTTCAATTCTATCAGCCATTTCATTTTCATCAGACCCGTACCATCGAGCGTGACTTAGCCTGCAGAACATATGCTGAGGATTTGCTTACTGCCGTCATACAAGATATTCTGGACCTTTGTCTGCACAAGTCTCCTAGTCATGTCTTAAGGGAGCTCATTGAAGCCTTAGACTGGCATAGGTGAATTGTGTCAGAACAAAGGGAAAATATTCATTACCCACAGCATTAATGTATGTATGTAATGTTTATATGTTTATTGTAAGTAACTGTACCGGTTGTATCGGATTCTTAGTTTTCTTTCTTTTGATTTACCCAAACTGGTCTATCCAAATTCCACTACCATACGCTCAACCCGCGTAGTAGTGCAGAATCAGGTATATAAATTAGATCACCGTATTGGTGGATATCACTATAAGGGGCATAGAAGCCATATTCACCACTCGCACTGATTGTCATGAAACATCCTGCTATCATCTATATGCATAACCATCTTTTTCCCATTATGACACCAGATGTATTAGTGTTCAGTTTTTGGATGCCCATGCTGGATCATCCAGGTGTCTCACCCACAGTAGTACGTCACCAGCGAGATGAGTTCTTCACAGGCGGAGGTCTAACCTGTCCAGCAAGTCACTTCACCAACTGGAAGTGATTGGGGACTTCACAAGGGGTCAGATCTGCGTTCTGAGGAGAATTCTGCTGGAGGTGGACGTCTCTCTGTGGTGGAAGGACACTCTTTTGGACAGTGTGTGTGGTCTCTGACTGACCTAATAGACCTGGTGCAACAGGTTGTCCAGGGCTGGCTCCTCTACTAGCTCTGCCTGCACATGGTGGGACTGGTGGGACTGGCTGTTCTGAGGGTCCGTCATCACTAACACTATCATCCTCCCCTTAAGCTCCTTTACCTATGCTGCTTTGGTGCTCAGCCCCTGCAGATGCCAACACTGTCGGGACTGAGACCCCAAGCCCCTCCGGATGCTCCCTCCGGATGTCCAAGCTCCTCACCCTATCTCTAAGGAAGGAAGCTCATTTTGACCGCTTGTATCTGCGATCTCGTTCTTTCTGGTAAATCGACCCTCTTCACCACAACGGTCTGGAACAACGCCCGCATTACTGCTGACACTCACACTCCCTTTTACCTTCACTCGTTGTTACGTTCTCAGGAGTCCAGGGGTAGGAGGGAGTATGCAACAAAATAATAATTAAATAAAATGACCGGGGGGATATATTTGAGGGTTATGGGAGTGAAAATAATCGAACAGACCAGATTTGAGGTGAAGTGTATTTACAAAAGAACAGTGGAGGTGCTATTTACAGATTTAAACTAATATTCACAAGACAAAGACACATGGGGTACAAGGTCAAGGGACCTGGGTGTTGCCAAATCAATGAAATTAACAAACCCAAATAGAGCTAAAAACAAAATACATCCTCATTGTTCACGTAACAAAATAATATATATATATATATCTACTCTATAACCAAATTTACATTGGTGGCAATCACCCCTTTCCTAAGGTGTCTAAACAATGGTTCACCCTACTTGCAGCAACAGTGTATAGAGGCCTCTGTCTTACCTGCCCCAGGGCCTATACACGGACAACCACATTCACACGAGTAGGAGAACATAAAAAACATACATCAACAGGGTGCTGAATCAAAATGAGCAGCAGGGACAGCGAATGGCTTCTCCTGTAGAATGTAAGGGGGAAAACGGACAGACATACAACGTGGAATGTAACACTCGTGAACAAAACCCTGAGATACTTGAACTCCTTCATTTGGGGCAGTGGCTCATTCCCAACCCAGGGGAGCAATCCACCGTTTCCCGGCAGAGAACCACGGCCTCGGATTTGGAGGTGCTGACTCTCATCCTGGCCACTTCACACTCGGCCGGAAACCACTCCAGTGTGTGATGAAGGTCACAGTCTGATGAAGCCAGCAGAACCACGTCGTCCACAAAAAGACACAATTCTGAGGTCACCAAACCGGACACTCTCCTCACCTTGGCTGTGCCTTGAGATCCTGGCCATGAATATCACAAACAGGATCCATGACAAGGGGCAACCTTGGCCCACACCCACTGGAAACGTTCCTGACTTCGTACCGAGGATGCAGACACAGCTCTCACTTTGGTTATACAAGGACCGGATTGCTCGTAACAATGGCCCTGGTACCCCATGCTTCGTGCATGCGCCTTCTCCAAGTCCACAAGGGCAAGAAGTTTATGAGATACTGCTCTAACCAACCCGGTTTTGGGGTACTGGTATTTTTATTTTTTAATAAATAGCAATCTGCTATTACATGACCCTTCTTGTGGCAGTAAAAACACTCCCGCTCTTCCTTAGAGCATGTAGGGGGTGATTTAGGGGGTTTAACTGATGACGCAACCTCAGCCTCAGCCTCAGCAGTTTTCCCACCAGACGTCGTAAACACACCTTTATGTGTGAGGGTAAACTCATCGGCAAAGATTGCCGCCTCATTTAAGGACATAACCTTTTGCTCATTAAAATATACTACACACCTCTCTGGCGTGCAATTCTTCCAATAAAATTAATTCTCGGAGTGAATTATAGTCTGTTGATTTGCTAGCAGCACACCATTTATCGAACAGAGCTATCTTCTCCCTGGCGAACTCAACAAAAGACTGAGTCGAGGTCTTTCGGTAGTCTCTGAATTTCTGCCTATAAGCCTCCGGCACCAATTCATAAGCACGGAGCACCGCAGCCTTAATGACTTCATAATTTAAACTATCGGCAAGCGACAAGGTAGCCACTGCATCCTGCGCTTTACCTGTCAGTTTACACTACAGCAAGGTAGTCCAAATGTCTTTTGGCCAATTAAGTGCGGTAGCAAGGCGCTCAAAAGTGCTAAAATAGGTATCCACCTCTCCCGAAAAGGGGGAATAGCTATGTGCCTTCGCACATCATAGTGCGTAGAAAGTGGCACGGGCATAACTGAGGCTGGTAACATAGCAGCTTGCACAGCGGCGTTCTCCAACTCCAATTTACGTATCTTTAACTTAGTCTCCGCCTCAATCTCCAGTGTCCGCATAGCTAATATATGCTCAAACTCAATTCTCTGAGCTCTTTCTATGGCCTTTCTCCCTGGCTTCTTGTTCTAGTTGCAGGCGGGCTAAACAAATTTTCAACCTCGCCCCAACCATCGACTCAGACGACGCCGAGACCAGCGAGAGCCCTTCGAACCTCGGCAGAGTTACCGGCTGCGGCGGGGTAATCGGCAACGGCCTCTCCTCCGGTCCCCCTTCTTGAAAATTGGGATCATCACCCCGGTCTGCTACTCTGCAGGTACTGTCCCTAACCTCCATGTGACACTGAAGAGGCATGTCAGCCAAGACAGCCCAACAATGTCCAGAGCATCTCAGGGCAAATGTCATCCACACCCGGCAACTTGCAGCTGAGGAGCTTTCTGACTACCTCAGCAACTTCCGCCAGGGATATAGGTGCGGATCTTCGGGCTCTGCGTCTTACAAAGAGGACGTGCTGGTCGGGTTCAGGAGCTCCTCGAAGTGCTCTTTCCACCTCCCAACAACATCCCCAGTCTGGGTCAGCAGTTCTCCTCCCCTGCTGAACACTGCCTGAAACAAGCCCTGCTTTCCCTTTCTGAAGGGATGGTTTGCCAGAACTTCCTCGAGGCCAAAAGAAAGTCCTTCTCCATAACCTCCCCGAACTCCTCCCATACCCAGGTTTTTGCTTCAGCGACTGCCGAAGCCGCAGCACTTCTGGCCCACCTGTCTGCTGCTTCAGGAGGCCCCCGGGCCAGCCAAACCTGAAAGGCCTCCTTCTTCAGTTTGACGGCCTCCCTAGGGTTCTAGGGTTGCCGCCACAACAGGCACCGATGACCTTCTGGCCACAGCTCCTGCCTGCCGCCTGCAATGGAGGCTTTGAACGTGGACCACTCAGATTCCATGTCCCCAGCCTCCCCCAGGATGCAGGAAAAGTTCCTCCGGAGGTGGGAGTCGAAGACCTTGCAGGCGGGGGCCTCCGCCAGACATTCCCAGTTCACCCTCACTACATGTTTGGGTTTACTGGGTCTGTCCGGCAGCCTCCCTGGCCACTTGATCCAACTCACCACCAGGTGGTGATCAGTTGACACCTCTGCTCCTCTCTTCACCCAAGTGTCCAAGACATACGGCCGCAGATCTGATGATATGACCACAAAGTTGCAGGCAGGCCATTCCTCCCAATCACCCCCTTCCAGGTTTCTCTGTCGTTGCCCACGCGAGTGTTGAAGTCACCCAGCAGAACTATGGAGTGTCTAAGAAGGCTGGATACTCTGAATTGCCGCTTGGTGCATAAGCACAGATGACAGTCAGAGCTTTCCCCCCAGGCGACCCTCTCTTTCCCTGGGTGAAACTCCAACACAGTGGTGCTCAGCCGGTGGCTTGCTCCTCCTGTTCCTTCTCACACAAAGGAGCCGATACCGGTCCTGCAGTTGATGCCCTTCTACGGCCTGGTCCTTGTGGTCTCCTAGTCTCCTAGTATCTCCTCCATGCTCTTGAGACTGTGCTGGGAGACACAGCAAACCTTCTTGCGACCGCACGCATGGATGTGCCATCCTGGAGGAGCTGGACTACCTGTGCAACCTGATTGGGCTGCAGGTACGGCCTCATGCTACCAGTAGTGACAAGGACACTAGCAGAACACAAAACTAGAGAAGAATCAGTCAGGAAGGATAAGGAGAGAGCAATTGTCTGTGGCCACCACATGCAAAACCATTACCTGTTTGGGGGTTGTCTTGCTTTTGCATCTCCATTGCACCTGTTTTCACTTTCATTTACACCAAGCAGGTGAAATTTATTCACAATCACTTGTGCTTCCTAAATAGACAGATTGATATCCCTGAAGTTTAACTGGCTTGTTGTTACACTGTGATGATTAAGTGTTCCCTTAACGTTTTTGAGCAGTGTTTATAGGATTTAGTATAATTATAGTAGTAGACCAAAAACAACAAATTTCATTTTATAGATACACTCCAATACACTTTTAGATAAGTGAAGTTAAAGTATACTAGTAGTATGCTATTCAGGGTTGAAAATAAAGTATACTATGATAATAATTACAAACAGTACATTTTTAGCATACTTTAAAGTAAGTTGATAAGTACACTTCAAACCTACTTTCCATATTTTTAATACACTGAAGCACATTTAAAAAAAAAAAAATGTTTTACACTTCGTATTCACAATAAAATGCACATTATATTTATTGGTACAACAACAGCATTTATTTATTTATTTTAAGAATTAAGAATTGCTGATGTAAATTATTTTAACCGAAAAAGCAAGTAAGCTAGCTAGCTAAGGTTTGCAACCCGCAACAAAGTAGTAGCAAAGAACATGCATTTGTAATTATTTACTGTAAATTTGCTTTATTCTGTTCATATTAGATGAAGAAAAATATCCTTGGTTGCTATGGCAGCATGTTCGGGCTCATTGACCTGCTGCAAAGTGAAGTTTGTTTGGATCTGAGGGGATGTTTCTGTACTCTTTATAATTCATCCTTCTGCTGCCATCAGCAGTCACAGCATCAATAACTCATCTGTTAAAAGACTTTGTTCCAGAACTGTAAATTTTTTAAGGACTTTATAGCCAATTATAACCTGGCCATTCTGTTCTTGAGGCTGATTATGCTTATGCACTTTGTTGTACGTCGCTCTGGATTTAGCGTCTGCCAAATGCCAATAATGTAATGTAATGTAATGTAATGATTAGTCAGTTTATGCTGGTGTAGTCTTCTCTTTATGCAAATCTTTGAAACATCTATGTCTTAAGAGAGTTTTTTGGATCTGTGTGACTGTTTAAAAGGGGGGTTTCTTCAAGTATCCTTTGGTCATCCACAACAGTGGTCTTCCATGGTCTACCAGGTTGTTTGCTATTGCTGAGCTCACCATTCTTGCTTCTTAACATTTTTTTTTCTTTACTGGCATTCATATTGGATGTCATTGGTCCTCATTTTGAGACACAGCATCAACAGACTCCAGATGTAAATGACAAGCTAAGAATGAACTCTAGACCTTTTCTTGGATTTTCTGTTGTAAGGGTAATTTTCTTAATTGATTCTTAATTGACAATGTGTGTTAAAATAAAGGCAATCATGTGATTAAAAATAACCTTTTATTTTTTATTATCCCTATTACTGTTAGACCACTTTCTGAATTAAGTGCTTTCTCTGTCTCTCTCCCCTGCTTCTCCTAGAAGGAGGTAGCTAGCACATTCTAGTCTTACAGCAAGGTCAACAAGGGGTAATCAGAAGACAAAATACTGATAAATGTTAGTGGCCACTTCATGCCTGAGAGTGATTAGTAGTAATAAAACTCTGGGACTGGGTCCCAAGCACTGAGAGTGATTAGTAGTAATAGTTATAACTATAATAATAGATAGGAGCAAATACGTTTTAAAAAAAATAACTGAGCTCTAAAGTAAATTACCTTGGGTAGTTTTGGTAATGTGGTATCATTTGTTGTCAATATGTGCACAGGCTGAACACGGACCAGTGCAAGAGGTGTTTTCATAGTTTTCGTGTGAAAGTGACGACAGCAGAGACAAATTGTCTAGTAGATAATGCAGAATTTGAATTCCAACTTTGATTAGATTAGGTGCAAATAAGTAAAAACGAAAATTATTAATAATCAGGTACATACTAGTTGCTGAGGTAATAACCATGGGCTTGAATAATGCCCAGTATGACAGTATGGGTCGACAACCACACATCAGTGTATTATCTTTTTATACTGTAAAAATAAACGTAAATGGAAATACGTTTGAGTAGATTTGTGGGAAAAAAGAAACAATATTAAGACAGGAAAAGCAGGCCTTATTTATGCAGGGAAGGAGGAGATAAATCCGCAGTGGTGAAACAAAAAGAAATACTAATTAAAAAAATAATCTGTGTTACCTCCTGCAAGTTTAGCACAGCTCGCCAGCGTATACAAAATTGACTTGGACCTAGATTGCCCTCCATGTTCGCCAGACTACTATCAGCAACACCCGGCACAGCAAGGAGCTGCCCCTGCACCCACCCACCCACCTCCCAGCACAGTCTCAAGAGCATGGAGGAGATACTAGGAGACCAGCCATTACACAAGGACAGGCTGTAGAAGGGCATCAACTGCAGGACCAGTATCGGCTCCTTTGTGTGAGAAGGAACAGGAGGAGCAAGCCACCGGCTGAGCCCTACTGTGTTGGAGTTTCACCCAGGGAAAGAGAGGGTTGCCTCTTTGCGAGTTTTTCTATATCGAACGACCCCAAATTCATTAGCAATCTGGTCATTACAAATCAATGGGTGAGCATTAGACTTTATTGTAAATATGGGGGCTGGTCATTCTGTAATAACAGCAAAATTGTGGGGATCAAAGCCTCCACCTTTCAGTGGAAAAACTATGGTCAGTCAAGATGCGGTAATAAAAACAACAGTTGACAGCGCAGAAAACTTTGAAATATACTTCTATGTGTGGGATCTGGACAGATGCCCAGACACGGCTAAGGCCATGTAAATATGCCAGAGATGGAGGAACTAGGATGTAGCAGAACAGAAGAAGAAAGGGTTTGATGCAAGGCACTATATTGCAGTACGGTGGGAGATACAAAATGCCTTGCTCAGACCCGGGATGAAATGAGGCACTGGTGAAAAGCCAGTGAGAATTAAAGGAAACCTGCATTTAGGGAAGGAGTAGAGATTTTGAAATGAGAAGAAATGGTGAAACTAAATTGTGTATTACATTGTTTTTGGCAGGACACGATTTTTTCATTGTCTGTGCAATTGAGCTCAGCACAACAGCCATTTTGTACCATTTTGGGAAATGCACCCCATGTATCTCTGTGTAAAGCCTCAAACCAAAAAATGGGAGGACACAGGACCCTGGGTTAAATTATGTTTGGACTACAGACTGGGAAGAGACAAGAGAACTCACAAAATATTCTCCCTCTCTGTATTTTACTGCACACCAGTTTCCAGATTATCTGACAGCTGTTTGTAGCATTCATGCATTGCCTTGTGACACTCACATGTATTTGCATGTGTCAGACCCCAAACTGAGTGCAATTCCCTCTCAATTGTGGGCCACATCCAAATATGTTGCGGGGCTCTTGACTGGGGCTAATCCACTTCAAGTACCCCTGCGTCAGAGTACAGGCCGAGGAAGGAATTGGCCCTGTTTTTGATACGTTGTTCAAAGCTGGTGTTGTAGTTCCCTGCCCTAACTCCGTGCAATACTTAGATTCTGGCTATAAGAAAAAAAAAAAAGCATGATGGATCTTGTGCAAGATTTAGGAGCTGTAAACAGAGCTGTTCAACACTGTGTTCCAGTTGTATCTAACCCAAGCTATTTTGGCCCAAGTCCTGGGCAGTTCATTTCACTGTGATCAATCTTGCTAATGTTATTATTATTATTTATTTCAGTACACCGGTTGATATTGATTCCCAGTACTTGTTTGCTTTTACTGATTTGCTAGACTACCACAAGGGTATTCTCTGCTGCTCTGCAGGAGAATTTGAAACAGTTCCAGTTCTCTTTGGGGCGCAGTACACTAATTTAGTATGTTGATGACATTTTTGTCTGCTTACCAGATAAGGACAGCTGCATCTCAATCTTCCTAAACCCCAAAGTAAAAAACAGGTAATGTCTTTTCTAGGCATGACAGGTTATTGTAGACAGTGGATCCCTGACTACTTGGCACATGGCCTAAATATATGGACAGAGACTGCTGACATGTATTTTCAGAAATTAAAATGACAACTGCCATGAGCCCCGACTTTGGGCCTTCCTGACATGAAAAAACCTTTTCTTTTGACTGTGGATGAATATTTGATCTGCACTTCATTGTAAGTCGCTCTGGATAAGAGCGTGTGCTAAATGCCTTGTAATGTAATGAAGTACTGTGCAAAAGTCTTAGGCACCTGTATAACATTCTGTACAGATAAGATTCTTTCAAAAAGAATTCAATGAAAGGTCCTGAACTATACATTTTACATTACATTTTAGTAATTTGGCAGAACAGATAAAAACAAATCAAATCAATCAAATCAAATCAATATTTTTTGTGACCACCCTTCGGCGCTAAAACTGCATTACTTCTCTGAGACAGCCAACACTGTCCTGCAGTTCTATAAGACAATCAGCAATTCATTCATTCATTATCCTAACCCACTTATCCTGAACAGAGTCGCAGGGGGGCTGGAGCCTATCCCAGCATACATTGGGCAAAAGGTAGGAATACACCCTGGACAGGTCGCCAGTCCATTGCAGGGCACACACAGCATTCACTCACACACTCATACCTATGGGCAATTTTAGACACTCCAATCAGCCTAACCTGCATGTCTTTGGACTGCGGGAGGAAACCGGAGTACCCGGAGGAAACCCACGCAGACACTGAGAGAACATGCAAACTCCGCACAGAGAGGCCCCGGCCGACGGGGATTCAAACCCAGGACCTCCTGGCTGTGAGGCGGCAGTGCTACCCACTGCACCATCCGTGCCGCCCACTTACAGTAATATGATACTTTTTTTAAATTAACCCCTTCCCCGCCAATTCATTTTCAGACAAATTTTTTAAATTATATTTAATATAGTATTTTTTATGCTGATTATGAAAAATAACTTGTATTTAATTTTTTTCCCATTTTTGTGGTTGAAATTTTATTTTGAAAATACCCTTTTCGGCAAAAACGTGTTAACTCGTCTTCCCATAAACCGTATTTTATTACCAAAGGTAAAGGGGATTGAAAAACCTATTTTTTTGTTTTTTTATTACATATACTAGCAAAAATATAGCAGAAATTAAAATGATTTGCAAATATAAATAAATGAAATTGCTTAAATTATTTGGAATTATTTTATAGCACAAATTACCTTTATTTGCAAATATTCAGTCCGCAAATTTATGAATGGTATTATCTGTCATCAGATGTATCCAAGCTTCTAAGCGAAGGTTCATATTCACCACATTCCCCTGATTTGGGGTGTAATTTGTTGAAAAAAATAATAAACAACAAATGAATGGCGCGAATCAAAAGAAATGCTGCTGAGAGCATTGACTACTGTAGGAAAACTACGAAACAGGCGCCCCTTGAAATGCCTGAGCGAAAGCTAACTCCTCTGCCAGACATATGAGTCGACGAGTAGACTCGTTTCATGCTTAGAAAGGCTCAACAATGCCCAGAATCGACAGAAAAACTCGTCTGGAGCTGGTTTTTGAAAGTTATGTTTTAGACATGTTTACTCGTCCGTGCCTGAAAAAAACACATTCGGTAAAAACGTATATACTCGTCTCCACCGGGGAAGGGGTTAAATGCATGCATGCAAATGTCTCTGTAAAATGAACTCTTTTGGAAAATTAATATTTGGAAATCTCAAATGTGTTCTTTTATACTAACACGCACAAAAAAAGAAACATATAAATAATAAAGTCTAGGGTGCCTAAGACTTCTACACAGTACTGTATGTCTGCTGTTCTTCTGCAAAAACATGATAGTTGCATATTATTCTCAGAGACTTGATACTGTCACTACTGTCCATTCCTCTGTCTCTCTAGCTAAATCTTCCTTCTTTCACTCGAAAATTAACGCGGCCGCCTCTAATCCCCGCAAACTGTTTTCAACTTTCTCCTCTCTTCTGGCCCCCCCTCCCCCCCCACCCCCCTCATCACTCACACCTGATGACTTTGTCTCCTTCTTTGAAAAGAAGGTCGATGCTATTCGCAATTCCTTCTCCCAACCCTCCACCCCTGCTGACCCTCCTACCCTCCCCAACTCCCTAACCTCCTTTTCTCCCCTCTCTGACACCGACACGCTGAAACTCCTTACTTCCCACCGCCCAACCACCTGTCCTCTTGACCCCATCCCCTCTCCCCTCCTACAATCTATATCTGAGGACATTCTCCCTTTTCTCTCCTCTCTAATCAACACCTCCCTCTCTTCCGGCACCATGCCCTCTTCCCTGAAGAGGGCCAGAGTCACTCCCCTCCTCAAAAAACCTACTCTCGATCCCTCTGCCCTGAACAACTACCGGCCTGTCTCTCTTCTTCCCTTTCTCGCTAAAACCCTGGAACCCTGGACCCCAACCAGTCTGGCTTCAAGAGTGGCCACTCCACTGAAACCGCCCTGCTCGCGGTCACTGAGGCACTCCACTCTGCTAAAGCAAAATCCCTCTCCTCTGTCCTCATCTTCCTCGACCTGTCGGCCGCCTTCGATACAGTCAACCATGAGATTCTGCTCTCATCGCTGGCTGGGATGGGTGTCACAGGTTCTGCACTCGCTTGGTTTTCCTCCTACCTCTCTGGTCGCTCCTACCAGGTGACTTGGAGGGGCGCACTCTCCGACCCTCAACCCCTACGAACTGGAGTCCCGCAGGGCTCGGTTCTTGGGCCACTCCTCTTCTCGCTATACACCTTGTCTCTTGGTTCTGTTATCTCTTCCCACGGCTTCTCTTATCACTCCTACGCTGATGACACCCAACTCTTCATTTCCTTCCCCCCTGACACCCAAATCACCACACAGATCTCTGCCTGCTTGGCTGATATCTCTGCATGGATGACTTCCCATCACCTGAAGCTCAACCTTGCCAAAACTGAGCTTCTCTACATCCCTGCTAAGTCCTCTCCGTCAATCGACCTCTCACTGACTGTGGAGGACTTTGTAGTTTCCTCCTCCCGTACGGCAAAGAATCTTGGGGTGACTCTTGATAACTGCCTCTCCCTGGCTCCACAAGTATCCTCCACTGCCAGAACCTGCAGGTTCTTTCTGTTTAATATACGCCGCATCCGTCATCTCCTGACGGAGAAAGCCACCCAGCTCCTAGTCCAGGCGCTCGTCATTTCCCGCCTGGATTACTGCAACTCCCTCCTAGCCGGTCTCCCAGCGTGCACCATCAAGCCCCTCCAGCTGGTCCAGAATGCTGCAGCCCGCTTGATCACCAGTCAGCCCAGGTCGGCTCATGTCACCCCGCTTCTCATTGGCCTCCACTGGCTTCCTATTGCCGCACGCATCCGATTCAAGGCCCTAGTGTTGGCATTTCAGGCTGCTAAGGGGACTGCCCCACATTACATACAATCCCTGATCACTCCCTACTCCCCAGCTAGACCACTCCGGTCTGCCAGCTCTGGTCGCCTTACGATTCCCTCTCTACGGGCACCTGGCGGTCGAGCTGCACGTTCACGCCTGTTTTCCGTTCTGGTTCCTCAGTGGTGGAATGACTTGCCTACCGCTGTCAGGACAGCAGAATCCCTCCCCCTATTTCGACGCAGACTCAAAACACACCTGTTCAAACTCTACCTTAGTCCCCCCTCCTGATTTACCCCGCCCCCCCCTTCTGATACCCCTATCCCTGTCTAACCCCCCCCCCCCCCCCCCCCAAAAAAAAAAAAAAAAATTGCACTTATGATGACGACTATATGTTTAGAACAGCAGTCCAGGTGTATTTTTCTAGTTCTGGATGTGATGCTTTGACTTGTGGTAGAACCTATGCACTTGTAAGTCGCTTTGGATTAAAAGCGTCTGCCAAATGACTGAAATGTAAATGTAAAAAATGTAGGGGTCTCCCCCCTTGTCTGCGATCAATTTCAGCAGCTGCTTGTCTACCCAGGTTGCTGAACTTTTTGCTCCCACACGTGCCTGCTATTTGTCCAAAGGTAAAACTGTAAATATTTTCACTGACAACAGATATGCTTTTGGAGTTGCATGATTTCAGAACACTTTGGAAACACAGGGGTTTTCTTACTTCCTCAGGAAATGCTATTCTGTATGGACAATTGGTGTAAAGCCTTCTAGAGGCCATTCTTTTGCCTACATCTATTGCTATATGTAAATCTCCCACTCACACAGGCCAGCCAGACGCTATCTCTCAATTCTCCTGCGAAGGCCACTGCCTCAGCCCCTCCCATCACAATTCTCAGTCTGCACACACAGGCCAATTGGAAAGGCCCTGCTAGGCCCTATGGGCAAACCATATTTACCATGCTATTTGTTTCCCTTCTATGCTAAATAAAGGATCATGTATCAAAAGTGGGAATGGTATCTTTAATTTCCCAGTGTGTTTCAACTTATGCCAAAATGTGTGAAAAATGTGTTAATTGTGCTGTAAATAATGCAGGGCTGGGCCAGAAGGTCCCAAATGTAGGCCCTGCCAATAGTCCCCATGAGAACTGGATGTCACCCCCCTGGGCTGATGCTGGACAAGGACCTGGCAGACACTTGAATGGTAAGTTACTGTGTTCAGCTAACCAATGTTCTGAGATCTGTGCATCAGCAGGTTTGAGCAGCTCTCCCACTGTGCATGAACTAATAAAGCAACAACATACAGTACAACTGGCAAAGAAGCAGCAGGTCAGTCAATTTTTCTAGTACTTTTGATCCCCTAAAATGGTCCCCTAATGTAACAGGAATCAATGTTAAAAGAACCTTCATAGGCTCACTTCATAGGTGTATGTTAAGACCCCATTGGGGGTGAGTAACTGGCTGTGTTGCGGGTTGGGTGTTAAATATTTTTAGCCACAAAGCAGGATAACAATAAAGAGGGTTGTTAGAGAGCCATTTCTAAAGCTTTGGGACTCCAGCGAACCATAGTGAGAGCCATTATCCACAAATGGTTAACAGTGCATTTCTGTACCAAAGTGGACATCCTTTAGGGAAAAAAGAAAGATTTACAGGTCATAACCATAACCATAATCAGAAACACAGGTTAGTGCCCCAACAACATGGACCTATACCAGTATGGGACCCATACAGGCTGGTCTGAGTGCACAGACACATACCCATATAAGGCAAGGTGGATGTCAGTCTTTACATAATGGTAATAATCATCCTCATCCCATAATGAAGCATTTCTTTCCTTCAGTGGGGGGTTGTCTGTCAATATGATAGTCCTCCTATGCACAGAGCATGAGTAATCACCTAATGGTTTGTGGAAAATGTCATTGATGTTATCCTTATTCATGGCCTTCTGAGTTACCAGATCTGAACCAATCAATATATTTATGGGATACACTGTAACAGGACCTGAAACAGTATTTTCTAATTCCATAAATTTGTACTGCAGTACTTTCAACTACACAGATTTTATCTTCAAGGTTGGAAGCGACAATGGGATTTTCCTCCCACACATATATGTAACTGAGATGGGCCAGCACATGGATCAACACCTGAATGTGTCATCAAAAGATAGAAGTGGGTCTCATTTAAGTAAGGGGGAGAGGGTTAATTGTCCTTACTGTTCAGTGGAGGATGAGTATTCATGATTCCACTTTTTTTGAGTGCAGTACCAACAAGAGGCATTACACTGACAGCTTAGGCCTAGAGTGGGGGGAATGGACTGTTACCCTGGAGAGTAATCCATAGCCACTGTTTCCACAGCACCAGCTTCAAATTTATCTGCATAAAATGTGATACAGTAAAACCTGATACATGCACTTTCCAATCCTGAACCACCTGGTGCGAGGGAAAGCTCAAAGCAAGTGAAAAAAACTAAAAACATATGAAATACAATTCCAAAATGTACTATTTTAAAAAACAAGTTTGATATATAAAATGACAGCACATGGGCAAATGTGTCACAGGTTACAAGTTCCTTGACATTGTCTAAGTCATGCTTGGAATGCATGCAATCAGTGACTGTCTATTAAAAACAGCTAAGGGCTAGTCATAATGTAAAGGCAACATGTTTTGCATGAAAATCCTATGTGCCAACAGAAGCAAAAAACAAAGTAATACTTTAACAAAAGCAGTCCAGCAGGTCAGGTTCGCCATGGCAACTTGATCGGATCATGGCAAGTGTGGCTATAAGCACTGTTAACAAGTTTTGTGTCAATTAACCAAAGATTTGGTGTAACGGATACGAGCTGTTTAGGTTGTTTGCCTTTGATTTGGCTGTAATGTTATTGAAAATTAAAAATGCATCAAAGAGGTCTATGTCCAGTTTGGTGAAGATTTAACAAAACATGTTGACATCCATCCATCCATCATCACCCGCTTATCCGGAGTCGGGTCGCGGGGGCAGTAGGCAAAGCCGGGTATTCCAGGCGTCCCTGGCCAGGAGAGATATATAATCTCTCCAGCGGGCTCTGGGTCTCCCTCGGGGTCTCCGCCCAGTTGGACGAGCCCGGAAAACCTCCAAAGGGAGGCGCCCGGGAGGCATCCTGATCAGATGCCCGAACCACCTCAATTGGCTCCTTTCGACGCGAAGGAGCTGCGGCTCTACTCCCAGCTCCCTCCGGATGTCCGAGCTCCTCACCCTATCTCTAAGGCTGAGCCCGGCCACCCTACGGAGGAAGCTCATTTCGGCCGCTTGTATACGCGATCTCGTTCTTTCGGTCACTACCCAAAGCTCGTGACCATAGGTGAGGGTTGGGACGTAGATCGACCAGTAAATCTTCACCACAACGGTCCGGTGCAACGTCAGCATTACTGCTGACGCTGCACCGATCCGCCTGTCGATCTCACGCTCCCTTCTACCCTCACTCGTGAACAAGACCCCGAGATACTTGAACTCCTTCACTTGGGGCAAAGACTCGTTCCCAACCCGGAGGGAGCAATCCACCGTTTTCCGGCAGAGAACCATGGCCTCGGACTTGGAGGTGCTGACTCTCATCCCGGCCGCTTCACACTCGGCTGCAAACCGCTCCAGTGCGTGCTGAAGGTCACGGTCCGATGAAGCCAGCAGAACCACATCATCCGCAAAAAGCAGAGATGCGATTCTGAGGTCACCAAACCGGACACTCTCCTCACCTCGGCTGCGCCTTGAGATCCTGTCCATGAATACCACAAACAGGACCGGTGACAAGGGGCAACCTTGGCGGAGTCCAACACCCACTGGAAACGTGCTTGACTTTGTGCCGAGAATGTGGACACAGCTCTCACTTTGGTTATACAGGGACCTGATGGCTCGTAACAATGGCCCCGGTACCCCATACTCCCGCAGTACACCCCATAGGGTTCCCCGGGGGACACGGTCGAAAGTCTTCTCCAAGTCCACAAAGCACATGTGGACTGGATGGGCAAACTCCCATGACCCCGCCAGCAACCCTGCCAAGGTAAAGAGCTGGTCCACTGTTCCACGGCCAGGACGGAAGCCACATTGCTCCTCCTGAATCCGAGGTTCGACCATCGGTCGGAGCCTCCTTTCTAGTACCCTAGAGTAAGCTTTCCCAGGGAGGCTGAGGAGTGTGATACCCCGGTAATTGGAGCACACCCCTTCTTGAAAATGGGGACCACCACCCCGGTCTGCCACTCTACAGGTACTGTCCCCGATCTCCACGCGACACTGAAGAGGCGTGTCAGCCAAGACAGCCCAACAATGTCCAGAGCCTTCAGCGTCTCAGGGCGAATCTCATCTACACCCGGCGACTTGCCACTGAGGAGCTTTTTGACTACCTCAGCAACTTCCGCCAGGGATATAGGTGCAGATTCCCCCGAGTCTTCAGGCTCTGCCTCTTCCACAGAGGACGTGTTGTTCGGGTTCAGGAGCTCCTCGAAGTGCTCTTTCCACCGCCCGACAATATCCCCAGTCCGGGTCAGCAGTTCTCCTCCCCTGCTGAAAACAGCCTGAGACAAGCCCTGCTTTCCCTTTCTGAGTCGTCGGATGGTTTGCCAGAACTTCCTCGAGGCCAACTGAAAGTCCTTCTCTGTAGCCTCCCCGAACTCCTCCCATACCCAGGTTTTTGCTTCAGCAACTGCCGAAGCTGCAGCCCTTCTGGCCACCCGGTACCTGTCTGCTGCTTCAGGGGACCCCCGGGCCAGCCAAGCCCGAAAGGCCTCCTTCTTCAGCTTGACGGCCTCCCTCACCGCTGGTGTCCACCAGCGGGTTCTTGGGTTGCCGCCCCGACAGCCACCGATGACCTTCTGGCCACAGCTCCTGCTTGCCGCCTCTGCAATGGAGGCTTTGAACATGGCCCACTCGGACTCCATGTCCCCAGCTTCCCCCGGGATGCGTGAGAAGTTCTTCCGGAGGTGGGAGTTGAAGACCTCGCGAACAGGGGCCTCCGCCAGACGTTCCCAGTTCACCCTCACTACACGTTTGGGTTTACCGGGTCTGTCAGGCAGCCTCCCCGGCCACTTGATCCAACTCACGACCAGGTGGTGATCAGTTGACAGCTCTGCTCCTCTCTTCACCCGAGTGTCCAAGACATACGGCCGCAGGTCTGATGATACGACCACAAAGTCGATCATCGATCTTTGGCCTAAGGTGCTCTGGTACCAAGTACACTTATGAGTTACCCTATGCTCGAACATGGTGTTTGTTATCGACAATCCATGACCAGCATAGAAGTCCAATAACAAAACACCGCTTGGGTTCAGATCAGGCAGGCCGTTCCTCCCAATCACCCCCCTCCAGGTTTCTCCGTCATTGCCCACGTGAGCGTTGAAGTCGCCCAGCAGAACTATGGAGTCTCCGGGTGGCACCCTTTCCAGGATGCCGCCCAGTGACTCCAAGAAGGCCGGATACTCTGAACTGCCATGTTGACATTGAAATGTCAATTAAGTTGCGATGACAGGATGCCATTTCTCAGCTTTGGGATTTACCAAGGTATCAGCATACTTAAGAATCAGTTTTGATTTCAAGCTTTGTCATGCCAATGAATCTACTCTCCAACCAACCATGTTTTTAAACATAATAATTGTTCAAAATGATTTAATGATGCAATGTTGCTGGACATTATAAACCCAAAATACAAACACATTAGCTGCTGGTTGTTGGCAAGCCTACAATGAGCTCTGAACGAGAATCACAAGTCTTCATTCACCAGTAGGGGGGTTGCACTCTGGCCTTACGGAATCAAGTGCATGAAGTCATTCATTTGAAAGAGTCATTCTTTTTACTGAATAAATCGAAAGTGAGCGAGTCAGTAAAAGGAATCGTATTGCGCACCACTACCTTCTTCTGACTTGTTTGTCAGGCTGCTTGCTAGCGATTGCATAAAGTGTGTTACTATGGCAACCTGCATTCAACCCTCTACACATTTGATTGCATTGATTATCATTTCATTGATGTAGAGGCGCTCACTATGCATCCTATTGTCCATTGCAGTGGACCAAAAATTAATATAAAAATGACTTTATGAATGAGTTCAGATTTTAGACCCAAAAATGAGTACAAATTAAATCCAAATCATATTTTTCTCATCGCTGGAACGTAATGCGGGCCGAGTGGGTTTCTCTTGCTGATGTTTGTGTTTGCTGCTGTGTATGTGTACGTTCTGTGTGTGAGTGTGTGAGTGTAGATGTGCTTTGTGCGTGCATGTTTGTGCATACTTATGTACATAAGGCAAGCATTGCTGGGCTGAATGGCCTGTTCCATGTTCGCCGTTATGTTGTGGTTATGTATATACGTATCATCTCATCTTTGGAACATGATGTTTGGTCTGAGTATCTGAACATGTCGAAGACAAAATCCCAAACAAAAAACAATGAAAGGCCTGACATTTAAGAGGGAAATGAAAAGCTGTTTGAAATAAGTCTGGGCACACAGTACTCAATCCTCATGTCTCTGCCATGATTCCTTTGGTAAACCACCTGAGCCCAGATAAAATTACATTTGTAATTCATTCTGAGCCTCAGGAAGATCATGGCTTATTTTCTTGAAAGAATGTTTTTTGAAGACTGTCATCTTTTGATAATACTTTGCTAAAGGTTGGTTATTTATTAATTTATTTATGTATTTATCAGTGGAGACTGCAGTATGACACATTGCAAAAGGGAAACAATTATCATGGTGTAACATTGTAAAAAAGTTTTTTTTTACAAAGAATGCCCTTCTTTTTTTCTCTTTTTTTTTTTTACTTTTGCATCACATACGTATGTTACAAGAGAAAGAGAAAGCAACATTTTCAAAGTCTGTTAAAAGTTAACTGTCTCTGACATTTAGCTTTTTCCTCCATTTTAAGCTCCCAGATGCAAGCAGCCTTTGAGTTGTACATGAACTGGTTTACTGAAGTACACTCACTGTTCCAAGTTAAAACCGGAACCAAAATTCCAAGAACTGGGTAACCGATGCTTAAAGTCTGCTCCTAGACTCACATTTTCACTCACGCATGTTTCAAATAAACAGCCTTGATTGGGCTACTGCAAAGTAGGGCTGCCACTTTTAACAAAAATTGCACTTTGAATATGTTCATCTTAAATACATATTAGTTTGAATATGTTCCAACTTTTGTAAATATTTTTTACAATAATTATAACGTCAAAAAGGACAACTTATCATACATATCTGACGTTGTACTAGCTTTGTCCATTAGAGGGCCAGAATGTATCCCCAAAAACACCACAAGCTTGGTTTCCCAACGAAACAAGATTTATTAACTGAACATCAAAATGGAAGAATCAATAAACAAAAACATAATAGTGTCTGTGTACCTGGCCAAAATTCATTCAATTAAATCTCAATTGCTTGGTGAAAGCATCATATACACTCAGTGAGCACTTTATTAGGTATTTATTAGACTTATTTTAGACCTTTTAAGCCTTCTGCTGCTGTAGCCTTTCCACTTAGAGGTTATGACGTGTTGTGTGTTTTGCATATCACTATTGCAGCGCTTGGTTATTTGTGTTACTGTCACCTTCCTGTCAGCTTCGACTAGTCTGGCCGTTCTCCTCTGACCTCTCTCATAACCAACACGTTTTTGCCCGCAGAACTGCTGCTCGCTGGCTGTTTTTTGTTTTTTGCACCATTCCCTGCCAACTCTAGAGTCTATTGTGAGAGAGGTCAGAGGAGAAGGGCCAGACCAGTTGAAGCTGACAGGAAGGTGGAAATAATAACTCATTACAAACAGTTGTATGCAGAAGAACATCTCTGAACAGACAGCACATCAAACCTTTATGTGGATAGGCTACAGCAGCAGATGAGCAATAAGTCTAAAAATAAATAAATACCTAATAAATGCTTACTGAGTGTATATTGATGTGCTTTCAGCTGTAAAACCATTCTGACTAATACACTCTCATTTTCCTTGCCAAACCACATTTTCATGAATACCTTTGTTACAGAGATGATGTTATAAGTTTCCATGGCGTGGCTGATGTTATTTATTATTGTTATTTATATTTGTATTTTAAATTTATCTAATTTTAATAATTTTATAAATTCTTAAAAGTAATGGGAGTATTTCATTTTTATTCCTCCATTTTAAACTTTCCTTGATGTTGTGCCAATTTAAATTATAGTAAAAGGAAGATGTTATTTACTATAAAGATAATTTTGTTTGGCTATGAAGATACTACTATTATTCTTCTAAAAGAGCATAAATAGCTTTATGATGTCTATGTTCAAAAGTTGTTGGGCCTTTAGTACAGTTAAAGCAGAACAGTTTATATGTTTCAGAAAAATTTACTTGGATTATAGCTTAATTCCATTATAATACTGGTTTTATAGTTCATGATCTTATTGTCACTAGCTTCACATTGCTGTGAAAGATTGACCGTGGTAAATGGTTAAAAGTATGGCTTCATTTTGTGAGGGAAAATGACGACCAGGTAAAATGCAGAGGAGAAAATACAACTGTTAGAATGGGGAAGAAGGAAGGGAGAGTGAGAAAGAGTATGAGCATGTAAATATATGATAGACATAGCAGAAATGTCTTATGTATGTCTTTACTTTGTGAACATTAGGTTAAAAAGATCTTGAGTTTAGTTATTTTAATGAAACAATACCGAATTTCAAGCCAGGTAATCAGAGTTCAGACTGCCAGAATCGCGATGCAAAAGAATAGTCAAAAACAAAGCAGGGGTCAATAATCTGTAAAACCACAGGCTGAAGTACAACAAGGGGTAGGCAAAAATGAAGTCGACGAAGGCAGAAGGAAAAAGTCAAAATAACCAAATAATCAGAAAGGCAAACAAAATAGAAGGGTAAGGCAATCTAAAAAAAAATGGCAAAGGGTGTCATTAAAGAATCTCAAATAATCAGGCCTATTGGTAATCGGCTACTGAAAATTGATCAACGTTCTGACACTGAACAAGGCAGCGACTGAGGTTTAAATACATTAGGGAAGGTGACAAACTAGGCGGGGCACGGGAGTGAGGTGGGCTAAACAGGTGGAAAACATAATTGGGTAATGATACAATAACAAAAACAAAAAGTGTCCCTGAGCAAATGCTCCTGACGAGCTGGTCGGTGCCTTGCATGGCAGCCAATCGCCGTTGGTGTGTGAGTGTGTGTATGAATGGGTGAATGAGAAGCATCAATTGTACAGCGCTTTGGATAAAGGCGCTATATAAATGCCAACCATTTACCATTTACCAGAAGTGGTATGTGTAAGTATATATACATGGCTACATAATACGTACACCAATCTGCCACATTAAAACCACGTGCTTAAACCATTTTTTTCATGATTAAAAATGCTTTAAGCTGGGGGGGTTGTTATTATATATAATGCAATTCACTTATGATTATCTGCTTATATAAATACACATAACATATAATGAAATGTTAAGTGTATAGACAAGTTTATACAGTTTAAACTATTTTTAAAAAACTGGTTTAAGCAGGTGGTTTTAATGTTGTGGCTGAATGGTGTATATAGATCATGAAAGGCATTAGAAAGTAATTTAAAAAAACTGTGAAGATGTGAATCTTCATTAAGCCCAGTACCACATAAATCTAAAGCATCAGAGAATAACAAGGAATTATGTGTCCAATAACTCTCTACATAATGCCAACAGTCAAGGAGCAACTAAATATATACTTGCTGTGATCTTCATGCTAGACTTCAGGTCCACCTCTGATGATCAAACGACATAATACCTTCAGAAATATAACATTTTATTTCTGATATGGGATTATCAGTTCCTCCCCCACAATCACCATTCTCAAGCTCAAGTACTCTAGGAGGTCTTTCATCAACATACAGCTTAAGTGACAGATGAGCACTGGAAAATGTTGAATTTTTTTGTGCATATTACGTTCTTTTATCTTTTTCTTGCATGTTTTGCATTGAGGTATTAATTGCAAAGGGAGAGAGAGGCTTGCTAAAAGCAGTGTTGATCTCTTTTTCTGAGCCTTATGAGAAGAATGCCAGTCTGTGAGTGCCACCAAGTGGCGGGATGTCGCACAAGCTGTAATACTCCAGATACAGCCTCCATGTTATCAACAGCAGCATCCCATCTGATTAAATTCATATTTTGTAAAATAAATGCCTTCTTGCAAACTTAAAAATACAAGGATAATGACTGTTTGTTCTTAAATTTGTCATACAAATACATTTTCTTTTTATGCTTTTTTTCTGTATACCAATTGAGTAGTTAATTTTGGTGATGGTAGGACTTTCAGAAAAATGCAGAAAGAAACTAAATGTACAATTATCTGTCAGCCACATGTAAAGACATGTTAATTAAAGCCAGGCCAGCAATAAAACTCATATGAGAAACCAATGTGTCTTGATACTTGAAGTTGTGTTGGTGGTGGTTTCAGCCAGAAGGGGACACTGCTCTCTCACTCATTCAATTACAAACAACACTTAGGTAGTGCCAAACTAATCAGACTATCATGTACTAAATATTACACTTAGTGTATCACACGCAGACACTTTCATAAATGTGCTGATAAAGAAACAATGGTCATAATTGAAAGAAATTTTATCTTGAAATATTTATTTTATACAAAGGTAGCTTTTATGTTTATAAAATGTATATGATTTGGAATGTTTTATAATATAATAATGTTTCTCTAACTTACATTAATGTGCATATAGCTGGACCCACAGAAAAACGGGTAACTTCAAAAGTAACCTTTGACACTGTACATTTTTTCATTAAGCAATGTTATTTCTGTTGGAATCTTTTATGACAGCCGAGGAGTGGTGGGTGTTGAACATTTCAGGCTTTCGGCTGCTGAGCTGAAAGCCTGATCTGAAATATTAACACTTTTCTTTCCTGTAGCTGGGGAGGTAAATTAATTTAAATGTGCCAGAAGTACAAGACAGGATAGCTTTACAGCATTTTTTGGAGCCACTTGCTGTTCATATCTTATAAACTTATAAAAGATTATCTCATGAGGCAATGGCTACTATCACTGAATTACCTGGTCTGTGTCCCAAATTGCCTTCTTGTTCAGTGACAAATGGTGCTGTTGTCACCATCTTAAGGGGTGTCCCAACTTTCTTGGTTAAGTTACGGTTAAGGTGTTGCCATAATATCTGATATTTATTGTGAGTTTAATTGCATTTAAAGTTAAGGAACCACTTAATTATGCCCTCCATTGAATCCTTTATTTGAACATGAATGTACAGTTAATATCAAGGAAGAATTTTCCTTCTCATACTCACATATTATCTGCCTAAATATCTGTGCATATTTCATCCAGTAAAGATTGTGAGATAATATATTTCACTAAGATATATATTTATATATTTTTGAAAGTTAAAAAATACACAATTAAACAATACTGTTCAGTTAAACCTGTGATAGGTATTAAAATATTGTTTAATTGTGTTAAATGAAAGATACATGCAATGAATTGCCTGACATGCCAGATTCAACATTGCTCAAAATGCTTTGGTTGAAAGATATTTGTTAAATGTATCTGGCTAGTTAAAATTAGGAAACTGGCAGAGTCTGTAGTTACAGTACATGTTCTTCCTTATTCTGGCAAAACTTTAAATTATATTTTATGTCTTGAGTGTGCTCAGGAATCTATCACAACAATGCTGATAGTTGAAACTCTTCTTTAATTGCTTGAAGAACCACATCATAGTTCTTGGACACAGCATTAAAGCTGGACACAAAAAGAAAGGGGGTGGGAGATAGGATATGGCCTTCTGAACTGCTAAGACAAAGTGTGCGTGTGTGTGAGAGAGAGAGAGAGAGAGAGAGAGAGAGAGAGAGAGAGAGGGAGAGACACTAAGAAGTGGAGGGGGGGTATAAGAATAAAAGACTACGTGGCAAGCACACGTTTTTTATTGAGAAAAAAACTGAATGTTACTGGGAGCAGTAATTGCTTACATGATTACTCAGCACTTTTAACCCTTGAAAGGAATAGAATAGAAATAATAAATTACAGTTCATTTAGTCAAGCTTTGAAAACATTACATTGCATTTCAGAATTTATCAGAAGTTGTTATCGTAGTTAGATTTAGTAACATTACAAACGATCAATTCTGAAACATTGCGTAGTGCACCACTGGCCAATGCAGTAACTAACACAACATTATGAAAATGGCACACCTACTGCTGCTTTTTGTAAATTAAATGCAACCAGGATGACAGTTACCAGGATGAACAGCAAACTGTGCCCCCACCAGCCATGTTTTAGATATCAACGAGATCAACATTGTGCAGTAATGGCTTGGTTTCCTGTTTACATACATGTCAGTAAAACGGAGGACTAAAACTGAGACAAACTGTAACGAATGGAAGAACAAATTAGCAACAGCTCTGAAGAAGAGCGCTACTTAAGACTAAATAGATTGTTTCTCCACATTCCATATAATGGCTGACATATCATATGTTCCTTTGAAACCAGTCATTGTGCCCCAATAGCTAAAACAGCACAATATAAGTGCTCATTTTGTTTCCCTTGTTTTTTGTCATTTGGCTCTTTTACTAATACACTCTTGCTTTTAGCAATTAAACACACAGTAGATAGATTTCAGCCGAGCAGATAATTAGTAAAGCTGATAGTTTAAAAAAAGTCTAATATTAATAATAATGACAATAATAAGAAGAAGAGTACACCACAAAAGGAATTTTGGAGGGAGGAAAAAAATCCAATAACTTATTGCAGCTGAAATCTAGGAGAATCAACAGGAAGGCCTTAGTTGTGTAGCAGTGGGGTAATTGAAAGGCTTCTTTCCTTACCCCACCTTTCAATTTAGTTTATTACCCCAAATGGCATGATTCTGTCAACATGCAATAACAGTGCATGTGCCCTTAAAGAGCAGGTCTGTTCACTCTCTGGGCTGTAATTTCCAGCTGGCGAGACAGGGCCTGGTGTCTTCCCCTGGAGAGTAGGTTATGGTATCTGCTACAAATCGATTTTGGTTAAAAATTATCTCTGAAACTTCTTCCCTCGAAGTCTCAAGACACTGTTGATTGTGGACCTTGTGGCAAGGCTTCAGGATTATTTCCTCCTGATCGAAGATTTCATACAATTTATACAAGAAAGGGGGAAGGGACTTGATATCACCATAAAGCCAGTTACTTTACAGACCATGGATAAAACTGCAGGGAATGATATGCCCTACTTTAATGCCCTACACCCATAGTCAAATGAATACCTGCAGACACATATTTCAAACATTGTGTATCAGAAATGTTCTATTAACTTTTTTTAAAAAACACATTAATTTTTGTCCATGTTTTTTGTGCAACCATATGATGATCTTCAGTGTTCACTTGTTCGGTAATGGTTGTTTGGGGGTTGTTCAGTATCCTTTATTCCATCATTTGTTTTACATATACAAGTCTCCCTGATGGACTTCTAAGTGTACTTTTCAAAATATGAATTACATCCACATTTCTGTGTGTGTGATTGTATGTGTGTATTCAAGCACAGCAAAGCAGGTAATGAATTGCTACTACAATGTGATATGTCAGAATGAGGAGAAGAGTGTAATTGTTTCACTTTTGCCCCTTCATGGGATGTTTTGTTCAAATAGAACAATTCAAATGCATTTCATTGCACACATTTATTGTGAGTAGTGCATTGCACCTGAATAATTGAATTAAGCATATTTGATAGCAAAATGAAACCTTCCCTTGCAGTAATGTGTGCAGTGGTTTCCTGCATATGCAGTGAATCAAATTCCAGACTAAGACCCTCCCTATTTTATTTACTGAGAGGCTGAGTGGAACAGCTCA
Organism: Conger conger; assembly: GCF_963514075.1. Classification (NCBI taxonomy): domain Eukaryota; kingdom Metazoa; phylum Chordata; class Actinopteri; order Anguilliformes; family Congridae; genus Conger; species Conger conger. The sequence goes on along the minus strand of NC_083768.1, from coordinate 53,596,936 downwards.
GTCTCTGTGACCAAATTTAGTTAGCAAAAGTGATGTTACATTAAAAAAAGAAAAGAAACCCCATCAGAATTTGCTCTACACCCCTAATCCCCCCACCTCCAACCCCTGTTTCCTAGTATGAGGCAGTTTACCTCTTTCTCTCCTGCGGTAAACCCCCCCCTCCCCCTCAACCAATGATGTCTGAGTGATAAGCAAGACAAAAGTGATGGAAGTGAGCTGGAGTGAAGGGGCAGCACCTCCTATGTGCAGAACTCCTCTCTTTCCCCCGATAATGCCATTCCAGGGTTAACACTCTAGGTTAGCGTTCCCGGAGAGAGAGAGAGTTGGGGGAAGGGTCGGTAATGTCTGCTTTTAAGATGTCTGTGGAAAATTAATCACAGAGGCCGGCTTGGGAAGTGCTGCTCTCTTGAATTTTTTTTTTTCTTTTACAGAAAAGGAAAGGAAAACTTGTACTTGCTTCTCCAGAAAGCCTTTAAAGACATGGTCAGTGCATATCAGAGCACTTTCCCTGAATTCCCCTGCAGCATCCAACTCCCCCCCCCCCCCCCCAGGGGAGACCCATAAACCACCAACACTGCGTGAAACACCACCCTGCGCTAATTTCATGCTTTTTAGATATCAGGCTCCTATGACCCTCACCAAAAATGGAAAGCTCTTGCATAAATACACATTAAAAAGGCAATGATGATTATGTTCATGCTGGCTCCCTTATGGATGTCATTTAAGTTACCATTGTTTCCCTTACCTTTTGAAAAGTGTGTACAACAAGTCTAATTAATTGCTATACTGAGCTACTAACAAATCTAAAACAAGAAACGTCCATTAGGTCTGCATCTGCTCCTTTAAAGCGGATCACTGATTTGGGATACAGCAAGCGCTCCATGTTTTTGTAGTTTTTTTTTTTCCCTTGCTAACATAGCCTTTGCTTTGAGTGCTGGTTGCTTTAGACTGTTGCTAAGGAAGAATGATGTCATGCTTTTTCCAAACTACATGGTTCTCATATGGCTGGCGAGATGGGGGAAATCATACATCATGCTGTATCAAACATTACATTATTTTCTTTTTTTCTTTTCTCCAAATATGCAAAAAGATGTAAAATAATACTGTTTATAATGAAAAGGTACATAATCACAATGTTTTATACTGGCACAACAGCACACGTCCAAGACAGCTAAGCCATACAATTAGTGCTTAATCCATTGTACAGATGTCCCAAAAACCTTGAAACAGTAAGGGACCCTCCTCAAAAATCCCACTTTCCAGGTTTCCCTCTCCATAGAGGCACTTTGAGGCCTTAGAGCAGCTTTGTGGGAACTGGAGTGACAATTTATGATTATTTTTTAATGCTTAAGCATTGGTGGCAGACACAAATTAAGAGAATGGGTAAATAATGGAGAGGAGGGGGCCAGAGTCAGAGCTAGATATGGAGAGGGAGGGCGAGTGAGTCTGAGGAAGAGGAGGAGTAAGCCAGAGTGAGTGAGCGAGTGAGTGGGAGCATTCCAGACGGTTTGGAGGAAACACAGACCTCAGAGATTGTTCTGGAGCTTTGATTTCTGGCACTGCCTATTGCTGGACCTTTGCCTGCATATCTCCCACATCCTTCACCCATATTGTAACAGAGAAAGGAACAGCCACACCATCCACATAAGATGTCTCTCACTCTTATCAGAGTGGGAAAGGATATATGTTTCCGTTTAATGTGCATTGGCAAAGATTTGAGCAGGAGGGGAATCTTTCTTTTTAACTCTTGTGAAGTTTTCTTCCGTAGGTATTCATTTCTGCCTTTGCTAACCGACTAATACAGAACATTTATCGACATTAATATTAAGGATATAATACAGCAACAAAGCTATAAAGCTTATAGCTATAAAAACTGTTAAAAACTGAAAGAATTCCAGATTTCTTAACCAATAGATGCACATTTTTTGTACACCATTAAAATAAACTTATACTTCATACCCTTCCTCATTTATCGATTTAACTTTCTAAATGGAAAAAACAGTCACAGTTCCCAAAAACATAGGAGTATTCCCACCTGTATTGCAGCCATTTTGTCAGACGGAACATTTCCGACTATAATTGTGGCTCGGGGGGGATCCAATCACAGAGACGCAGTTTCACCTCCACTGAGTATCTGTTGAGGCAACATACACCAGGATCAAATGAGCGAAAGCATCATATCTGCGGCATGAACCTGAGGAAGGGCCCGGGTGGTGCTGCGGCACACAGACATATTTACCCTGCGACCCTGGGGACTGGTGGGAAAACATAGCACCGATTCCAACGCGGCGTGGTGCTTCCTGTCAGACTGAGGTTATATAAACACGCGAACATGTCCGTCTGAAAATAACCTAATAGGACATCTCATGCATCTCCACACCTGTGTTAAAAAGGGTGGAGAATTTGTGGAAAAGTGGAATATCTTCAGTGGTCATAAGCCTGGAGTCCTCAAAGTGCTGCATTCCTTTAGTCACCACGGTCAGCCGTTAATCAGGCCCAGGCAGCCTTTTGGTGTGCGTCATTACCCTCCAAGTCTCCCCACTGTAGAACATATGGAGTGAACTGCGTTATTCTCTGGAGAGGAGAGTAAAGAGGCACATCTGGCAGCCACAGAATAAAAAAATAAAAAAACAGTTTTATAAAAGCATTATTACTAAAATCGTTTACTTGGATAGAAAATATATTAACCTTATTCAAACTCCATTGTTAAAGAAGTTTTTTGGGGGGAAAACTAAATTAAACTAAACTAAACTAAACTAAAAACCCTTAAAATCTCAGTTATCTTAAATTATTACTAATATGTATTATCTTTGTCGAAAGAGTACTGAAGAATAAATAATGCAGCATGCAATAAGTGCATAAATTGTGAACTGTGGAGAACAGAGGCAGACAACATAAACCAATGAGAAATCCTTCAGTGTCTCTTATCCCTCAGGGGGAAGTTTCCATTGCTGAAGCAAGTCAGAACAGATCACGACACAAAGACCTCCCGGGCCATTACTCACTGTCCTGACTGTCTGACCACACCAAGTCCAACCGTTTTAACTTTGGTGTAGTTTGGGCTCTATGTGTGTGTGTGTGTGTGTGTGCATGTGTGCATGTCTGGGCACATTTTATTTATTTTGCTTTATTTCAACTTGTTAGTTAGAATTCTATCTGACAAATCTTTTCCTGAAATAAAAGTAAAATTGGCAAGAATAACCAAGTTATTTAGTTTAGAAAATAAGTTTTCCTTCAAAGTACCATCTTTGGGCCCATAATTAAATCAGAATTAAATAAAGTATTGGTATACCTGAGGGAGGTGGGAGTTAAACGAATTGTGTACAGCTGCACAGAATAACAGCATTCACAGTAGATGCTGTGTTTTCACTAAACTGAAAGCATTATAATTGTGAGTTTATGTGCACTTTTATTCAAGGACATAATATGCTAAGATTTCATTTGGTATTTGTGTATACTACAATATGTATTCACTCAGAAATATGAGCCAAACTGACTGGGAAGTCCTTGCAGCAATTCCAGCAGTTCCTTGTGGAAAGAAAGTGCAGTTTGAGGTAGAGGACATTACAAGATTATTCATCCCAAAAGTAATAATGACTATAAACGTGTGTTCATGACAGGAACACAGGATGTGCTATAATTTGTGAAACCCACACAAAATGAGGTCATTTTTAAAAATAGTTGAAACAAGTTATTTTCCCAAGCTTTGGGACATTCAATTATTTTCTTAAATGTTGAGCTTTTCATGAGTATCTAAACTCCCACCCTGAGTCCGGCAGGTTTTGTAGTGTATCAGATACAGTACCAACTATTTATGCAAAATAACTTGCTTTTTACACTAGTTAAAAAGCAAATTACTGTATCTGTAAATAGAAATGACCAGGCTACATGAAGCCTAATCCTTGCACCCACTGAAAATAAAAAATATATAACAATGAAAAATTTAATACTTTTTGGGAGACTATGGAAGTTATGTGACTTTGTACATCATGTCTTCATCAGTCTATACAAAGCCCCTGTGCCATCTGAGAATTACAAATGTGCATTTACATTATTTGGCAGGCGCTCTTATTCAGAGTGACTTACAAAATCACTTTCAACTTAAATATGAAGTTAGCACCATAGCAAGTAACAAACTTGAGATAGATAAGTATTGTTGACACAATTCGTGCTAAGGATGGCTGCAATCAGGGTAGAGTAAGTAAATTGTTATGTAGGAAGAACCTGTAGGGATAGATAACAGCCTTACAAGGTAGGATAGGAAGAGCAGTTCTGGCTCACTGTGGTTGAGTTAGATATTAGTCGAGTGCCATCAGCATTGTGATAAAAGAGGCTATGTGAGGACATGACATCTGAGTGATCTGGTACGGTGAGAATGGCAATGGACAAAATATAAAGCCCTTAGGGTCACCAGCTGGGAGTCTGCATAATGCATGTGAAATTTGTAAACTTTTGTAAGTCACTTGGCTAAAAGCATTTTCAAAATGTTACCAAACACCATGAATTTTCAATGTACACTTCTTTGGGGTACTGACCGCCATGGATTTATCCCAAAGCAATATTAAAAACTCCATATGAGTTCCTGGTAAAAATATTTTCTTTCAGATAACCTGCCTTTTGTCTGCCATCAGAAAGGAAATGTATTCTTCCAAAGTATAACCCTTTTCTGTGATTGAAGAAAGGAAAAAAATCTCAGCAGATAAATCAGCTTTTCATGTTTTTTTGTACATTGAAGGGTTTTTGCTAAAATATCCAGCCAAATGCTACCCTGACATTATAAGATTTTATTAAATCTGCAAAGAGGATGCACAAGAGTATTTCCTCTTTTGCAGTAATGCATGCACATTTGTACGCAGCAGCAGCCCAACATTGTTTCCAGTCCTGGAAAGAAGCCCTGCAGTCTCCATCCAATTCTCTTCAAGCTGGATTTCATTACAAGCTTTTGGAGTCTAACAGCACTGCTGGAAAAGTCATACACGTACAGAAAATAAGCCAATTACAGACTGCTTTCTCTTCTCACTGTTCAGCTGAATATGTGCCTGAATGTAGTCCAATTTACTTTGGACTGAATCGCACAGCCTAGATATTGCAACACTGACATCACTCAAAGGTGAATCTGTCCTCCAATGTTAGTCTATAAATGGCAATCTAATAAGGACTACTACCTACTAGCATCATTTTCTTACATATCCATACCACCACATAAACTCAATGCTGAAAAAAAAACTGCTCAAGCCAGTTAACCAGTTAAGTCTCAAAACAGTGTCAAAACAGTCGTACTAACAATGGGCCCAATGTACTAAACCTTTAGATTAGTACACGTGACACATTCTGCCCAGGAAACATGTGTCATATGTATCAAACTACCTCACGGGGTTAGTGCAAGTGTAATCTAGGCGAGTCATTGCAAGATGTGCTTCTGCATGTGCTTGATGCACATGTATTTAAGGGTGGATAGTGCAAATAAAGAGTGGAGATATTATAAGTGTAGCTGATTATATATTCCCTTGAATTTACTAAAGTTCACACAATTATCAAGGGTCCAACTGTGTGTGAAATCAAAAGAGCATACGTAAACCGAGGCGCAAGACAGAGACACAGAGCAAGAAATCATCAAATAGATTATTAATGGTAAATATGAATGAATGATTGCAGCCAAGCAATAATTAAGGCTAGGTGTTTGTCACAGAAAATATTTACAAAATAACTTATTAAATTAACCAATATCTCATGCAAAGCAGTGGGAAGTGACTGAAATAACTTGCTCAACCATAGTGACAGTAACTGAAGTTTAAAAGAATCAGTGTTGCCGCCTGTAAAATATATGAGTAGGCTAAATATGGAAAGAGCATGTGCTTGATTTGATCCTCCAAAACAATCGCAGAAAATAAACAGGAAATTGAAAGGACTGCAAAATGAGCAAATCACCTGCGACTTCTGTGACAAACACCCGGCCATACAAATAATTACTCTTCTGGGAGAAATAAAAGATGTACTGGAACCTACCACATGACTCCCATTCTCTCCTGGCAATAGTCATGCTTATTGAAAAGTTACACTTCACATTTAATTCAAATGACAATAGCTGCCACAGCTAGAATATGTACACATTTTGTCCTGCACAGGATACGCTGTGGCAGCCGATATATGGATAACCGCCACATGCAGTGCCATCCATCCATCCATTATCTGAACCCGCTTATCCTGATCAGGGTCGCAGGGGGGCTGGAGCCTATCCCAGCATACATTGGGCGAAAGGCAGGAATACACCCTGGACAGGTCGCCAGTCTATCGCAGGGCACACACACCATTCACTCACACACTCATACCTACGGGCAATTTAGACTCTTCAATTAGCCTAACGTGCATGTCTTTGGACTGTGGGAGGAAACCGGAGTACCCGGAGGAAACCCACGCAGACACGGGGAGAACATGCAAACTCCGCACAGAGAGGCCCCGGCCGACGGGGATTCGAACCCAGGACCTCCTTGCTGTGAGGCGGCAGTGCTACCCACTGCGCCATCCGTGCAGCCTTGCCACATGCAGTGAAGACATTCAATTCACTAAACAGGTGATTTACCTGTGCTGTTTAAGATTTGTCTCTTTCACAAAGTGAAGTCAGTAGGCAGTCCCATTCACTGATTGCTTAATGAGCTGTAGCCTTTGTAAATAAGATGTTAATTTCAGGCAGACTACGACCGCACCAAACACTCTCGTCAAGTCGCATTTTGCGCTGCAAGCTTTGTGTATGTAAATCTGGCCCAATGGGTTTGTACTACAAACTTCTATTCTATTCTAGCTATTCTATTTTTCTATCTGCTCTTTCATTATGGACATTTCCTATTTCAAGTCCTAACACTGTGTACGTACCCTATGTACCTATGCAAACAAGGCAAACAAGGCAGTAAGTGGGTTTATGGGAGAAACCATTCAAAATAAGGGGTAGAAAGTGGCTGCAAATCCTGACTATGATTCACTAATACACAGTTACTTTCTGGCATTTTCATGGAGGGCTTTGCTCCTAGAACTAACTTGGCAGCAAGTGATTCAACACTATATCATTTAACGTCCACACCCCAGGAAGACCTTTGTCACATGGTTCTGTAAACAACAACAGAAGACCCTTGTGGCAAGCAATCCTCCTTTCCTTCACACTCACCTCTGTGGCTGTTTTGCATGAGTATAAAAAAAGTGATAGCTGTGAAAAACAAAATATTATTCTTCCACTAATTGAAAATGAAGTTACCAACTAAATTAAACTTAAGCTTAGATGTAAAATAAAAGAAAAAGTTTATTTTAAGGGCTGATGTCTGAGCATATTCATGTTATAAATATTCATCAAGAACATGTTGTCCATTTGACATATATCTTGACAGAACTTTCAAGAATCACAGTATGTCACATTACTGACTGTCAGCTCAATGCCAATGGGACAGAACAATGAGGTAAAGGCTTGAATCTATAGTCCTGGTATGTTTGTCAGCCTAGTGATGCATTCTAGCAGCAACTAATAAAGAATCTAGTTCATCCATTTCAGTGACTTTAACCCTTAAATCTCCGGAACAGGGCTGGCTGTTTTTTTTTGCATTCATCCTTTTTTCAATCACTATGGTCACAGGATATACCATTTCAAAGTATTAAAACTCACAGTTCTATCTGTATGACCTATTTTAACATGCCATTGCTTTCACAACAACAGTTCCTTATTCTGTATCATGTGGGTGGTAAAACAAGTGTGGGGGGACCTCACCTTCTCTGCATTTTGGAAATCCACATACTATAAGAAATAAGGTAATGTCAGTGTCCTTTTCACAACAAAATGCATAATAGTTAATGCATAAAATGTGAGGGGCGGCACGGATGGTGCAGTGGGTAGCACTGCCGCCTCACAGCAAGGAGGTCCTGGGTTCAAATCCCCGTTGGCCGGGGCCTCTCTGTGTGGAGTTTGCATGTTCTCCCCGTGTTTGCGTGGGTTTCCTCTGGGTACTCCAGTTTCCTTCCACAGTCCAAATACATGCAGGTTAGGCTGATTGGAGAGTCTAAATTGCCCATAGGTGTGAGTGTGTGAGTGAATGCTGTGTGTGCCCTGCGATGGACTGGCAACCTGTCCAGGGTGTATTCCTGCCTTTTGCCCAATGTATGCTGGGATAGGCTCCAGCCCCCCTGCGACCTCTACAAAAGTACTTGTACATAGGCATACTATTATCTATGTTTTGTATGGGCTCTCTCGAACACGATGAGCCCAAGTACATCCCTTCTCTGACCGGTATTTATAATTTAGTTGCAGAGAAAATGTCATCCCCATTCAAGTGTAAGAATATTCCATATAGCTCATCAAAGAACCGGCTATGGGCATGTTATTGAAGTGACAACTAAAAAGCATTTTAGCTAATGACTTTACGTTTCCAACAGTGTATAATTTGTTTGGTTTGCATAAAACAACAGAATTTTGTTTGCCTGCATAATAAAACTGAAGCATTTTCAATACGCACGCTGAGTCTGTTGCACTTTGGAGGAGTTCCAAGGAATCTCATCTGAGTGAATGAGGAAGACCTTTAACAACACAAGAGGGCATTAGCAGTGAGGTAACCACATTTCATATCGGTAACCATTGCTAACACTAATTGGATTAGATAAGGTACAATTGGCTACCAAATTGGAGAATAAAAATATATATATATTGTCTTATTATTCACTATGCTTAAATAAGGAGCCAGCCTTCTTTTGAATAATACATAATGTGAAATTATGGAATGTGTTTGACTCGTGGATGGGGGTTGGGTATTTGACAAAAATGTCAATCAATGGACCTCAATGAATATATTAGTATACAAGATGGTATTATTGTGATTATTGTACATATGTTTTCTGATCTTCTCAACCTGAGCGGTCTGAGGATAGCTGCATGGAGAAGGTAGGGAAGGGGGACAGGTGGGGGGAGGTACAAACACTTTTTCTTGATAAAAAAAGGACATTTGGAGTCTCCACATGTCCTTTTTTGGAAAACTGCTAAGACAAAGATTAGAAAAAACTACACAGAATGCTAAGTTTTGGTGATATTGTCCTCAAATTTGAAAGGGGATTTGTCAGTGTTGTGACTTGGCACTATTGGGTTTCTAAATGCAAAAGCCACAGTTACAATAATCTGTACCCAATCAAACACATAAAAGCTTTTCAGTGAGAAAAAAAAACCCAGAATGCCAAGTGAGGGACATACTGTGGGACGAATGAGACACACAATTATCAGCACGTGGGGCATTGTGCAGAATCCTAGAGTGAGCACTACCTGTGAACACAAGCTTTTTTTCTCTTCAAAATGCATCAGAATGTTTTAAAAGCTTGAAAGAGAGAGAGTAAAAGTCCAAAAAAAGTAGAAAGACAGGAAGACAATGAGTGTTTGTAGGAAGAGAGAGCACAAGAGCGAGAGAGAGGGAATGCAAGGGAGCGAAACCTGAGTCTCTCTCCGGCTGCTGCAGTACCAGTCAGAGCCTGTCCTCGTAGGCATGCCTCTGTGAATTGTGACCTGGGGCAGTCCACTTTTACACTCAAATTAACCTCTGCAACCAAAGGGGTCTCCACATTAACCTTCAGGGAACCTGGGATTGTTTGTTCTTTCATTCTTTCTCCTTGCCTTTTTCTTTCTCCCCCTCTCTCTTTTCCCTCTAATTTATTTCCTTCCAAATGACTTGTTTCTGGAGTCCCCAGACTGAATCAGATAGAATGATAACTTGGTTAAATGCTCTTACCCACATAATATAGATAAGCAGCCTTGAAACCTACGAGAGCTGTGTAATTGTGTATTCTCGGTGAGGCTGCGAGACAGGCACACCCAAGAATGAAAATAAAGACAGATGATTTTGCTTTGATCCCAGATTTCTTGTATACTATCTATTACTTAGAGAAGCTTTATAGTGTATGGTTTTGTAGCCCTGTGCTAAATGGTGCCATCAGCATTATCGTAGACCTGCAGCGATGTTTTCATCATTAGTGACTGTAGGGTGGAATGGGGGTGAATACTGTGTGGGCTATGCAGCCGATTGAGAGAGAGCACGTGTAAAGCAATGACCTGCCATTGGATCCTGCTGTTCTGTGAATTGGCAGAACTGCTGCGCCCTAAAACACTGTTCTCTGTGCTGTAGCACTCTGTAGTTCAGACATCTGAGAAAGCTCCTGCTCGGCACTTCACATGCCATGATAAGATCTCCCAGCTCATGGTGAGCACTGGCAATTTTTCCTCTAATGGTTAAATGCTTGCTTTGGACTTAATTTGGAGTGTAGGAACAGAATAGAATTCGGCTGTAAAACAGAAAAAGAAAAGAAAAAAGAATGAACACAACATGGGAGGAAGCGGGAGTCGCATCCAGCACTGTCTGTGCTGAAATGTTCAGCTGTAGTGTGTTGCACACGTGGAAGAAAAGCTTGCCAAATTTCATTTCAGAAAATATTAGGCTCCACCCATATTATTGTGACTGGAGAAAAGTGCAGTTGAATTGTAATCTCTGCTCAGAACAGAGTCACACCCCAAATCTGTTCAAGAATGACCAGGTTTGACTTGTCAGAGCAGAATGAGAATGGGCAAGCCCATGCATATTCTCTGTCCCCTCCCCCCTACTCTGCCCACTTCATCGAGACCAGCTTGGAATTTTCATGTAGAAGAATTATTTTGGTTATCTGTATCCAGGCATCACAGAACAGTTCCGCCGATGACAATGCACCCACTCAGTTGGCCTTGTACATGTGAGTGCTTAACAGCATTATTGATGAAAAGAAAAACAATTAAAGGGTACAGAAGGTACATTTTTGAAGGACAAATAATAGAAGAAACTGGATTTCTAAGTCAGTTTTGTAATCATCTTTTTATGTCTTTGAAGTAATGTCTATAAGATTTATTTCTATAAAAGTATTAAAAACATTTTTGACCCTGAGATGTCATTGTTAAATGACACAGTATTTGACATCCAGCTAAAAAGAAATCTGAATGCATCTATGAAATGTGTGCTTCTGTATAATTAATAAACAGAAGAGAGAGGTTCAGAGAGAAACACAATCAATGCATGGATGTACAGTAGGGTTACTGTAATTCTCTGTGTGATGCATACATTCGGTCGATTGCATATTTAAATAAATTATACAAATTTCCTTCATACGAGTTTACTACCATAGGTATGATAGACTACTATATATCAAACATCCCCCATCCCTTTTCTCATCCATCCTTTAGATTCTCTCTGATTCTTCAGACAATTTAGCAGATGGAGGCAGAGAGCTGGAGTAGATCTTAACCAGATGTGGCTTCTAAGCTTGGATGGCAGCCAGTTAGGATATAGTCATGCAGAAAGTATTTCTTTGGCAGCTCCCCTCTCTCTGAGGCAGCCTCTGAGGAGAGAACACAGCTTAGATACAATGCTGCGAAGGCTCCTCTACACCGCTCGCCCATGCTTAGCTCTGAACATCAACTACAAACATTTTTAACAGAAAAGCAAAAACATGTTATGTCTGTAGAATCTCACTTGCAATGACTGAGATTTTCCAGTGAATATTGTTTGGCTTAAAATACATACATTTCTCCGAAGCTACAGTAGGTACCATATAATACATGGCATAGTCAGAAAGTTTCCCTGTGAAATAATTGGGAGTGCAGAAACAAAAAAACAAAAAAAACATTGAGCAGATATAATTGAGAGTTGATGTCAAATATCATTTTAAAGACTAGACTTAAAATCTATCCTTTCTGAAGCAGTGTAAAACGTAGCCACCTCCTCTGCCAACATCCAAGTATGGGAAATGATGTCACCAATGCCAGACTGCCCAATTCCAATTCAAGCACCCTGATGTAAGCATTATACCAGAAGCCCATGAGATGTGCCTACCACATGCTCTTCTTTGTTGTAACCCCTATCAGGTGCTTTAGAGGTTAACGTTCTCAGTAGGACCCTGACCTTTAACTGTGCTTGAATTTATAGGCAAATTGAGGGTGTGAATTTAACTTTTAAACCAATTTGCAAAAGCACCTCAGTTACTCTACTTTGTAAAACTGTTCTTTTAATAATAGTAATTAACAGGACTCCTAGCTTCTGTATATGCACTTTTTCAAAGGAATTTTAATTTCAAAGGATCATTTTAATAAACCACTTCAAGTAAATGGTAGCATTACAAACTGTGGCATCATGAGTACCTTTTGCTCAGGTAAATTATATTTGAAGGAATATCAAATATATCCTGCCACACAGGTTTTTCAGGAAGAAAAACCGAAAGATCATTGCTATACATCCAACAGTTTGTTATGTTACTGCGGCCACAGCAGTGAAAGTAAAAAGAAATATATATTTTTTTAAAGAATCGGAGCAATATTCTCATTTATGTAAAATTGCTCTTCCGTAACAGTCTCGTCCTATCGTTTACTCTTGGTGTTTTCTCAATATATAATTTCAACATTGATTTTAATCGTACTTCCAATTTTACTGAAAATGTAGAACTCGAATTGAGGCTGTCTGATTGAAAGCTCTTGGTGAAAATGTCAGATTGAAATATTTTTCAGTAACAGCATCCATGAACATTAACAGCATATTCTAGCTTTTTTCTTGTTGAAGCTGTCTGTTTTAATAGACTCAGAAAGTTGCATACAAACACAAACAAATGTTCTTCTCACACCCTTTCCCAGAAGGCCTCTATGCTTCTGCTTTCAGCCGTGTACATGCTCCTATTTCCCCATCCGCTCAAACTTTCACCCCAAGTGCCAAGGGATCACCACAGGATTTAAGAGCAAGTACCTGGCCAAACACAGGTTCCTGAGGGCTTGTGTTCTGCCAAACTACAAAAACTGGGCAATACAGTCTTTATGCCTCATGCCGGTTAACTTCACCATATACAACTGAAATTGACCACATAGGAGACGGTGCAGCACTGTCTTTATGAAAATGGGAAAATCATCTCATTGTGTCAAACTAAAGTTAGTTGTTTTTTCTTACACTTCAAAGACAAATGCTTTTTCTATTTTGATGTGTATGATAGGCAAAACATTCAACAATGTTGGCGTTTTAAATAAGTATTTCTGATGGGTGTAAACTTAGCCCCTAAAACTGTGACTGATGGAGGTTTATATTTAGAAACCCTGTAATTAGTGTGCTGGGACCATCAGCCGTTTGATCTTAATAATGTGGTAACGCAGGATAACTTCACTGGTGGCACTAAAGTCTATACCAGTCAGGCCTTTTTCTACCAAAAAGACCCCTTCTACACAATCTTCCATCTTGTCAAAAGTACAGCACAGAACCAGCCATATGTTTGGTTCTGCGTTGAACAGCGTTGTGCTTGGTTAACTAGCGTAAGCAGAACATTGTTTTAAACCGCATCTGGGCAGCAGCTAGAAGGGGAAAAAGAGTTCTCCTTCTGCTGACTTAAATCAAAGTTTTTTTGTTTTTTTTACTTGCATTGGCTCCAGGCTCTATTTTCTCTGGAAACCACACTAACATTAGGATTGCATTCCAAGCCAAGATCCAGTCGGACTGAACAAAAGAAGTAGTCTGGAACAGTGAAGCTGAGAGAGAAAACCATGTTTTTAAAACTTGGAAGTTACTTTTAAGAATACACCATTCTTTTTGTCCAAAAGACTGGTGCTACAGAGCTCTGTGGCACAAAGTAAAGTTAATTTCCCCATCTTGCAAATGACCATGCAAGAAAAGAAAAGACAATGACCCCGCCCCCTCCTAGTCGCCTACCCACCCCCACCCATCCTCCATCTGACCAGAGCAATGGAAAAAATGATACAGCAGACGCTGGTAACCATTTACAGACGTTGCTTCACAGGCAAACATATTATAATGAACTGAGCAAAATGTGGACATTTGCGATCGTACAAATTACAGCTGTAGAGTGAGGAAAACTCTCTAAAAAAGAGTATGTAGTTTCAATACACCCTAATAAGAAGATTGTAGCTTTATGTTCATTTATTGTGTTCAGATTAGTGAAACTCTGGAAAGCAGCAAATCTGGCAACCTAAAAAAGGAATGATTGCAAGAGAGAGAGGGAGTAGGATGCAAGCGAGAGAGTCAAGAGTCTGAGTCGCCATACTCACAGTTTACAAACCGCACCTCATCACAGACTCAGAAAATAAAAGGCATATTCTATGAATCCTTGATACTATTTCTTTAAGTTAAAAAATCATGTTCCAAAATAAGAACAAAAATATAAAATTGCATTAATAAACACATTGTTTTATTTTATTGCACATCCACCCGACATATTTCCAGTTTGGTAGAAATATACAAATATTGCAAATTATTCGATTTTCCATATTTATGGAACCAAATAACCCACCTGGTTAAGAAGCTAGAACTGTTTTCTGACTAACATTATTTCGTAATCCGTTCACCCATTTTCAAGAAAACTCAGGACTATACCTGAGCGAATATCACCTTGAACTGCATCTTGTTGCGTGAATGCATTGCTAGGTCATTTCAGTACGAAACTGGGAATCTGGCTGTTGTGCGTACATACATCAATATCAGAGGACAGTTTTTTAATACGTGGGTTGAAGTTTGGTGGTACAGCCGACATCATAGTGCTTTCGGTCTATATATATTCCGATATTGTAATTTTGTAAATATGTTTATGTTTGTTTACCTCCTAAAATCCAACGCCATGTCCATGTTGTACGAAGTGATTACAGGCAATTACAGGATTTGGACTTGCTATAGATAAGCCTGTAATAGTACTGGCTAACAGGGCTAATGAGGCCTAATTTTGAAATAAAGTTCCATTTAAAATGAGATGCAGATTGGTTTGAAAGCATCAGGGTGAGTAATCCTTTTTGGAGAGCTTTTTGGACACTTTAGGCATGCTTTATAAAAACATACTCTCATATATGTGAAAACAAAAGTGATGGTTAATTTGCTTTACACTTTGTATCAAGAAAAATCGGTTTAATAAGCCTCATTCGTATGTCTGGACAAAAAGATATGCAGATGTTTTGTATTTTGAGTGATTTTTGAGCGACACTGGAGGACATCTAGGTGCTGTTTTGGGAAAATTCATGTGGAATTTGAATGCCTGTCAATATCTTTACCAAATTTTGAACAAATAAAATTAGTTCTGGGTTGGTCCCTTAGATATTCAGTGCTAGATATTCAAAGCTCCATATTCCACTGTCACTGTGTTTGAGCTTCTGTAACTTTGTTTCAGTAATATTTGGAGTAATTCTAACCCTAAAGGGATTTTTTTATAGTCAAAAGGGTTCAAGAATAGTAACAATTTCATTTTGGGTATGTCATTTTTAAGCTTGTGTCAAGAAAAGGGGCGATACTTCATGGGTTAACATATTACATTACTTTTATGAGCAGCATAAATTCTGTTAATTGTTGTTTTGAATATAAGGCTTGCTCCCATAATTAATATGCTTTGCACACTAACTCTATTTGCATGTAGATACATTTTGATTGAAGCAGGTTTAGAAGCACCTTGAGAGAAAGAGAGAGATTGGGAGCGAGAGATGTACTGAGACCCAGTCAGTTTATGACACGTCCCAATCCTAACCCCCACCCTCACCAAAATCATTCCAGCTCACTCTTCTGCTTGGAATGGTAATGTGCAATTCATGTCAGGCTGTTTTAGTTTTACATTCCAACACATTCACAAAGCTTTTTTTTCTGTTCTAATCGGGGTGTCTGTCTTGACTGAGCTCAGTGAAGAAGACCAGCTCTGAATATGAACATGCAGTGTATTTTAACGTGTCTACTTCTGAGAGGACGCAAAAAAGAGACCTCCTGTATTCCCGTTTCACGCACAAAACCTTCCTTTTCCAGGTGTCCATGTATGATATGTTTGACTTCTAACGAGAGAATCCTAACTGCAACAAAAAGAGAACATTTCTCCATGCATTCAACAAAATAGTTATCTATCACTGCACAAAGTTTTACCTTCTAGGCAATCTCCAAGTTAGGTGCAAACTAATTCTGCGTTAAAGCTTTTCAATTTAAGTATCTGCCTGTACTTCTCAGCATTGACCATTAATTCTGACCAAGTCCCCAACTCCAACTCCATTTACAGAAATGCAACCCCAAGTTCTTGAATCGGCTTTGCTTGACAATCCTCTCAAGGCTGCGGTCATTCCTGTTGCTTGTGCACCTTTAACTACCACACTTTTCCCTTCCAGTCAACTTTCCATGAATATGCTTAGATACAGCATTCTGCGATTTGATTGGTCTTATGTAATATTCTAATATTTTGAGATACTGGAACTAGAATATATGAAAGTTTCACTTTTTGAATTTCATTACAGAAAAAAACTTTTCCACAATATTCTATTGTTTTTTAGATGCATCTGTATTAGGTCTTCATTAGACTTATTCTTTTGACTTATTGGCCTTCTGCTAATCGCATGAATAAGTAGGTGTAATAAAGTAAAAATGTTCCTAATAAAGTGCTCGGTGAGTGTATATAAGTTGAGCAAAACCAAGTTGTTTTTATATGCATATGTTGTACAGTATGATAAGTTATACTCTTGTTAAGACTCCTGAAAATGGCTGTGGGTTTATCCTAAAGAAGTTTGTTAACTGTTACTGTAACAAGACCAATGCTTAAACCTGCCTATACAAGAAATACATTTTGTAACCACAATCTCAGTCTGAATATGAATATACAGTACAGCTGGAAATGGCCTTTGTACTAAATTCTAAATGATATATTATGAACACTTAGTGAAGAAAGTACTTTTTTCTCATCAATAATCCAGATATACCCTCAGTGAGCACTTTATTAGGTATTTAGTAACTTATTTTTTAGACTTAATGGTTTTCTTTTGCAGTAGCCTATCTATTTAAGAGGTTTGATGCATTGTGTGTTCAGAGATGCTCTTCTGCATACCACTGTTGTAATGTGTAGTTATTTGCATTACTGTCACCATCCTGTCAGCTTTGACCTGTCTGGCCCTTCTATACTGACCTCTCTCATTATCAAGATGTTTTTGCCCACAGAACTTCTGCTTACTGGATGTTTTTAGTTTTTTGCACAATTCTCTGAAAAACTAGCTCTAAAGACGGTAGTGCGTGAAAATCCCAGGAGATCCACAGTTTTGTAACATATTCAAACCATCCTGTCTGGCACCAACAATCATTCCACTGAAAAAGTCACTTAGATCACATTTCTTCCCCATTCTGACATTTGGTCTGAAAAACAGCTGAACCTCTTGACCATGTCTGCATGCTTTTATGCATTTAGTTGCTGCTGTTTAGCCTGATTCATTATTTTCATTAAGCTGGTGTACATGTCTAACAGGGCACGGGACGTGACATTGGGTCTCTCAGTTCCATGCCTGCAGCAAACCCCAAGCAGTGTATGAATTTAAAATGGTGATTAAACTTGACTTGGACTTCTAATGCATTATGCAGTTTTAATCCATACTTAACATCCAATCAGAATGAAGTACTTACCCAGACCATGTTATAACATTCAATAAACAAGGTCTATATGGACTATGCAAAAAAAGTGCAAAAAACATATTGCAAACAAATGACTATGTTGTAAGTAAGATAAAGTACAAGAGACTAAAGTACCCCCCCCATCCCCTGCTTAGTGAAATAATGCCATTTGAGAAATAACACATTGGCGGTTTTTACTTGTTTTACTTGATAATGTTGCCTTCCTCACAGCTTTACTGTTTCTGCTGAATAATGACTGTTTTTAAAACAAGACTTGAGAGCTCTGCTCTGTCTTTTCTCTGAGAGGCTGTTTTCTCCTCCATCTGAATTATTGCTGTTCTGGGGCGAGGTCTGGAGGAGTCATTTGCTTCCTCCAGCTTTAGTACATGTTGCAGCTCTGAAGAGGGTTGCCAGATCTTGAAAGAAAGCCTCGATAGACTTTGCTGAGTATAAAAAAATAAAAGGAATAGAAAATCTGTTTGAAGTATGGACAGGAACATCTAGCACATTCAATACCTGTTTCTAAAACACCTCTGTAGAACAAAACAACTTAATAGGACACTCCAGCATGCAATGCGAATATGTTTTCGCTGTGCTGTAGAACGATGTCTTTGAAGGTCTGCCAACTGGCTAAAAAATGCAATGGGAATGTAACCTTCCATCTATATTCATAGCCTCATTGTTGTCATCGAGGAGGTTAACAGAAGGTCTTCTATTTGTACTTCAGGTTAACAACAAATTCAAGAACCTCAGTAGAAGGCTTGTTGAGCAGTGCTCCCAACAGCATAGAGTTACAACAGCTCTACTGTTGTCATGCCTTACTTTACAGAATGACTTTGTCCCAAGGATAGAAAAAATGCTTGACCTTCCAAAAATGTAGTTATCCTAGAGTCCACTGACATCACAACGCTGCATAACTGCAGTTTCAGTTTGCCAACCCGACAATTACAGCTGAGAGAAAAAGGAGTTTGGTGAGGCATGAGCATTACACTGACGACACTTAGTTATAAAAAGGAACTAGAATTCTGAGCTTTGCTGTGTGAGGGGAAGAGAGAATGTGTTATCAAAGATGGATTTTAAGAGAGAGACAGGGTAAAAAATCTGGTCTCTGCAATCTCCTCTGGAGAAATTTGATTTAGAGGTTAGGAAGACTGTGTACTTGGGTGTGTTTTCCACTGCTCTGACTACCCTGTCTATGACTCTTCCATACGACACGCCCACTGTTTACATCACGGTGCAAACACCCTGCACGGGCCCCAACATCTGCAAGGCCTTGTTCCCCTGTGGGGAGGGGGGCGAAGGAGACCTGATTCAAGTAGAGGGGCGGGACTTCTAAAAAGTACCCTTAACTTAGATCTCTTTTCCTTCTGTTGTAGAAGGTGTGGTTTGGTTTTCTCAGACTGAAGATTAACAGTGAGTTAACATTAATTTACAAAGTAGCACCTTGTTGTATGAACAATGTTAGAGGTACCTTAAATTGACACAGTCGTGAAAGTTTAATTCAGGAGAAAGCTGTAGAGAACAGACTTACAAGCCAAGCAACAGCTTCCATCTGGAAAAAATCTGTAAATATTGGTGCACTTCCATTAACATGCTGAAGGGGCTATGACCACAGGCTCCAACTACAGTTAAAAAAGAGGAGAGGAGAGATGGAACAAGGGGGAGGAGAACTTTAAGGCGAGGGTGAGATGGGGGTTTCCAATTTCAGTTGACATCCATTCTTAATATCAGTGAAGACCCTTTATTTTATATTAAATTGAGGGAGATCATGAGGTTTACATTTTGTCTCCAGATTTTAGAAAAAAAATCTGTTTGATGTAACAGTATGAATGTGCATACGTCAAAGTGACTTTGTTGCTGTGTCACAGTAAGAATCTACCATCTGTGCCCACATTTTGTGTCACTGGTGTTCTCTCTGGTCAAAACTGTACCCGCAATTTGCTCTCACGCCATGTACTAGACAGAGCCAGTCTGATGTTGTCTCCCAGTCCCATTTTGTGCTTCCCAAATGCAATAATATACTGCGCTGAACTTTCCCCTGCCAGAACGCAACTACAGACAGCTGGTCTCGCTTAAACTCGTCCCTCCTGCATGCTGTAATATGGAAAAGTTTTTTTGTTCTACTTCTCGGTGGCTGCCTTCTTGTAACCCTTTCATGGCAAAACAGCCATGTAGTTCAGATGCACTGTTCTCCCCTTTAGTAGCTCAAAGCAGTTGATGCTTGTGAGGTGAGTAAGTCTGTCCTCTTGTCACCAAAAAGACCAGTTTTAGTTCCAGTGATTCTTTAGGAAAAAACCCAAGGCAGACACCCATATTTTCTTTAAAAGCAGCAAAGGTGGTTCTCTGAGGAAATAAAATGCTAGTAGTGTCTGGTTGGACATGCCCAGCTTATAGAAAAGTACCTTTATTTTACAAAAGCATTGTGTGCCACCAACCCACTTTTTATTGTATCTAACATAATAGAAAAATGCCTAGATGGATATTGGTTAACTGTATTTGAAATACATAGAATGTGGCCAAATCAGAGTGTGTGGGCGACATAGGCTGTTAGGCATGAGTTTTAATGTCCATTGTAGGCAATAGTGCAACCATTACAAGGACTGATTGGAATCTCCCATTCTGAAAGGTTATTTTGTTCTTTGAGAACAAGATATTAAATGTGCCTGCAAGTAGTCTTTGACATACAGAGGGTGCACAAGAATACTGAGTTGATGGGAGATGGGATTTAATTGTTTGCAATGTATGAACAATGTGCAAAATTTGATGATCAATGTGTAAAACAGGGAGATAAGATGATTTATTCCTTAAGGTAGCCTATTGCACAACAGGATGCCATTACAGATCTCAACACAATGCAGGTGTTTCAGTGCAAAGTCAGAGAAAACAACCCACAAGTTTCATATCTTATTTAAAAACAGCACTTTAGGTGACTGTTGAACTTGATTTATATATTTTCTCTGTCTATAATATTGCTTTTTTCCATAGAATATTTGTACCACAAATGTTTAAAAAGTTATATTTGAATCAATTCAATCTACTTTTTCAGTCTATAATGTAATGGTTTGAACTCAATTTTGCTTGAAATTCTGATATTAATTTTGGGATTCCTATTGCTTGATTCAGGGTGTATGAAATATAACTTTTGGATAGCAGGCATGAAAGGCAGGGGCAAGATATTAATACATCTAGGAGGTTGCACATAATTATGAAAAGCCATTCATTTATACATCATGGTACAATTAATTTAGAAATGATCACTTTTACTGTTTGCTCACTCCCTGAAAGCAACATAATAATACAGGACAAACCGGACAATATTTTCTGGTCTTAAATTGCATTATGTGTTAGGACTATACACTACATAGAGCTACCCACTAATCTTGAGCTGAGCTTCACTGACTTTTCTTGTGGATATTTTCATGTGGTACACTACACATTGGCTGACTAGACTATGCATTATGTGGATTCAGAGGAACACTTGAGTTGGCATTCTGCCCAACCACGGGTGTTCCCTAACCAAGGGTGTCCCTTCCACATTCGTATTGTGCACTCTGATTTCAGAAAAGTATTCACAGCATTCACACATAAAATAAAATGTGTTTGTATTTTTGCAAAATATACAAAATATTTTATATTTTTTGTGCTTTATGTATCAAATAGTCACCATTCTGTTTCTCATGGTTCGTCATTTCCTTTTTTTAAATCCAGGTTGAAATGCCTCGTCCCCATTGCCCTGTGTTCACTGACTCATTTTATACTTTCAACCGTTCCCCTCCTCCATCCTGTAAGTATAAATCTCTAAACCCCACCCTTCAGCCTGCTGAGAGAAAATTCATAGCTGAAATGGCCAGCGGATGTGGGGGCCTGCACCTTCAAAAAGGCAATTCACACAGTTGGATTCAGGTTGTATAATTTGGAAGCATTGGGAGTAAATGGGTGCCCTGAAAACATTTACAGGTTTACAACTTTGCCCTACAGCCTCAATGTTGTAGATGTCTTGGAGACATCGCAAGTGACCTTGCCTGCCCAGTGATTCCTTCTGATTATGGGCTTGTTCCCTCAAGTGTGTAATTCTTTGACATGTCTTGTTTTGTGATGCTCACAAGTCTGTTATTTAGTGAAATCATCACAAATACTTTTTTTATTTTTTTTATTTGAAGACTTGCAAAGAAGAGTATGCAAGTGGGCTGACTTTGATGAAGGCTTTTTTGTTGGACAAATAAATAGTTAAAGCATATTTCTTGAATTGCCGTGTTGGTGGAGGATTAACAAATTAATTTGCTGTTCTTCTTTCCTGAACCTTGGGAGTGCATTCAGTGAGAATGCCTGTAATCCAGTTACATACCTTTGCACCATGTTACCATTATTTACTTGTCTCCAGATATTCTTGCCATTTTGTTTAATAAGCTTGATTTTGTTTCGGTTTTCCGGAGGTTGAAGATACCTCTTTTGCATATGAGCAGCTGGTGTTGTCTTTCCTACTGATTATTGAGAAAAATCTGTGGCGTTTGCTATACAGTGCGGTTCAAAAATTTGGGCACCCCTGGTTTACATGTTTGTTACAATGAATCTGTATGTGATCGAAAGCAAACCTGAAATGTACATTTAAACAAGAGACCTTTCTGCAAATTTGAAAGCAAGACTGCTTTTTATTTTAATTACTTTCACTGTTTATAAATTGTAAAAAAAAGGGAAAGGGCCCTGTGATAAAGCTTGGATTATTATTTGTTCCTTTTTAAAAAGCTAATCATCTTTTAATTCACTAAGGCCCTTGACCCAGGTGATTTACTCATTAGGGCTTCAATGAGTCAGGTGAGTATAATTCCAGGGCTGAACTTTTTATTCTGAAATAATACTTATGCCTTCTAAAGTATCCAACTGCAGTGGCTGTTCTGTCTGGTGTTAACAACCATGTGTTCCTCTAAACAGTTGTCCAAGGATATTAGAATGAAAAGGAGAAGGCTACACAAAATATCTCAATGTTTCAAAGTACCTATTCCCACTGTCAGAAACATAATTAGAAAATGCAAGATAAATGGAACAGTTCAAGGCAAGGTTGGTGGTTCGATCCCCGGTGTTGCCACAACTAGACCTGCACAGCCGTTGGGCCCTTGAGCAAGGCCCTTAACCCTCCATTGCTCTGGGAGAGGATTGTCTCCTGCTTAGTCTAATCAACTGTACGACATACTACAAAGTTACCAGAAAGAACGACCTCAACACATAATTTAGTGTCTGAAGTATGCAAAAGAAAACTATGAGAAACCTGAAACCTTTTGGAAAAATGGATCCATTATGCTATGGGGTTGTGTGGCAGCTGGGGGGGACAGGAAATATTGTACGAGTGGAAATAAGAACAAATTCCTCCAAATATTAAGAAATTCTAGAGGCTAATGTTCAAAGGTCAGTCAGAGGTTGGGTATTCCAGCAAGACAATGATTGAAATCATACCTCAAAATCAACCATGAAGTACCTCCAAGAAAGACGGAAGAAAGTTTTGGAATGGCCATCACAGTCCCCAGACTGAATATTATTTAAAATTTGTGAAGAAGGCCGAAGAATATTTCTGAGCTAGAGGTGTTCTGTGGCGGCACGGATGGTGCAGTGGGTAGCACTGCCGCCTCACAGCAAGAAGGTTCGAATCCCCGTCGGCCGGGACCTCTCTGTGCGGAGTTTGCATGTTCTCCCCGTGTGTGCATGGGTTTCCTCCGGGTACTCCAGTTTCCTCCCACAGTCCAAAGACATGCAGGTTAGGCTGATTGGAGTCTAAATTGCCCATAGGTATGAGTGTGTGAGTGTGTGAGTGAATGGTGTGTGTGCCCTGCGATGGACTGGCGACCTGTCCAGGGTGTATTCCTGCCTTTCGCCTAATGTATGCTGGGATAGGCGCCAGCCCCCCTGCGACCCTGTTCAGGATAAGCGAGTTAAGATAATGGATGGATGGATGGATAGAGGTGTTCCGCCAGGAAGAATGGGGAAAAATTCCAAAAGCGAGAATTGAAAGACTCTTAGCTGGCAACAGGTGGCATTTACAAGCTGTTATAGCTGCACCAGGAGGTTTTCCAAAGTACAATCTGACAGGTTTCCCAAACTTTTGCACAGGGCCTTTTTCCTTTTTTTTTATTATTTGTTAAAAAATTAAAACAAAAAGTAATCTTGCTTTAAAATGTGAAGAAATCATGTTTAGCGTTGAACCATTTAAAGGTCAGGTTAGTTTCTGTTCACTTAGACATTAATTGTAAAAGGCTTTATGAACAGGGGTGCACACATTTTTGCATGCTACTCTAAATGCCGGTTCACTCAAATTTCATATGAACACATTTCCAAAAAAACGTTGTGATGCAACAAAATGGTTCCTTCACCATGCACAAAAATGTACTGAAAACGAGTGTTAAGCATTCATGTTTTGCTGGAGTATGCTTTGGCAAACATTTGCGCTAGTCCATTGTTGCAGTCTTCCCTGGGAAATATCTCATCATATGGAAAGTTCATTACCACTAGTCTAGGCAGCAGAAGTATATCTGCTACACAGTCCAGCTTGCAATTTGAAAACCCCATATCCCCAGACCTCGCTGTGTTTTTCTACTTACTGCTGTCAGTGAAGGGAGTCCTAAATCATGGGCCCTCTAATCCTTCTCACATGTAGTTTGCCTCCACTAGCCCCACCTCCCCTGCCAATCAGACGGAACATCTCCTGTGTTCCCATCAACTCCACCTCCAGTTTATCTGATCAAGGCTCTGTGAATGCCTGTTGCTATATTTGGCTACCTGGGATTAAATTAATCTCAAATGTCTCAAGTCTTCTATGGAAAAAATAGAAGTGAGTTAGATGAATCCTTATTGTCTTTTCTGAGGATTCATCTAACTCACAAGGCCAAATGCCAACCTGATTAATTAATTTATTTGCTAGCCTGTTATAGATTAAAATTTATAAGAATGACGTCTCCATTACCAACTTCATTGCTGACTGAATTTTTTGGGGCTCACTCAGTGGGTGTTTACAACACAGCTAATCGATATACCCGTAATGACGGAATCACTGTATTTTTCTGTTTGACTAGCAAGGACCTTCTGTCAATGCTTTCCTTTATGTATCCTGTCTTTCTTTAGACCTCTGTGATTGGTTGGAATACAAACCAGCCACAATGAGTGGCCAACAGGTGCCTTTTAAACCTTAAAAAAGATTTCTGAAAATTTGTGCTCTCAGAATGCCACATTTGTTACTGTTGTCCCTTTTACATCAATGTGGCATTGGCATTTCTTTCATATTCTCTTACAAGTGGAATTATGTCTGGAATGTGCTTGTGAGAGCCATGCATACTGACCAAATCCTTGAAAGCAAATGAGAAGGTATGATACTTGGAAGACAATACTCTGTATTCACATAAACTTTTTTTCTAAACTTTGACTTACATGTAAGTTCATGTTACATAATTAAGAGAAACAAAATAATTACATTTATTTTGATGATCCTTAAAAAGAATAAAACATTTTTTTAGTTTAATTCTCCTGTTATATGTGTGCACCAGTTACAACAATTGTGGTCCCAGGTCAATTTTCAATGACCTCCTAGTTTTCATAATATATTTTTTTTACCCTCCCATTGTATTTTACACTATTTACCACCTAGTCAGTCATCTACAACTAAGATTTTTTTTTTGGTCATTTATAGTTCATCCCGACTTCATTTATAGAAATAGAATGCATGTTATGTCTGATTATTGGTCATCAATTTATTGCTCATACATTTTACCCTGGTGCAGTGGGTAGCACTGCCGCCTCACAGCAAGGAGGTCCTGGGTTCGAATCCCCGTCGGCCACTGTGTGGAGTTTGCATGTTCTCCCCGTGTGCGTATGGGTTTCCTCCGGGTACTCCAGTTTCCTTCCACAATCCAAAGACATGCAGGTTAGGCTGATTGGAGAGTCTAAATTGCCCATGGGTATGAGTGTGTGAGTGAATGGTGTGTGTGCCCTGCGATGGACTGGCGACCTGTCCAGGGTGTATTCCTGCCTTTCGCCCAATGTATGCTGGGATAGGCTCCAGCGACCCTGTTCAGGATAAGTGGGTTAAGATAATGGATGGATGGATGGACATTTTACCCTTTCATATTTACACTGTATGATGCTTAAAAAATATATGGCATCACTGGCACCATTTCAATGATCACTGGTCCCGGACATTAAATCTGGTGGTTAAATCTGAGTCCAAGTTATGAGCTGATAGTCATTCAACCCAGGGCACAATGTACAATACAATAAGGTACTTTACAGTCACAGGTGAAAAATAAATGCTGTATTTAGTATGTACTATATAGAGGCAATTCAAAATGTAAGGGCTTCACTAGCCTCTAAAACTGCATTACAAATTAACAAATCACCTATGATAGGATGTTTTTTTTAAATCCTATGGTGGCTACCTGTGTAAACTGATGTTCCACTTAGAGTCTTAGAACCTGAAAGGATAAGAAGGTTAGGTTAAGAATGCCTTCCTTGGGTGTGTCTACAGATGCTTCAGCAAGGATGGGAGGGCAGGCAACACCCCAGGCCTGCCTAAGACAACATTCCCTGAGACATTCTGCAAAAGGCACCTTTCTTTCCAGTTCATTATTTACAGTCACAGAAGGACACATTGTATGTCATTATATGTCCGTTCACAACTTTAACATGACATTTTATTTAGCAGACACTTTTATCCAAAGCGACGTACAAAACAGTGCATGTCAAAGTCATACAACTAAAATAACTTCTATGGAGGGCTATTTTCAAGATCCAAAGCTTGTGAAAGCTAAATTTTTCTTGTAACTGGCAGAAAGTCAGACAGAAAAGATAGCACATAGGCCTAAAATGGAAAAATGGTTTCAAACGTCTGGACAGTGTAGACGTGTGCAGTACTGCCGACTGCACTGAAAACATTTATTTGCTTTTCTGTTTTTTACAACAATCATGAAGAATGTTTCTTCATTCCGAATAAATTGTTCCAATTGAACATTCCAAATATTAAAGATGTGTGTTTACATGGCAAGTATTTAATCATTATAAAACATTTTGCCTTGTGCAGAATGATCTTGCACAGAAATACACATTTCTCGCAGATCTCCAAATATGCGTTGTGCATTATGTATTGCATTTCTGCTGCCACTTTCCAGTCAGCTGAACATAATTATCTTTCAACTAACGAGAGAAGGCGAACGCAAGAGCAGCTCACAAGTATGTTTGTACAATTAAAAATCTGCTGGGTTGGAACTAGTCTTTTAATTCAGTCAATATTTCTGTGGGTTCCGCTTTTGTTAATTTTTTCACAATGCACCTGTTTGATAAATTTATTATTTTTTGCCTTTCGACCATTGAAGCATTCCACAATTTGTACTTCTTTAAAAAGTCACCCAGAGACCTGTTTTTCTGATTTCCCCGGCTGCGCCGAAACTTCACTGACTAAATTATGACTGAAAGTCGATGAACACTAAAGTTTTCAAAAGCTTTAATAAATCCATTTGTCACTCATTGAGTTTTTCCTTGACAAACAAGATACATTCGAAAAATGCAGGCATATTTAGTGCATAGCATGCAACACAGCTTCACATCTGTGGTCCTTTGTGTTCTGTTATTAATTATTATTAGTTTTACTCAAATAATAACCTGAAGAAAACTCTTCTTTCTCCAATAGGCTTCTTCGTGTCAGATTCTGGCAATGCAATGAAGTTCCTATGAATCCTATAAGCTAGTTGTCCTTCACTCCCAGCTTTGCACCACTAACCTCCAGTGTGTATGCATGCAATGTATTCTGGGCAGCTGGTAGGCAGGTGTATGCATGGACATGAAGGAATCTGTACTGAAAATTCTGGGCTGCCCCTGCTTTGCCTCTGGCCATTTGGCTGAGGAGAAATATGAGATGCTGGGATGGGAGTCTGCAGGAGTGAGGGTGAGGAGGGGCGAGATGATGAGGGAAGCTGACCTAGCCAATCGTATGACAGCACATCTGGAACCTTACAGTCGGCAAATTGCACAGATCCTGATGCAATTTCATTCTGGGTGATCAGAAATGCACAAAATGACAGCAGAGAGCAGGGAGAAGCCCTGGCTTCTCACAACTGATGTGTGACTGCGATTCAAGGAGAATTCAGCCAAAAGGTGCATGTCCGTTTTGTTTTCTGTCACCTGACGTTCCTTACCCTGAGCCCTCCAGGAAACTCCAGACTCAAAAATGTCCCATACCTGAGAAAACAACAGAAGTGAAACAAGACTGTGCAAAGCCAGCTACGCACATTTTGACTGTGATAAGAAAATGTTTAATGTCTTTTGTTCTGGAGACAATGAAAAGGTCAGGCCAGCATGAGGCTCATGAATCTCTTTTTTCGAATAATACATGTTGGAATCAATCCCCAATCCCACCATTAAAATACAGCAGACCCCCACACTGGTATATGTAAGACGAGTTCTACAGTTAAGTGCGTAAGTATTTGGACAGTTTTTGTTACTTTGGCCCTCCGGCCCATTGGATTTGAAAAACAATGTACATGTACAGACTTTCAGCTTGGTATTGAGTATATCTATATTGGGTGATTGGTGGACTATCTGTAAAATTACACAAATCTATTTGGTGTTTTGTGTAATTTTATAGATAATCCACCCATTGATTGCCTTAAGTCTGCAACCCATGCTGAGTGTCTGAACAGATGTTTCTGTACACTCCAAAATGCTGTTGTCAGACAACAGACTTTAAATGCAAATTCCACACCTCGGATCTTTAGCTTTTGTCTTGGCTTTCTTGTACATGAACTAATGATGCAAACACATATGGCTGACCAAGAAACAGCTGAGCAGATTCTTGGTCAATTACTTTTGCTCCCCTAAAAGTCAAATAAATACTATAATGTTTCCCCATTACCACTGTTCAAACACTCAAGTTAGAATTGAACCATAATACCATCTCCCCACTGCAGGCAACTTTCACAGAAGTAATTATAAAGGGCGTCATATATGTTGCAAGCCAGATATTAAAGCAAGGAGGGCCGAACCATTCTTCTTTATTGTCTTCCAAATACTAACTTCTTTACCCCCCTTTGCATTCCAGGATAGCTTACAACTAACCTACAGGGAAGTAGGTATAAAAAAAGCCATACCAAAATATGTTTGATACTGATCATTTTAATATTGGCATTTTTTTTCTCTCAATTTGGTAGCCAATTGTGCCCTATCTATTCCAATTGGGTACATACCGTAACAGCCCTGGCGCTCGGCGGCCTGGGAGTTTCAGGACTAGAGAACGATATGCCTTCTACAAGCCGCAACATCTCAAGTTCCTGCGACTGTGACTCTGAGGCGAGTGCAATCATGGCTCTATTGTATACGACGACCGACAGCCCCTGTCGAGTCCCTCCCCCCTCGAAGCGGCAAGCCAGGACCAGGGCATGAACCCTCGGTCCTCGATGTGCAACTGCAACGAGCTGATGCCTGCATCAAGGTCCGTTGCTTTAGCCGTGCACCAGCGCGGCACTGAATATTGGTATGATTGAAGTGTCACATTCAACCACCGTGTTACTCCTTAACCCCTGGAGCCTTAACTTTTGATTGTGCAGGCTGTCATTATGTTGTTATCGTACTAACAAATATTCATCAATGTGATGAAAATAAAGATAAAGTTTATTTAATTTCCATGTGATAAAAGGGGTTAGCCTTTAGTTGAGTGTCATAGCTAGCAGCACTCAGCAATATTAATTATGTACCTGAATTGTGTACTAATTATGTACAGGTTAAAATGTAAGCGTTTTTACGATGTACAAAATCAAAAGAATTGTTAGACAAAAATCCTCTAAAAAAAGCCTGGCTGGGAATGCTAAGTAATTATTATATATATATCTATCTTGTATATAATAATACACATTTTGAGATATAATAATATATATCTTCCCTCTTGAAAAACCTTCCATGCATTGAATGGACAAATATTAATTACAAATAACATTCTAACAATGTTAGTTCCTTGTGCCTGTGTGAACATTTTTTTCAGAACTGGGTGTATAAAACAGTGGTTAGCGGTTAACTTGTTGTATATGTGTCACACAGTCATAATGATACACTGTATAATGTTCTTAAATACATTTCGTAAGTGGTGATTATTAATTACAATGAACTTCCTCATACCCAGTCTCTCTTCACACACTTGCATATAGAAACATAATTACTATGGATTACATAACCTATACCTAAACAGCCTAATCAGGTGCATGTGAAGGGTTAAAATCCTTAAAAGCTCCAGACATGAGGATAGGGGTTTTCCAACCAAAGGACCTGCTTAATTCATATGCCTTATTTAAATCCATTAATAAGTACTACTGTCAGTCTGAGACAATGTCAATAACAGTTATGTATTTTTATAGTGGCTTTCATCTTAGATCTCTAGGCACTTTAGCAGGGCGGGAAACACCTAAACCACCACCAATACAAAGCACAACTTAGAAATATATGGCCACCATTTAGCACCAGATCACTCACCATACGTAAATTGAAGTGGAGGGACTGAGAAAATTAATGAATTTTATACTTAGGTTGCGGACATGGTCATAAAAGTTGAGAATGTATCTATTTGATCATTTAAATAATTATAACAGCCTGAAAACCTACTGAGTAAACTCCTTTAAATGTAACTGAGCTTCACAAAGACATGAGAAGCATTTACATCATTCAGCCTTCCAGCTGTTCTCAAATGCATTGCTTTGTCAAACACAAGAAATCTATACTTATATTTAAAGTTGTTAAAGCACTCCTAACACCGTGCCACACTTCAGCAGTCTTTAAAACTCATCTCTCCGAACATGCACCTCATCTCATTTTCTTGTGACCTCAGGCGAGTTTTCTGCTTCAGCTGCATGGATGTTCCAGTGATGACTAATATTTTTCTGGCGCAGAGCGAAGAAAAGGGGCCAGCAGACACACATGGAAAAATAATAGCTGGGGCGCCATTTTAAAGGCAGGGCTGCCTTCTGTTCGAGGAGGCAGCAGCTCCAGTTTTACATTTCATGTCTGGTGCTTGATAGAAACATGAAGAGGACAAAGAAGCTAAATCTCCGCAAGAGCATTTCAGAGTTTACAATGGCACCTATTTTCAGACTTCAAGCAAACAAAGGCACCACCAGTTCACCAAAATATTTGGCCTTTGAATAGGGGCAAAGTAAACAAAGACTAGGCTAATTATGGCTGGGGATTGCACACTCTTCTGGATTTGATGTTTGATGTTTAATTGCAAGTGCATGTTGTGATGAATAGGTATATTCAGTAACAGTATATGCACAAGTAAAGTTCAACACCAGATGATGTGGCTTCCATCCACTGTGTGTCTGATCTTTTCGTAAAGTGACTTTTAAACGATAGTAGAAAGATCGATAGAAGTTTCTCTTTTGTAGGCAAACTGTCATCTTCATCTTTTTTTCATAGTTGTTGTTTGGCTAAGTGGCCTTTTTCCATTGTTATAATGTTGTTATATTCTTATGTTCGCTCTTAACAAACTGGATTCACCTACATAACATCTGTTTCTGTTGCTCTGGTCACCGGCCAAATCTTTTCTTTGCTTGCCTCATACCGCCAGTGTCTTCTGCTAAGCATGTAGGAAACTTTGGATCTCACTCACATTAGTCAGCAGCAGTTTCTTTGACAGGAAAGGTATGGTTAGAAAAAGCACATTCCATGTCTGCAACAGTACATCTTTGGCTAGCTATGCCCAGCTCATGTTTTTGGAGGATTTTTTTTCACATCCTATTCTGTCACTTTTTTATTTATAGATTTTCTGTTACAGTTTAAAACTTGCACTCAATTAAAATAAATAATAAAAATAATAATACAATACGCTTTTAAACATTTTTCATATAAAAAATGATTTGCTTTTACTTAATATCAAACAAGGGATTCCAGTGGAATAGCCATTTGACAACAACACTATTAGAAATGCATATTTAAAATGTATTTTGATATAGCAAAGGGCATTTGTCAACATACCAAACTCCAGATCTCAATCATTGTTTGAAAGGAAACATCTTTCCATATAAAAGTGCTACCTGAAGGTTTAGGCTAAAACCCAAAATAGAACCATCCTTAGTATGTGGGCTGTGATTTGGAATGTTGCCAAATTCTGAAACTAAGTTTATTGAGTTTCCCCATTGGGTTCCAGTGGGACCCAGAGGTCCCATTTCAGTAAACCAATGTCACAATATAATAATATAAAAAATAATTAATGGAAAAGGTGAAAGCTGTAGAAACATCAATGTAAAAAAAAATTGATAAACCGAAACAGTAGTGCTGCTTACTTACACATCATTACACTGTTCATTTGCTGGGATTAACCCCTTAAATATCACCCCTTTTCTTAACACAAGCTTGATACCCAAAATGAAATGCCTAGAAGTATACAGTGCTGAAACGGACAACAATGATAATTCCTCCAGAGAAATTCAAAGTAAACAATGGACATTCTATCGACGTTTCTCCGAGTTAGCCGGTTTTTCAATTGCATTATGCATTTAGTTTGCTGGACCCTTGCCGTGAAAAGGACACTGAAATGACCTTATTTTGTGTCGTATATATATATATATTAGGAACATACATACTTTATTACACCTACCTATTCATGTGAATATCTAATCAGCCAATTGTGTGGCAGCAGTGCAATGCATACAATCATGTAGATACGGGTCAGGCGCTTCAGTTAATGTTCACATCAAGCATCAGAATGGGGAGAAAATTTGATCTAAGTGACTTTGACCATGGAATGATTGTTGGTGGCAGACAGGGTGATCTCAGAGTATCTCAGAAACTGCTGATCTAGGATTTTCTCGCACACTAGTCTCTAGAGTTTGCAAAGAATGATGCAAAAAAAAAAAAAAAGAGGGAGCAGCATTTCTGCAGACAGAAACACCTTGTTAAAGAGAGACGTCATAGGAGAATGGCCAGACTGGTCAAAGCTGACAGGAAGGTGACAGTAATGCAAATAACCACAGTGGTATGCAGAAGAGCATCTCTGAACACACAATGCATCAAACCTCTTAAATAGATAGGCTACAGCAACAAAAAAATAAGTCTAATAAATACCTAATAAAGTGCTCTGTGAGTGTAGATTTCCAAGGCGTAGACTTATTTTTCCACCCACATGTTACAAATTGTTGTCGTTAAAGCAATGACATCTTAAAATAGATTTAATGCTTTCCTTCTACCATAGTGATTGAAAATTGCACCATTAAAAACGGAATGAATGCAAAAAACCCCACATTGGCCCAGCCCTGGATGAGATTTAAGGGGTTAAACCCTTATTCAAGGAGATGTCACACTTCCATGTTTCATTTCTGGTTGTTAACCACTCAAAAGAAATTTAAGAATATAAGTGAGTAATCACATCTATCTACATCATAAATATTAGGCTTTATGTCAGTATGTAATGTTCTCAACCAGACATTTTGAGAAAATGGTGATGGGAAAACTTTAACTACCCATCTAAATAAGCTAAACTGGTGGCACTGGTGGGACTGAGAAGTCCATAGCAAGGTGACACCAAGCCAATGTCAACACATTAACCGCATGGTCTGGTTCTTGTATCAGGAACCTGTTATAATTATACTCTTCATTATGACATTGCGGCGGCACGGATGGCGCAGTGGGTAGCACTGCCGCCTCACAGCAAGGAGGTCCTGGGTTTGAATCCCCGTCGGCCGGGGCCTCTCTGTGTGGAGTTTGCATGTTCTCCCCGTGTTTGCGTGGGTTTCCTCCGGGTACTCCGGTTTCCTCCCACAGTCCAAAGACATGCACGTTAGGCTGATTGGAGAGTCTAAATTGCCCATAGGTACGAGTGTGTGAGTGAATGGTGTGTGTGCCCTGCGATGGACTGGCGACCTATCCAGGGTATATTCCTGCCTTTCGCCCAATGTATGCTGGGATAGGCTCCAGCCCCCCTGCAACCCTATTCAGGATAAGCGGGTTAAGATAATGGATGGATGGATGGATTATGACATTGCCATAGTTTTGTAGTAACCATACACTATGAATTTGTATTACTTATTGAAATTGTTTATCGTGTCACTGTCCAAATTGATGTACTTATATGAAAGTTTTAATAAAAAGATTAACAAAAAAAACTTATCCAGAATAATCCAGAAGAAAAAGTACTGACCAACTCAGTTGCAGTCTGGATTTCAATCAATTAGCAAGTTTGAAGACAGGAGCTGCAGCATTGGATTCCAATGAATATTTATAAAATAAAATTTTACAATTTATCTACCTCTTCAAAAATGATAAAACCAATTAATTTTAGATTTAAAATTTAAATCGAATATACACTCAGTGAGCACTTCATTAGGTAGACCTGTACACCAGCGTGTTAATGCAAATATTTAATCAGCCAATAATGCAGCAGCAACTAAATGCATAAAGGATGCAGACATAGTCAAGAGGTTCACCTGGGAAGAAATGTGATGTCCTTTTTGCCAACTGTGTTTCTCTGTTCTCCGTTTTATAAGTCCCAAGAGTTTTTACCTATTTTTACCCTTTTTTTGTGCTTTCTGTAGTTGGTCTGTCTTCCCATTCACTATCATTCAGTTGTTTCACCTGTTCTCCTTTTTATGTCTCCACCTCCCACTTCTTATCTGTATTTCCTTGCTGTCATTCTGCCATGTCTCTCACCTGTTTCTGGTTGTCTGTTTATCATTGCTAGTTCGTCTTTTGCAGTTTCTTATGCCCTTGTTATTCCTTTCCTCCAGTTCTAGCCTGGGGAAACTTGGCCAACCTTTGCCAACTCTGTTCTACTCTTGGTATGATGAGACCCACCATTTTGGTCCCACCAATACAATGGTATCAGCCCAAGTTGGAACCTGCAATGTCTGGGCTCCAAGTCACAGCCTGTTCAGTGGTGAGTTTGCATTCTGACCTACTTGCCCCTACACTTGTATGTGTAGATTGCAAGAATTGATACATGTTCCAGATCCAGTCTGCAGTGCTGCTCTTGGTCCAGTTTCCAGGATCGTGCTGGGCTAAGTTTCCTGCACTGCACCAGAACCTGTCTCCAGTGCCTCTCCAGGCCCAGTCAGTAGATTCACCCAAGACTTAGTCCTCAGCACCGCCCCGGGTTCCACTTCCAGTGCCACCCCAGACTCAAGGTCCAGCTCTGCCTCTCCAGCACCTCCTTGGTTTTACCCCAGTTCCAGTTTCCAGCCTCGCATCAGGCCCAGTCTTCAGCACTTCCCCGGGTTCAATCTGCAGTGCTTCCCCAGGCCCAGCTTACTGTTTTGTCACAGGCTCTGTTCCTGTCTCTGTCCGACACTCTGACCTCAATGCCGTTCCAGGCTATGTCTTGGGGTCTGTCCCAAGCCCCTGCACCTGCGGCTCTCCAGGCCCAGTCTCCGGATCCGTTCCAGGACCTGTCTCCAGCCCCCACTCCGGCTCTGTCCCTGTTCTCACCTATGGCGGCTGCACTGACTCTGTCCCTGGATCCTGTCCCTGGATCCAGCCCCTGCGCTGCCTCTGCTCCAAGACCTGTCTCCGGCCCCTGCGCCATGTCTGCCCCAAGACCCGTATCCGGCCCCTGCGCGGCCTCTGGCCTCCAGGTCCAGAAAGAAGGACCTCCACGCTCGGCTGAGACTCTGTGCTCCCCTTGTGAACTCCTCCCTGTCCTCTGGCTGCTTTCCCTCATTCTTCAAGAAGGCCTACATCATACCCCTCCTGCCTACACAATTACCATCCAGTATCTCTCCTTCTATCCAAAATTTGTTGAACGAGCTGCCTCCAAACAGCTCTCTTCCTTCTTCTCACAGAATCACCTGCAGTCCGGCTTACGACCTAGCCACTTGATGGAGACCGCATTCCTCTCCGTCAATGAGTCCCTTCAGGCTGCGCAAGCAGCCTCCTTCTCCTCTGTCCTGATCCTCCTTGACCTCTCTGCAGCCTTCGCCATGGTCAACAACTCCATCCTCTTATCCACCCTGCCATCTACAGGGATCTGTGGCACAGCCTTAGATTGGATTAAATCCTATCTCTCTGACCAGCCCTCGCCCCCTTGTTACAGGAGTCCCCCAGGTCTCAGTCCTCGGTCCCCACCTCTTCTCCATTTACACCAGATCCCTTGGCCCTGTTATCTCTGCTCATGGCATGTCATATCATTGTTATGCCGATGACACCCATCTGACACACAGGTCTCTACCCGTATTTACGCCTGCCTGAGAGACATCCAGAGCTGGATGGGCAACCACCATCTAAAGCTCAACCCAGGTAAGATGGAGGTAATCTTCATCCCTGCTCTAACCTCTCCCTTCTCAGATTTTTCCATCTCACTAGGGGATACCACATTGACTTCATCCCCCAGTGCAAGAAACCTCGGAGTGGTGATGGACAACAGGCTGTCCTTCTCCGAGAACATCCGGGCATGCAGGTTCTTCCTGTACAACATCCGGAGAATCCAATCCTTCCTCACCACCTACTCCACTCAGCTCCTTGTACAAGCAATGGTCCTGTCCTGCTTGGACTATTGCAATTCTCTGCTGGCTGGCCTTCCAGCATCTGCTATCAGACCCCTCCAACTGATCCAGAACACCACAGCCCGTCTGGTATTCAATGTTCCCAGACATTCACGTCCCCTCCCTGCTCAGCAACCTCCACTGGCTGCCTGTTATGGCTCGCATAAAATTTAAAACTTTGGTGCTCGCAAACCAGGCAGTTAAGGGATCAGCCCCTGTATATATTCAGTCACTTATCAGGATGTATACACCAGCAAGACCCCTCCGTTACTTCGGGATGCCTGGTACCTCACCCTCGCCACACCTGCTCTTCACGGCCATGACTGCTGTCTGTTCTGGCCCCACGGTGGTGGAATGACCTTCCTTCCAGAGTCTCTGACCACTTTCAAACGCAGACTGAAGACTCATCTCTGTGACTTTTCTTGTAAATTATTCTTGTATTGAAATTGTTCTATAATTGTGTCTATAATATCTATATTGTTATGTTTGGTAACCGTTTTACAAAAGCAATAAACCCACTGATTCTCCTGGGAGACTTCAACATCCACCTTGAAGCCTCCCAGGCTGCTGCCTTCCTACCACTACTCCACCCCTTCGACCTTTCCCTGCAACACTCTCCTCCAACCCACAAGGCGAGCAATGTCCTAGACCTTGTCTTTGTTAGGAACTGCTCATGCTCCGATTTCACGGTTACCCCTCTGCATACATCTGATCACCACTTCATCTCATTCTCCCTCCCTCTTCCTCCCCATCCTCCTCCCACCCACACTTCCTCAGCCCGCCGTAACCTCCACTCCCTCTCACCCTCTTCCTTTGCCACCACTGTTACCACCTCACTCCCCCCTCTCAAATCCTTCTCCAAACTCCCCACTGACTGCATCTGCCACCCTCCTTTCATCTCTTTCCTCCACCTTTGTCTCTCTCTGTCCCCCTGTCTCAAAGCCACCTCGCACATCCCCTCCCAGTCCTTGGATATCTGACGCCCTCCGTACCTCCAGGGCCAGCCTCCGCACAGCGGAGAGGAAGTGGGGAAAATCCAGAGACCCTTCAGACCTCACAACTTATCAGTCTCTCCTGGCGGCATTCTCTTCTGCTGTCACTGCCGGCAAAGTAAAATACTATCAAACACAAATTCAGAACTCCACTTCTAACCCCCGGAAACTGTTCTCTATTTTCTCCTCGCTGCTCAGCGCACCGCCTCCTCCACCTTAGTCCTCCTTCGCTGCTGATGACTGTGCAGATTTTTTCGATGAGAAGGTCACAGATATCTGCAGATCCTTTACAACCACCGCCCCCATCTCTGTGCCCTTCCCCCCCTCTAGGCCCATCCCTTCCTTTTCCACTTTCTCTCCCCTTACAGACTCTGATGTTTCTCAACTCCTGCTCTCCCACCGCCCTACAACCTGTGCCCTATCCCCTCTTCTCTCCTCCAGATTATCACACCTGACATTCTCCCATTTGTCACCTCCCTTGTCAACTCCTCCCTGTCTTCTGGCTGTTTTCCATCATCCTCCAAGCGGGCCCACATCACCCCGCTGCTAAAAAAGCCTACTCTGGATCCCTCCATCATCCAGAACTACCGCCTATCACTTCTTCCTTTTCTATCTAAAACCATAGAACAAGCCGCTTCTAGTCAACTTTCTTCTTTCTTTTCTAACAACCACCTGCTAGACCCCCATCAGTCTGGCTTCAGATCTGGCCACTCGACAGAAACCGCGCTCCTCTCCGTCAGTGAAGTCAGTCATGCTGCAGTCATGCTGCACAAGCAGCCTCCCTCTCCTCTGTCCTCATTCTTCTGGATCTCTCTGCTGCCTTCGACACTGTGGATCACTCCATCCTCCTGTCCTCCCTGTCAGCAATGGGGATCTGTGGCACAGCCCTGGACTGGATTGAGTCCTACCTCTCTGGTCGCTCCTTCCAGGTTGCCTGGGCTGGTACGGTATCGACGCCTCGGCCCCTTGCCACAGGAGTTCCCCAGGGCTCAGTCCTAGGCCTGCTTCTTTTTTCTTTTTACACTCGTTCCCTTGGCCCTGTTATCACTACACATGGTCTATCCTACCACTGCTATGAGGACGATACCTTCGATAACTCTCCATCTCATTCCCATCATCTGATACACAGGTTTCAGCCTGTATTTCTGCTTGCCTGAGTGACATCCAGACAACCACCATCTAAAGGTCAATCCAGGTAAAACGGAGGTAATCTTCATCCCTGCTCTAACCTCTCCCTTCTCCGATTTTTCCAACTCACTAGGGGATACCACAGTGACCTCATCACCCTGTGCAAGGACCCTCGGCGTGGTGATCGACAACAGACTGTCCCTCTCCGAGAACATTGCGGTGGTGACCCGGGCATGCAGGTTCTTCCTGTACAACATCCGGAGAATCCGCCCCTTTCTCACCCCCTACTCGACCCAGCTCCTGGTCCAAAAAAATCATCAGACCTTACACCCCTGCCAGACCTCTTCGTTCAGCCTCCACAGGCCGCTTGGCACCTCCCCCTCTCCGAACTTCCACCTCACGCTCACGACTACTGTCTGTTCTGGCTCCACGGTGGTGGAACGAACTCCCCGTTGAGGTCAGAACGGTAGAATCTTTTCCCATCTTCAAGCGCAGACTGAAGAAGCACCTCTTCAAGCAGCACCTCTCCCTGTCCCTCCCTACCTCCCTGTAAACCTTAATTGTTGTCTTTCTGTGATTTACTTGTATCAGGATGTTTTAGTTTGGCTGGACTTAAATAAAACACAGTGGACCAACACCAGCAGATGACATGGCACCCAAATCACTGACTGTGGAAACTTCACACTGGACTTCAAGCAACTTATATTCTGTGCCTCTTCCTCCAGACTCTGGGACCTTGATTTCTGAATGACATGAAAAATGTACTTTCATCTGAAAAGAGGACTTTGGACCACTGAGCAACTGTCCAGTTCTTTTTCTCATTAGCCAAGGTAAGACACTTCTGACATTGTCTCTGGTTCAGGAGTGGATTTACACTAGGAATGCTACACTTGTAGCCAATTTCCTGGACATGTCTGTGCATGGTGGCTCTTGATGCACTGACTCCAGCCTCAGTCCACTCCTTGTGAAGCTCCCCCAAGTTCCTGAATTGGCTTTGCTTGACAATCCTCTCAAGGCTGCGGTCATCCTTGTTACTTGTGCATCTTTCCCTACCACACTTTTCCCCTCCAGTCAACTTTCCATGAATCTGCTTATATGCAGCACTCTGGAAACAGCAAGCCCTTTCAGCAATGACCTTCTGTGGCTTACCCTCCTTGTGGAGGATGTCAATGACTGTCTTCTGGACAACTGTCAAGTCAGCAGTCTTCCCCATGATTGCCCAACCAAGTATTGAGTGCATAATGATGGTCTTATGTAATATTCTAATATTTTGAGATACTTCATTTTTTATTTTCATGAGCTGTAAGCCATAATCATCAAGATTAAAACAAAAAAAAGGCTTGAAATATTTAACTTGATGTGTAATGAATCTAGAATATATGAAAGCTGTACTTTTTAAATTCAATTACGAAAAAAAAAGAAATTTTCCCAAGTATTCTACTTTTTTGAGATGCACCTGCACAGTAAGTCTCCAATGGGGAGAATTAATAATTGTGCAGCTGGAGCATTTGTGATGTAATCTTAAGATAAGGATAAAGAAAAAACACATTACCAAATTCGGGGCTTTAGAAAGTGGCTCTGTACAGTTATACCTGTGCTTACATGAGGTGAGAAGGTACAGAAGTTAAAGTTTTTAAGGGCTAAGAGTCTGTGGTTATTATGGTTACTTTTGTTGGAAATCCTGAAAAGTGCCAAAGTCTTGATATTGTCATGGGGTATGCCGCGCCAACCCATAACTTGGCAGATGCCATTCCTACCATCCCAGTTCTCAAACACTCTTGAAGTCTCCTTTGAAAACCACAAAAGTACTTTATCATACTAATAACAAAAATGAAGGCATTGCTGGTAAGTATTTCACTGT
The DNA here is from genome assembly GCF_963514075.1 of Conger conger. Lineage (NCBI taxonomy): Eukaryota > Metazoa > Chordata > Actinopteri > Anguilliformes > Congridae > Conger > Conger conger. The sequence continues at coordinate 53,557,059 of NC_083768.1, read as the reverse complement.
TACTCAAAGATGAACATACATTATATTTGTGGAAAAAATGGAAGCTTACCCTTTTAATGCTGGTAATTTAAACTCCTCATTTGTCATTATGATTGTTTTCAGTTTGTTTGGCTGTCCAGTTGTTTAATAGTACAATTGTACAGTATGTCCCAGCAATAGATTTCAGTTAGAGAAGATTACGCTATTTATTTTATGATACTGTAAATATATTGTTCAGCTCAGAAACAACTTTTTAAATAATTTTGTTGGAAAGGAACTTGCATAATGGTTTCCACTATCTAGAGACAAATGATGGCTTTCACTTCATCAGCATTTTAGGCTCATCATATAGGGGAGACACTTTTATCTTTCGTTTAATGAACAAATGTATACATACTAAAGCAATATATTTAATCCAGAAAGGAGATACATGTCTTTGCTATAATTATAGATCATCAGTACAGTTATAGGTCTTTCCTATTATAGTTCAGTTGAAGATAGCAGGAGTGGAAACAGCATCTCAAATGTTGGAACGCAGACTGGAAAAATGCTTTGTTTTAATACAAGTCAATTCCTGAATGGTGAATCCAGCATGTCTTACCATTTACATTTTTCATCGGATAATTATACTATACTATACTAACTGCATATGGCAAAATTAATATTTATTGAATGTCTCGGAAGAAATGTATACGATCGAGTGCTAAATAGGACCAAATAAGTAAATGGTACACATGAAATATACAATGTTACATTAAAAGTTATTGTGGCTGATGCATTTATAATAGTCGGGGGCATGTTGGAACACAGCATTTCAACATGCCCTGGCTCTGCTAGTTGCACTCCTGCATGGCTCACAGTCTCTGCTTGCTAGTGCCAAAACTATACTGCCTTATAACCCACAAGAAATTATGAGTCTGTGGTGTTCACACATCATATTGAGTTAATAAAAAAATACTTTGGTGAAAAAACATTACTTTCATGGTAAAACATAGATTTGTTTTCAAATCGCCCTACCACTCATATATGAGAAGTGGGTCATTATAATACATAAATAAAAACACCCATCATTTTTTGCACAAATGCAACTGTGCAGAATCCCCATGTTTCAACATTCCCCTTGTTAGTTTGTGCCTCCCCTACCAATTGTAAAAGGAAATGGTAATCCTAGAATCCGAACCTAGACAAAACATTCACATAAATCACAAGGTTTGTTGGTCAGCTGTATACCTGCATAGAGGGCCTCATAGAATAGAGACTGTACCTCTCTGAGTAACTTGCCATTCGGTTATTTGAAAAACAAATGTCAAATGCTAGGTTGATAAATACCTCAAAAAGTTTATGAAGTATAGTCTTTGCTTTTCAAATATGAAATATTAGACTCATACACCAGTGAGATTCAGCTCAGGCACCACATGGGAGTGAGTGTACAGAGGGTAGGCCATAATACGGCCACATCTCAGCCAGCGAACAAGATCACTTTTTGCTCTATGGTTCACATCTGGACTGGGTATGGCAACCAAATCTGGGCCACTTCCTGTACACGCTATGGAGCATCTGGGCTGCATCTCAGTGGTGGATGTACGCCAGATCTAAGCTAAAGGAAGCTGGATATCTGGAATTTTGTAGGCACAATACTGTTGTAGGCCATTGGATTTGAAGCTAAAATATTAAAACATTTATTATGGACTGTCCATTGCATAAATAAGCAATGTTTTGACCAAGCTACAAATTGTTCGATATAGGTTTTTCTATATTTTCTGGTATAGAAACCCCCACCCAGGCTGATGGACCCCCATCATGAGTTAAAAAGGTTATATACAGTGCATCCGGAAAGTATTCACAGCGCTTCACTTTTCCCACATTTTGTTATGTTACAGCCTTATTCCAAAATGGAATAAATTCATTTTTTTCCTCAAAATTCACACAACACCCCATAATGACAACATAAAATAAGTTTTTTTGAATTTTTTTTATGTACATAAGTATTCACAGCCTTTGCTCAATACTTTGTTGATGCACCTTTGGCAGCAATTACAGCCTCAAGTCTTTTTGAATATGATGCCACAAGCTTGGTACACCTATCTTTTGGCAGTTTCGCCCATTCCTCTTTGCAGCACCTCTCAAGCTCCATCAGGTTGGATGGGGAGCATCGGTGCACAGCCATTTTCAGATCTCTCCAGAGATGTTCAATCGGATTCAAGTCTGGGCTCTGGCTGGGCCACTCAAGGACATTCACAGAGTTGTCCTGAAGCCACTCCTTTGATATCTTGGCTGTGTGCTTAGGGTCGTTGTCCTGCTGAAAGATGAACCGTCGCCTCAGTCTGAGCTCAAGAGCACTCTGGAGCAGGTTTTCATCCAGGGTGTCTCTGTACATTGCTGCATTCATCTTTCCCTCAATCCTGACTAGTCTCCCAGTTCCTGCCGCTGAAAAACATCCCCACAGCATGATGCTGTGACCACCATGCTTCACTGTAGGGATGGTATGGGCCAGGTGATGAGCGGTGCCTGGTTTCCTCCAAACATGACGCCCGGCATTCACGCCAAAAAATTCAATCTTTGTCTCATCAGACCAGAGAATGTTGTTTCTCATGGTCTGAGTCCTTCAGGTGCCTTTTGGCAAACTCCGGGCGGGCTGCCATGTGCCTTTTACTAAGGAGTGGCTTCCGTCTGGCCACTCTACCATACAGGCCTGATTGGTGGATTGCTACAGAGATGGTTGTCCTTCTGGAAGGTTCTCCTCTCTCCACAGAGGAACGCTGGAGCTCTGACAGAGTGACCATCGCGTTCTTGGTCACCTCCCTGACTAAGGCCCTTCTCCCCCGATTGCTCAGTTTAGACGGGCGGCCAGCTCTAGGAAGAGTCCTGGTGGTTCCGAACTTCTTCCATTTACGGATGATGGAGGCCACTGTGCTCATTGGGACCTTCAAAGCAGGAGAAATTTTTCTGTACCCTTCCCCAAATTTGTGCCTCGAGACAATCCTGTCTCGGAGGTCAACAGACAATTCCTTTGACTTCATGCTTGGTTTGTGCTCCGACATGCACTGTCAACTGTGGGACCTTATATAGACAGGTGTGTGCCTTTCCAAATCATGTCCAATCAACTGAATTTACCACAGGTGGACTCCAATTAAGCTGTAGAAACATCTCAAGGTTGATCAGTGGAAACAGGATGCACCTGAGCTCAATTTTGAGCTTCATGGCAAAGGCTGTGAATACTTATGTACATGTGATTTCTTAGTTTTTTATTTTTAATAAATTTGCAAAAACTTCAAAAAAACTTATTTCATGTTGTCATTATGGGGTGTTGTGTAGAATTTTGAGGAAAAAAATGAATTTATTCCATTTTGGAATAAGGCTGTAACATAACAAAATGTGGGAAAAGTGAAGCGCTGTGAATACATTCCAGATGCACTGTATATTGTTAAAAAAAGGCTTAATATTTTAAAATATTTCCCAAATCTGTATGTAGTCATTGAATATAATGTCTGGCCAGGGACCTCCTAAGGGTTAGGGTTAGGGTCTGCAGACCCCATGTTGAAATGGGTTCGAATGGAGAGCCTCATTATTGCATCACTACGCTTCCATCCTTAAATTTTTCATTACTATAGTACATCTGGGCTGTTCCTATATCTAGCATGTTTCAAATGGCTTGTGCTGTATTATTTCTGAGGCTGTCATTGTTTTACCTGTAGTGATAGGAAAGTGAGGCTTCATAAACTCTGAAATGGGTGTTGCTATGATCAATTCAATTCAATTCAATTTTATTTCTATAGCGCTTTTTACAAAGGGCCTTTGTCGCAAAGCAGCTTTACAGAGAAACCGGGCCCCAAGATTATGGCTAGGGCACCAGTGGCAAGGAAAAACTCCCTGGAAACAGGAAGAAACATTGAGCAGAACCTGACTCAGTAGGGGAACCCATCTGGCGCTGGTTGACACCGGTTTGAAGAAAGAATGGTTTTAAACAGAAAACCAGATTAAATAAAAGTACATAAATGTCCAATTATAAACTTGAAGCAGAGATGAGGTTGAGGGATGGCAGGAACACCAATGGGTGGCACTGTCAGGCAAGGGGACAGCCTTGGTGTTACAGCTGAATCAGCAGTGGCAGGAGGGAGTTGTATGGCTGGTCTTGGGCTGGAGCTCCGAGCCAGGAGGGCGTGTGCAGGAAAAGTTGGGCTAGTGCTCCGGGCAGATGCCCAGAGCGGGGAGAAGAGGAAAGTAACGTCGTTAGGGGGTCCAGATAGTAATTGGTCAATCACAGCAGGAGGGAGAGACAGTCACCACCAGACCATGACTGGTTATGCTTAACACAGCACTACCAACAATGATCCACTGACAACACTGACCGCCAAGTCCACCAGAGACTCTATAGCTTATGCCAGCCACCCACTCCTGCCCCTCAACTACAGGACAGACTAAAGAGATAAGTTTTTAGCCTAGATTTAAATCAGGTGATAGTGTCTGCACCTCAAACATGAGCAGGCAATTTGTTCCACAGGAAAGGAGCACGATAGGAAAAGGCTCTGCCACCTATGGAACTTTTAGTTATTCTAGGAATAACAAGGAGGCCTGCACCCTGCAAACGGAGTATTCGGGAGGGAGTATAAGGATTAATGAATTTGTTTAAATACAGAGGGGCAAGCCCATTTAAGGCTTTAAAAGTGAGAAGTAGTATTTTGTAATCTATTCGGAACAGGCAGCCAGTGAAGTGAAGCTAACACTGGGCTGATGTGCTCAAATCTCCTTGTTCTAGTTTTTTCTCATTTTGAATTAGCTGGAGCCCTTTCAGAGAGGAATTTGCACATCCAGACAAAAGGGGTAACAAAAGCATGCACTAGCTTTTCTGCAACATTTAGGGACAGTATCTTCCGAATTTTGGAGATATTCCTCAAGTGATAAAAAGCAACCCAAGAGATGTTTTTAATATGTGCATCAAATGCAAGATCTGGATCAAAAGTAACACCAAGGTCTTTGATGACAGCACTTGAAGTGATGGAAATTCCATTAATGTTTGGCACATCATCAGATAATTTACTTCTCAAAGACATTGGCCCCACTACCATTATCTCAGTCTTATCTGAGCTTAGCAACAAAAGTTATGCTTCATTCATTTCTTTATGTCTTTAAGACAAGCTTCCTTTGACTGATAGATAAAACTGTGTGTCGTCAGCATAGCTGTGGAAGTTAATGCCATGTTTGCGAATAACTTAAGCATATATAGAGAGAAAAGCAAGGGCCCAAGAACAGATCCTTGTGGTACTCCGCATCTAACCCTGGATTGATAAGAGGAGTCATTGTTAAAGTGCCCAAATTGATATTGATCTGATAGGTATGATCTAAACCAAGAGAGGCCACCGAGGCCTACAAGATTTTCAAGTCTATCCAACAGGATCAGGTGATCAACTGTGTTGAATGCTGCACTTAAATCTAGAAGCACAAGTACAGAGATGTCAGAAGCGAGGAGTAGGTCATTGAGTACTTTGACCAGGGCTGTTTCAGTGCTGTGGAAGGGTCTAAAACAACTTCCAATACATGTCTGGGGTGCAGAAATGAACAAAGTTGTTTTGAAATGAGCTTTTCTAGTACATTAGACAGGAACGGAAGGTTCGAAATGGGCCTGTAGTTGGACAAATAATTCACATCTAAGTTTGGCTTCTTAAGAAGTGGTTTGATGACTGCAAGTTTAAGAGTCTGTGGTATGTGTCCAGATGCTAAAGAAGCATTGACAATATGTAGGATTGGTGCTCCAATCACAGGTAGTAGCTCCTTCAAAAGCTTTGTTGGGATAGGAGTAGAAGATTTTGAAGAATTGACTATGGTATTAAATTCAATGAGCTCTATTGGCGTAAAAGAGTTCAGATAAGCCTTCGGTCATTCCGAGGATTGTGCATCTATGTGTTCAGTGGATGGAAGGACAGAGGGGTGGCAGAAGAACTGAATCTTGTCCCTGATTTGAATAATTTTGTCATTAAAGAAATTCATGAAATCTTTGCTACTAAACGATATTGAGACACAGGGATCAACATGATTCTTAGTCAATCTGGCAACAGTTTTAAACAGGTGCCTAGGATTGTTTATATTTTCATCAATTAAGGTAGAGAAATATGATGAACGTGCTATGGACAGGGCATGTTTATAGGTTAGTAGGCATGGAGGAATACCTGCAATTTTGTAGTGCGCCATTTGCGCTCGAGTTGGAGTGAATCAATCACATTCTATTGCTATGGAGAGACATTTTTTTAATTATTCTTCAACAGACCTTGGATAAATTTTTTTTATTACATATTTACACCATCCATCCATCCATCCATTATACAGCTTATCATGATCAGGGTCGCAGAGGGGGGCTGGAGCCTATCCAAGCATACATTGCGCAAAAGGCAGGCATACACCCAGGGCAGATGGGCAGTCCATCACAGGGCACACACACAATTCACTCACTCATACCCACAGGCAATTTAGACTCAATCAGACCAACCTGCATGTTCTTGAGTACCCAGAGGAAACCCATGTGAACAGGAGAACATGCAAACTCCACAGAGAGGCCCGGGCCGACCGGGATTCGAACCCAGGACCTCCTTGCTGTGAGGCGGCAGTGCTACCCACTGCACCATCTGTGCCACCTATGTACACCATTATTCATGCAATTTAGGTTTTTTGAATTAATTGGGGCCCAAATTAATGTGTATTTGAAATATTAAAATAGTTGTTGTACTGTATATCTCATGCCCAGTGTGTGGCTCAAAATGTGCAATACTCACAATCATTTCACATTTTAATTTCCAACTATCTGCAACTGCAGCCACATTCATGGGAGAGTGTGGAGACCCACGGATCTCCATCAAAACATGTGGACTGAGTCTGTTCATATAGCAGCATATAGATAAGCTTGCATATAGTAGAGTCAGAGGAATTCCTTTCATAAATTATGCAGCTTTGACGTGCAGTCGCATATGAACAGCAGGGGTCTCTAGAGAGCCATTATGGACCCCTAACCGACTGAACCCTGCTATACATTCGGCAACTCAATCAATAATTGAGAATTACCCTATGTACTGCCCATAGTTAACACTGGCATGGTCTGGATTTGGGTCTGAGACCACAAGGCTCATCCTTGATCAATGCATGGATGAATGAATGGATGGATTGATGGATGTGATTTTTGCATTTGTTGTGCTAGTTTTGCAGGCTTCAGATGGAGCCTGACCAGATTCCTCCACTTGAAGATGAAGTGATTATGAAAAGCAGTGGCTACGGTTCTAGGAAGGTGATGTCTTCTCTGTATCTTGGGGGTCACAAGCTTTTGCCGAATATGCTCCTCCTGTGAAGTTTCCTACTGCTAACGAGGTTATCTCAGACCAGATCTCAAATACAGTGTAGTACACAGACACATTAGATTCCTGTAGGGTTATCAATGTGGTCCACTCCTCCCTAGTTGTTGTAGTCAAATATGATGGATGGCTTCTTTCTGTGTTCTCTGTTGTTGACTTTCATGTTTTTATGAAGAGTCATATCCAACACCACTCCCCTGATTTTCTCTGGGGCTCCAACAGCCAGCTTCCCTGTTTACACCTGAATGTTGCAGGCATAACTGGAGCTTGCATAAGATTTATTTAAAATGCTACTGGTATGGTTAAGAGTAACACATTTTCCTTTAAATGCCCACTAGAAAATGTATAAAAGATAAAAATCATAAATGTCTGCTTCTTTGTTCAATTGTAATAGAGTTTGAAGTGTCAAATAGTATACTTTCCTGATGAAAGATGCAAATGTGGGGGAAGGTCAGGTATTCTTTACATCATCAATTTCTGTTTTAATTAAAATATGAATTAACATAAGTAAATATTTTCATGGTTCATTGTTATTCCACATAAATTCTCCTCACATGTAATAGGAAAATGTAAAAATGTCCTCAATCAATTGTTTCAAGTACAGCTCATTTCAATTACAGTCTTCCTAAATCCATTTCCAAATACATTGCAATGTTCTAAAACTTTAGAGATGCAAATAATGCCATGCAAAATACTTCCAAAGGTCATTGCAAGTTATGTAAATACTTTAAATGCTTATTTCTAGATCGGAATGGATCTCATTGGCAGCGCGTGTGAGCTAGCTCCATAGTGTAGCCTACTGTCTGTAATAGGCCTACTGTTTGTAATTCTAAAGAGACGGTCGAGTTTCATATGTGGCCTCGTATAATGTGATGTTTTTCAGCGGTATTAGGCTAACTTTGAGTGTCAAAATATCTGTTTTTAGTTTCATGAGTCTGTATCTATTCAAAATGTAACTTACACTTACTGACTGAGACTTTCTGGGATATTCGGCGGTGTAACGTTTCTCTCTTGTTTGCCGCTGTTCAAGAAGAAATGTTGTCAGTGAAGACGTGTCTGGTCCTGTTAATAGATTGTGATAGCTTAGGAGTTTGAGCTGAAATGAGATCTCACTCACACCTGAGTTTTGTCCTGCTCATATAGAGCTCACATGCAGCCTAACTGTGTTATGTGCCATGTAAGGCCTCCCCTAAAGCTTTGGTACACTTTTGGTTACCCCTGGAAAAAGAAAAACAGTTGTGAATTTCATTGTTGAGACGAGCTGACTGGACATTTTAAGCAACAACACTGTCAGATCATGAGTAGTAAAATATTCAGTCTTAAAAAAGCTTTATTTGACTCATGAACTATGTTAAAGTATAAATAACACTGAACATTTTGTAACGATTATGATAAGCAACCTATACTGAGCTTATATGTTGCACTCGAACGATTTTCTGTCCAACTAATTTCATCAGAAGAATTTTATTGACATAGGAATAAAAATTTGATTTTGATTTGCCAATCCAAGTGTTATAAATGGTAACCCAATATGTTTATTTTAATAGGTTCAACGTGACACGATTTCTCAAAATAATTGTTTAGCATTAATCATTTCTGTGATTTTGCACCAGTCAACCGTTATCTTTCTCGGAGCTTACAAAAAAGACATCGATTTCCATTTTTGCACAAAAAGCATTTCTCACAAACCTGAGTACAGACTTTTAGCCTACTCGATTAGTAGTCACTACATAAATAATATAATAACCTGATTTTGTAAGTGCTACTAGTTCTTATTACAAAAAGTGTCACCGTTGAAAAAAAAAAAGAAAACATTTCAACGCGTTTTAAGTCTCTAAATTCAATTACTTTATTCGGAGCATAGCGCTGTACGATTTTCCGCACGCACTTCTAGCGGACAAGACGCGCGTGATGATCAAGGCGGTGGCAAAGTGCAAAGATGTTCCTCTAGCCGTTGGACAGCTCCTGCGCACGCGACCCAGTGAAACATCCCAAAATGGTGAGTATAAAGTTTGAGAAAAATGTCCGCTGTTCATTCTTAAAGTCCCATATTGTCCACGTCCTCAACGGAATGGATCTAATTAAAACGTTGCCCTCGTCATCATCATCGCCAAACCATTGCCAATAATTCTGGAGAAGGCTGGAGATAAGGACCACATGACTCAGTGGAGCTGTTCTGGGATGGAAGTCATCTAGGATTACTACAATCTGATTGGTCTAGAGAATCGTGTTTGACACGCAGACAAAGGGCCCTCCTGCCATATAAATAGGGCAGATTGGACATTATTATTCTAGCATCACGGCAGCAGGTTTCTGCTAAGTTTGGAGTTACTCTTGTCTCAACTGTATGCCTGTTTGAAGTAGATACACAGGGCTCTGCAGCACAAGGAGTCTGCATGTCCGAATAGACATGCTCAGCTTTGTGGATACTCGGATTGTGTTGCTGCTTGCAGTAACTTCATACCTAGCAACATGCCAATGTAAGTTTGAAATATACTTTTGTGTTACCGAGGATTGCAGTTTTTCCCGTTTAAATGAGAATACATGAAGACTGAACAGCACGTATGCGTGTTTTGGTTATTGTGGACGTACTTCGCAAGGACATCTAAACCAGCTATCGAGGTCCTTCCGGTGGCTATTCCGTTGAAAACGAACGGATTAAGGTCATATGGCGGATTTGAGGATACATTTGCTGATTGATTAATTAAAGTTGCGCTCTGAATTAAAATTGGCAACAATCTCTGAAGAATCCTGCCAAAGGATTTCTTTGATTTAAATGTTATGGATATTCAAACAAAGGAAATATCTACATGTGAAGTTCGGGTTTGTTGGGGGAAAACTTTTTGTCCTATGATGAAAAGTTTTGGGCGTTGTACAAATTCTTCTGAGCGTCCAGGGAATGATCTTTATTATAGGGATGGGGAAACCTGCCCCCTGGCGGCGGCTTTCTCGAACATGAGAATTGGTAGCAGCTGTTTCAAATGTGTCATATTAGTAGGCTACTGTGCGTTTATGCAATCTCTAAAGTATGGAATATTTATTTTAAACTCGACATTTTCCTTGGGTATGTTTTATTTGATATATTTTCAAATTATTGCATTTTAATTACAGTTATTACTACTATTCCGCATTGTTATCATAAATATGTATCTGTATCGTAAAACATCAATTTAGCAGAGATAAGTTAGTAGAGACAATTAGAATGATTTTATCTTGTTATTTGCTTAAAAACAGCTAGTCATTTTTTTGCATTTTTTATGTAGTGTACAAAAGTGCCATCTGGTGGACATGTCAGGACATGACATCCAGGCAGCGCAATAGTATTCGTTTCTGAACAGTGGTGCTTGCAGCGAGTTTTTCCTTGGGAGGAATTTATTAGTCATTAAATTATATGCACAGAACAAAACACAGAAGCCTAGATAATATATACAGGCTGTGCAAAATGCAACATAGACAAACAATGCTGTGTTCATTCATATAATTCAATAGAGATAATGAGTTTAATATGGAACACATTAGATTTTGTGGACTTGGTCGTCTAGTCTAGTTTTGTCTGGTATATGCATAGGTCAGATTTTGAGGACTGTTAAAAAGTCTATAAGAATGAGCAAAGAAGTCAACAATATTAGTGTCCCTTTGGTGGCACGTGGTTGCTATAGAACCAAACGGCATTTATAATTCGCTAATAATCTATACGGATATCGCTAATGAGCTATAAAAAAAGTACAGGTTTGTACGGCTTGTTTATTGTGCACCCCCGATTGCAGGAAGTGGCATGATATACCAAATTATTTTTAAATACCCCCTAGCGGATGATTCCGGAGGAAGTGATTAAGTAAAACTTAATCACTACATTGCTGCCTACCAGACTTTGCAGACGTTGTAATATTATTACTGTAATTGTAATTAACTGAAAATGTAATCCATATATGGACAAGTGAATTATCAGGACAGTGAAGCAGTATGTTCTTTTTACTAGGGATAAATGTTTCTATACATTAGAAGTTTTAAATGAAGATGTTCATAGTACGTAGATATATGACCATGTTCAGTTACATTTAATTTACACTATTACTGGCATACTTTTCATTTTTGAGCAATTTCACTACCAGCATTACTTGCACATAATCATTTTTGTATCAATGTGAAATTTGTATTATTTGTACAATTATTGAAAAATGTGGTTGTTTATTTGATTTGATATCATTGAAATATGACATTTAGATATGATTACTATACGTATATTAAGCTTTTCTAAACAATTGTCATAATCAAAGCATGATGCTTAGAGCTAGACATGTAGTAAACATACAGTATGATAACATATAAACATATTAGACATAATAAAATACATTTCTTGAACAACCAAGAATGTTATAAGAATATTCACTTGGACAGAATGCTAAATTATTCTGCAGGCTTTGTGTCTTTACTGTATAAAAATAATTCTGAAGAGATTTTTCACTTTTACATTGTTGTTTTTGTACTAATGGAGTCCTGCAATTTACATTGAACATTAATTGGTGATAATACATGTAAAGGTAAAAGCATTATACTAAACACTAATTTAATCTAGTGCATATTAAAATAATGTGGATACTTGAATGTGAATGACATTAACTGAAGCAGTATTAGTTAGTCCATTGTATGTCTTATTGATCAAAGATTTAGGCACCCGATCTGTTATATTGTGATCACTGATCTCTCTCTCTCTCTCTCTCTCTCTCTCTCTCTCTCTCTCTCTCTCTCTCTCTCTCTCTCTCTCTCGCATACACACACGCGTGCACAGACGATATGGTCAGTACAAACAATCTATTTGTGTTGTTATTTTGAAAAAATGTGTTTACCTGTATTGCCTTGCTGTTTGTCCTTGATGTAATCCCATGGTCGCTTCTGATGGAAACAACCTCAGCAATTTGAGCAATCTCAATCCTGACAACATTTCACATTGATTAATAAAAAAGTGATGTTATTTTTCCCTTTCCTTCCAAGTAACAGTATTTTCTATTGGCCACAATCATTGTCAGTCAAAAGTACAACCAACCTCTCCTTAGGGGCCGGACAGTAATATAAATGGGCTGAATAGAGCAGGACTGGGACTGAAAATGGATCCAAAATCTGAGGAGAATAGGACTAATTTCTTACAGATTATGAAAAGGCTCAGGTCAGACTGGCTGTTTTTGCGCATTTATTATTTTCAGACGGTGTGCAGAAATTGAGATTGCAACAAATTGATACTGAAAATATCACATAACGGATGATTTTATTTTGCTTTAAACAATCTGATTCTCGTAAGGGGCAGGATAAAATAGAGGTCTCTTTCAGGCTGTGCTAATTGGAACTGGCCAAATCTTTTTCAGAAGATAACCTAGAAAAACTGGTTACTGACTGCATTTTATCATGCCCCTTGTCAGCATGTTTTGTTCATTCATTAAAATGATTACTGCTGGTTCCCAGCACATCTTGCAATGTACTTGTGCCCTACAGTAGTTGGACTCATTCTTCTGCATGCGCTTTTGAAATGCATGTGTATATGTGGCTGTTTTCTGGGTTGGGATTCCATCAGCATTTTTAGCCAAACTGCTTGTGAAGAAAGTTTAGGATGAATGTTGATTGAATACAGGCCTCTGTTTGCTCTCTACTCATTTCTACTTATACATTTCTATAATACTATTTATAAATGCTATTATTTAGTTGTATTAAAGCACTGAATGCTGCATGCACTGTATAGTTTGTTTACTTATATGAAAATATAAATAGAATTAGTAAATGTTTTTAATATGTATTTAATATATGCTGTCTTCCCATTACAGGAAGGACCCAAGGTGAGCAAATGTTATTTTCAATAACATTAACATTTAGTTTATTTCAAAATATTGTGTAACAATATAAAAAAATGTATAATACTCATGAGCTCAATGTAAACCAAACACATAGTGTTTGCATCTAGTCAATGCTTTCGCATCTTAGCAGGAGTAGTTGACATACAAGGTCATGTTAGTTTATCCATACATTTTTGGACAGATAGAGTATCTTGCAATGCTTTTTTTGTCTCCACATGTCGGTAAACAATGATTGACAAAGAACAAGATTAGTAAACAAGGTGACGTTAGTAAACTGCAGATGGTGTGGGTAATGCCCTATTTTTGTGCATGAAGTAAAAATGAGCAAATCGGATTACAATGGATGAGGAATGTCAGCTTTAACATCAGTATACTGTAATGAGGAATTACTCATTCAATTGGAGTATAGGTTGGTGTGTTTTTAATAAATTCAATAAATGAAAAATTTCCTCTGCAGGGTCCTGTAGGAGACAAGGGGCTCGAAGGTGACAGGGTAAGCATGAGCGGTTGTTTTTCTAATGCTGTTTTACTGTAGACCTCTGTTTGGGACAAACCCCTCTCCCAATTTTTTAAATGACCTCAGGAAATTACTTTAGGTTTCTGTGAAATGTTTGTTTTTCCGTTGTGTCACTCTCAATCGTTATGGATTATAATTCTGCACTGAAAACAGCGGTGAAGAAAAAGCAATGTGTGAAATGGGAAATTCTCTTCAAATGACACTGGATTTATTGCAAAAGTTCAAAAGGTCAAAGTTCAGCCAAGTGAAATTATAGAGGCCACACCCCATTTTAAGAGGCGTGACTTAACTGCTGGTAGCCCTTTTTTCTGTTGTAATAGTTCCTTTTAAATTATCATAGTGTATTGTTTTGAATTAAGTTGTTGTATTGCAGTAAAATTGATATTATTTATTTGTTTATTTGTTTTTTGTTTATTTATATATGAGAACATTTAATACTATGGTTATCTTTGAACTAAAAGAGTGTGTTGTTGTTATGACTTCTGTTATGGATGAGATGTTGCAGATATTAGGCCATTAAGCATACTATGAAAAAATAAAATGTTTTTATACTCAAAAGTATTACTTGATTATTTATGCTTCCATGATTTCTTTCAGGGGTTTGCTGGCCCTAGAGGAAGAGATGGCATGCCCGGAGTACCTGGACCCCCCGGCCCCCCTGGCCCTCCTGGTCTTGGCGGAGTAAGTTCAAAAATTTAATCTGTACATTTTTAATCCCCAGCTAAATCTCTGTGCATGTCTGCCTTGAAGAGATAAAATGTTGGTAATAGCCTTGCAATACATCATACATCAATACTGGCAATTCTCCCTTAAATTAATGTGTTATGTGTCTCCTGACGGTCTGTCAGACTGTTAGCCTTATGACTTCTGTTCATTGCACAAGAGACAGCTTCCAAATCAGTGACCCCATACCCATCTACCGGACGTTAATGAGAAGTAGTCATGACCTGACCCGTCTTTACTTTCGTTTCCTGTTGATCTATGATGTCATCTGTCTGCTCCACTACTCTACTTCCATCTAGTATTATAATTCTTATTGTTATAATTCTTATTATTATTAATAATGATTCATAATAATGATTTATTTATTATTTTTACAGAACTTTGCTGCTCAGTACGATGGCGTTAAAGGCCCCGATCCAGGCCCTGGACCCGCGGTAAATAATAGGGATTGATATAACAGCATTTAAAGTACGCTTTTACATTTGGTTCAGTTAATAATTTCATAAGAAGAGCATGCCACCATTATATAACATAATTGGTCTTCTGAAAGTGATTGCAAACTCAGCTTATATTAAGGAAGATATGACCTTATATAACATGGAAGATTCTCTGTTGCTTTTATAACGTTTTATTCCTCTGAGGAAAAACTGTGTTTTTTGCAGTCATCTGAACACAAACAAAATGTGCCAATGCACATGCACCGATTCACATCACAAGGCATATCAAAATTACAGTGATATGAAACTGTGAACCATAAATTATGCTGGTGCAAGCTTAAACATGTTCCCTCTGCATGTTTATCAAAGAGGCAGTCATCATTCAAACTTGGAAGACTGAATATTTCTAAAATCAAATTGTGTAATAACGCTGGATTGGTTAAAATAAAGACCAACGTCGTACATGTGATAAATAATGCAGTTTGACCATATTGGGCCAGTTTCACAGTTTCACACATTAAGGCTAATCCAAGATGAAATTACATTTTGTATGGATATTCTCCATGGAACACACTAATCTGTGTGTATGAAATTGGCCCCAGTAATCTAAAAATACACATAATTAGTTCAGTCTGAGGCTGCAGCACCACAATATATTATAATTTCTTAACTGTGGATAAAATAGCTTTTCTATCACAAAAGGGTCTATTTAGTATCCACTTAATTTGTGCAGCTGCCACTGTTGAATTCACCTGAACACAATCACCAGTAAAAAGGGAATACTATGTTCATGTTTGTTTGAATGAAATACAAACAGTCTGCACTGCACCTAAATCACACAAATGAGGGGAACTACTTTTCATTATTTTTTGTCATCAGCACCAATTGAACCAGAGATCCATGTTTCCAATTTTATTCTGTTATTCATCACTCTGTTTTACATTACATTACATGTCATTTGGCTGATGCTTTTATCCAAAGCGACTTACAGTTCAAGATTTAGATTAAGCAGGGGACAATCCACCCCTGGAGCAATGCAGGGTTAAGGGCCGTGCTTAAGGGCCCAACGGTTGTATGAATCTTATCGTGGCTACACCGGGGATTGAACCGCCGACCATGCACATTCCATTATATTGGTATGATATTAATATGATTATATACAACTGCTTCGGCACATCTGAATGAATGATACATAATGAATGATGACAACAATTTTATTAGTGATAGGATCATAACGTTTAGGCTAATTTTATTGAAGTCTGTTTATCTCTGCAGGGTATGATGGGACCCTCTGGCCCACAAGGACCCCCTGGTTCCCCGGTAAGTATACAAAATATAGATCAATATGGCATATTGTCTCTGATTTGTTTGCATTGTTCTTTTAATGCATAAACTCACAGCAATTCCTTTTTAAATAGGGACCTCAAGGATTCCAAGGACACCCTGGTGAACCTGGTGAACCAGGACAAACTGTAAGACTCCTTTGACATGTCATTTCCTCTCATATACCAGGGAATTCGTTTTTACCATGGAACTTTAACCTTTCTCTCCATCCAATAAAGGGACCTCTTGGTGCCCGTGGTCCCCCAGGACCCCCTGGCAAATCTGGAGACGATGTAAGTGAAAGTATCCATGATGACGTCCACTCAAATTCTATTTTATTTATTTAAAAATTGATTTGCTCCTGTTTCATGAACCAATGTCATTGAATGTATAAAACATATGATAACCCTGATATTATACAATACTCCCGAACATTTCAAGGTTCTAACTGCTTTAGAACACAAATGCTCTCAAACATTAAGTCATTCATGCCATTCCTGCTATTCTGTAGGGTAACAATGGAAGAGCTGGCAAACCTGGAGACCGTGGTACCTCTGGAGCTCAGGTACCGTGCTATTTCTATGTAATCCACCAAGAAAGGGATGCTTCTTACATTTGGGGTTGCAGATTTTTTGACTTAGTTGCTGGGGTCTGATGTCCAGTGTGACTATGACAAACATTCTGCCAAAGCCTTACCAGTAATTTTGCAGTAATTAATTATTAATAATTAATTAATGTCATAATAAGGCAACAGAATCATTGTCATTTTAGATGCGGTCATTATAATTATTGACATTTATTTAAGTAAAATCAAAGATACACTTTGAATTGAGTTTGAATTGAGTATCAATCAATACTACTTTGCCACCTGAAAAGTTATCACTTTTGACAAATACATGATAAAAGTCTATACATGGTTTTGATAAAGATTGATTAAGTAAACAATGTTCGGTTTTAGTTATTATCAGTTGTTTTTATGGTTTTGTGTATAATTAATAGTGCAATGAATGCCTATTCATGAATGCACCTTTCTCTGCAGGGTGCTCGTGGTTTCCCCGGAACCCCTGGCCTTCCCGGGATGAAGGGACACAGAGTGAGTGTTGTGTGCTCTTTTTAAAGAACAAAACAGGAAGTGGAGCCCCATTGCTTAGATCAGTCCATCTTTCTTGTATTTTAGTGCCCCACCTGTCTCACTTCAGAATGAGCTGCAGCAGGATATTAATATTGTGCAGATTAAAGTGGGAAAACCTTTGGAATGCAGAACAAATGTTTGTCAATCTTTGCTTGTACAAACTTTATTTCTGTCTGTCACAACTTTATACTATCTTCAACAATGCTCATTGTCATTGAAACAGACTTTTTCAGCAGTAATTCTGATGGTCTGGTGCATTTACAGTTACAGGTGGATAGACCTGATTACTGATTAAGACAAATGTTAAGACTTGGATCAGGATCAGTCTTAACATTTGTCTTATTACCACAAATCCAGTTCTCGGCCTTGATATTCTTTATAGTCTTGATAATCACTGCCTCTAAACCTGAGTCCAGCCTTGATATGTGTGTTATTATTACCCTTGAAGCTGAGCCCAGCCTTTATATAACATGACATAACATAATGACATGAACCTTAACATCACAATTATTTATATTTTCAGGGATACACTGGCATGGATGGACGTAAAGGAGAGAATGGAGTAGCTGGTCCCAAGGTATACACCTGTCAACCATATCCATACTGCCCTCTCTGTCAATCACATCCACACACCCCCATCATCTACTCACTGTCAATCACATCCACACCCCCAATCATCTACTCACTGTTCATCACATCCCCCATCATCTACTCACTGTCCATCACATCCACACCCCCATCATCTACTCACTGTTTATCACATCCCCCATCATCTACTCACTGTTCATCACATCCCCCATCATCTACTCACTGTTCATCACATCCCCCATCATCTACTCACTGTCCATCACATCCACACCCCCATCATCTACTCACTGTTCATCACATCCACACCCCCATCATCTACTCACTGTCAATCACATCCACATCCCCCATCATCTACTCACTGTTCATCACACCCCCATCATCGACTCACTGTTCATCACATCCACACCCCCATCATCTACTCACTGTTCATCACATCCACACACCCATCACTAACTCAATGTTAATCACATCCACATCCCCCATCATCTACTCACTGTCCATCACATCCACATCTCCCATCATCTACTCACTGTCAATCACATCCACACACCCCCTTCACTTTCTCAATATTAATCACATCCACACACCCCCTTCTCTAACTCAATATTAATCACATCCACACACCATCACTTAACCAATGTCAATCAGATACACACACCCATCACTTACTCAATGTCAGTTACACCCAGACACACCCTCAGAAACAAAAATATGAAAAGTTCTGCTGGGGCCGTACCCTAGAAGTACATAAAATTGTAACCCTAGCCAGCAGTATAATTAATTCGCATTTTTTTGGCTTGGAAAACATACTCATTTGTAACCAAAGAAAACTGCACGTTCAGTATACATTTGGGAAAAAATGTACCTCCATTGTCACTTTATTGTGTACTGTAATAAATAATAGTAGTTACTTTAAAACACATAAACAGAGCTTCCTGATAAATAACCAAGCTGAGCTAATGCAAAGCAGGAAGCTGTCATTATTGTACACATTGTCTGTGACTATTACTGAGATGCAGCCTTCTCCCCTCCTTCTCGCAGGGTGAAACTGGTGCTCATGGCTCAAATGGCTCCCCAGGTCAGATGGTAAGTTACTTTTAATCCTGATGTCTTCCTTACTTTTTAATGCCTAATTTTCTGTTGGGAAACCAGTTACTATAATTCTTGGAAAAGTGTATTGTGGGAGGTGCTGTCTATTTGCTGTCATGTTTTTGGCAACATAAGAAAAAAAACTCAAATGTAAATGCATTATCAATTAAACAGATTGTCATCACTGGCTCACATTATTATTATTATTAATACAATGAACATTTTCAATTCACTAAATGATTCAGTACTGCTTGTGTGCATGACATATTTCCTTCCTGTTATCAATAATACTGGGAGGAAATTGTAAAAAATCTGTATTTTTGTTCTGTTTAGCTTAATTAATTATTATGTCTGTGTATATACCATAGTCATATTCTACAATAAATATAAGTACACTGCAATAAAGATAAAGGAAAACATATTAAAAAATATCATATAGGTCAAATCTTCCTTTATGCAAGATGTTATTTGTGTAAGGATACCCATAAAAATTCAATATTATTCTGCATAGAACAGTATTTTTGTTTCAACACAGTTTTTGTCTAACTTTTTACCTCAAATTCACCTGTACTGCAAACACACTTCTTTGAATACTCATATTATCTTTAACTACTGGTTTACCCTTGTCTTAGCTGTACATAAGGGACATGATCTAGACAGTATACAATCTAGAGACATTCAGTACATAGTCAGCTGTAATGGTGCACCTGTAGGATAGAAACAGGCCTGTGTTATTTGATCCCTTTTTTATGTGTTGCAGTTTGTGTATGCATCATGATATTGTGAACAATTACATTTTAGTGCTTCAGTCACTTTATATTTCTACTGGTGTTCACTTTATTTTGTTTTCTTTTCTTTTCTTTTCTTTTAGTCACTCTGAATAAGAGCATCTATTAACTGAGTGCATGAGATGAGAGGTCGGGGATTTGAGTATTGGTGACACACACTGTGTCCTGTTTCCTCAGGGTTCGCGTGGTCTGCCAGGCGAGAGGGGGCGTGTTGGCCCTGCTGGTCCAGCTGGTGCTCGTGGTAGTGATGGAAACACCGGCCCCGCCGGCCCTGCTGTGAGTAACTCCATATTCCTCCTATATTGTACATCTTTCCAGTGTTTTATTTTTGGTCCAGATATCCACAAGAAGACACTTTGGTGGTTTTAAGTACCAAAAACGATCTATCTAGATCTATCTAGAACTACCTTAATGTGCCCTAACCAAAGGATTGACTGACCACCCTAAGTCACTTCAGAGAGTGGATTGTGATCTTTAACCCTGCTGAAATGTCCATCCCTTTGTCAGGGTCCTCTGGGAGCTGCTGGACCTCCAGGCTTCCCTGGTGCCCCTGGTCCCAAGGTGAGTGTCATTTTGGCAGTTCTCCTCTTACTAATCATACCTCACTTGACCCCACATCCACACAGGGAGCTGGTCAAGCTGGTCATGAAGCTGGTCTAGCTGGGTATGACCTGGTTAACAAGCATAGCCAAGAAGGTCATAAAGCTGGCATAGCTGGATATGAGCTGGACAGCCAGCTAGTGCTGGTAGCTGGTTTGAACTGGTCCACCAACTCAGACCAGGTCAACCAGTCCGTCAAAACATAGCTTGAGCTGGGGGGTGGTCGTAACTGGTCAACCAGTGAAACCATGTTGAGCTGGGAGCTGCTTTGACCTGGTCAACTAGCAGGGTCTAAATTACAAATGGCATAGGGTGAATGAGAACCTGAACCTCTGAGGTTTAATGACCACCAAAACAGAAGAATGTTAATCCTCTTGAGGATAAATCTTAATAAGTGAATCTTTCCGATACTAAGGGCAAGATTTACTAAGCCTTTTGTGACGATTTTCAACTGCACATATGACACATTCTGCCCAGGAAAAATGCGTTGTATGTACCAAACTGGCACATGGGGCTGGAACCGCAGAATGCTTGTGATCTAGGAAGCTGCCCTTCTCTCCATAATGCATATGCATTCAAGGGTGGATTGCACAAATAAAGGGCGGAATTATTATAAGTGTAGCTAATTATGTATTCCCTTGAACTTAATAAAGTTCACACTCTTAACGAGGGTCGATTTGTGTGTGAAATGTATCTGCAGGCATAAACTGAGGGTGCAAGCGAGACAGACATACAGGCTCTGAATCTTGAAATAACTTAAGATAATCTTTGCAACAAAAATCAACACTTGGGTCAAAAATCAACAGCTGGGTCTTTGTCACAGAAAGTATTTAGAAATGAACAACATTCTTGTAAATTATTGTATTGTGCAGTGCAGTGGGTAGCACTGCCGCCTCACAGCAAGGAGGTGCTGGGTTCGAATCCCGGTCAGCCAGGGCCTCTCTGTGTGGAGTTTGCATGTTCTCCCCGTGTTTGTGTGGGTTTCCTCCCGCAGTCCAAAGACATGCAGGTTAGGCTGATTGGGGAGTCTAAATTGCCTGTAGGCATGAGTGTGTGAGTGAATGGTGTGTGTGCCCTGCGATGGACTGGCGACCTGTCCAGGGTGTATTCCTGCCTTTTGCCCAATGTATCCGGGGATAGGCTCCAGCCCCCCCTGCGACCCTGTTCAGGATAAGCTGATTAAGATAATGGATGGATGGATATCATGGGAAGCTGTGGGAAATGACTGAAATAACATGCTGAACCATAATTACTGTAACAAGTGTTTGAAGTTTCAAAAAATCAGTGCCGCTGGTATAAAATATGAGTAGTGCATTGATGCTTTTAATCACTTTTGTCCATTGCAGAAAGACATGCTTTTTGCTTTTTTTGCTTTTTTAACAGAACATCGTTAGAAACAGAGCATGCTCAACTGCCATTGCTAAAATGATAAAAAAAACAGGGTTGTATGTTTGTTTGTATTAGTCACAGAATCACAGAAAATAAACTGGGAAAGACTTCTGTGACAAACGACGAGCCATACAAATAATTGCGCTTTTGGTAGAAATAAAATATGTCATGGAACCTCCGACACAACGTTCCCATTCGATCCCGGCAATAACAAAGCTCATTGCAATGTTACATCTCGCATTTAATTCAAATGACAAAATCCGCCACAGCTGGAATATGTACACATTTATTCCTGCACTGGATACACTTTCATGTGGCAGCCGATACAAGGAATATGTCACATGCAGTGAAGATATTCAATGCACTGAACATTCGTTGTTTAAGAACTGCCTCTTTCGCAAAATGAGGTTTGCAGGCAGTCCCATTCGCTGATTGCGTAATGAGCTGTAGCCTTTGTAAATCAGATGTTAATTTCAGGCAGACATACCCTCTTCAGGCTGCATTTTGCGCTCCGAGTTTCAGGTATGTAAATCTGGCCGTAGGTTTTGTTGGTTTTGATGGTATGTATGTCACACATTACAGGGAGAACTTGGCCCCGCTGGTTCCACTGGGCCTCAGGGGGCTCAGGGTGCAAGAGGTGAGCCCGGTCCCAACGGTGTTGTTGGCCCTGTTGGCCCCACTGTAAGTATTGACCATCTCCAATTCAACTTACTCATATATTACCATTTATGTTTACTGAATAGCACCAATTAACCATGAATCACTGTTTGTTTTGTAGGGTAACCCTGGTAACAATGGTCTGGCTGGTGCCAAGGGTGCTGCTGTGAGTATTTATTTCAGAGCATCAGCATTGTTCTTGTCTTAAAAAAAAAAAAGGTTTTCATAATTTATGGATGTGACTATTTCAGTGTGAATATGTATGTCCACATCCACCACTTAGCTAAATATAGTTCATCTGATAACAGTAGCAGTAGTTCAGATTCTAGTTGTCTATACTGTAAGCTAATAATAATAATAATACATTTTATTTGAAGTGGTGCCTTTCTAGACACTCAAGGTCACCTTACATTGGACAAAATACAAAATAAACATGGTAAAAACATGATACAAAATATCCAATTTAAAATCCTCAACAATCAAAAAAAAAACATGATACAATATATCCAATTAAAAATAATTTACAATGAACATACAATTCATATCAAACAAACAGACAGCAGACAGAGAAAAACAATCTAAAAAAAATCAGTAGAAGCTATCAAAAACAATTAACAATGAGACACTTGGAGGATGCTATATCATTAGCTTCTACTGCCATCTAGCTAACTGTAAGGCACACACTATATAATTTATTTAAATCAATTTTATAAAAGAGGATTTTCAATTGCAAATTGGGATACCGTTATATGAAAAGTGTATTTAGCTACTGGTATCATGAAGTGCTATAGCAGCCAGTCTGCTGTGTCATTCACGCTAATCCACATAACGATGCTACCTTAATATTTCCAAGCATAATAAATAATGTATCCCTCAACATAAAATGCTTAGTTAGATGTGTTGTAACAGATATTTGCTGGATAAAAAGTATTTAACCTTAGCTATTGGCTCTGTGAATCAGCTGTTATACTGGTTGCTGTGGTTACACTTCCTTTCATTTATTTGGGGATATGGACCCAGAAACATTGAATGGGTCAACCATTATGAGATTTATTTGATTTATAAGCTATACATTTTAATGCTCTAGCATAGTGAACTGTAATGAGGCAAAATTCATGGATTACCATGGCAATATAGGCGGCACGGATGGTGCAGTGGGTAGCACTGCCGCCTCACAGCAAGGAGGTCCTGGGTTCGAATCCCCGTCGGCCGGGGCCTCTCTGTGCGGAGTTTGCATGTTCCCCCCGTGTCTGCGTGGGTTTCCTCCGGGTACTCCGGTTTCCTCCCACAGTCCAAAGACATGCACGTTAGGCTAATTGGAGAGTCTAAATTGCCTGTAGGTATGAGTGTGTGAGTGAATGGTGTGTGTGCCCTGCGATGAACTGGCGACCTGTCCAGGGTGTATTCCTGCCTTTCGCCCAATGTATGCTGGGATAGGCTCCAGCCCCCCTGCAACCCTGATCAGGATGAGCGGGTTCAGATAATGGATGGATGGATGGACCATGGCAATATAGCTAACAACCAATCAGTATTACATACAGTATTACATTACATACATTACATACACAGTGCAATTTGTATTTTTGGACAGTGGTGCAATTTCTGCTTTCGGCTATTTACTCCCGAATGTTGGATTTTAAATGAAGGAATGAATATGGGTTAATATAAGTTAATTATATTAACACACACACACAATTTTAGGGGACCAAACAGTTTCTCAGCTGTTTATGAATATTCAGGTGTATTCACTTTCTTAATGCAGGTATAAGAAAGTTTTCAGTATCTTTTCTTGAGTCTCAGCATTTGATTGCCTTTGGAGTCCAAGGACTACAGTTGTGCCAATGAAAGTCAAGGAAGCCATTATCAGGCTGAGAAAAAAACAGCCAGAGACATACATACAATCAAATGAAGAAAGAGAGCACTGGTGAGCTCAGTAATCACAAAGGGACTTGTTGGCCAAGGAAGACCTCTATAGTTGATGACCAAGGAATTCTCACCATGATGAAAACCCCAAACACCTGCCCCACAGATCAGATACACAGTACAAACCACTAGCTAGCTGCAAAAACAGGGTGGGCAGGCTTCAGCTTGCTAAGAAGTACTTAAAAGAGACTTCTGGACAAATGAGACTAAGAACCACTTGTATTGGAGTGATTGCAAGAGCAAAGTGTGGAGGCTAAAAGAATATGAGATCCAAAGAGCCCCCCCCCCCCTCTTCATTTGTGAAACATGGTGATGGGGGTGTTATAGTTTGGGCATGTATGGCTGCCGCAGGTTCTGGCTCACTCTTCATTGATATTGTAACTGCTGATAGCAGTTGCACAATTAATTCTGAATTCTGTACAGAATCTTATCTGTTCCAGTTCAATAAAATGTCTCCAAACCCATTGGATGGTGCTTCATCCCACAGCCGAGCATTGTATATTGTGCATTATACATACATTTTAAAAATGTATATGGGTTTGGAGATGATTTATTGAACTTCACAGGGGAGGCAAAACATTTTGTGTAATCACTATCTGGTCAAAATTGAGTTAATACCAGAATCAATAAAAAAGTTTTTATTATTATAAATCATTCTTTAATGAAGAGATACAGCTGTTTGTTCTTCTGTAGTTCGAAACAAGTGTTCTTCTTTGGTAGTTGCCTCTGTTCACTGGTCAGTGTGTGCTGCTTGCTGAAACAGTTTTAAGGTAGAATACCTTTACACAACTTTTATTGATGATAGCTATAACAATATAGGCAATCAATTTGTCTCAAATTTGGATAGCATCCAGAGATTTTTTTTTCATGCAATCAAGAATGCTAAAAGTAGTCTGACATTTAATTTCCACATGTTGGTAAACACATTGTTTATTTCTCAATTGTTGCATTGTTGTTGCCAGCATTATGATGTTAAGCTAGACTAATGGCAGTATGTCGATAATCAGTGTCTGTCAGTGGAATCCTAAAACCAAAACCAGAACAGCCACCTAGCTAATGTTTGTAGTTGTCAAGTCAACCTTTTAATTAAATTATGGTTTAAAACACGATTGTAATCAAACTAATTACAATTCATAGCAAGCAATGTGTTAAGGACAGCACACATACAGTACAATAATTTCATACAATAGTTCCTGGTTTGTGGCTAAATTCAAAATCTTTAAGACCAGTTTTCTCAAAACTGTGTTTTGCAAAAATGCCACATTCACCAACTGATAATTCATTTTGTAACTCATATTATTTACTACTGCACTTTAACATGCAGTGATGAACTGAAAAAGTCAAATTTTGTATCTGAAACAGGAGCCTATAATTCATGTCATAAAAATACATTTCGTATAATCAGTATATTAAGTCTTTTTTTAGATTCATTTCTATAAGGTAGAAAGATTTATTAATACCACATTAGTACCCATACATAAATCTAATATAGTGTATGGACATAATATAAAAACAAGACTGACATATATGACACATGATCAGTTTGCATATGACCGTATGTTTCAAAATGAGACTTTTTCAGTTTATCATTTGCACATATTGTACATCACTCTGGATAAGAGGATCTGCTAAATGACTATAATATAATGTAATGTAACGCAACTCTATAACCTGCATACTCAATAAGCTGATAATCATCCAAATCATTCAAAAACCATTGAAAATCAGAAGGCTTATTATTATGATATACATATTTAGTAAATGGGAGGGGTTAGCTAGGAGGACTCATTTTTAACATCATCATCAGCATAGCTGTCTAAAGTTCAGATTATAAGGACTTTCTGATAATAGAGCAAAACAATCCACTGTTGTTTTGCATCTTATTATATCTATGTGCCATTAGAAATACATACATCAAATTGGGGATGAGACATTTAACTAATGTGAAATCATTATTATATTGGTTATTAATGTTGGATAATTGCTTGTTGCTGTTTTTAGGGTACCCCTGGTGTGGCTGGTGCCCCTGGTCTCGGTGGAGCAAGAGGAGGACCAGGTCCACAGGGACCTGCTGGACCCAGTGGAGCTAGAGGCCTCAGTGTAAGTTCTGCTTGACTGTAGGCCGAGGAATAGCCTTGGTATAGTCTGTATTTTAAAGGAAAAAACTATGAATGCACAATAATATCAGGATCGTATCAGTATTGGCAAATTAAAACTTAATGAACTTATCAGCATCGGTCGACAAATGTAATGCAACATACATTCCACACAGAGGCAACACATTCAATGTGCTGCTAATACTGTAACTTCAGTGGAAATGTCATGCTCAAAAGGTTGATTTATCTGTCATTAAATCTTTTTAATTTCTGTTTATATAGTCAGTGAGCACTTTATTAGACATTTTATTGCTGCTGTAGCTTAGTGACTTAGAGGTTTGACGCGTTGTGTGTTCAGAGACTGTACCGTTCTCCTCTGACCTCTCTTAGCGTGTTTCTGTCTGCAGAACTGGGTGGGGGTTTTTTTCACACCATTCTCTGCAAACTCTTGAGACTGTTGTGAAAATCCCAGGAGATCAGCAGGTTCTGAGATACTCAGACAACCCTGTCTGGTACCAACAATCATTCCATGGTCAAAGTCACTTAGATCCCATTTCTTCCCCATTCTGATATTTGGTCTGAAAAACAGCTGAACCTCTTGACCACATCTGCATGCTTTTATGCAGTTGCTGCCATGTAATTGCCTGACTACATTACATTACATTATTGGCATTTGGCAGACGCTCTTATCCAGAGCGACGTACAGTTGATGAGACTAAGTAGGAGACAATCCTCCCCTGGAGCAATGCAGGGTTAAGGGCCTTGCTCAAGGGCCCAACGGCTTTGTGGCTACACCGGGATTAGAACCACCAACCATGCATGTCCCAGTCCTTTACCTTAACCACTACGCTACACGGGGCTGCTTGTAGCGTAGTGGTTAAGGTACATGACTGGGAGCCACTACGTCAGTGGTTCGAATCCCGGTCGAGCCACATTAAAATGATCCGCACAGTCGTTGGGCCCTTAACCCCACATTGCTCCCTGGGCGCTGCCCTGTGGCTGCCCACTGCTCCTAGGTAACTAGGATGGGTCATATGCAGAGGACAAATTAACCCACAGGGTTCAATAAAGTATATCTTATCTTATCTTATCTTATCTACAGGCCGCCCTATATGACTAAATATTTGCATTAACAAGCTGGTGTATAGGTCTACCTAATAAAGTGATACGTCTATGAGAGTATATATTGAATACTATACAATCAGTATCATTTTTGACTCTTGTTTTCTGCTTCATAATAAAGTAAACAATTTTTTGTGACTGAAATACAATTTGTTACATTAATTGACATCTATGCTAATCTACTTCTTCAACATCTACTTGTGGAAACTTTGGAGATTGCATATGAAACGGGGTTACTGACATTGGTGTCTGCATCTGCCAATATGACCAGCCAAATAGAAAATTTCAGGTCTTTACAAATTTGTTTCCTCACTGCAGGGTGACCCAGGTATTGCTGGTGCGAAGGGAGACACTGGTGGCAAGGGTGAGCCCGTAAGTATCCCCCCCCCCCACACTCTCTCTTTCTTTTTCTTTCCCTCTCTCTCTCTCTCTCTCTCTTTCTTATACACTGTTACAAGTTCAGCTACATTGCTTGTGTTCCCTATGTAGGGTTCTTCCGGACCCCCAGGCCCCCCTGGTCCTGGTGGTGAGGAGGGCAAGAGAGGCCCAAATGGAGAGGCTGGTTTACCCGGGCCTGCTGGCAACCGTGGAGAGAGAGTGAGTATGGATGCCTTAAGGGCGTTGACTGCAGACCCAGTGCCATGTTAGGATGCTTATCATGTCAGTTCATAGGAAACAAGGAGCGACTCCCTGTCTACTGTAGGATGCAAGGTGCTCATTGGAAATTCTTAAAAGCCCATTAAAAGTTCTAGTCATGCTCATAATGTAACTAGAACTGGGGCAACAGGAGGTTAGAGCAGTCATATGGCAATCGGAGGGTTGCCGCCTCGATCTCGCCTAGGGTGTGTGTAAGTGTCCCTGAGCAAGACTTAACCCCTAATTGCTCCTGACGCACTGGTTGGTGCCTTGCATGGCAGCCAATTGCTGTTGAATGGATGAATGACAAGCATCAATTCTGCAGCACTTTGGATAAAGGCGCTATAAAATGCAGACCATTTACCATTTAATGTAATAGTGTAAGAAATTAGCTTTTGAATTGTCATTGTCAGGCAGGCAGCCTTCATATTGTAAAGGCCTTGAATCATCAATGCCATTTTTTTCCAACAGGGAAGCCCTGGAAACCGTGGTGTTCCTGGTGTGGAGGGAAGAGCTGGCCCAATGGTAAGCTTGTAAAAGCATGGACAGTTTAACAACAGTGATCATATATGAAATTGTGAGAAAAAAAAAACCATACTGGCTCTGAAGACTTGTTTCAACTATAAACAATTTAACAATAACAATTTGCATTATTATCTAAATAATGATACAGTGTCTGCGCCGTACTCATAGCGAATTAAGAATATTGCATATAGCTTGGAGCTTTTTATCTGGGGAAGAAACCAAGAATCATTCAATTATTCCCGTACCCATTGCAACGAGCTGAGCTTGGTGGTATAGTACGACACTGTTCGAAATTAAATTATTATGGAAAGCCATAAGCACTGTAAACATACTATGACACGATGCATGCTTTGTCTTTGCACTTTACAAACAGTGCAATGCTAAAACTTAGCTGAAAGGAGGGATTAAATTTTCTTAAAGTACCAATGTATGAGAAAATAGAACAGAAATTCCAAGAATTCAGATATTCTTCTGACCTCCACAAGCCCATGACTAGGAGGGCTTTTCCAACTAGACACTCTTTTGGGTTGAAAAAACATCCAACTGAGCACTCTTTTTTGGGTTGACAAATAGTTGGTAGTCAAAGTTTATGTGAATCTATTTTCCTCTATTTTTCTCCATTTACCCACCTAGGGAATGCCCGGTAGTCGTGGTGCCTCTGGCCCCGCTGGCCCCCGCGGAGCCCCTGGTGATGCAGGTCGCGCTGGTGAAACTGGACTTGTGGGCGCAAGAGTGAGTACCCATCCACCCCTTTCACCATGATACAGCTGTGTCCTATAGCATAGGGACTAACCTGACCCTGTTCAGCAAATTCCCTGTCGCAAAATCTGGTAAGCAACTAAATTGGCAAAATGTAAATATCTTGATATTTGCAGTTCTCTCCCTGTGCAGTAAAATGCTAAAGAACCTGCTTAAATACAGTCGTATAATCATGTATTGGCTTTTATTTTCAGGTTATGATATCTTTATTCAATTTGAACTAATTTATTGTATTTTATTTAATGTATTTTATGTTATGATTTCTATTTTGTGTTGCATATGTGTGCTTGACAAGCACATGGAAATTAGGATATGCTATAAATGCTGTGATTTGTTTTCATACTAATCTATGTTTAAATGTATTTCTCCCAATTAAATAAACATTAAATTATTTGCTGGCAGAACTCAAAGCTCAATTTTTTTTTCTCAGGGTCTCCCTGGTAGCCCTGGACAGTCTGGCCCCCCAGGAAAAGAGGGTCCAGTAGTAAGTACCGAGCACTTTATAACTCAGAAAATTGTGAATACCATATTTATAATGGTTGTTCTACCCGATGCAGTCATATACTGTGCCAGTGATCGCTGTTAATGATGTCTGTTGTGGCATTTAGGGTGTTGCTGGTCAAGATGGCCGCACTGGCCCTCCTGGACCATCTGGCCCCAGAGGCCAGCCCGGTAGCATTGGATTCCCTGGTCCCAAGGGCCCAGCTGTGAGTAGTGGCACATGACTCTGATGTTTTTCCATTTTCATTCCCATAAGAAAGAACTTGCAGCTTAAAAATGTGTTTTAAAGAAGACATTTTCAAAATGATTGTAAGTTACTCAAATCACTTTTATTTTATACTAAAATGTATTTATTCTTTATTAATAAGCAAGCTGTTTGATGAATGGAAATTCAGCAATTCTGTACACTGTACCCAGAATGTACAGCTCACATATTGTCCATTTCTGTTTATATAACTAATTCTGATATGTTGAGCTGCAGTAGTCAGATAGGTGTGACAGCATGTAGACATCCACACATGTGTCTGTATCCTTTAATTTCTTATAGGGTGAGCCTGGGAAGCCTGGTGAGAAGGGAGGTGCTGGCCCTTCTGGTCTGAGGGTAAGTATTGCTCTGTATGCTGAGATCAGGAACATAATAATAATAATAATAATAATAATAATAATAATAATAATAATGATAATAATAATAATAATAACCATATTTATGTGCCACCTCTTATTATATAGCTACCACTTCCTTATACAGCAGTCCTTAGTGTACACAGTTATAATATAATAAGATAAATAATAAAACACAACAAAAATGTATACTCAAAGTGTGTGAAAATAATGAACAAATAAAACAGGAGCAACAGGAACACATACAATACATGAACATAGAATATATGATACAATAGATAGATGAAAATGTCATTTTATAGCAATCATAAAAATGACCGTTTTGAGTCATTCAAAAAGGGTCCCACTCTAGTTTGCTGGGATAACGCATACTACAGTTTAGCTGCAGAAAAAGAAAACTTCTATTGTAATGTATTTTGGAAGAACATGACATATCCTTTTCACTCACACACTCAGTCATGCTCAATGTCCAGCACCGTACTGACCTCAGGGTACACTCATGATTTTGTGCTAATTATCCAGTGGATAAAAAAGCATCGGATTAGTGGGGACCAATTAGTGTTCATGTAGTCACAGCAGCACTAATTGATGCCCATTTATCCATTACATTGCTTGGTTGAGAAGGAAACATCAACCCTTGTTTTGTAATAAGGGGGTAATCCAGTCAGGAAAACACTTCACACTCGATTCAATTATAATGATCTTTATTTCTGCAAAAAGAACACGACTGCTGACACAGTCGATATAGAACCAAAAAAAAGCTGTATACAGCTATCCTTTATACTCTCTAACCGAGATTGTGCAAGCGTGCGTGCATCACTATCAAGGAGTACCACCTCCTTCGATAAGAAAGTAGAAGTTCCTCTATCCTCTTGTCTCGAAACCTAGGAGGTGGAACATTCTGGTCTGTGAGATATTTTAAAGTATTTTAAGGTTACTCAGTGACATAGAAGGTATAGAAGATACACGGTGTTGAATAGGAGACATCATTTTCTATAATCTGTAAAAAGAAATATGATAATAATATGGATAACAGCATGTTAAATGGACTACATATGATAAAAGGTTTAAAGATGGATTCTGATGAAATGAAAAGTTATCTGGTTATACAGGGGCGGCCTGTAGCGTAGTGGTTAAGGTAAATGACTGGGACACGCAAGGTCGGTGGTTTTAATCCCAGTGTAGCCACAATAAGATCCACACAGCCGTTGGGCCCCTCAGCAAGGCCCTTAACCCTGCATTGCTCCAGGGGAGGATTGTCTCCTGCTTAGTCAAATCAACTGTATAAGAGCGTCTGCCAAATGCCAATAATGTAATGACAAGTTATCCATTTCTCTTGTCTATTCAGGGTCCTTCTGGTCCTGATGGAAACAGTGGACCAGCTGGTGCCATTGGAGCTGGCGTAAGCACTGACTCTACTGCATCATACACCAGTTTTGTTAAACAAAACAGTTTAGAACATTCTAGACATTCTATTGTCTTCTACTAGAGATTTTGCCACAAAAATGTGGAAAATTGTAAGCACAGCAGTACTGGTTACAGAAAGCAGAATCTTGTTTCCATAATACTAACAGTGGCTGGGATGACACTCAGTGATATTGAAACAGTTTTCTTATTACACTGCAGGGTAACACTGGTGACAAAGGAGAGCAGGGTCCCGCTGGTACCACCGGATTCCAGGTTTGTATATTTATACCCAAAAATGCAAGACAGAAATACAAATAAAAACACTTGGTTGTGCAGATTCCAGATCCCTGTTATATCTCAGTAAATCACATTAGTAAAGCTTCTATTTAACATACAGTTCCATATTTTTCTGATGATGTGCATGGCTGATTGATTGATTGATTGATTGGATGGTTGGTTATTTGGTTTATTGATTGATTGATCGATTGATTGGTTGTGTCTCCCTTCAGGGCCTGCCTGGCCCCGCTGGAGGTGTTGGTGAAGTTGGAAAACCTGGCGAACGGGTCAGTAACAGACCATTGAGTGTACACTGATCATGGCACCCAACAGAGTAAAAACATCATATCAGACCACATGACACATATGGAAGTGGGGACATACAGTAAGACCTTGTTCCAAATTACATATTATTCCAGGCTCTGACCAAACTCAGGTCAATATCATATATTGCGCTATAATACTGACCAAATAGTCACATATTGAACTGTGTATCTCAAATGGCTACTGGTTACCTGGGTGACATATTGGATGTTAGATGTGAAAGATTGTATGACCATAGACACATAATATTTCATGAACTATTTAAAACAGCAAAGAAATCACATCAACATAAATGTTTGTTTGGGCCATTCCCCATCCCCTTACTTGTGTCCAATAAGAAAAAGAGAGGTTGCCTATTCCATGGTAATCAAAGACACTGCATAAGCATATGTCTAATATAAATTACTGCCCACAAATACATACATTAAAATTATTATAATTGTTTGGATGCTAAACTATGAAACATAAAACGTATTTGAGGTACCTTTAAATATATTTGCCTTTGGAATGTAAAATAATTTGAAGAAATGTCAACTTTTCAACAGGGTGCCCCTGGGGAATCTGGACTCCCAGGACCTGCTGGTGGCAAGGTAATGTCTTTATTTTTGTATATTCGTAATTCAATTGCAGTAAAATATTTGTGTTACCATCTTTCCTTCTAATTAATTCTCTGTGTGACTAATTCTTTCTTTTTCCCGGCTCTGTTACAGCCATTTAGTACATACGTAGATATGTGTACCATTCATTTGGAAAGAAAGTTAGTAGTGGTTAAAATAGTAAAGTAAAGAAGATGTGAAGGTCACCATCTGTTGCAGAGCAGCAGAAATCCATGTTATAACATTGTTCCTTTCCACAGGGAGAGCGTGGAGGCCCTGGCCCTGCTGGATCTTCCGGTCCCCAGGGTCCCTATGGACCTCGTGGACCTGCTGGTCCTGCTGGAACTGATGGAGGCAAGGTATGCAAACTGTGACTTTATTACAGTCACCAGGTACTTTCACCACTCACAAAAATGCATACACAGAAGCAAAAGTTTGCAATTACAGCACAGGGATATCTTACTCTTCATCAAAAAGTCTTTGTTTATCTTACATTAAACATAGTTGTATTTGAGAAAAATATATATG
Organism: Conger conger; assembly: GCF_963514075.1. Classification (NCBI taxonomy): domain Eukaryota; kingdom Metazoa; phylum Chordata; class Actinopteri; order Anguilliformes; family Congridae; genus Conger; species Conger conger. The sequence continues at coordinate 53,523,346 of NC_083768.1, read as the reverse complement.
GTGAAATGTTACATTTGTAATGTAGTGAAAAGAAATAAACAGAAAAATTGGGCTACATTGGCCCAGGCAGTAAGATAAGTCGTCTAGCAGATTGAACCGGGTTGCCGGTTCAATCACACCCTGGGTGTGTTGAAGTGTCCCTGAGCAAGACACCTAACCCCCAAATGCTCCTGATGAGCTGGTTGGTGCCTTGCATGGCAGTCAATAGCTGTTGGTGTGTGAGTCTGTGTATGAATGGGTGAATATTCAATTTACAAATTAATATCATTAACATATGCTGGTGCTCATGCATAATAACATTACCAGCGTTTAGCAGAGGCTCTTATCCTTTATAATTTTTTATACATAGTATTAATTTATACAGCTGGATATGTTTACTGAAACAATGCAGGGGAAGTACCTTGCTCAAGGGTATGACGGCAATTTATTTCCTCTGAAATTAACCTGCAACCTGTGGATACTTAGCCCAGTGCTGTACCAATTACACTGAGCATTTTCAGCACTAGCATAACAGTGATGTTTTTCCACCCTTCAGGGCGAGCCTGGTCCTGCGGGACTTGCCGGTGCTCCCGGTCACCAAGGACCATCTGGCATGCACGGTGAGCGTGGTGGTGCTGGTACTCCTGGACCCAAAGGCGAGAAGGTAAACATCCTCAATTTCCGACATGGCACATTGCCACAAACAATGACTGGCAACGGTGCAGCTTTAGTCTTAAGGATGAATGACTGCATGGGGAAAGGTGGTACAGTAGAGCATGGGCACAATGGAATTTTTTTATTTACAATTAACTGTAGTGGATAGTTTTAACTGATCTTAACGATTCCTATTGACATTGATATCATTGTACATGTAGATAGAGTATATTATATCTCCTTGTCTCTTGGTTTCATGAACAGTAGCATGCATTAGTACAACATAGCAAGAGTTTCACAATTATTGATCCAAAGATTTCATTAGCAAAATATTCATAAAACTGCTCATTGTCTTCAAACCTAGGGCGAAGTTGGACACAGAGGATTGGAAGGCAACTTTGGTAGAGATGGTGCCCGTGTAAGTAAAAAAAATTTCTGTCGTTGTGTTGTCAAAGTGTTATTTATTTGTGTTTTTAGATTTTTTTTTAATGATACGTGATCATTGTCTTCCTTCCCAGGGTGCACCAGGACCCAGTGGACCTCCTGGACCTTCCGGTGCCAATGGTGATAAGGTAAAAGATTTGAAATTTGTCCACTGAGAAATTAATTTGTTTGCTGCTCTACTTGTCATGGTTAAAAACAGGTAATAGTGCAGTTATAATGCTCACCCCCGTTACTTGATAGGAGTATCTATCACAGGACCTAAAAAAGAAAACCATAACTTAATTCCACTGACAATTTTGTCATGTTTGGTTTAACCAACACATCATTTTATACTCTACACTTCTGGTATGATGCATGAATCACAACACTATCAGATGAACTAAATCAATATATTTGATATATTTTTAGAAATAAACAATCAAACCGGTCAATCTCCAGGCTGTAATCAAATAGTCTGCAATATGACTTTTGATCAATAAATCGCTGTCAGGATGCAATGCATCAATCATTCCTCAGACCTCAAATGATTTTCTTTCACCAGAGATTGTAACACCTACTGTATAGTAGACTTTCACTGGTCCGGTGTGAGTACATATAAAATAGACTTAAAACTGATGGTAGAGTACTGTGCGGAAGTCTTAGACACCCTAGACTATATATATATATATATATATATATATATATATATATATATATATATAGGTTTTTTTTTGTGTGTGTTAGTATAAAAGAACACATTTGAGATTTCCAAATATTCAGTTTCCAAAAGATTAAATTTTAGAGACATTTTTGTATTTAATTTTAAAAAGTAACATATTACTGTAAGCAATTTACTACTTTTTACATAAAAACTTAATCAAGGCTGTCTGAGATCAAGCAAGGAGCCAACCAAAGTCTGCAAAAGAACTGTGGCAAGTTCTCCAACATGCTTGGAACAACCTCCCTGCTGATTGTCTTATAGAACTGCAGGACAGCGTTGGCTGTCTCAGAGAAGTGATGCAGTTTTAACGCCGAAGGGTGGTCACAAAAAATATTGATTTGATTCAGTTTTTAACTATTCTGTCAAATTACTAATATGTAATGTAAAATGTATAGTATGTTTATTTAGGACCTTTCATTAAATTATTTTTGAAAGAATCTTATCTGTGCAGAATGTTATACAGGTGCCTAAGACTTTTGCACAGTACTGTATATGATCTAAAATGACAAATAAGTACTGTATAACTATATTTACAATGAAGGGGCGATAAAGAAGTACCCTCTACATAATGTTGAATAATCCTTTGCTATAACAAGAATGTTACTGAGAGCTCAAGGCTTCCAGGAGTGACATCAAACATTTTTTTATGATATCTGACCAGACATCATGACATTTTTATGGATGACATTTGTAATCTTTAATTTTACTGGGTAATCTATTTCCATGTTTTTGATGACAGTAAACCTCATCTCTCTTAGGAGGATGTGATAAAATGTATTCAAACATAAATCTGAAGGAAGGTTGTATAATTAAGAGACATAGACTAGCTATCCTGAAATTTCAGCTTTGACACTTGTGGATCATACCAAAGATTATTTTAAGGTGGAGACGAAAGTCAGCACACCCTGCGGCTCTCCAGGACCAGGGTTGCCGACCCCTGGCCTACACTTTTAAAATAGGAAATGACCATGCACCTATCTTGGAGGGTTGGTCTTAAAGTGAGCGGTGGCAATGGGAATTGATGGCATATTGCTATTTTGATGCCGCTGATTGCACTTGGGGTGGCAAGGTGGCACAGGCCCATGGTCCCAGCCAGGGCCTTTCTGTGTGGAGTTCTTTTCAGGTTTCCTCCCACAATTCAAAGGCAAGCAGATTAGGTTGTTTAGAATGTTTAAATTGCACCAAGGTATGAGTGTATGAGTGAATTGTGTGTATGCCCTGCAATTGGATTGGCTACCTGTCCAGGGTGTATTCCTGCCTCTTGCCCAATGCATGCTGGGATAGGCTTCAGCAACCCCCCATTACCCTCACCAGGAAATACCAGGTTATATAATGGATGGATGGATGAATGCATTACATTACATTACATTACATTACATTACATTATTGGCATTTGGCAGACGCTCTTATCCAGAGCGACGTACAGTTGATTAGACTAAGCAGGAGACAATCCTCCGCCGGAGCAATGCAGGGTTAAGGGCCTTGCTCAAGGGCCCAACAGCTGTGCGGATGTTATTGTGGCTACACTGGGATTAGAACCACCAACCTTGTGTCTCCCAGTCATTTACCTTAACCACTACGCTACAGGCTGCATTATGACCACTCCAGAACCTAGTCTTAAATCATGTTGGAGCTTCATTGCTATTTTAATTACATAATATTACATAATATAATATAATATAATCTAATGCGATTACATATGACTGAGCAACATGAATACACCCTCCTGTCTCTGACACATGCAGGGTCACATGCCAATTAATGAACTGAAATGCTGGCAAAATAACTTTTTTTTTTTTTTTTTTGCAGTGTAGAGGTAGATTGGCACAAGGCCATACAGGGGGTGCAAAAATTTGGGCACCCCTGGTTTAATTAAGCATTATGGAATGAGAATTTGTGGTATATCGTGGATATTGGCACAGCTAGCAGGGTGGGTTACACCCCCCTAGCTGTGCCAATTCCACAATATACCACAGGTTTAAGTTACCAAATTTATCTCCAAAATTTCACAAAAGAAAAACAAGACAGACTTTAAATGAATGTATATATTTAATGCAACTATGTTTTATGGTAAATGTATTCTTCCGCTGAACAGTAGTTTATTGGATGCTAAGCAACGCTATTGCTAAGGTTAGCTACTAGCAATAATGTATCCCCACTGACTAGCTAGCTAGCTTGCTAGTTTACATTGCACCAAACAACACTGACACACAAGTCCTTTGTCTTTATTGTAGACGTTTAGCTGGACACATCCACACATCCTTTATTGAAATAACTCATAGCGTCATTATGAATCGGGGTTTGGTGGTCTTGCTGGTATTTCGATCCGAGGATGTTAGCTTAGTTGTATTTATTTCATGTATTTATTTCATTCCTACTCCTTTCCAAATCCCAGAGAACATCAAATGACAGATGAAAATCACTCATTTTGTTTTACTTTGGTAGGCTACTAGTGGCGAGATGATAACGTTATGTTAATTTCGGTTACAGAGTAGATTTAGTGATCTACAAACGCAGAATACTATTAAAAGATGTGTGAACATTCCATTGCATCATGCGTATATCGTGAATATGTGCACGACTGGAATGCAAACTGACCAATAGAGACAATGGACTGGACCTATCCTAAAATGTTTGTTACAGTGAATCTGTATGTGATCGAAAGCGAACCTGAATTTGAAATGTGAGTTAAACATGAGACCTTTTTGCTCATTTTAAAACAAGATGGCTTTCTATTTTCATTTTTTACTGCTTATAAATTAAGGGCCTTGTGTAGAAGTTTGATCCCTTTTGGATTATTCTTTGATGATTACTAAGGCCCAGACCCAGGTTATTTATTTGTTAGGGCTTCAATGAGTCCGGTGAGAAATTCTTGAGGCTAATGTTCAAGGTCAGTCCAGACATTGAAGTTGAAGAGAGGTTGGGTATTCCAGCAAGACAATGATCAAGAACATACCTCAAAATCAACCATAAAGTGCCTCCAGGAAAGACGGATGAAGGTTTCGGAATGGCCACCATAGTCCCCAGACTTGAATATTATTGAAAATCTGTGGAGAGATCTCAAACATGCAAGGAGTCCAAAGAATATTTCTGAGCTTGAGGTGTTCAGCCAGGAAGAATGGGGAAACATTCTGAGAATTGAAAGACTCTTAGCTGTCTAAAGGAAGCATTTACAAGCTGTTATATTATAAATTAATCTTGCTTTAAAATTTGAATAAATGTGTCATGTTTAATGTTATACCATTTAGTGGACAGGTTCGCTTCTGTTCACTTAGATGTTTTTTGTAAAAGGCTTTTTGACCAGGGGTGCCTACGTTTTTGCACGCTACTGCAGATGTATTGCCTCCTTGCCAAATGCCTCATTGTTAAATGATACATATGCATTTGTCAGATTTATGATCCAGAATTTTATAGGCATGGTAACGGCAAGATCAAGGCCATCATTATACTGTTTGGAAGATAGTTAATTTCATGTACACCGTGTCATAACCATAATAATCATAATTCCTTCACCAAACTGACTCATTATTTTCAATTTAGGTAAATAGAAACACTCATGTTAATGAATCACCGGTGCCCTGCAGAGATTAGAAAATGAGACTTGTTCTCTAATGCAGTAGAAAATGGGATTTTAGGATTACTTACACTGCAAAAAAGTATTTCTTAACAAGTGTTTTAGTCTTATAAGTTCCCTTTTGCTTGGCATGTGAAAATATCACTCACAGAATATGCCATTGGTTAATCTTGAAACTGTCTCACCTCATTGGAAATAATTTTGTCTTATTTAGTAAAAAAGTCATAGGAATACAACTTTAAGTTTAAATATGAGACTAACATACTAAGCTTTAGTACTTGCAGTGTGGTTTTTATTCCCAAATATAATATGTGTTTGAGATGTATCTTTGTTGATGTTTTATATCTGTTGTAACAGGTCTCTTGAAATAGAGATCTTGATCTCAACAAGACCAGCTGTTTAAATTAAAGGAATAATAATAATGTTCTTCCACAGGGTGAATCCGGCTCCTTTGGTCCTGCTGGACCCGCTGGCGGCCGTGGTCCTCCTGTAAGTATCTAATTTTTCCCATTAATGCAATCTTCAGCTAACCTCCATGTGAACTAGCAGTTAAAAGTACCCATGAGTTCTTTATAATGCATCTACCATGCATACTGAATTCAATGGACATGTTGTATTTCAGGAACAGTTCATTTGACTGTCCTTTATTGTGTGCTATGGTCAAAATAGTTCTTATGCAGTTGATGCCAATTGCATAATTACTATGACTATGATGTGCACATGTGTACTCTGAATCTTCTTCTTTGTCCTAGGGTGAGCGTGGCGAGTCTGGCCCGGCTGGAGGCCCTGGCTTTGTTGGACCCCCTGTAAGTAAACACAGCTTCATCAATAGTCATACTATTTGTAGTAATAATTGTTTTAATAACTTTTTTCATATTATTCATATTTTTACAGCAATTGGCATTAGAAATATTCCTCCACACACGCATAAACATATCCACAGACGTGTGCACACTCAGTTAAGAGTATGACATATTTGGTTGTGAGAGAGAATACCTTTATTTAACCTTGTAAGAAATGCCCTGTTTTGTTTGGAGTGACAGAGTGACTTGTCCCATGTCCATTGCAGGGTGCTGATGGTCAGCCTGGTGCCCGTGGTGAGAGAGGCCCAGCTGGAGGAAAGGGTGATATTGGGCCTGGTGGACCTGCTGGACCTGCTGGAAACTCTGGACCCGCTGTGAGTTACACTTGCACAACATCTGCAGTTACACAAGCTCACCTGCATAATATTCCTTGTTGTACATTCAAATTACAGTGGGTAAAGATAATAGCTTCCTTTTCATTGATTTATATTAAAGTAATGTAACATTAGATAGCCCAGCTACAAAACCCTCCGGACCCCTCCCTTGAAGAACCTTGACTGGTAGTATGTTTCTGATCTTGGTGGCGATGATCTGAAACGTGTTCCTCTTCTCTTGGCTTTTAGGGCCCCTCTGGTCCCGGTGGGCCCCCTGGTGCCCGTGGAGATGGTGGTCCACCAGTAAGTACAGTTGCCTAGTTCAGATACGCTCAAGAACACATATTCATCCAGTGAGTTTGGTCTTCTGCTAACAAATGACTCATTTCTATCCCAGGGTCTGTCTGGTTTCCCTGGTACCGCTGGCAGAGGTGGAGCCGCTGGCCCAGCTGTGAGTGTTGTGCTTTCATTTTAGGGAAACACTGTAAAATACCTGCACATGGATTAAGATAAGTGCACATTATAGCTATATTCAAGTAGCCATTCACCATTCAGCATATCACACATGATATTTAATAGCTATTATACCAGGAAATTATGTAAAATGCATTGATTCAACATTAGCCAATAATAAACTGGATTCTCAGGCTCCATTGTATAAGCCAATGTTGTGAAATCAAGTAATTAGTAAATGCTAAACTGAGTCCATTTTCATCAACCATCCAGCATTCATATTAGTACTAATATCTCATACAGGGCATTGGTGGACCTCCTGGACCTGCTGGATCCTCTGGAAAGGACGGCCCCCGTGGCCCCCGTGGTGAGCCTGGCCCCGCTGGAACTAATGGTGAGCAAGGTATGGGTGGACCCCCCGGAGCTGCTGGAGAGAAGGGCCCAAGTGGAGAGAGCGGTCCTCCTGTAAGTCACGTCATTGTGTCTGCACAACTCAAATGTAACCCTTTAAGAAGCTGGGAAGATTTTATCAATAGCTATGTATTTTTATCAGTAAAATCACACATCACTTTAATGGGACTTTATGTGTACTGATAAAAGATCATGTGAACATGAGAATTCAGGACATTCAGTCTATCTAGGCTTGCCAGTATTTCTATAGTCTAGACCATTGTGTCACGCCTGTTCTCCATTGCAAGGTGCCGAAACCTATTTTAGCCATTACTAAACTGCATGGTGTGTTTGGGTATGGGACAAATCATAGTTACAGATATCCCCCATTGTGTGTGCTTCCTCAGGGTCCCGCTGGTATTTCTGGACCCAAAGGTATGCTCGGCTCTCCTGGTTTCGTTGGTCTCCCTGGCCAAAGAGGTGACCGTGGTCTTCCAGGTGGTGCTGGCGGTGTTGTAAGTTTATTGCACCATGTTGTTCGACAATGGTACTCTGAAAACGATCACCCTTTAGCTTTAAACACTTTGGGTTGGTTTCAGGGACAGGGATAGAGAATTGAATTTGAATTTAATCTGTGTCTGTGAAACTGGACCGAGGTATATCTACTATTGAGAATCAAGCATACACAAGTAACATATTTACTTCCACAGAGATACTCTTAATGTAATGGTCTTGAAAACAATTATTGGTTCGAGATAACATCCATTATACTGCATATCTGAAGAGATACAATTAAACATTGGGCAAAATACATCTGCCATTTCATTAAAAAATATGCTTCGTACCCTTCATACAAATATATTGTTCAATCCATTTGGGGTTTATAATTGTCCTGTTGTGATGTAGAACCTGTACTGTTCTGTGTGATTCAGGGTGAGCCTGGTATGCTGGGCCCAGCTGGACAGGCTGGACCTCGTGGACCTGCTGGCAACATTGGCATGCCCGGTATGACTGGTCCCCAGGGTGAAGCAGGTCGTGAGGTAAGTGTGGAGTCAAAATTAGATTGGGCGTTTTTAGTTTGAATAATTATCACAGGGAAGTCACCTTTTAACCACATTTCCAACATGAATGAATTAATTCCAATTAATTAATTCCAACTGTCTGTGTTACTGTATATTCCGTTTGGCCACTATGTTAGTTTCTCAAATCTACAGTTTAGTTTACCAAATACAGTGTAATCTAAGATTATAGATACCATAATCCATAAACCATAGAAGGCATGTGACCTTCTATGAGTTTACTGGGAAATTATGAACTATTTATTAACATTATGCACCTGACTCGCAGTGCATGTTTCAGTGAAGTTAATGGTTCAGAAAGCAAATGGTCACCTCACCTATTTCTTTTCAGTTACATATATTCAAAAATTTATTCTTGAAATATAACAGCCAAACATTTATTTACATCACCCAAAAAAATAGTTTGTGCTTTGAAAATAAAAAATAAAAAATTCAGAACAGCACTGCTTAGCCATGGTATGCACTCAAGGCTGTGATATTTAACCCCATTTGATTTCCCTCTACAGGGTAGCCCTGGCAACGATGGTCCTCCTGGCCGTCCTGGTGTTGCTGGTTTCAAGGTAAACTTCTTAATTCCTTCGAGAATATTCATGTTCACTTCAATTTACTATTTTATTGATTAATCTGCTATAACTCACTGGAGATGTATGCACACATACACATAAATGTGCACTTATGATCACATGCAGTAAATAGTACACAATTCTATCCAAAAGTCAATGGAGCTAGAATATGCAATAGACATAATATATTCCATTGCCCATAAGATTGTTATATTGTTTACTGATCAAATACTACAGTTGTACATTATCAAGTGAGCTCCATGCGTGTTGAGTTTTGGCTTTGGCCTTTTGGTGCCATGCAGTTAAATCACTGATCACATGACCTTTCAGGGAGATCGTGGTGAGCCTGGCTCTTCTGGTCCTTCGGGATCCGCCGGTGCCCCTGGAGCTCACGGACCTGCAGGCGCCGCTGGCAGACCCGGAAATCGTGGAGAGTCTGTAAGTGTCCGACCTCACCTCAACTTGCACCGATGCAAACGCCAGAGTCACAGACCATCATCAGAAAGAGACCTAAGAGCAAACTGATGAAGCTCATGCATGCCTGCCCAGATGCTCAGCAGTGCCAGCAAAGAGCTTTACATGGTTCTCCTGCCAAAATGGCTAATGAATTTGTGTTTCTGTTCATTTTTAGGGTCCAGGAGGCCCAGGTGGTCCTGTTGGTCCCGCTGGTGCAAGAGGTGCTGCTGTGAGTAATCAGAATGTTGAGCAAGTGCACATTTTCTTTTTTCTTTCACTTTTTGTCTTCTCTCTTACGTGTGCTTTGGGTTTATGTGGTAGGGCCCTGCTGGACCTCGTGGAGAGAAGGGGGTTGCTGGAGGAAAGGGAGAGAGAGGCCTGAAAGGACTGCGTGGACACACCGGCCTGCAGGGAATGCCTGGACCTGCTGTGAGTGACCTTGGACCTAAAATACATCAGTGCCACGGCAGCATGCTTTGAGCAAGCATGGGCTCTGGGCTCAATTTAAATTTTCATATCGGCTTGGCTGCCTTGCATCATCAATTATAATCAACTACATATTCTACCAGCCTGTTAACATATTTTGTTATGTTGAGTGTAGAGCTGGTCTGAACTGGTCAACCAGCTACCAGATGTTTCAAAACCTTTTTTGAGCATTTTCTTTTTTCATCAGGGTCTACATTTATATATTGCTGTTGTTGTTTATCCCTGTTATTACAATAACTATAATTGAATAATTTAAAAGCATGAGACAGTGTGGCTACAAGATCACACCATTTTGAGAAATTGTACCCTTTGTACAACCTGTCTGTTCTTGACCGGTTCTCTCCCTTCACACAGGGTATTTCTGGTGAGCAAGGTTCTGCTGGCCCCGCCGGTCCCGCTGGTCCTAGAGTAAGTACCACAGGCACGCGGTCGCCACGAGGCATGCTTATTATGATTATGTTTTTGCAGGCAGGTGCCTTTAACAAATCTTCCTGCTCTTTTATTAGGGCCCAGCTGGTCCCCATGGTCCCCCTGGAAAGGACGGCAGAGCCGGCTCCCACGGTACTATCGGACCAGCTGGCCACCGCGGTTCCCCTGGTCACATCGGCCCAGCCGTGAGTATGCCCTGCTGCGCATCCCCAGGCTTAGCTGCCACTGCGTGCCCAGGAATCCTGATTAAACAGCTAAACTGATGCTGTGGCAACATGAACACAACGATCACTTTATTGGACCACTATTATGTATTACTTCTTTTGGTTTTATTATTTTACTGCTGCAGCCATGTTGCATCGAGTTGCTGGATGAATAGACATTTTCATTAAAGAGCTGGCGTCCAGGTTTACCTAATAAAGTGGTCACTGAGTGTAGGTTGGCATTTATCTATTGGAATTCTCTGAGTTCATAAGGCATTAGTTTGAATGGTAAAAACATGAGAAAGTAATACTTAAGTTATGCACGTACCTGAGTGAGCAGGGGAATCTTAGAAGGAGAGCCATCCCAGGCCCTGGTGGCCTTGGAGACAGGATACACCTGGTTGTTCCTTGTGTTTGACCACAGGGTCCTCCCGGAATTCCTGGTCCCCCCGGCCCCCCTGGTGCATCTGGCGGCGGCTACGATGTGGGCGGCTATGATGACTACAGAGCCGATCAGGCCTCTGTCAGGGCCAAGGACTATGAGGTTGACGCCACCCTGAAGTCTCTCAACAACCAGCTGGACAACCTGCTCACACCCGAGGGCTCCAAGAAGAACCCTGCCCGCACTTGCCGTGACATCAGGCTTAGCCACCCAGAGTGGAGCAGCGGTGAGTGCCCTCAGCACCAGCAGGCACCCCAGGGACCCATTCTCAAGAGCAGACCCTGCTGTAAAATCCAGCTATACCAGCTTGACCAGTTTGAACATTCAGCTGGTCAAGATGGTCATACTGGCATAGTTTGGTACGAGCTGGTCAACCAGCATGACCAAGCTCGTCATAAAGCTGGTCTAGCTGGGTATGAGCTTGTCTGATTGATCTGGTTGCTAACTAGCTACTTGTCTCAACCCAGATATACTGTATGACACAAAGCAGGATTACTGAGTTAGCCGGGTAACTGCACAGAGTAAAACCTTTTTGTAAAAAGTAAAAGGTTTTACTCTGTGCAGTAATCTGGCTAACTCACTAATCCTGCTTTGTGAAACTGAGTACTGTGATAAATTCCATTATTTGCTGAACAACAAGGAAAACCAGCACACTCTGTGGCTCTCCAGAATGAAAATCCATGTGCTAGATTATTAGATGCAGTCAAGTAAAATGGGAATCCAGTGCAGACAGGTGATCCTTGCTTAACCCGCTGCACCTGTCATCAAGCAGCACACTGAAATGATGCTTGAAAGGTCACTCCGTGTCATGTGGTGTTGTTTATGCAGCCAGTTGAGACACACCACTCATATCATTCTTGCATGCTCTGTAGGCTACTACTGGATTGACCCCAACCAGGGCTGTATCATGGATGCCATCAAGGCCTACTGCGACTTCACCACTGGACAGACCTGCATCTACCCCAACCCCGGCACCATCTCCCACAAGAACTGGTACAACAGCGCACAGACCAAGAAGCATGTCTGGTTCGGCGAGACCATCAATGGTGGCACTGAGGTACATAGATATGGATGGCAGGGGATTCCCTTTGCTCCTCCATTTGTCTCTTTATGCATATGCATGAAATATTTATTTAATATATATTGTCATAACATTGATAAAACCTGTAGTAGGAATTAGTTGCAACAAATCAATTTTGATTGAATGGTTGGCTACCTTGGGGTAAAATCCAGCTATGACCTGAACTGGTCAACCAGCTACCAGCTGTTTCAAAACCTAGTTTGAGCTGTTTTGTTCAGCAGGGTGGTTAATTATTGAATTAATGTTTCAGTTTGCCTACCACGACGACACCATCAGCCCCCAGAGCATGGCCACCCAGCTGGCCTTCATGCGCCTCCTGGCTAACCAGGCCTCCCAGAACATCACGTACCACTGCAAGAACAGCATCGCCTACATGGACGGCGAGAATGGCAACCTGAAGAAGGCCGTGCTGCTGCAGGGCTCCAATGACGTGGAGCTGAGGGCGGAGGGCAACAGCCGCTTCACGTTCAGCGTACAGGAGGACGGCTGCACTGTAAGCCCCTCCTCTTCCTTTCTCACCGCCAATCACAGACATCGCATTAAAAACCAGGATGTAGGGACAGAACAGTATTAAGTTGTAGTTATGCAGCAACCTTGCTGCTCCAAAAATGGAATAACAGACACTTTTTTAATGATATTACAGTAGATAGCATTTTGAACAAAATTCACTAGTTGTTGAGGTATGAATAATTTTTAGAATAAGAAGCTGAATTAGATGTGAAAATTAATTTATACAAGCCAAATTTGCATGGCTATGATGATCTACAATAGACAGGAGAAGTGAGATTCAGAACAGATATGATCAGAACTGCAGTCAACACTCAACACGAAAAAACCATACTACTCTGTCATATTTGATCAAGAATAATTGATGAAGCCTACCTTGGTGTCATTCAGGAGTATAGTTTCCCTTCGTAATATTTATTGCATATATTATCACAATTGTGTATTCAATCAAATTATTATTATTATCTGATTATTCTATTCTACCATTCTAAAAAGATCTCAGTACACAAACAAATGTACTATAAAATCATTTCATGAATAATCTTGTTTAGAGAGCATTTTGATCCAAATGATGAGGCTTTGATTCAACAAGTCAAGTCAGTGTTCAATCACCATGCTGAAACATTTGTCCTTTTTTGCATTCACAGAGACACACTGGCCAATGGGGCAAGACAGTCATCGAGTACAGAACAACGAAACCATCTCGCCTGCCCATCCTCGACATTGCACCTTTGGACATTGGTGGAGCTGATCAAGAATTTGGTTTGGACATTGGCCCAGTCTGTTTCAAATAAATAGACTCATGATAAATTAAAGAGAGAAAGAAAAAAAAGAAAAAAATCTCTGCCCTCTGTTTTTTTTTATACTGAATGCTGATTTCCCTCTGCCCATCCACTTGCTTAAATTGGGCCCTATCGGAGAAGACAACAGACTGATCGGAGCGTTGTTGCAATGCAAATTAATACAGAAGTCAAAGTCACGTGGGAAAACACCTTGTTGTGGGACCTGTCATCATTTGTAAAATAACAAAGTGTAATAAAAAAGATGAAAGTACACCACTTGTGGTCTTTGTATATCTTCCAAAGAGGAAGTTTAAAACCACAGCTTTCAAAGGTTTAAACTACCTCATGACCGTATTGAGAGAGAGAAAAAAAACTTGCATCCCAATTGTATGAGTTCAAAAGGCTTCAAGCTCGTTCCCGTTTCAAAGGTGCTCAAATACTTGAAGCAGTAACATGGTGCTATGCATACGGCTGCAGAATGAACCACTTTCTAAAGCAGTATTACTTTGTATTGACCTCCAGGTGGCGTCTGGTACAGTTTTTGCTGATAACCCCTTATTAAGCAGGTGGAACCCTCCCTCAAACTGTCTGTCTAGTTTTGACTTGGTTTTATTTTATTTCTTATTTGTGTCTGATTTTGTCCCTCCCACCCCCCGCCCCCATTTTTTCAGTCATTCCCCATGTTCACGCTGTTAAGCACATCTTTTCCGTCTAATTGGGATAATGATGTCTCTCTTTCAAACAAACAACAAAGTTTATTGTACCTATTTTGTATATGTGAGATGTTTAAATAAATTGTGAAAAGTTCTGAAATAAAGCATGTCCAGTGTTCCAAAAAACCAGACAACGAGTTAATTGCTTTCCTGTTTATATATTGCAATGAATGTGAGAATTGGGAAATGAAATAAGTTATCAGGCTGTTGTAATATAGAATCCCTTACTCTTAATCTTACTCTTAATTTCACTTGACTACTGACATTTCATGAAAAGGATGTAGTGTAGTGTCAATATCCAATTTTAACTAAAAAGCTCAACCTTTGTTTTATTTTTGTTTTCTTGTATTTCTTATTCAAGTTGTGTTGGTCCCATTGCAAACTTCTATAAACACTTTCCTTTTCTGCTCAGCTGTTGCTTACCCCACCAAATGATACAATAATGTAATTTTGTTTCAGTCAATGTGTATATCACGATATACAACGTTTCCTGTTTCAACAAAGCAAAAGCATAATTAAACACTGATGAAGAATACTCTGGTCCTCCAATTAATGTTTTTTTAATCTGACAGACCCCCCTCTACTTTTTATACAAAATAAAAAGGAAAATGTTTATTATTATATTTGTTGACTTTCATATATTTTACGTTAAAAACAATGATTATTCTAAGTCGTGATACAATTTAGTATTTCAAGAAATTCCGTCAGTATACTTTTTAATGGTATGATTTCTCTAATATTTTTTCACATACTGATCGATCTTTTATATAAATCTACATTAACTTTTTTCATTTTTAACCAATTATTTAGATATAACAAGGCCAAATCAAGAAGCAGTCATGATTTCATTTTCATTTCCAATCATGACTTGTTTTCCTTTTGGTTGATCACATTCTTGCACAGTCAACTGAATTACTTAGAAAGGACATCATTCATTCATTTAATATATAGTCATTGTTACATATACACCGAGTAAGCACTTTTAGGTATGCTCATTCGGTATTTTTTGACTTATTAAGTCTTCTGCAGCAGTAGCCTATCCACTTAGAGGTTTGACACGTTGTGTGTTCAGAGATGCTCTTTGCATACCACAGCTGTAACGTGTGGTTATTTGCATTACTGTCACCTTCCTTCCATCAGCTTTGACCAGTCTGCCCATTTTCTTCTGACCTCTCTCATTAACAATATGTACCTGCCCGCAGAACATCTACTTACTGTATGTTTTTTGTTTTTGCACCATTCTCTGCAAACTCTAGACTGTTGTGCATGAAAATCCCAGGATATCAGCATTTTCTGAGATACTCAATCCACCCTGTCTGGCACCAACAATCATTTCACGGTCAAAGTCCCTTAGATTACATTTGTTCCCCATTCTGACATTTTTGCATTTGCATTCTGGCTTTTATGCATTTAGTTGCTGCCACATGATTGGCTGATTAAATATTTGCATTAACAAGGTGGTGTACAGGTCTACCTAATAAAGTGATAACTGAATGTATATTTAATTGATTCATTCATTATCCTAACCCGCTCATCCTGAACAGGGTCGCAGGGGGGCTGGAGCCTATCCCAGGATACATTGGGCGAAATGCAGGAATACACCCTGGACAGGTCGCCAGTCCATCGCAGGGCACACACACCATTCACTCACACACTCATACCTATGGGCAATTTAGACTCTCCAATCAGCCTAACCTGCATGTCTTTGGACTGTCGGAGGAAACCGGAGTACCCGGAGCAAACCCACGCAAACACGGGGAGAACATGCAGACTCCACACAGAGAGGCCCCGGTGGACCGGGATTCGAACCCAGGACCTCCTTGCTGTGAGGCAGCAGTACTACCCACTGCACCATCCGTGCCGCCCAAGTGTTTATTTCATTTATTAAATGAGTTAATGGGCGGTAAAGTCATATAATTGTATGGGCTCAAGAACATTATCATATGACTACAACAGGAATAGGAGTTGCCCTGGCCTGTCTGATGCCTCAAACAGTACTACAGAGACAGTCATCTACTGTTTTGGGGTTTTACTTGTCAGTTTGCCAGCATTATTCCAATTGCTGTTTTCCTGAGGGAAATGTGCTGCCACCTTGTGGAAATAATGGGACAACTGCAAAACTGCAGTCAACAACAGGGAAGTCATGTTCAGTATGTATGTATTGTCTCTAGCTCAAACTGAACAGGAATATTAAAATGTTGAAAAATGATGTAGGCTATTATCCATCACCATGTGACCAACCGGGCTGAAATTAATCAATTTATATTGAAAGATATAAATATATATGTACAACACAAGGGTTAAGTAGGTGTAATAAAGTGCTCGGTGAGTGTATATACAGTATTACAATATATTTTTTAAAGCATAAAACAAGCATAAGAAATATAAAACAAATATTGAATATAATTTGTCAACAGACACAATCAAAATCAACCAGGCAATTTTGCTGCAATTTTTATAATGTGGGAATAATAATACCTCAGACCTCCTGCATTGATACAGTCTGGACTACACAATGAACACTGTGGATTTGAAATGACAAACTGAGTACCTAGAGACAGACAATAGATTTTTTAAATATCTGTTCTGTTACACTCTGTTTTGGATTTCTGGATTTCTGTTTTTTGACTCCTGTCTAGCTTTATTAAGATTCAACTTGACATAATGAAGCTTGTGAAACAACACAACGAGGCAATACAATATGCCTTGTGCCAGGGGTGTTCAGGCCCCTAAAATGGCAGCAACAGGCATGGTAGGTAAAAAAAATTATAATCTGGCAGTCCATCCTGAACATTAACATAAATCTGTAGCACCCTTTTCCCTCCCTCTTTTGGCCCCCTCTTGCGGTGGAACTGCAGAATCACTTATCCACCTGAGAAAACAAAAACACACTTGTGGTGCTATAATTTTTACCATTCGTACACCAAAGATCTTATCACATAATCCTTAGATTAATTCTGATTCTGATTCTTAACTGTTAATGAAAAATGTGATTCTGTATCCTTGTTATTTTACATATTCAACAATCATGTATTTACATGTAAGTACATTACAAATGTATTTATTATATACATATGCAAAACTACACACAGGCCACACATACGTGTTTTAATTTGCAGTTATTTTATTGTGATTCATTGCTTTGAGAAATCCATCCATCCATCCATTATCTGAACCCGCTTATCCTGAACAGGGTCGCAGGGGGGCTGGAGCCTATCCCAGCATACATTGGGCGAAAGGCAGGAATACACCCTGGACAGGTCGCCAGTCCATCGCAGGGCGCACACACACCATTCACTCACACACTCATACCTATGGGCAATTTAGACTCTCCAATCAGCCTAACCTGCATGTCTTTTGACTGTGGGAGGAAACCGGAGTACCCGCAGACACGGGGAGAACATGCAAACTCCGCACAGAGAGGCCCCGGCCGACGGGGATTCGAACCCAGGACCTCCTTGCTGTGAGGCGGCAGTGCTACCCACTGCACCATCCGTGCCGCCTGCTTTGAGAAATCTTCAAATGCAAAACACACAGTCAGATGAATGTCCTCTGCAATGCAATAATATTGTTTCATGAGACTTCATAAAAATGATTGAAATCTACACTCAGAGAGCACTTTATTAGGTATTTATTAGACTTATTTTTTTACTTCTCTCATTAACATTTCTGTCTGCAGAACTGCTGCTTTTTTTGTTTTTTTGAACTATATTTTGCAAACTCTAGAGACTAGTGTGCATGGAAATCCCAGAAGATTAGATACTCAAACCACCCTCTCTGCCACCAACAATCATTCCACGGTCAAAATCACTTAGATCACATTTTTTACCAATTCTGATGGTTGATGTGAACATTAACTGAAGCTCCTGACCCGTATCTACATGATTGTATGCATTGCACTGCTGCCACACAATTGGTTGACTAGTTAATTGCATGAATAAGTAGGTGTAATAATGTTAAAATGTAGCTTTGAGCCTACACAAAGTAAATGTAAATTTGCAAGGTACTACTGTATGTGTATATGTAGCAGATAAAAGGTTCTTCCTTACTGTATACTTTCTGGTCAGTTGATAACAGCTGAGTGCCATAGGAGGACATCCCAGGGTCATACCTTCACCAGTTGATCAACAACTCTCTCTGTCTCTCCAGCAGGAGATATGGTGTCTGAGGACACACACAAACACGTCACAAGTTGTGTTACACCAGTTCTAGCATTCCACAAGGATGCCCGCATGCATTTTCAGATATATAAACAGGGCCTGATGAAATAGATTCTTTGAACATTGGTTGCCAGTCTCTTCTCTTAACTACAATTTTCCACAACATTAAGTATGGTTGTATAATTCCAAGTTTGTGTTGCTCTCATTGCCACCAATAGTACAGCCCCTATATACAGGCCACTGAACTTTACCAATTATCCAGGAGGGTTCATTTTAATCTGTAATCCCTGGGCTTCATGCTTTGGTTTTTGTTGTGATTAAGTATATTCTCCTAAATAAAAACCTTGAATACATACTCGGGTTGTAAATATTCCCAATGTGCCATTCTAAGTGTTCTAGATGTGGTTACAGTACATTGATTCCAAAATGCCAAACCGGTCCGAATGAAGAGGGACACTAGTAAAAAGTCAAGCTCTGCTCATAATATTGCAGTCAAATTATTTTCATAAGATATCATCACCAGGGAAGGTGGGAGAGTGGGTTTGAATTTGCGAGGTTTGAGGGCACTGCCTCATTGCACAATGGTAACTCAAAATGCAAATGAACAAATAATAAAGGATGGAAAATAAAGGATGTAAAGCAACAAAGGGCACCTTTATAGTTATATTAAAACACATATTTGCAGATGCATTCTCATAGTTCACATCCAGCATCTGAAAATACTTCTGGGTACAATTTCAGCTTTCAACCCCACCCAGAAATTTACCCAAGGTCTTGTTATTTATTCCTGAGAAAGCTCATGGGATATCCCAAGGTCCCAGTTGATTAGTATTATCCTTTTGTGCCAGGGAAACATGGATGTTTTGAGTTCATACATTCAGTGCTGTACTTACACCCAGACTTGTTGGCATCTCTCTGACGGAAATTAAACCATCTTTGGTTTGGTTCAGTTTGCCCTGTGCTGACCTTGGTGAATGCTTCTCTCAGACATACTACATCAATGAATATGAGGTTACAGTGCAGGCTGTAATCTGAAGGTATTTACATCCATATCTGGTGCTACATGTATGAATTAAGGCTCCCTTTTACATAGAACAAATAATGGGGCAATTGGCTGCTCAGTCATTTCTTGGCCAACTGTGTCTCTTTCCATAATTATTTCATGCACAAGAAGCTAACAATAGCTCTAGAGTGTATTATTGGTGTGGTATTTGGAGTCTGTTACTCTGGACATCAAACTATATCAATCATAAACATAGCCAAATTGGTGCATCAAAATCAACTGTTTGGTACATTGTTAGCAAGCCAGAGCTCAGAAATCACAAACAACCAGCCAGGTTCAAAATGGTTTGCTTTTCTTCCAAAGACAGCTCTCTGATCTACATGTTGGTTTATCTTTTCTAACAAAAATGCAAATGCAGTCTTCACAGGCAAAACCCAAGGCTAAAACCAAGAGTAGACATTCAACTATTTATTGTTTAACCAATAAATCTAACAGGAAACATCTGGGCAACAGGAAACACCTGTCAGTCACATGTTTTATACTTTTGCTCACCTAAATATTGGGTGGCCTGATACAAAAGGTGATATGTTTTAGGTTTTTCAACAAATCTCACCAGGAAAAAAAAAATTACCAGGAAATAAAAGCTGAAATTTGCATATGTCATCTCATGCACATATTTTGACCTCAAACTCAATTGTTTTCAGTGTAGGGCAAAAAAGTCCTCTCAAAGCCAATCTCAATCTCATTGCGCAGGACTACTACAAAGGC
Source organism: Conger conger (assembly GCF_963514075.1). Classification (NCBI taxonomy): domain Eukaryota; kingdom Metazoa; phylum Chordata; class Actinopteri; order Anguilliformes; family Congridae; genus Conger; species Conger conger. The sequence continues at coordinate 53,503,303 of NC_083768.1, read as the reverse complement.
AACTGACTCCCCAACTACTGATTTTGGCATTGCTACGTCACTACGGTTATCTTATCTGCAGGACCTTCTTGGTTAACTCTGGTCTAGCAAGATTAGATAACTAGCTATAACTTGATATGACCAGCAAAGCTTAGCATAGTCTAATAAATGTTCCATTTTATAATTGTGTTAGCCAGGTAGCTGGCACTATGATAAGTTGATGTCAACTAGCCAAACTAGCCTACGTGTTTCATTAATTTTGAAACGTACAGCGTGGCTAGTAAGTAACTGTTAGACCTAACAACAGCCATTCTTGTCATATTCATGTCTGTTTTCCGTTTACATTGATTATTCATTGCACTCATCTTCTCCTGTGATGTCTGTGCCTTTATGTAGTTCTGGGCCTGAGTCACTTCCCTGTCAGCGTGATTCTCTATTCGGGTGTTTCCGGAATTTTCCGTTTTCCCACGATTCCTTCTCAGTCTCGCTTTTTTTACTTCCTGCTGTCTCTCCATTTATGTTTGTAGATGGCACTAATCTACTAATCCCGACTAACGGAGATTTTGTACAGTACTAATTATATTAACCCACTAATATGTTTGTCTAACTAACTTTCACTAGTTTTTGAGTATTTATAATTTAATCTAACATATTAAACTAACATATTAACATTCTGCCTATTTCTGCACTGCTCTGCAGCTCCACCCCCCTGTTCTATCTCTGATTACCTGCCTTAATTCCGCGAAGTGTTTGCACCTGTTCTCTTCTATCACTAGGGCAGCCTGTAGCATAGTGCTTAAGGTACATGACTGGGACCCACAAGGTCGCTGGTTCGATCTCCAGTATAGGCACAATAAGATACGCACAGCCGTTGAACCCTTGAGCAAGGCCCTTAACCCTGCATTGCTCCAGGGGAGGACTGTCTCCTGCTTAGTCTAATCAACAGTAATGAAGTCTAATCCGGTTGCTCTGGATAATGTCATAATTATTGTAATCACTACATCCATTAAGTCTCTGCAATTGTCTACTCCCTAATCCGGAGCTTTTTGTATTACGTGTCTATGTGAATCCGCATCTTTGTGCCTCCCTTGTTATTGTATGATTGCCCTTTCATGTGTCTCACCTGATGTCTATTTGTTAGACCGCCCTCACTCACATGCCCCGCCCGGGTTTTCTCATTACCCTGTGTATTTATACCTGTCCTTTTCAGTTTCTCTGTTCCTGAGTTCTGCCCTTATGTTCCCTACCCCGGTTCTAGCCGCCTCTTCCCCGTGCTGTCCTCCCTCGAGATTCTGTTCTGTTACACTCTGTTTTGTATTTCTGGATTTCCGTTTTTTGACTCCTGTCTAGCTCTTTGGACATGATCATTGGATTACACTCTGTCTGCCCCATCTGCCTACTTCATTAAACCTGCTATTTTTCTCTTAACCCCTGAGTCTGTACTTGGTTCCTCTGTCCCTCAACCCTAACAGATCTGCCCGAAGATTACCCGTGTCTGGCCCCCATGCCGCGTCTGCTCCTCTGAGACCCGTCTCCGGCCCCCGCTATTAATGTCTATTAATTGAACCTCCCGGTGAAAAGAACTAAAGAAATTAAAAATGTTTTGAGTGAAATGTTTGCGTTTGCTGATAGCCTCAAAAGACAGGAAATTAAATTGATCAGCCGGAGAGCAGGCTGATGTTAGCGTCAAGGTTGAACAATTTCATTTCCTGTCTTTTGAGGCTTTCAGCAAATGCAAACATTTCAATTGAAACATGGTTTTGTTGTGATTAATAAGGAGTGTGATCCTGTTTTGGTAAGCAATTAATCTGCCTTTTATAGCAGAATGGGGCCCTATTTTATATACATCGCTGACACGGTTAGCCCAATTAGACTGTTGATGTTTTGGGATAAAGTCAGGACGTTCGGTTTCATAAAGGGGTTTCACAATTTAGACGGGTTTGTAGCAGGGACAACAGTGTCTTAAGCACAAACCTGCAAAAACACATTAAGTTCTATGGGACGGTTGTCCTCCATGTGTCAAGGTCACATGGTTTGTGACCTGTATTAACCCTTGTGTAGTCTTAACATTCTGTATACTCCCCTTGTCCTAAGGGTAAAAAATGACCAACCTTCAACTAAACCATCCATCCATCCATTTTCACCCGCTTATCCAGGGTCGCGGTGGCAGTAGGCTAAGATGGGTATTCCAGGCGTCCCTGGAATAATTCCAGGTGTTCAACTAAACCCCTAAAATAAAATAAAAGGTAATTTCGGACTTCTAACGGTCGAGAGAGCAACTGCAGCAACAAACACGATCAAACCACATTGAAACTCCATTGGTTGTGGCAAATAGAACCAATTTTCAACCAATGAGCTTGAATTATTGTACAGCTATACAATATTTTGGTACAGAGTGCCGGCCCGTCACCTGCATATTTTGAAACCGGAATTTAAGGACACAGGCAGAGGGTGAGTCAGTGTGTCAGTGAGCATTTTTCAATGATAGGAAAGGATTTATAGTGATCTTGTAACAATTTAACACAAAAATTATTGTACAATGCCACAGCAAAATGTTACGCCACCACATTTTTTGATTGCATCACCAGTTCAAATAGTGAGTTTGGAGCCCAAGAGCGTAGGGCTGAAGCAGCTTGTCACAAAAGATAACGTCTAGGTTTTATGTACTTTTAGGAAATGTTAGAACAATGATTGATAGTTTGGACTGTTTTATATCAAAGCAGTTGATTATGACAAATGTGTGCAGTAACTTTCAGTCATGCAGGGGTCCTGTCTGCATCCTACAATCCCTAGTTATTGGTAGCAAATGTATTCATAAGACTTACTTGCTTTCTCGAAAATGCCATCACACTGATTTATATTATTTTTCATCTTCCCGGTGCATGGAAAGTCATGAAAGATTGTATCATTGAGGCTAATGTTTCATCGCCCTAGCATTATCAGAAAGCCTAAATAATATAAATAAAAAGTATTATTACGAATTTAATTTATCTGCAGTACCTGCCGTTTCCTCTCTCATTTTGGCCACTCATGCTATGTTAGATTTATGAGTAAAAACAACATAGGTTACATTTCAAGAATTCAAAATATATTCGTACAAGCCCCACTCGTTTTAATTTTTGGCAGGGTCACCTCCCTTTGTCTATCTAAGGAGTATGATCCAGATTTTGGCATGCAATTCATTTGCCCTTCATAGCAGAGTGGGTGCATGCAATTATCCAAGGTGATCCAATGCTAGATTCGTCAAATCGTAGTTCACATTTAGGAATTTGGAGTAAGACCGAATTTAATTAAGGACACGTGATGCATCAAATTATCCTAGATTATTCAAGCAAGGTAGGAGACACCGAGGCACATCCAAACACAAGGTTTTTGCCTAATTGAAATATATATACACATATTAGAGCAAATATTTTTGTCTTTGCTATGACTGTAAACCGTTGGTATAGTCCTAGGACATTTCTGCCGATTATAGTTCAGTCGAAAGTAGCGGGAGTGAAACTTTTCCAACATGCCCTGACTACGGGGCAAGTTTAAACAGCTCTGGCGCAAGATGAAACAGCATCCGAAAGATTGGTGAATCCAGTATTTCGTACCGTTTATATTTTTTTATTTTATAATTATCCTGTATGGTCTATATTTTGTCTATACTAACCGCATATGGCAACATTAATATGTAATGAATGCCCAGGAAGAAATTGATAAGAGCGAGTACTAAATAGGACCGAATATTTGCAAGGTACACGATATATATACAATGTTACATTAAAAGTTGTTGCATTTATAATAGGCGGGGGCCTTGAATGTGCCTTGAATGTGATATAAATTGCATATATTTGGAGTCTGTGGCATTCACACATCAGTTAATCGAAAAACACTTTGGTAAAAAAACATTACTTTCTGGATGCTAAAATAATTTTTTGATAAAGTTTTCAAATCGACAAACACCCTCAAACCACAACACAGTTTATCCCTCCCCCTTCTCTTTGAACATGCTGATTCTAAAGTCACACTCTAATTACCGGTTGCAAAAGAAGGGACTTCAGATCCAAAGTAAACAAACCTGCCAGTCCGCATTTCACAAAGACACTGCTTTGAAGGCGGAAACAGTGAGACAAACGCCTTCTGACCTTCAGTGATAAAACAGGGTTTATTTGCTTTCAAGCTACAATATATTTTACTTGTCCGCCGTTTGCTCCTTAACTATGGAGAAAGAAAGTTTAGACACTGCAAGTACTTGTGTTGAGGTTGAGGCAGCCACTGCACTAGGAGCAGCATTTGAAGGCAATGAGCCGTCAATGCACCCAACAGAGGCAGAGAGAAGCGTCAACGCGCCACTGTTTTCTTCGTTCAACCCCTCGGCTGCGGCTCGTCTGTCTGCTTGTTGTCATGGAGGAGCCAAGATGGCGGTCCTGGCCTATAGCCTAGGCAAACGAGAAATAAATCAGTATTTCAGTATAAAAAATGCGAAGTTACTGTCTCTTGTTGCAGTTATTCTACTCACGGTGTTCCATACCGTCTCTCGATATTATGGAGGTAAGTTATATGGCAGTAAGTACGGCAGGTACCTGCTGTGGCTACGTGCTGTGTGTTCATCATTAGTAGCTAGCTAGCTGACAAGCTAACACAATGTGTTAGCTAGCTATGTCACTATAGTAGTATATCTACATCCAGTGACTATGCAGCACTGTCTCTTCAGTGACGTGCAGCAAAATAGGGAGCACTTTTGTTTTTGATAGCAACTTTGCAAACAAACGAGCAATTGTGTCTTCTGTTATTAGGAAGATCAGCTAGCTAACTTAGCATTGGCAGGTGGAAAGATCTCTGGCTGGCTAATACCACGACACCCTTCTGTTTGCATGCTGTCAAGCTATCTGTTGTGTGCGTGGTTGTACTGGTTGTGATATATTCGAAGAGTCCATGCATAACATCTGTATATTTGTAGTGTTAGCAGGCTAGATGCCAACTATGTCAACTAAGTTATATGACTGATTTCGTTTATGTATTTTAACGTGTAAGTGCAGTTACAACTTCAGCTACAATGAACAACAGTTATAATTAAAGCCATTGGCTACATAATGTCATTGATCCATATAAATTGTGGATTCACAGTCAGTAAGTAGCTAGCTAACTTACATTGTTGCAAACGGTCTTGCTCGTCCTCACTACAACGCTATCTGCACTTGATTTCCTATTAGTCTAGCTAGGCTATATTAACTTCAGTTAGCTAACTTAGCTTCCTAGTTATCTTAGTTGGGCTAGCTAGGTCGGAAATAGTTTGAAATGCTTCTGATACCAACGCGTTTGACAGCATGTACCTATACCTACCTGTCTAACCCGTGGACATTTGCAAAATAAGGATACTCATTTGACATATTTTGTGTTCTTATCCTAAATTGGTTAACGCTAGGCTAATTTTCTTTCTCGAACTGCACTTTGACGTTACTGTCAACTGTATTATTAGACTACGCTGGGGAGCTAAACTATTCCTGGAAAAGGTAACTTGCAACCAACTGATGTCATGAATTTGAAGTAGTCTAACGTTAGCTAAGTTAACTTACTGGCTACCTTAACAGTTGTGTGGTGTTAACGGCAGTTCTTTTGCGAATTTAAGTTAGTTTTTCGGCACCCGCAGGAGGAACGTTACGTCATGCCAGCAGAGGCGTAACATACAGGCTCAAATCCTTCCCCAGTATTTTATTCTGACCACCATTTGCCAATTGACACAATTGTTCAACTAGGAAATGGCGAGATTAAAAAGTGAAATCAGTTGACCTTATGGGTGGAAGAAACGCGTGACCCCTGGACTTTACACCTAAAAAAAGTATAACACTAGCTTTATACAAATTTTTAATTGCAGATGTGTTGGCAATAAAATAATTTAGATGCGGTAGAGGTTGAACACCCGAGTTCTACCCCCCATTTGCGCGCGCACTCTACATTGTTTGTAAACTGGAAACTCGCCTATTGTAAAATGCACAAATTGGCAAGATCCTAGGTTTAGAATTATTATTTCTCTTCTGGCTGTTTGACTAACATTACAGTTGCTCAGTGTTTATCAAAGCAGCAGCTATTGGCTCCTTTTGACATAGGACGCTATACTGTTGATGCTTAGACTAACCCACCCTATTGTTCATTTTGGAATTAGAATGACCAATTAATCCGTTTTGTGTTAGGAGAAGTAGTTACTCTACTTTTAGTTCCTCTATTTTTGTTATGTTCTACAGTACACACAGTCAGAAGCACCTGAGCCCTGTGTTCAGATTGCACAACAATTTTAGAAATATCCATGGTTGTAGTTTTCTTCATTGAGTGTCCTTGCCGTACTTGACCAGCCTTTGTGCCACACAGGTGGGGACACCTGTGAGTGGCTTCTCTCCAGTGGTCGATTCTTGGGGGAGAGTGTCTGGCAGCCATATGGCTGTATGATGCACAAGTATAGAAGCACGTAAGTATCCAGATGATGAGATGGTGCACCTGTACCATTTAATTTTTCAAGCAAAATCTACATCTATAATGGTCACTATTGTTTTCAACAGTTTTGCCATAAAATACAGTACTGTGTAGAAGTCTTAGGCACCCTAGGCTTTATTATATATATGTTAATTTTTTTGTGTGTGTTAGTATGAAAGAACACATTTGAGATTTCCAAATATTCAGTTTCCTAAAGATTGAATTTTACAGGGATTTTTGTAAATTTTTGTATTTAATTTAGAAAAGTAACATATTACTGTAAGCAGATGAGTACTTTTTACATAAAAACTTGATCAAGGCTGTCTGAGTTCAGAACCAAGGAGCCAACCAAAGTCTGCAAAAGAACTGGCAAGTTCTCCAACATGCTTGGAACAACCTCCCTGCTGATTATTTTATAGAACTGCAGGACAGCGTTGGCTGTCTCAGAGAAGTGATGCAGTTTTAACGCCGAAGGGTGGTCACAAAAAATTGATTTGATTCAGATTTGATTCAGTTTTTAACTATTCTGTCAAATTACTGATATGTAATGTAAAATGTATAGTACGTTTATTTAGGACCTTTCATTGAATTATTTTTGAAAGAATCTTATCTGTGCAGAATGTTATACAGGTGCCTAAGACTTTTACACAGTATTGTATAAGATTTCTTGAGCCACTGTTGGTCTATTCAAGGGAAAAAAATGACGTGTTCAGTTATGGACATTGGCAAATTACCTCTGCATAAGTGCAACTTATACTTACTATAGAAAAACATAGCCCTGTTGAAAGCCTTTGTAGCCTTTTTTGTAGCCTTTGTTTGGGGATTACTTCCCACCCTAGGAGGTGTGTTGGTGGGTGTGTGGACATGTATGTGCTGTGCTTCATTTTTAAGTACATATACATTGCCATCCATAATGTTCAGGACAAAGGCCCATTATGTCTGGATTTGCCTCTGATTTGACACAATTTTAGATTTTGAATCACCCAATTAACATGTGGTTAAAGTGCGTGGTTAATGTTATCAGATTTTATTAAAGAGTATATACATTTTGGTTTCACCATGTAGAAATTATAGCAGTGTAATACATAGTCCCCCAGTTCAGGGCACCATAATGTTTGGGACTTATGGCTTCACAGGTGTTTGTAATTGCTGGGGTATGTTTAATTGCCACCTTAATGCAGGTATAAGAGAGCTCTTAGCACCTTGTATTTCGATCACCTTTGGAAACTGGTATTGCTATTTATCAACACGAGGACCAAAGTTGCGCCAATGAAAGTCAAAGAAGCCATTATAAAGGGTAAATGGCTGGCATTTATATAGTGCCTTTATCCAAAGCGCTGTACAATTGCTGCTTCTCTTTCACCCTTCTCATTCACCCAACCAGAATAAAGCGGTGAGAGACATCGGCCAAACCTTAGGCTTCTCAAATTCAGTTTAAAACATAACTAAGATGAATAAGAGCACTAATTGCAGAGCACCTATCCTACAGATCAGAAACGCTCTTCAGGAGTCTGGTGTAGATTTGTCAATGACCACTGTCCACAGAAGACTTTGTGAACAGAAATACAGAAGCTATACTGTGTAGGGTCCTTGCACGGGCCGCCAAATAAAGTAAAGATTTTATTCTCTACGAAATAGTGAGGATGATTATTTGAAACGTATATGTCTCAGTCGTCACATGGGACGCACAAATTGTGTGGGATATGCCCCTCCCTACACGCTAAGTGCTGCAGCTTCTATTAGTGAGCGGATGTATCAATTTGCTGTTTCCACTCTTAAAGTTTCCACACTTTAAGTTCCCGCGACGTAAGCTGGGTGTGTCTGTGAGGAAATGTAGTTACGTGGTCCCTACAACTTCTAGGTTCAAACCACTGGTTAGCCACAGACAAACAGGATGGCCATGTTACAGTTTGTCAAGATCTTTTATATATAAGTTTTTCAAACCATTTCCTTTTGCTAGATTAATAATTTAGTTACAAAACGAATGCAACACAAGAATATAGGCCTAGCTAGAAAGGTACTGTAGTGGCTATTCCGTTTCAAAATTATAGCCACTGCCCCAGCAATAGAAGAGATTGTTTTAACGCACCTTTGTTGTAGATCCAGGCTCCATGCTCATGTTCATTGTTTGAAAATAATAAACCAAACAAATAAATCCTACCAAAACGTTGTAGGCCAGCACTATGAACAAACAATGTCAAGTGTGTGTGTGTGAAAGAGAGAAAATAGATGATAGATGTAAGATTATAGAAGTTTAGGACATAAACTGTAGATTAGATGCGATGAGATGAGATGTTGTGGTTAGAAAACTGTGTTTGCTCTCAACTAAAGCTAGGACTCAATCCCTCCCCAAACATTTCTCACTTCCCTTTGTTAACTTGCACCACACCCCATTCCTATGGGTGTGGCCAAGATTGATCAAAAAATATGGGAAGTCTTGAAATTATAATGATTATTCTTTAAATATAAACAAAAAAGGCTATTTGGCTCCTACAGGTACAGTGGAGCCAAAAAGTCTGATGACACCAAGAACGGATTGTTTTCATTATTGAAAGGGCTAATACAATTTTGATCCTCTGTTTATTTCTTATTCGAGAATACATCATTTTTATTTAGAAAAGTACTAGTTTGAAGGTCAGAAATGGTTAATATACTATGGGCCAGATTTACTAAGGCAATTTTCAGGTGCACATTCTGCCCAGAAAATATGCGTGTTTGTATCAAACTGGCGCACGGGGATAGAACCGCTGTATGCGTGTGATCTAGGCGAGTCACCGCAAGATGCGCTTATGTCGTTAATGAATATGCATTTAAGAGTGGATCGCAGAAAATAGTGGGAGGAGATAGTAATAGATAATAGATGTTAACGAGGGTCGAATTGTGTGTGAAATTTCTCCACCAGATGTAAAACGAGGCGCGAGACAGAAACACAGATAAAGGCTTTGAAGATGCACTGTTTGCAACAAGATTCACACTATTTCAACCCCCAGAGCTAGAAATCATCAAACAGATTATTAATAATAAATATGAATTAATGATTGCAGCCAAGCTGCAACACAGAAAATATTTACAAAATAGATTATTAAATTCACCTGTATCTTATGGGAAGTGGGAGGTGACTGAAATAACGTGCTCAACCATAGTCACAGTAACTGAAGTGAAGAAAAGTGTTGGCGCTAGTAAAAAACTATGAGTAGGCTAAATGCTATGATATGGTGCTTTTAATCGCTTTTGTCCATCACGGAAATACTTTGTTTATTTTAGTTATCCTCCAAAACCAGCCATACAAATTATTACGCTTCTGGGAGAAATAAATATGTGCTGGTACTCCCACACAATGTTCCCGTTCGATCTCTCATTTCAGTCAAACGAGAATAGCCGTCACAGCTGGAATATGTACACATCTTGTCCTGCACTGGATACACTTCTTCGTGGCAGCCGATACATGGATATCCCCACACGCAGTAAATAAGACGTTAATTTCAGGCAGACTGCGACCGCACCAACACACCCTCGCCAGGCTGCATTTCACGCTTCCTGTGCGTAAATCTGGTCCTATGCGTCTGCCTTTCCCCCAATTACCTTGATACATGAATTACTGCCTTCACTTTGCTTGGCATTGATTCCACCTACAAATGATCTGTTGATGTCAATTGATTGTTTTTCCCTCTTCAACTTCTCCCACAGATGTGGTTGATTGGGTTCAGGTCTGATGACTGTGGTGGGAATGCCATCCTAATAAGCTCCTCTTGTACTCAATAATGTATTCTTGCAAGAGTTATTATAGTATCACAATTATTGTCATTTTCCTTCATCCTTCAAGTTTCCTCAGATATGAAGTTCTCATTGTATATTACATTACATTACATTACATTATTAGCATTTGGCAGACGCTCTTATCCAGAGCGACGTACAGTTGATTAGACTAAGCAGGAGACAATCCTCCCCTGGAGCAATGCAGGGTTAAGGGCCTTGCTCAAGGGCCCAACAGCTGTGCGGATCTTATTGTGGCTACACTGGGGATCGAACCACTGACTTTGCGGGTCCCAGTCATGTACCTTAACCACTACGCTACAGGCCGCCATATATGAGTGGGTCATATACACTCACAGAGCACTTTTGTAATGTGTGGTTATTTGTGTTACGGTCACCTTCCTGTTCAGCTTCAACCAGTCTGGCCATTCTCCTCTGACGTCTCATTAACAAGGCATTTCTGTGTGCAGAACTGCTGCTCACTGGATTTTCTTTTGTTAGTTTTTTGCACCATTCTTTGCAAACTCGTGACTAGTGTGCATGAAAATCCCAGGCGATCAGCAGTTTCTGAGATACTCAAACCACCCTGTCTGCCACCAACAATCATTCCATGGTCAAAGTCACTTATATCACATTTTTTCCCCATTATGATGGTTGATGTGAACATTAATTGAAGCTATGGACCCGTATCTACATGATTGTATACATTGCTGCCACACAATTGGCTGATGAGATAATCACATGAATACGTAGGTGTAATAAAGTAAAAATGTTACTAATAAAGTGCTTGGTGAGTGTACATGCATTTGCAAAGCATATTTTCAGGATATGATGTGTATGACTTGTCTTTTTAGTGAAGCAAAGAGCTGCCTTCATCAGAAAAGAGTGGCGTTTATTGGAGATTCCAGAATTCGTCAACTTTTCTATTCATACATTGGAATAATCAACCCGGATATCAGAGAGGATGGGCCCAAGGTACTGTACTTGTTTCTGCCACCTGTTTAGTTAAAATCTGAGTGAGAGTTTAATAAAGTAGTCTATTAGGTCTGCTCTTTATATTATTCTAAAGTTGCTTTAACAATAAAAAACAAACAAACATACATTTCTAAATTTTGCAATGCCTTTTCCAGCATGAGAACATTCCATTTGAAGACCGAAGCTCTTCGGTGAATGTGGTAAGAAAGATGACATTTCTGCGCAGGTTCTGTCCATTTACATGCAACACATTCTTTTACATACAATAGCAAAAAATAGGTTAGGTATGCAACTTGAGAAGGGCTTTATGTAACCTCTCCAAACGGGTTAAAATACAATTTGTCCCGGTACAGATTTCATCACCCTACAGATAAATGCAAGACTGGACAAAATGCACATAAATATAAGACTTGACAAAACAACTATATACATACTCTCATATATGTGAAAAAAACATACGTGAAGGTTAATTGTCTTTAAATCTTTTATAAATATAATTGGATTTAATAGAAAAGTAAGCTTTTCTGATCATTCATGTGTCTGGACAAAAAGATATGCGGATGTTTTGTATTTGGAGAGATTTGGAGACACTTGAGGACATCTGGGTGCAGTTTTGGGAACACTCATGTGCAATGTGCAATTTGAATGCCTGTAGATATCTTTGCTAAATCTTGTACACGCATTGGGCCTCATTTATCAATTTTTTCTGAAATGTGTGTGTGATCGGAAACTAGGGCTGCAACTAACAATTATTTTGTTATTGATTAATCGATTAGTCGATTAATCTAAACAATTAATTTGCTGGCGAGGGGGGGTGACTATGGATTCAATTTGCTGTTGAGCATTTCAAAATGTATTGACCTGTTTTTGAAGTGCGATACTACTATCCTTAGATCACTTGGGTAGTTGCCTCTCAGACACCACCGGCTGAAGACCCAGAGTAGGCCATCTATGAGTAAAGAGCTCAAATCATCCGGATTTGTTTTTTACTAGGTGAAAGAAAGTGTGAGAAAAAAGTAACAAGTGTCAGAATTAGTTTGCAGTTGCACAATTTAACATTTATAAAATTTGATTTTATATTAAGATTTGTACTTATTGATAAGAATATATTAATAATATTGATAATAATATTCATCATGAGCCATTATGTTTATTTATGCCTGTAAATGCTGTGTTATGTGGATGCCTACTATAGTATACTAGTAGGACGAGTCACCTACATGCCATGTCTTACTGCTTTTTTTTTTTGCCATGTCTGACTCATTATAGCTACTTTATTATCTTTAAATAATATAACACCCACCAGTTCCTATGACATTTTATATAGAATATATTCAGAACGCTCGTGGAATATTGTAAAACACAGATTTAGAAATTGTTTACTATCTGAAAACACAAGATATCATTGGTCAGGGCAACCACTGTTTATATAGATATGATTACTTTACCTTCTGGGAAAAAGTCTGGAAATTTAACACAAAAACTACAAGACACATCATTGGTACATTTTAGCAACAAAATACTTACCTAATTTATTTCTAGAAATTAATCAACTCCTGTGTTGGAAGCCTTGTCAGTGCATTGGTCAAGATAATGTTCTCGGTGCTTCTGTGAATTTCCTGTCTTTCTCTGCTTTTGCCAACCATTATGACATTATCTCTCACTTTAAACATAGCTTTTGTGTTGAATCATAAACAACGGTCAAAGCAGGGTACGCCCTATTTATAGCAAACCTTTTACCTGTTTTATGGAATTTATTTTATACTCCACTTAAGAATGATTTAATCAGGATTACCAGAATTAAACATCCCCCATTTTAACGTTGAATACGTTTTTATATGATATGAATAATTATAATATTCAGTTGGTTTATTAAAATAATTTTCCCACTCCATTAATTACATTTTTCCAAATATAAATTAATGGAATAATAATCGCACGAAGCGCACTTTACAACTGTGCACTTTCATGTCCGCACACAATACAAACAGCTGAAGTTCACTCGTGAAGTTCGTTCCGACATCCGAGAACTTTGATAAATCCCACATTATTTGTGCTAATGCAATTGCTAAGAATTTGGGGGGATTTTGTTCGGCTCACATTTAATAAATGAGGCCCATTGAGATTAGGTTTATGCACAAATCTAAAGTAGTTTTGGGTTGGTCCTTGACTTAGAAAAGGAGATATTAAGTGTTAAACAATAAAAAGGTGTTTTCTAATTTTATCTTTTATGTATATTTGATGTACACTGTATGTAAATGCTCTAAAGTACATTTGTTCTCTCTCAAATTTATTAATTTAAGTCTTCAACCATCTGTGTGCAGTAAATCGTTTTTGAGCTATTGACACCTTTACAGGACTTGTGCAAAATAGGCTGAAATTGCCTGGGGGGGCCAAAGTGGAATGGCTTAAGCATATTGGCTATAGGAATAACATTAAATAGTGCAGAAAATCGTTAGGGCTCAATTGTTCTTATTCAAATACATAGGTTGTTCATATCACAGATTGTTATTTTGGAGAAAAGATTTCTATATGTATAAACCTTGCCTTTATTAAAAATTTGTGTTTCTTTTTAGGATTTTCTTTGGTATGCTGAAGTTAATAACTCTTTGAAGGAACGTTTAATAGCATGGATAGAGGTAAGCGCTAATAACAAATAGTCACTGGGACCTTTATCAGTTAGTTAGTTCTGTAAACACAGTAGATACAGTGAGCTACATTATGTTTGGGACAACATCTTTTCTTAATTTGACTAGAATCAAGACAAGATACTGAATACTCTCTTCTACCTGCACAAGGGAAGAAACTGAACACGCCTGACTAATCAGAAACACCTGTGGAGCCACTTGTCCAAAACATTATGGTTCCCTGAAAAGGGGGGCTATGCATAAACATAATGTAATTTCTACATGGTGAAACCAAAATGTTAAAAAATTCCCTTTAATAAATTAGCCCAAACGTTATGGTGCTCACCCCAACCAAACGTTATGGTGTATATCCCAACCAAATAGCCATATGAGTGCTGTCATCTTAAATGTAAATACTAAAATTGGCAAGAAACTACTGCTTATTTGCTCCCCTCCTGCTTAATCTATATTAAAGCTTGCTTATTGTTTTAAGGAGTTTAGGTAAGTTTTTCTTACCCAGTCGTTATTTTATTTCAGGACACCAAGGCAAAGCCAGATATAATCATCATGGGAGCCGCCACTGTAAGTAGATATTGATTTTGTGACCGTCTGACACAGAGGAGGAGACATTAAGCTAATCTCACCATACTTTTGTTTTATAGTGGTCAATCAAGTTGCACAGTGGCAGCTCTGAATCACTCCAGCAGTACAGAAGCAACATGTCTTCCATCTCACAATTCCTGGACAAGCTGGCAGAAGACAGCGAAGTCTATTGGGTCCTGCAAGGTGAGACGGTGATCACATGGCATCGGGCCATTGACTATGGTGACCTTTCAGATAAGAGTGAGGCATATAGTCAAACTGTATAATAAAACTGATTATTCTGGTCGTGGATGTCGATTGGTGAACCAGAACTTGCAACAGTGCTACTATTCATGGTTGAGGAGAATGTTCATACAAATTATACTCTGGACCCCCCTCTGGGCCCCCCTCCCCTCCCCTTCAATAACATTGCCCACACGCATACTTGCAGTGCGCATGCACCAGCAATTCAGATTATTGATATTACATTACTCTTTCTGACTAACAATGGCAAATCGACTTTTGGTAGTTTTGTTGCTTTTCCAGTTTCTCCCTTTTACTTTTCTTTTTTGTGTACCTTACCTATACCTCCGCCACTGGCTCTACGGCTTGCCTGACATAGGTACGTAGGTCGTTCATTTGCAGTTGTTTGATTGGTGTTTCGGTAAGCCTATCGGCCTTCACACAAATGCTGGCCTAAGTAGCCATTGGACACTGTGGAAGCCAGTGAAGTCACTGTCTTTGGCTAAGGAGATGAAGGGGGGGTGGCAGGCAGTATCTGGATAGAGAGCCAAACAAACAAATCTGTGACGGAGAAGTCTCTGGTCAGTTCGAAAACACTTGTCCGTTTGCAAACAACATGAAGAACGTCATTTTCAGTTGGGGGAGACACATCTAGAACACCCTTTTTTTTGTTGTTGTGGGTTGGGGGGGGGGGGGCGGGGGGCAAAACATATTCACCCAATACAATGTGTATGTTAGTCTATTACTTATTTCCCAACTCAGTCCCTGGAGTAAGAGGCAGCCTGTATCTAAGGTACATGACTGTGGTTCAAGCCCAGGTGTAACCATGATATGAATATGAAGTTTCTTTTTATTTTTATTTTTTATTTTTTTTTTATTTTTTATTGATCATTTTCCTTTTACAGCAGTAGTGTTAGGGGTTACTTATCAAACAATTAAAATAATATCACAGTTTAATTTATCCAACATTTCTGGTGGTATCATCTTGTTGGGTTCGATATTCAGTCCATTTTATCCATTTTTCGTTAAATTAGTCCTCTTGCAACCTTAAAATATGGGTTAGTTTCTCCATCTTATACAGTTCCCCAACAATGCCCAGCCACTGCTCCTGGGCTGGAGCATCCACTTTATACCATGACCTTGTAACTGCCTTCTTACTGGCTGCCAATAATATTTTAACTAGATACACATCTTCTCTTTGTACATTGTCCTGTGTCAAATTCCCTAAGTACAACACAATGCATGTCTTAGGTATTTCATATCCTAGTATCTTGTTCAGCATTTCCCATACATTATCCCAATATTTTTCCAAAATACATGTGCATGGTCTACATCCATATATCCACATAACCTCCAGCATGGTTGTTGAGCAGCTACAAGTTTTCCCCTAATTCTTGGTGTTATAAAGAATCTGACTATATTCTTCCAGCAGAATTCTCTCCATACCCTGGCGCTAGTAGCTGTACACTGTACTTTGCATATATTTTGCCATTCTTCATTGTTCAATTCTACCTTCAAATCTTTTTCCCATTTTTCTTTAATATATAAAGTTGAGGTTCCTCTCGATGACATCAGACCCTGATAAAGAGCTGAGATTACTCTGCATGTTTTCTTTTCATAGGCTTTTATCAGTATCCCAATTACTTCACTTGTTGAAGCCGTTTTTATCTCTTTTTCATAGTAATCCCTCACCTGTAAGTATCGGAAAAAATCCTGCCATATTTCTCCTTCAAATTTTGAAAACTCTCCATCTCCCCATTCTCAACCATTGTACATACTGCTGTAATACCTTTGTGTATCCATCGTTTAAATCCTTGCTCATAGACTCCTGGTCTAAATCTGGAATCATGTGCAATCCAATTTAGAATTTTTGATTCTCTGTCCAATTTGTATTGTTTAACTACTGTATTCCATATGCCTACTGTAAATTTAGTTATTGGATCCATTATTTTTCCCATTTCAATAAATAATTCCTTATGTGCTAACATAATTTGGACTTGGTGTCCTTTCACCTCTAATTCTATATCCTTCCATCTTGCAATATAATCCGTATTACACCAGTATATTAGGGGTCTGAGTTGTGCTGCATAGTAGTATTCCTTTAAACAAGGCAGTGCCATACCTCCTTTGTCTTTGGGGAGCTGCAGAGTTGCAAATCTAACCCTGGGTTTTTTACCCCCCCAGATGAACCTTGATATCCACCTATCCCGTTCCATGAACTGAAATCTCGGTAATATGTTCATCTTGATTATCTCTATCCTAGAACTAAAATCCAAATTAAGAATTGACCATCTCTCTACATCTCTTTTCATTTCCTTATTTATAGGTACGTAGTTTGCTTCGTATAATGTATCCAAACCTTTTGTAATAACTACCCCCAGATATTTTATCGATTTTGAATTCCATTTCAGTTTGTATGATTTTTGTAGCTCTTGTGATGGAGAATAATTTATGGACAGAATCTGTGTTTTCGTGATATTGACCTTATATCCAGAATAATGTCCATATTCTTCTAATATTCTTATCAATTTAGGGTAATTAGGTTGCTGTAAACTGACCAACACATCATCTGCGAATAATCCAATTTTGTGTTCCCTACCTCTCACCTCCACCCCTTTAATATCCTTATTCTCTCTGATCGCCTGAGCTAATGGCTCGATAAAAATCGCGAAGAGGGTCGGAGAGAGACAGCAACCCTGTCTGGTCGATCTTTCCAATTTAAACCTATTCGTCAAATTACCATTTATTTTAATCCTTGCCGTTGGTTCCTGGTATAATGTTCTAATGCATTGCACAGATTCTTTAGTGAAACCAAATTTTTCTAGTACCTTATACAGAAATGTCCAATTCACACTATCAAAGGCTTTTTCTGCATCTATGCTTACTAAGATAGTACTTGTTCCCTTCTTTTTTATCTCCTCCACCACATGTAGGACCCTTCTAATGTTATCCTGCGTTTGACGGCCCTTAATAAAGCCAGTCTGGTCTTCATCAATCAAGTCTCTCATGAAGTTCTCAAATCTTTTGGCTAAAATGGAAGTGTATATCTTATAGTCAACATTTAATATTGATATTGGCCTATAATTATTACAGTACTCTTTATCTTTACCTTCTTTTGGTATCACTGTGATAATAGCATCTTTCCATGAGGGGGGTATTTTACCTTCTCTAAGGGTATAGTTTAGTGAAGCCATGAGCAAGGGACTTAATTCATTTCTAAATGTTTTATAGAACTCTGACGGCAAGCCGTCACTGCCTGGTGACTTATTGTTTTTCGACCTGTTAATTGCCTTTTCTATCTCTTCTTCTGTAATATATGAATTTAACAAATCATTCTGGTTCTTGCCTATTGTTGGTAGATCTAATTCATTTAAAAATTTGACCATATCATCTTCAGTAGCAGATGTTGGCTGCATATATAATGTTTTATAATATTCTTCAAATAATTTTTCTATCTCTTCCGGCCCATTCAATAATTTATTGGTTTTGGGATCTCTTATTTTATATATAGTATTCAGGGCTTGCTTTTAATACGTCTAGCTAACATTCTACTAGCTTTAGATCCTCCTTCATAGTAGGTCTGCTTCAAAAACCTAGTTTTCTTTTCTACCTCATCCATTAGAATATCCTCTACCTTCTTTTTTGTTTCTTTAATCTGATTAAGTATCTCTGGGTCCTTGGTTTTTTTATGATGTAATTCTAGTCCCTTTAATTTTTCAATTTGTTTCTGATATGTTTCTAATTGAATTTTTTTTATAAAATGTTGTCTGTGCAATTAATTTTCCTCTAATAACTGCCTTCATAGCATCCCAAAGAATGGTTGGATCTACTTCTCCATTATCATTTTCTTCTTTATATATTTCTATTTCTCTCTTTATCCCCTCAACCAACCCCTTATTGTTCAATGTACCCACATTCAGTCTCCATACTGTATTCTTCTGTCTACAATTCAGGTGTACTGTAAGATAAATTGCACTATGATCTGATAGATCTGCAACTCCTATTTTACATTCTTTCACTCTGTACCTATCCCTTGCATTCATGAGGAAGTAATCTATTCTAGAGTAAATTGTGTGTGGTATTGAATAATGAGTATAGTCTCTTTCCAATGGGTGAGTATCCCTCCATACATCTACTAAGCCCAGTTCAGACATCATTGTATTTATATACCTATAAATTTGTTTTTTGTTTTTCTTTGTACTAGTGGTATCGAGGGTGTAATTTAATACCACATTAAGATCCCCAGCACATATCATAATGCCCTCTGCCTCCACACTAATGATATCAAATAATGACTCAAAGAAAGATTTCTCACAATCTGGTGGAGCGTAGACATTAATCAATGTAACTATTTGACCATCCAACTTTCCCTTTACCACAATGTATCTTCCCTCTTTATCACATATCTCCTTACTCATTTCAAATGTAGTTGTATTGGATATTAAGGTAGCTACTCCCCTCCTGGTGCTCCATCTAAAAGAGCTGTAATAAGTATTTTTGTAACCAAATTTCTTTATTTTCTCATGTTCTTGTTGAGATAAGTGTGTCTCTTGTAAGAATATGATCTGCATCTTTTCTTTTTTTAAACTTAGCTAAGACCTTACCCCTTTTCATTGCATTATTTAATCCATTAACATTCAGTGATACCACCTTTAATCCGTTATGTTGCATTCTCTGTTTTCCTCCAAATATGTTTTAAACCCCATACAATAACCACTGCAAGTAAACTAACAACCACAAAAAAACAAATAATCAGAACATCCAAATTCAAAAGGGAAAAGAAAAACACAGTGCTTAACTGAACCACCAACCGCTATGGGGCCCTAACATATGGCCGTTTAATGGCCTTAGTCCAAAAGAAAGTAAAGAAAGTAAAGCAATCTGAATCACACCGAGGATAACTCGCTAGACCACAAGTCCCGACTCCTTCATTTAAATTTAAATCTGTAGGAAACGATAGTGTGTCTATAAAACTAAAAGTGCCAAGGTGACGTATCACTCTGTATTCAAAATAAAACTTATCTGTGTTTTGGGATCTTTGTAAACCATCAGTCTTCTGCCGTGGAGGACTGTCTTCTGTACTCCTGCAGCTTTTCTTTATATTGAGAGCGTTGCTTTCTCAAAGCCTGTACGCAGCCATCCGCTGTGCTAGAAGTTGAACTTGACTCCCGGTCTCCTCCGCCTCGGCCGCACCGTCCACCCGCTGCCTCCCACTTGGAAAGGAGCCGCATCCCCTCCCGGTCCGAGGCAGCTGGGGATTTCACCACCTTCACGGGAAACCCTCTCGATGTCATGTCCCTCGTCGCCTCGGCGGCATCTTGGTACAGCTTGGTGCCCTCCTCATAGAACACTCGCATCCTGGCTGGATAGGGCGTCTGGAATTTAATCTTTTTTTCCTTCAACACTCTCCTGGCTTCAGCGTATTCTCCACGTTTCTTAAGCACCTCCAGGGGGTAATCATGATCCACGTAGAATCGGACGTTGTCACAATACAGCTCTTTTTTCTGCCATGCTCTCCTAAGTAAGTCCTCTTTCACCCGGTGGCTTCCGAATTTAATTACTATGGATCGAGGTTTCGCATGTGGACCGGTACCTTTGGCGGCCAGCACTCTGTGCGTGCGTTCGACGCCGAGATCCATGTCGCCGGGAAGTCCGAGCACGTTTCTCAGAAGGTTGCTGATAAAACCAATCATATCTTTGCCCTCTTTGTCTTCCTGTATTCCATAAACCCTCAAGTTATCTCTTCGTGCTCGTCCCTCCTGGTCTACCAGCCTAGCTTCCAGGCTAGCTTGGCGCTGCGCTAGCTGCTTGATAATCGTTGATGTTGTTTGTAACAGAGTTTGATCAATTCTCCCCTCCGCTTCGTCTAATCTGTCGTTGACTCTCCTCATCTCTTGTTTAATGTCAGAGAGTTGAACCCTGTTATCTCTCCTAAACTCTCGGAGCTCGTTCAGTATACTTAGCAAGCTAACGTCGCCATCTTCACCACGTGGTGTACTTGGAGAGTCGCTTCGGCTCGTCTGACTTAATTCGGGATCATTTTCTAACACACTCATGGTTATCCTACTCCTAGTAGTAACCCCTTTCTCCATTGCTAAATAATATTTTCACCCGAGTTGATTAAACTAGTTTTTAAGGGGTATTTCACCAGAATCGTCGGGGAGCTCAGTAATCAAGCTGTCATCCTCTCAATGCACCGGAAGTCGTCTCTCGAATATGAAGTTTTTGACAATGCATTGCACAAGGATGCCGTTCGAGTGAGTAGACCGTGTGAATAAAAGCTCTGCTTCTGCGTTTTGACCATCTATGAATTGTTTGAATACAAACAGACAAAATAGAATATAAAATCAGTAAAAGCAGAAAAACACAAGGTGCCCCCAAACCTTTGAACAGTAGTGTATATACTGTAGAAATGCCAACTACCTAGTTCAAATTTCACTGCCAAAACTAGCCATCTAATCTACACTTTAACCCCTTGTCGCAATCCTCGAGATCCAGCAACCCTCACCCATTTTGCAGTGTTTTACTTTGAGGCTTTATAACTCAAGAGTTGAGCATCACAGAGACTTGTAAAATGGCTTAAATGAAGCAAGGCACTTACCATTTACAATACCAACTTTAATTAATTTCATAATTTAGATAAAAAGTGCTAAAAATACAAAGTAGGTAAAAGTAGAAAAGTATCTTTTTATTTTGCAATGAATCAGAAACCTACATAACCTATAAACTCCTTGACCACAAGTGTGCAAAATTTGAGGGTGATAGATAGAAATACTAAAGATCTATGAAGTAAAATGTAAGCAGTGTACCTTGGTGTCGCTTAGTGTCTAGCAAGTCTAAAATAGTTTGTGGATTTAAAAAAATGTTTTAATCTGATTCACCGCCCACACCCCGTCCCTTGGCGGCCCGAAGGAGAGCAATACGCCTTCTTCAAGCCGTCTCGCCTCATGCTCATGACCGTGAGTCCAAGGCGCCCAAGGTGCTTTATTGTGCGGCGATCTAGTAACCCTGCCAAATCCTTCCCTCTGGAGCAGCGGGCCAATTATGCTGCTCCACGTGAGCCGGCCAAACTTGGCTTTTGGCAGGACTGAGAATCGAACCCCGGTCCCCGGTATGCAACTGCAGCAAACTGCAACCGCAAGTCTGCTGCATCTTAGCCTGTTGCACCACCGCGGCCTAGTTTGTGGATTTTTAATCGCTCAGGATTTACATACAGTGAAGGCTTAATTATCTTGCAGATGGAATATTAAGAAGACCGTTTCCCTGAGTACTACACGTTTGATAATATAGTCAGGGCCAGTGTAAAACTGATCTTTAAATCAATTCTAAATACTACTGGAATTCTATGTATTTTGGATTGCTTTGTGTGTTTATTTCCATTTAAAATATTTTTTTCCAGTGAGGGCTTGACTGAGAAACATCTATTGAGTGCAGTTTTCGTAATGTCCTGTTTAATGTTTTGAAATGATTTTATGGAAACATACCTGTTGAGATAATTTTCACCTCTGCTTTCTGCATTCATGCCAATTTAATGTTACATTCAAATCAAGTTAGTATAGTTCAGTTGCATAATATTAGGAATATATTTTGTCACATGCAGGTGTACAAACCCTCAAATGGTAGTACCAAAACTTGACAATTTACAAGCCATATCTGTAAATTATCATCATTGAGGATCCCATCATCTCCAGATCTGGCAAAGCTTTCTAAAGTGTTGTAACAAATGACATTTTCCCCTTCTGTAGATCCTGTGTATGAGGAGATGTTGAGCGACAGCAGGAAGATGATCACCAACCAGCAGATAGACCAGTACAATGATGCGGCTCTCAGCACGCTGAATAGCAGCAAGAGGAATGGCAAGGCCAGGGTGAAGATCCTCAGCGCGTCGCGGCAGGCTGCCATAGAGACCATCGCCGAATCTGTGGATGGCCTCCACCTACCCGAGAGCACCAGGAACGTGGTGAGCACCATTTCCGCCAAGCCCATATCTGCGCAGTCATCTAGCCCAATGGTTCTCACTCCTGGTCCTGGAGAGCTGCAGGGTGTGCTGCCTTTTGTTGTTACTGCTGTACTGTTAGCTGCACTTATTTGATCAATTAAAGCAGTTAATTACACCGTTAACTCGCCTCACCTGGTTTCTTGGGTCTGAATTGGCTGCTAATATTAAGGGGAAAATAAAAACCTGTGGTTCTCCAGGACCAGGAGTGAGGACCACTGAACTAGGCCGTACAGCAAATGTATATATATGGATGTAGCAATATATAGTCCCCGTACACTGGTACATTGGAGTAGTATAGAATCCTTTGTCAAATACGTTCATCACATTTGAATTCTGTACAGTCGATTTTTGCTGACATTGACCAATAGGAGTTTATTTGGTAGCGCTTTATTTTACAGGCAGTTAATTAACTAGTATTTACTGGGTAAATGCTGTACACAGCTACTTGTGTAATTATTAGATAACTTCTTTGATTTCAGTGGTCAATACTATGAAACAAAGTGAGTTTTTATTTTGGACCATCCTTAATAAAATGAGTTAAAGTTATGTTTAATAATGTTAAATGCAGAATTATTAATAATGGCCATCTTAGTAGGGTTTTTGAACTAGGAAGGGGTGTAAAAGAAGGGTGTCCCTTCTCACCATATTTATTCATAATTGCCATCAAAATGTTAGCCAGTAAGATCAGAGACAATATTGAAATTAGCGGTCTAGATAGGTGTGGCCTATGCACCAAGATATCCATGTATGCAGATGACACAAGTGTCCTTCTCTTTCCATGTTCAAACTCACTAAAATAATTTTAGGAGGTCTCTTTTCCATCTTATCAGGTTTAAAACCAAATTATACCATATTACAAAAATGTTTACATTACCATACACTCTGTCAATTAGATGGACAGATGGAGATATACAGTCCCCTCCAGAAGTATTCCTGAAGGAACAGCGTCATTTCCTTTGTTTTTGCTATAAACGGAACACAATTGTGTTTGAGGTCAAAAGATGTACATGAGATCCAAATTTCAGATTTTATTTCCTGGTATTTTAATCTAGATTTGTTAAACAACTTCGAACATATCACCTTTTGTATCAGACCACCCAATTTTTAAGTGAGCAAAAGTATTGGAACATCTGACAGACAGCTGTTTCTTGTTGCCTAGATGTGTCCTGTTAGATTGACTGATTAAACAATAAATAGTTCCGAATGTCTACTCTTGGTTTTAGCCTTGGGTTTTTCCTGTGAAGACTGCATTCATTTGTGTTAGAAAAGATAAACCAGCACGAAGACCAGAGAGCAGTCTTTGTGAGAAAAGCAAGCCATTTTGAACTTAGAAAAGAGGGGATCGATCAGAGCCATTGCACAAGCATTGGGGATAGCTTGTACAGCAACTTGGAATGTCCTGAAAAAGAAACGTCCAAACTAATTGGGAGGAACTTCATCCTGCAGCAAGAAAGTGACCCAAAACTCATTTCCAACACAACAAAGGCTTGAGGCAGTTATTGCAAGCAAGGGATATGCCACCGAACATTAAGTCTTTGCTCAAATCCTGACTGGCTCATTAGTAGGCTACTTGAACGGTCCCATCCCCTGTAGGCCTTTTGGCATATTTACAGCTTAATTCTGTCCACTTCAAATGGTTTGAAAAACAAATGCATTTCAATTTATCTGAATTTCTCAGTGAATCCATACAAAGCTTGTTACAATTCCAATATTATCCACCTGAAAAAGTTGACCAAATACCTCTCAAATATATGGTTCAGTACAAGTATAGTAATTGGTAATAAACCTATATTTATGAAACAATGGTTTGAGAATTTAATTATCTTTGTTAATTATATTCGAACTGAAAATAGGAACAAATTTTGATGCACCCCTCCCATTAAGGGAAGCCAAATATCTATTGATTCCTTTATGCAAGCCTTCCAGTTGAAACTATTGTATAGAATTTTAGCCACCAAATGTTACATAGATGGGGTATTGAAATACTATTGTACTTCTTAGCAACATATTTTTTCAGACAGATGATGATAAGCCATGTTAAATAAAATAAAGGAAAGAAATAAATAAAAAGGAGTAGGGGAAAAGGGAAAGGAAATCCTTTAGTTTTCAAAATTAGGATGAATGAATTGCATAAAAAAACACTAAAACTGTAAATATTGTTGGAATACCTAAAGTTTGGATAAAGCTTAAAAGGTAAATAGGGCATACTAGTTGTAAATATTATAGCACTGGGGGGATGTGTTCTGCACATTCTCAGGTTTTATTACTGTGGTATGGTATGCCTAATATTATCTTTTGATATGAGTGTGTTACTATTATTATTAAGATAATATTATTATTATTATTATAATTATTATTATTATTATTCTTTGTCATTCATTTCTTCATTTTTATTCACATTGCATGTAGGGAACTGACTTTTCTTTCCAATCTAATATTGTTTTATGTATACTATTGTTTTGCTTACTATATTTGTAAAATTCGGTATTTATATAGAGAGTTGTTCCCCTAAAGTGTGGGGTGGAGGGGTAAAATAAAACATTTCGGGAGGAACCTGGCTATAGGATGATGCCCATCCTTCTCTGGCCTATAGGTTGAGATGGTAATAGTTGCGGTATTAAACAAGCAGGTAAACCAGTTCATTATCATTTATTTCTCTATTTCCATGCTGCAGGCAGCCATGGTTTTAATGAACTCTGTGTGCAACAAAGTCCTGAAGCCGGTGGACGGGTCGTGCTGCAGCCCCCTCCCCGCTCCGAACGTCCTCCAGAAGCTGTCGGCGCTGGTCTTCCTGGCCTCTGCCGCAGGCTTCGTGGCACTCCACGCACTGGGCTACAACCGGAGGCACAAGAGCAAGCCACCGTCGGACATGGAGAGTGGCGAGGAGAAGAAGCCGGCGACGGCTGTGGCTGGACTGAGGAGCCCTTTGCAGGCTGTCTGCAGGATGGGCCTCATCATGGCCTACTTCTACCTGTGCGACCGTGCCGATGTCTTCATGAAGGAGCGCAAGTTCTACACCCACTCAACCTTCTTCATCCCGCTGATATACATATTTGTCCTGGGGATCTTCTACAGTGAAAACAGCAAAGAGGTGAAGTTTTCTTAATTTTGTACTGTAATGGAAAATGCAAATACTGAGGTTGAATACAATACAGTGCACTGCGATACAATTGAAAGTACTTGGTAACGCCTTATTTTACAGGACATTAATTACCTGGTATTTACTGTCCCCCCCATATATTCGAAATACCCCCCAAAAAAATCTGAGACATATGCCAGACAATAAGCTTAACAAAACAAACTGTTTGGAACATCATTAAGAAGAAAGAGCACTGGTGTATGTCTGGGATCATTGCCTTGCTGTCCAATGATTTTATTTAACTTCAGCTGATAAGATACTTCTGTACACTTGAGAATTAATTTTGTTGCTGCTTTCAGCAGTTACATTACCAGTGAAGGCAAGTGAGCCAGCACCTGTGGCAGCCATACGTGCCCAAACTACAGTACCTAACCAGCCTAACCCTCTTGCTTGCTTCCACACGTTGCTCTTGCCATCACTCTATCTGTCCACATCTGTCCACATAACCTTGTTCCAGAACTCTGCAGGCTTTTGTAGGTACTTCTTTGCAAGTTGTAACCTGGCCATCCTGTTTTCGCATCTTGCAGTGAAGACTTGCAATTCTGTTTATGAAGTCTTCTTCGGACAGTAGTAGTCACTGACACATCCATGCCTGCCCCCTGAAGAGTGTTTTTCATCGGGGGGCATATTGTTTGGATTACCGGTTTGTTTGTTTTTTCCTATATCTCAGCCTCATAATTACCTCCTTGACTGTCAAATCCCAATAACAGATAACAGGCAATCAAACGGCTCAAATCAACACTAGATACTGAGTGCTTTCTTCTACTTGCACTATGGAAGCAAATGATTACACCTGACTAATCAGAAACTGCTGAGAAGCCAACTGTCCAATTACTTTTGGTCCTCAAAAATGAACGGATAAAAAGGGATTTAATTCCTACTCAGATCACCCTATATGGCTGTATATTTCCTCAAATTAAGTCTGCACTTTAACCTCATATTAATGTAATCTAATGTAATGTTCTTACATGTACAATATATCTGTGATTGATTGATGTTATGTTTGCCCTCTTTTCTCAGGCAAAGTTGCTTAACAGGGAGCAAACAGATGAGTGGAAGGGCTGGATGCAGCTCGTAATCCTCATATACCACATCTCTGGCGCGAGCGCAGTAAGTCCTGTATTCCTTCAGTGTTTGCACTGCAGATCTATTCAGGCAAAAGCTTCCAGGCCATTCCTGCCAAAGCCTGCGTTTACAGCAGTGTCGTGCCGTGGTCTGATTTCACATCTTCCCTCATTGGAATCGCAGCCGTAATGTGCAGGCCTATTAATAGATAGGCATTATAAACTAAAAAATAAATGAATAAATAATTGCATTAGGGATATACATTTGGTTGCCTGTGTGGATGCATGATAACTGTTGACTCTTTTTCAGTTCATCCCTGTCTACATGCATGTTCGAGTCCTGGTAGCAGCATATCTTTTCCAAACGGGCTATGGCCATTTTTCATTCTTCTGGTTAAAAGGAGACTTTGGACTTTACAGAGTTTGCCAGGTAATGACTAGCGAATGAATGGCTGTTGTTCCATTTGTTTGCTTGTGGTAACTATTTGTCAGCGCATTATCAAATGTTATATTATGTCAATGCTTCTAGCTTTGCTATTTTTATACACATGTATTTTTTTGTTGTTTATTTCTATTTCTATTATTTATTTTACTATAATATTGTGTTCCATAATATACACTCAGTGAGAACTTTATTAGGTATTTATTAGACTTATTTTTTAGACTTATTAGGTTTTCTGCTGCTGGTTAGAGGTTTGATGCGTTGTGTGTTCAGAGAAGCATTTCTGCATACCACTGTTGTTGTGGTTATTTGCATTACTGTCACCTTCCTGTCAGCTTGGACCAGTCTGGCCAGTCTCTCATTAATAACACGTTTCTGCTTGCAGAACTGCTTTAGATTAGTTTTTACCCAGTTTTTTGCATCATTCTGTGCTAACTCTAGAGATTGTTGTGCATGAAAATCCAAGAAGATCAGCAGTTTCTGAGACACTCAAACTACCCTATCTGACACCAACAATCATTCCATGGTCACTTCAATCACATTTATTCCCATTCTGTTTCCAAAATTTGGTCTGAAAAACAGCTGAACCTCTGCATGGTTTTATGCATTTATTTGCTTCCACATGATTGACTGATTAAATATCTACCTAATAAACTGATCACTGAGTGTACAGTAACCAAATAGGTTTCCTAAATTAGTATTGTACTTTTACTTACTCCAATTTTCATTTTATTTAAAATGGATGCAAAATTATCAGTGATTGGTGAACTAATGCTGTTGCTGGCCATATGTTCATCTCAACAGCGCAGTATTAGATAGATATGCTGTAACCCTTAGTCTAGTGAATGTACCAACATTCACACATATTGAACTAACATTGTTAGTTGCACATACAATACATCCAAATTCCAGTGGCTATTTATAAACAAGATATCCATTCCATTGAATAAGCTCAGGGCTAAGTAAAAGCACAATTGTGACTTTATTTGTCTTGGTTGCCTCATCACAAAAAAATACTTCTGAATGATATATTTTTCAGTAGCTTCCAGGTTTTTATGCAGGTATGTAAATATGTAAAATGTAAAATGGACATTTGGCCCTTACTGTGGGCGTTGTCGCGTTGCATGGGTGTGTTTATTCTCGTCCGGTTCCACAGGCCTGACAGCTGTCCCAGGAATTCCTCCCATTTGTTTTTGCTTCAGGTCCTGTTCCGCTTGAACTTCCTGGTCTTCGTGCTCTGCCTAGTCATGGACAGGCCCTACCAGTTCTACTATTTTGTCCCCTTGGTGACGTTCTGGTTCGCCGTCATATACGCATCTTTAGCGATGTGGCCACAGATACTTCAGAAGAAAGCCAATGGTAATGCACTTCATGCATAATGCATAATGCCACTTCATTTCAGCTCTGACTCCTTTTTGACTGTTTTCTGTTGTGAAAACGCAACACACTGCGGCTCATCCTTTTTCAGGCCCTACCATTGTGATCCATCCAGCACTGAAAAAAAACAAAACAATACAATAATGCAGTTATAAAGACCCTGTTGATGAGGCTTGGACCAGTTCTCCCAGTGGTAGACCCTGTTAATAATGCTTGGTCCACTCCTCCCAGTGGTAGACCCTGTTAATAATGCTTGGTCCACTCCTCCCAGTGGTTGACCCTGTTAATAATGCTTGGTCCACTCCTCACAGTGATAGACCCTGTTAATAATGCTTGGTCCACTCCTCAAAGTGGTTGCCGTGTAACTTCGATTGTTTTCTGTTCACAGGCAGCGGGTTCTGGCATATGGCAATCCTATTAAAACTGTTCGGTGTGCTGTCTGTAATATGCGTCTTTGCATACTCACAGGTGAGTTTGGCATCAGGAACACTTTTGCCAAAACAGTAATTACCTGTAATTTATCCTAACGTGTGCTTACATTGCCACAATATAAAATGGCAAACAATATTAAAAGCCTGTAAAACTAGGGCATATGCACACACATATCACAGTTCACATGCAGTACTGTACAATCTTTAAGCATTAACATTCAGAGGAATGGAATGAGTTTTAGACATACATTTTTGTAGTACAGGTTTGTGTTTGTAAAATGTAACTGGATTTTGGTTTTGTACTTCACTGAAGAGAAAAACTGTGTAATGCTGTTAATGATGCATGTCTATTTCCTGTATGCTAGCTATTGATTTCATTATCAGTTGAATCTTTTTTTTTCTGTTCCAGGGGATGTTTGACGCTGTGTTTTCTGTCTGGCCAATATCAACACTCTTTGAACTGCAGGGCAGTGTTCACGAATGGTGGTTTCGGTGGAAGCTTGATCGATTTGTAAGTTTTCCGTTCATGTAAATTGGAGCTTCTTTTCTTCAAAGCAGAGACACCTACAGGTGCCTTTTGAAGCGTGCGTTCCCCTGCCCCTCACCCAAGAGCACGTATACTTTGCATGTCGTTTCAGGCCGTCATACATGGGATGCTCTTCGCCTTTGCCTACTTGGTGCTGCAGAAATGCCAGGTTCTCTCAGAGGGCAAAGGGGAACCGCTCTTTTCCAACAGGATATCCAACTGCTTGCTTTTCATTTCCGTGGTGTCCTTCCTGGTAAGGGAATTCCCTGTTACCACCTACACAGCCCAGAGAGGTTACCACCTAGAGCTGCTGCAATGTCCTCTGCGGGCAAGTGTGTGCGTGTTTGTGTACATGCGCCTGCATGTGGGTGTGTGTGCTTATATAACATGCGCACATATACAGAGTAAAACAGAATTAAGTGCATAAGTGTTGTCTGATCAATCCTCTGTGCAGGCTGGAGTGAGACTGGAGCGTTTATTACTGGCTGCTTTAGCGTTTAGCCTGTGTCGCCCCAGCTCTGTGGAATGTACCTACACAGAACCCTTATCATTCCCTCCTTCAGTAAATAATGAATTTCCTCCCCCATGACAGACCTATTCTATATGGGCCAGCAGCTGCAAAAACAAGACTGAGTGCAACGAACTGCATCCATACATTTCAGTCCTACAGGTGTGAACTCTGTTTATTCTTGTGCTTTTTCCGCATGCTAACCACTAGTTTACAATGTGAAGCACCCCAGCAATGATTAACAGTCGCTGATTGTAAATGGCTGGTTGTAAAGGTTTATTTTCATTACCCTTTATTTGTTCTACTGTTACCTTAGCGATTTTATTTGACCTGCCTCCATATTTTAACTCTGTATTTATTTTATTTATTTATTTATTTTTCCGTTACAGATTTTGGCTTTTATTCTAATCAGGAATATTCCTGGTTACGCCCGCTCTTTGTATAGTTCCTTCTTCGCGTGGTTTGGCAAGATCTCGTTAGAGGTGAGACCTTTCTGGCTGTGAAGCGCGCACCTTTTCAAAAAATGTGTACTTGGAAGCCAGACATTACATTGTCTCCTGTATAGGCAAAATAACTAACATTTTCAGAAATATATTAGAATGAATAAATAAGCATAATGCAGCATTACACGGCCTACTCAAGCCATTTCCGAATTCATATCAAAGCACCAAGCTGCTTTTTAGGGGGGGGGGGGGGGGGGGGGCTTTCAAGTATTGCTTTAGGTTTAGGCACCTGTGCATCATACAGCGTACCTTCCTATGATCCATAGGAAGGTACGCTTCCACACATTAGAGATTCCAAACTCGGCAACACTGCTGAAACTATAAACGGAACATTAATGACAAAACGCATGGAGGGGGGAATATTAAAGAAATGTTCCAGACTTCTGAGTGGTGATTTTGAGAAAGTTGTCTTCTCTGGTTTCTTTCAGCTGTTCATCTGCCAGTACCACATCTGGCTGGCGGCGGACACCAAGGGCATACTGGTGCTCGTGCCCGGCAACCCTATGCTCAACATCCTCGTCAGCACCTTCATCTTCGTGTGTGTAGCGCACGAGATCTCCCAGATCACCAATGAGCTGGCCCAGGTGGCCATCCCCAAAGAGACGGGCGCCCTTCTGAGGAGGCTCCTGGGCGTGGCCGGCGTCCTGGTCGCCATCCTCCTGCTGTCTATGCTGGACAAGGGCTGGCGTTGAGGGTCATGTGACCACCTGTTGCATATGCGGGGGAGGGCAGTGGCTCAAAAAAAACCATCCCAATCACCTGGGCGACATCCAAACTCTCAACGGACACAGACAGAAAAACGGATAGTCCACCCCGATCTTGCTGCCCTGAGGGGAAGAAAGCTAACTATTTCAGAACTGAATTTCCACTCTTAACTCTGGTTTACAATAAGCTGTACAGTACACAAATTTCAAGTTTACTTTCGCATTCAGCAAACTGAACCCTACGGGTAGTAAAGCAAGACCGCTTCTTACACTTGGAACTGAGTGTGATAAATACAGGTGGTTAGCCATCCCAGCCTAGTATTCACACCACACAATTACTTGAGGAGATTTACCTCCGTCCATGTGGCAAATTCTTAAAGTGGTAGTGTAACGATGACTCCCGCGGCACAGTCAAGCTCTGAATTACTTATTGGATGTACAGTATTTAACTGTGGAAATCTGTTTGCTATTGTTCCTTCCTTTTGTTTTAGTCATAGCCAAGCCTGCTTCGGGATGAAGAACCATACTGAAACTCGCCTAAATTATCTTTTTGGACCATGTGTGACATGCAGTTTTAAGGAACTCGAAATTAATTGCCCATTGATTTTCATGTTGAAGTTATCAGGCCCATTTAAAAGGGGAAACTACCACTGGTGGGCATTGCATTTTAGCACTAAGACGATATCTCCGAAGACACTCTTTGCAATGTAGGTAGTGTGATAGCCCACTCATGCCATTGTAAAGGCAACTTGGCCTTATACCGCAAAAACTATTTCCTAACCTTTCCTAATATCTTTTGCTGTTGCAAGCTCTTCCAGAAGAGAGTGGGCAGGAGAGTTATACATTTAAATTTGATGTTCATTACAAGTCTTGCTTTTAAATGGCCTGCAATATTCTGAAAATATTTTGTAAATACGAGAAGTGAACACTGCATATTTTTTTTTTTTTTTTTTTTTTTTTCTGTAACCATGACGTGCCATGGAAATGCGACGGACGCCGACAGTAGCCTAGCTTTAGCTACTTTTACTGTTGCTTTTCAGAGAATACAGAGTTGGAGTGTTTGTGTTACAAAAAGAAAGTACAATGGCCGAGATGCTTGACCTGGGCTTTAACTGTAACTGCATTATCCTGAACTTTGAAGTATAATGCTCCCTTCAAACAATTAATTGTTCATGACTGCTGAACTGTCAATACCTCTAGTTTTACCTACGTAGATGCTGCTTACATCACACATCAATTATGAAGTTGAAATATTGGTAAACATCACTTCACTTAAATGTATGTTCAAGGGTCAGATTTAATCTGGGACTTATGCCTATATGTTGGGTTTCACCTGTTTTTGTAGTGAACTGCAGCCTTCTGCCTTATTGCCTGGCTGGGTCATGGCTGCTGTTGGAATCCATGCAGATGTATAGATGTTCTCTGAAATGCAGTCTCTGGATTTCTGCACACCAAGATAGAACATCTCACAAAGCAGTTTGGCCTCTTACGACAGTGTTCTGATAAATGAAAAACTATGAATATTTCAAAGTGAATAGATGGTTCCCGTTTTTAGAAGGTGAAGCTAAGGCATTGCTTGTATGGGGGCCAGAGCTCCAAATGCTATTGACTTTAATTAATTATGAATCTGGAGTTTTAATGGACATGATATTTTAGGGGGTATGACTGATTTGGGTGGGCCTTGATATTATTTTGTTTCTTACAGTACAGACTAATGCATTGTTAAAGCTGAACCGACATTTATTTATATGTGAAATACATGTTTACCTATATTGATTTATATCGTAGACATTCACATTACCTTATTTTGAGACCAAAGCGGTAATGAATTGTTTTGTATATTTGGTTGGTTTTGGTCATATATTATTTAAAGAAACTACAGCTATATGTTTATAACTCTCTTTGTTCCCAGGGTCATTGGTAGAAGTGTTAAATGTAACTTCTTTTGTGGTGTCTTAAAAATGTGAACATTTTACCAGTTTTATTTATAAATGCCTTTATTTGGTTGTACAAGTCATTGTTAAGGATAAAGTCCATAAAAGAGGTGAGTTGGTGGGTCTTTTTGTTGGCTTTCTACAAATATTTGTTCCCAAATGTCAGTTTTTTTTTTTTGTGGTCACGTTCCTGTTTGAAGAATGAAAAAGTATATATGGAGAAGATCCAAACCCTGCAGCAAGCAATTTTGCTGCAGGGTTTGGATCTTCTCCATATATACTTTTTCATTCTTCAAACGGGAACGCGACCACAAAAAAAAACTGACATTTGGGAACATTTGTTGGTAAATGGCTAGTTGGGATGCTCTGAATGGCCAGTTATTTCCATTATGCATTCAATTTTCTTCTTATTCCATCCAAAAGCATTTATATCACAACATCCAGCTAGAAGTGATCATACAGATGAGGGAGGTGTGAAGCCTGTTATAAGGTGTGTAGACACCCCAGAAGAATGCCGTCACATAAAAGCATTAAGTCATTATTTTGTATTGAAACAATCTCTACATAAAGACCTTCCCTCAAGAGACCACTCAGGCCTTTAAAGGTCCAATATTGTACACCTTTCCAGGCTTTTATTTTAGGTCCTGATATCCATAAAAATATGTTTGTGTGGTTTTTAGTACCAAAAACAATCTCTATCCAGATGTTAATTCATCAGCGCCTCTCTTGCGCTTTACCAAGAACAGGCCGTTTTAGTGACTGCCTTCAAGGCTTATTGATATCAGTGAACCTTTGTTCTGATTGTACATTTTCTTAATACAGATTAAGTGGATTTGTTTGGGGACTGTGTGTCGTGATACTGTCACAGTGTTTTCATAGTACCTTCAACTCCTTTATAATCCAAATAGGAAGGGAAATGTATTTTCCACAACATGGGACCTTTAACCCATGCAACATATTTTCATGTCACACTCACTGCACCTAGAACAGCTTTGTCATTAAATGGGACACAACTTCCACTTTGTGTATTGGCTTCAGTTTAAAGGTCCAAGTTTCTTGGCTGAAATCACAGAATATTCATGAAAATTATATTGTCATCCTTAGAAAAAAGCAGGTCATGGTCATGAAGCAAACTTCTGTTTGCCAAAAATAGGCTAGTATTCACAGATTGACTGATCTTCATTTCCGAATACACTCCCAAAAATGACAGACAAAAAATAGCAGTACAACAATCCTCCCTACAAAAGGCCTTGCTCAAGGGCCCAGCAGCTGTGCGGATCTTATTGTGGCTACACGGGGGATCGAACCACCGAACTTGCGGGTCCCAGTCATGTACCTTAACCACTACGCTACTTAAATTTATACAGTAATGTTTGAGTTTGAAGGGAAAAATGTCATCATATTTTTAACAGATTAATATTCCTTTTCTTTGCTTCCTGTAAAAGAATAACGCAGACGTCATAAAATTTGTTAATGCTTTGATTTGGAATTGAATGTGTAATGTTTCCACTACATTTGAAATATGGAACTAAAAGCTATTCAAAAATAGTTGCACTTTATTCACTGTTGTTTTTACGCACTTCTATTTATTTGAACACATCTGTATATTTTGGCTTTCCAGACACAATTCTAAGGGAGAGACGGACTATAAAGACAGCTCAGTATTATAAGGAAAGGTAGAAGGGTGGTACTGTAGGTTTGTGACAATGCAGCCCCAGTAGTAAAACTATTATTTGAATGGAGCCAGGTCTACATTCTCTCATTAGAAGTGTTAGAAGTTAAAGGAAATTCATTGTCCAAGACATTTAATAATAAACAGCTATTTTATTCCACATCATATTCCATTAACAAATACGAGTTTATGTGTTACACAAAATATTAAAAATATCAGTCCATATGTCAATACTTATAGTGTTGTAGTGTAGGTGCAACCTCCACATTTGCACAGCAATGCAGCATCATGGGCAAGCTGCCCATGGACATTACAGCACTTTGTATGCATTTACTGTCGGCGCATGCACCTCAGTACAGAGGACAAAACATTTATACAAAAAGGTTATACTGTGGTTTTCAATTACAAATTCAGTGCTTCAGCCACTTTCCGCTCTTCAGGAATACCATTTACCTAAAATGGGCAGAAGTGGAGAAATGAACACACTGCTGACATTTGGCCCGAATTTCATAGCGCTGCGTTGGAAAAATGTGGATTTCGTTGAATAAAGTAACAACATTCTTTAAATGTATACAGTCCCCTCCAAAAGCATTGGAACAGCAATGCCGATTCCTTTGTTTTTGCTATACACTGAAGACACTGAGGTCAAAAGATGTACATCATATTTATATCTAGATTTGTTAAACAACTTAAAACATATATCACCATATCACCTCATGCCATCCAATTTTTAAGTTGGAACATGTGACTGAATAATTCTGAATGTCTACTCTTGGTTTTAGCCTGTGAAGACTGCATTTGTGTAAGAAAAGATAAACCAACATGAAGACCAGAAAGCCGTCTCTGGGAGAAAAGCAAGCAATTTTGAAGCTTAGAAAAGGGGAAATCAGAGCCATTGCACTAGCATTGGGGATAGCTTGTACAACAACATAGAATGTCCTGAAAAAGAAAAAGAATGTCCTGGCGTACTGAGCAACAGATATTGAACAGGTCGACCAAAAACAGCAGTTGATGACAGAAACATTGTGAGAGCTGTGATGAACAACCACAACATATCATCTGTGACATCACAAACAATCTCCACAGGGCTGGGGTGAACGTATCCCAATCAACCATATTCGAAGAAGGCTTAGAGAGCAGCAATATTGAGGCTATACCACAAGATGCAAACCACTCATATGTAGTAAGAATCGGAAGGCGAGATTACAATTTGCAACGTAGTACAGAGATGAGCCACAAAAGTTCTGGAACAAAGTTTTATGGACTGATAAGACCAAGAAGTGATTGAAACTCTAAAGTGTGGAGAAAGAATGGATCTGCTCATGATCAAAAACATACTAGCTCATCTGTGAAGCACGGTGAAGGAAGTGTCATGGCTTGGGCTTGCATGGCTGCTTCTGGAGTGGGCTCACTAATCTTTATTGATAATGTAACTCATGGTAGCAGCAAGATAAATTCAGATTAAGTCTGAATTCAATGTCAAAAAAATTTGAACAAAGAACTTCATTAAGGAGAAAAAGTATTTTTAGATTTACCAATCACCAGACCTTAACCCAGTTGAGCATTCATTTCACCCCTTTCAGAGGAGAGTGAAGGGAAAAACCCACCGAAATAAAAAACAACTGAAAGAGTTGAAAAGAGCTGCAGTAAAAGTCTGGAACAGCATCACAAAACAAGAATGCAACAGTTTGGTGATGTCAATGGGTTGCAGGCTTGATAGACTTATTGCAAGCAAGATATGCTACCAAATATTAAGTGTTATTTACTTAAATGCTCTCTGTTCCAATACTTTTCCTCACCTAAAAATGGGGTGGTCTGATACCAAAGGTGATATGTTGTAAGTAGTTTAACACATCTAGGTGTAAATACCAGGAAATAAAAGCTGAAATTCTGAACTCTTGTCTCGTGTTCATCTTTTTATCTCAACCCAAAATGTTTTCTGTGTATTTCTAAAATAAAGAATTGCCGTTGCTGTTTCAATACTTTTTAAGGGGACTGTATGTTGTTAAGCCCATATTCTAAATTCAAAATCTACCATTTAGTAAGTTACTTGTATTTAGTAAGAAATGTAAATAAATGATAAATGTTCAATTTTAACAATATAAATTTCAGTGTACTGGTAT
Organism: Conger conger; assembly: GCF_963514075.1. NCBI lineage: Eukaryota > Metazoa > Chordata > Actinopteri > Anguilliformes > Congridae > Conger > Conger conger. The sequence goes on along the minus strand of NC_083768.1, from coordinate 53,466,269 downwards.
TGGAATTTCATTACATTACATTACAGGCATTTAGCAGACGCTCTTATCCAGAGCAACGTACAATGAACTGTGTTATATTGAATGAAGGGCGAGAATTAAATGCAATGCAGCTATCAGAATAATGACACATTAATGTGCATAAACTTTTTACTGCAAAATTAGGAGATGCCAAAAGTCAAAAGATGCAGCACATTATACTTGCCTCCAGCCTTCGAAATGTTGACATACAATAATTATCTCCTTTGTTAGCAGTAAACAAATGGACAAGGTGGAAAGTTAAGGAATGTTCACAGAGACAGGCTGAATACATTTCAGTACATGAACTTGTGCACTAGGGGGAGCCTCAGGAAGACCATTGAACCTGATTACATACGAGGATTAGTTTCAGTGTGTGTAATGCAATAAAGCATAGAATTAAACACAAAATGTGCAAGGTTTAAAAACCAATATGTCAATGGCACTTTCTCAATGGAGATAATGTGGGTATTTTTCCTATTTCCTGTTAAACATTTTAAAATATCTGAGATAAATGATTGTACTTACCAGGAGGCTGTTGCTGTGGAATCTGCATCTGGTTTTGCAAATTTCTGTGGGAAAAATATCTATATTGCATGTCATTTTTCAAGAGAGAACGGGCAAGTCATTCAAAATTCCCTGACACCATTTGGAGGACAATAATGCCCCGTAAACAGTATTTGGGGTACTCTTTGATATATTAATGTGATATTTCAACCAGCAAAAAAGCCATACATATTCAGACAGCTACTATCACATCACGCAAGCAGACAGCACTGCAAAATTATTAACTTCATTATATAACATCACACCTTCAAGAATTTCAAATGCGCTCTACAATGAAAAGGGTCGAGGGGGGTACCCTCCTAGATGAAGCATGAAGCATGCAGCATTTTGTGCTAGAACTCTCAGCACACATTATACATCAGCTGAGGGGGGAAGGGCACATTGGTTTATTGTATCCAGTGTAACTGGGGGATGATCCGATGGACAGACTGAGAGGCAGATTGGGAATGAGGTCGGGAGGCGGGGAATGCTGTGCGACCTGGCGCTCCGACCTCCACAGGATCGCGCGACTCACGTTTGCGTCTGCATCAGGGGCATGCTGGTGGTCTCGTAGCTGTCCGGGTGGATGGGGGGCACCACCTCCCCGCTCACGGGGTGGAAGACGGGCAGTGTGGACAGCGGCCAGGAGATCTCCCGGTTCTTAGACATGCTTCTGAGCTCCTTGGTCGACTTCTGAATGGAGCTGTGGTGGACCAGCTGGATGCTGGAGGAGGAGAAGACCACACCAACCCAATTCTGAGCAGACCTTCAAAAATCTCAGCTCAGTTTTTGTTTTTTTTGTTGTTTGCACAGTTCCAGCCTTTTACCAAACAGATGAACACGCTACCCTGGTGTTTTTTTCACTTCCTTACATCAACAACAACTTGGTCCACTCCGACCTGGTTCACTGTTTTTATGTAGATATGGAGTAGGTTCTGTGCCAAGGCCTGTCCTCTCTCCCTCGTGGCTAATGCACCTGGCATGGTTTAGCCATTGGTGGCTACTGCACTCCCTCCCCCGTATAGGCACTAGGCTACCTTACAACTGCCTACTCTAAGCAGCTTCTCACACAATGGAGTGGGAAAAAAAACAGAAATGAGTGGATGTATGGCCCGGATGTATGGACAGATGCCACCATGAGGGACACTCTGAGACTGAAACAGGGAAAAGAAAAATTGAAAACAAGGACAGACCGGGAGAGAAAGTTAACCTATCGAAAGGAAAAAAACCAAACAAACCAATAGACTAAAAAAAAAAATGGCACAGGAAAGAAGACACTTACTCTGGTGTTTGCATGTTTCTTTTTTCCCTAGAAACAAAACAAAATTAATGAATTAAATACTAATATTAATAGTTAAGACAACCACACACAAGCTAATGGAGAGCAAGTCAGGCTGATGGTCGATGTGGGTGGGGCTGATGGGACAGAGGGCCTTTTCCCAGGCTCAGTAGGTCAGGTGGAGGAGGGGGGATCAACTGCTCACATACCACGACGACAGTGACCATGGTGATGAAGATGGTGATGGCGACTGAAACATTGGAGGATCTGAGAAAATTTTTTATAAAATGTTGCGCGAAACGAATTCATGTGTGAATGGATGGAAAACACAGGACAAAAATCAATGTGTTGTGATGAGACGCTGCTTTTCTCTCTTTTTAAAAGTTTTTTTTTTCCACTGTCACCCAAGCTATAGGCTAGACTTATTCAGTTTCTAGTATACAGCAATTTTTGTAAAATAGGGTCTGGGGATTTCAAATTCCCAGATTCCCATCTTCATACTGCATTGGAATCCTAATCCGATTAATTGATTCTGCATTCTGTGCACCAAGGTAATTCTCAATACATATACTCAAACCATGCTTTTTTCTCTTAATGGTGAAAATGATGGGACGTTTGTGTATTGTAATGCATTGTGTGCATTCATTTGCTGGTGAGTTCACATCTTTTGTGATGTGTAGTCTATGCAACATAATGTATGTTGGTATGCATGGGTGTGTGTGGAGAATTTCAGCATGCGTGTGTGTTTGCGTGCACAAGTGTGTCAGTGTGTGCACGTGGCGAGTTCCATCATATGTGTGTGCATGTGTGTGTAGTGTGTGCATGTGCTTCGTGAAGATTTGTCTTTAGAACGGTAGCTGCACACTTACACCCCTTCACGTCGACAGCACATGGAATAACCAAGGATGATGAAAAGGACCAGGGCTACGGCAGAGGGCACAGCCAGCGTGATCAGGAAGTCAGCAAAATAGTCCCTACTTTTCAGCGACTCCGAGGGGGGGTTGTACTCCCCAATGTCCGGCAGCACCCCGGGCCCCATGGGGCTCCTCTCCGGGGCCACAGACACCACTCGCTTTATGTCCACCTGAGGCACAGTGAGGGAGAGGTCAACCACTAGTGTACCGCACACTTAACATCAACTATATATTTACTCTTAGAGTTTATATCGTTAGAACTCATAGGATATACAGTCCTGTGCAAAAGCCTTAGACACCCTAGATTTTTAGATATTTTGGCTTAAGATCTTTCTGGCTTTACCAGGGAGATCTTGCACCAGTCGATGTGGAACTGCTCCTGGAACTTGGTGTCGCAGGTGATGACCGGCTCCATCTCCTGACTGCACCGCAGCTGGTTCTGAGGAGTCTCCACCTCCCGCAGGCAGGAGGAGAATGGCACGTCCGCTCCCACCATCACATACACCCTGTAGAGCATACCAATTTATTCCTCTATCCCAAACACCCAAAAGAGGCAGGGAATATAATTTATTCCTCTATCCCAAACACCAAACAGACACAGGGAATACAATTTATTCCTCTATTCCAAACATGCTACAGCGATAGAGAATACCATTTTATTCCTCTACAACAAAAACCCTGTAGAGACAGGGAACATCACAACATCCTGTCAAGATGTGCAACAGTACAGGTGTTCCATACCTACACCTTCGTTCATACAGCTCTGATGATGCGCAGTTTGTGTAATTGTATTTTTGCGTGTATCCGCCCAAGTCACGCCAGGCCATGAAATGATCCTAAAGCTGCTTATCTCGGTAATGGCGATGGGGAAACACGGGGCCAGCTGCCTGACAGGTGAGTCGCATGAAGGAGAACGAGGGGGAGAGAGCCAATTGGAGCGGGCAGCCCTCTGAAAAGATCCACCTTCACGCCGTGCCCGTCAGTGGAAAAACCATGGGAGTAAATATTTCATGACGTGTTTACTTAACAAACAATGGAGACGTCCCCTGAATGATAGCGCTTGTTCACCTGGCTTGCTGCTACTATACGCCATCGTTTTAAAACGTGCTCGGGCTGGTTCTGAGAGAAACTGAAAAACGCATGCCGGTTGGCTGAATGCGGCTTTCGTGTAAGAGCTCTGCAGGGGCCGGAGTTTACATGTTTAGATGAAGTCAAGATGTTCTGGTAATTCAGCTCAGCACTGTCTCAGCTGACTGCAATGCAGTTGTGCACTACAACATAACAGCACAGTCCTGCACTGCACAGACAAGGCTCAGACTGCATGTTCTGCTATAATTTGTCTCTAATAGTGCTGCAGATTAAGTCAATATTCCAGAAGAATCTTTCATTTTCTGATAGAAGCACGAAGTTTGGCATAAATAACGCCTAGGACCTACTTTTTCCGAAAAGCAGGTAGCCACCTGAAAATCCAAGATGGCGGCCATTTTTCAAGTGTATTGTCGCATCAAATGTAAAAAATAGATTTTTAATAGTTTAATAGAGCAGTTATAGTGCTGCAGATTTAAGTGAAACTATCTTTCACTTCATGATACAAGCATCAAATTTGGCACAAATTTTCTTCTGGACCTACTTTTTCCAAAAAGCCCAGTAGCCACACAAAAAAAACAATATGGCTGCCATTTTCCAAGATGGCCAGCGGTTTTTGTCCTGGATTGTGATTGGATAATCCAATTTTGATGATTTTTGGCATTAAAATATAGGTTTTTGAGTATGATTCTATTCTGCATTAAAAAAGTCAAAATTGTGCTAAATTGTGAAGATAGAAGCCAATTAAATGTGAATTGACACAATATCGGGTTGGTGATATTACAATAGAAGTATACAGTACTGTCCAAAAGTTTTAGGCAGGTGTGAAAAAATGCTTTCAAAAATAGAAATGTTAATAGTTTATTTTTATCAATGAACAAAACGCAAAGTGAGTGAACAGAAGAAAAATCTAAATCAAATCAATATTTGGTGTGACCACCCTTTCCCTTCAAACCAGCATCAATTCTGCTAGATACACTTGCACAAAGTCAGGGGTTTTGTAGGCATATATTCAGGTGTGTTATTAACCAATTATACCAAATAGGAGTTAATGGTCATCAATTTAATATGTAGGTTGAAACACAATCATTAACTGAACGGGCAACGTTGAGAACCGTAGATGCAGTGGTCGGCCAAGGAAACTTTCATCATGCTTACTTCCCGTCGCAATCGGAAGATGTCCAGCATTGCCATCAACTCAGAATTGGCAGAAACCAGTGGGACCCAGGTACATCCATCTACTGTGTGGAGAAGTCTGGTCAAAAGTGGTCTTCATGGAAGAATTGTGGCCTAAAAGCCATACCTCCGACGTGGAAACAAGGCCAAGCACTATGCACGAAAAAGAGGAACTGGGGTGCAGAAAAATGGCAGCAGATTCTCTGGACTGATGAGTCAAAATTTTAAATATTTGGCTGTAGCAGAAGGCAGTTTGTTAGGGCTGGAGGAGAATGGTACAAGAATGAGTGTCTGCAGGCAACAGTGAAGCATGGTGGAGGTTCCTTGCAAGTTTGGGGCTGTATTTCTGCAAATGGAGTTTTGGTCAGAATTAATGGTCTCAATGCTGAGAAGTACAGGCACATATTTATCCATCATGCAATACCATCAGGGAGGCATCTGATTGGCCCCAAATTTATTCTAATTTATTTAACGACCCCAAACATACAGCCAATGTCATTAAGAACTATCTTCAGTGTAAAGAAGAACAAGGAGTCCTGGAAGTGATGGTATGGCCCCCACAGAACCCTGATCTCAACATCATCGAGTCTGTCTGGGATTACATGAAGAGACAGAAGCATTTGAGGCATTTGAAGCATTATCTGCAGATCCTTTACAACCACCGCCCCCCTTACTATGCCCTTCCCCCCCTCTAGGCCCATCCCTTCCTTTTCCACTTTCCTTATGATGTTTCTCAACTCCTGCCCTCCCACTGCCCTACAACCTGTGCCCTTGACCCTATCCCCTCTTCTCTTCTCCAGACTATCACACCTGACATTCTCCCATTTGTCACCTCCCTTGTCAACTCCTCCCTGTCTTCCGGCTGTTTTCCAGCATCCTTCAAGAGGGCCCACATCACATTGCTAAAAAAGCCTACCCTGGATCCCTCCATCATCCTGAACTACCGCCCGGTATCTCTTCTTCCTTTTCTATCTAAAACCATAGAACGAGCTGCTTCTACTTAACTTTCTTCTTTCTTTTCTAACAACAACCTGCTAGACCCCCATCAGTCTGGCTTCAGATCGGGCCACTCGACAGAGACCGCGCTCCTCTCCGTCAGTCAGTCGCTCCATGCCGCACGAGCAGCCTCCCTCTCTTCTGTCCTCATTCTTCTAGATCTCTCTGCTGCCTTCGACACTGTGGATCACTCCGTCCTCCTGTCCGCCCTGTCAGCAACGGGCATCTGTGGCACAGCCCTGGACTGGATTGAGTCCTACCTCTTTGGTCGCTCCTTCCAGGTTGCCTGGGCTGGTACGGTATCGACACCTCGGCCCCTTGCCACAGGAGTTCCCCAGGGCTCAGTCCTAGGCCCGCTTCTTTTTTTCGCTTGGCCCTGTGATCACTGCACATGTGCTATCCTACCACTGCTATGCGGATGATACCCAACTCTTCATCTCGTTCCCACCATCTGATACACAGGTTTCTGCCTGTATCTCTGCTTGCCTGAGTGACATCCAGAGCTGGATGGATAACCACTATCTAAAGCTCAACCCAGGCAAGACTGAAATGATATTCATTCCTGCTAATACCTCTCCCCACCTGGATCTCTCCATTTCCGTCGGGGATACCACACTCACGCCATCACCCAGTGCAAGGAACCTCGGCGTGGTGATGGACAGCAGACTGTCCCTTTCCGAGAACATTGCGGCGGTGACCCGGTCATGCAGGTTCTTCCTATACAACATACGGAGAATCCGCCCCTTTCTCACCCCCTACTCGACCCAGCTCCTGGTCCAAGCGATGGTTCTGTCCCGCCTGGACTACTGCAATTCCCTCTTGGCTGGCCTCCCAGCGTCCGCCATCAGACCCCTCCAACTTATCCAGAATGCAGCAGCTCGTCTGGTCTTCAACCTTCCAAAATACTTACACGTCACCCCCCTGCTTACTTCCCTCCACTGGCTGCCTGTCATGGCTCGCATCAAATTCAAAACATTGGTGCTAGCCTTCCAAGCAGTTAAGGGGTCTTTCCCAGCTTACCTACAAAAAATCATCAGACCCTACACCCCTGCCAGACCTCTTCGTTCAGCCTCCACAGGCCGCTTGGCACCTCCCCCTCTCCGAACCTCCACCTCACGCTCACGACTACTGTCTGTTCTGGCTCCACGGTGGGGGAATGAACTCCCCGTTGAGGTCAGAACTGTACTCTCCCCACCTTCAAACGCAAACTGAAGACGCACCTCTTCAAGCAGCACCTCTCCCCATCCCGCCCTACCCCCCTGTGATCCTTAATTGTTGTCTTTGTGATTTACTTTGTGTTTTGGTATTTTTAGTTGGGTAGGTAAGCAGTATTTGGATAGTTAAGTTTGGTCACTTTTGCTTTGTTGTTTGTTCATTTGTTGTTAAAAAAAAAAAAATCTTTGTTGTACGGGTAGCAATTGAAATTGTACTTCCCTCTAGGGTCTTTCTGCGCACTTTGTTGTACGTCGCTCGGGATAAGAGCGTCTGCCAAATGTCAATAATGTAATGAGGCTGCCTAAATCGACAGAAGAACTGTGGCTAGTTCTCCAAGATGTTTGGAACAACCTACCTGCCAAGTTCCTTCACATACTGTGTGCAAGTATACCTGGAAGAATTGATGCTGTTTTGAAGGCAAAGGGTGGTCACACCAAATATTGAACATTTCTAGTTTTGAAAGCATTCTTATTTTACAGCATTTTTTCACACCTGCCTAAAACTTTTGCACAGTACTGTATATAAAGCTTATTTAGGACTAATTTAGACATCTTCTGTGCCATGATGTTTTCTTATAATAAACTTGAACTCACCGTTATTGTTTGTTGTTTATTCTATTCAAAAACGGACGAGGAAATTAAGCTGATAGTCCTCGTGGAGAAACATAAAGAGATGTGCCAAACCTGATGAAGATCCACTGGGATGGAAATATAGTCTACAATAAAGCTGTAAGGAGCATATCAGTGTGTAGGCTTCTTTTCATCCAAACTAACATCTAAACATTGGTAATTAGTCTACTTCTGTTTATATAGGCTGCATAAACTACGTATGCACAACACAGGACTGGATAAAAACAGTGTAAAATGTGGAGCGGCGTCCAACCGGCTGCAATTTCCTATGCATCAGAGATATGAGTTCCACACACTGTGGAACAGGTAAAAGAAATGGTTACTGTCTGGGATTATCAAGGAGCGATATATTTTCAGGCGGCACACAGCAAGGAGGTCCTGGGTTTGAATCCCCGTCGGCCGGGGCCTCTCTGTGCGGAGTTTGCATGTTCTCCCCGTGTCTGCGTGGGTTTGCTCCGGGTACTCCGGTTTCCTCCCACAGTCCAAAGACATGCAGACATGTTAGGCTGATTGGAGAGTCTAAATTGCCCATAGGTATGAGTGTGTGAGTGAATGGTTTGTGTGCCCTGTGATGGACTGGCGACCTGTCCAGGGTGTATTCCTGCCTTTCGCCCAATGTATGCTGGGATAGGCTCCAGCCCCCCTGCGACCCTGTTCAGGATAAGCGGGTTAAGATAATGGATGGATGGATGGATGGATATATTTTGACTTCTTGTGCAAGTCTGTAAGAAGCTGAGGACGGATAGCACTCATCCGAGTTCTGGCTCGTGTGTTGCACAAACTGAGATGGTGGTGTCCGGGCAGTCGAAACCAACTCGATAAATCGGCTTGGTCTTTGAACATGAATATGAAGTAAGCCTTATTTAAATCTTCTAATTTAATGTAAATGTAATGTAAATAGAGTCTAATGCTGCGTTCACATCATATCGGAATGACCAAATTACAACCGTCCTACTTGGAAAAACAGTTCACATCAACCTCTGACATTAAATGCGAGGCGAAAAACAAAACTCATAAACAAATTAAGCGCCTCAGTCACATGTCATGCCACTTCCATAACGTGATGTTTGAACTTGTTATTCGTTGTTTCTTCGTGAGCATGACCAAATGAACCGGCTTGGTCTTTGAAGACCGTGTGCTTTCATTTCCGTGCACAATAACATCTGAAAACTTAATCCCACATTATTTGTGGAAATGCATTTCCAAAGAATGTCGGGGAAATTTTGTTTGGCTCACGTTTGATAAATGATGCCCATTGTTTTTTTTTTTCTTATCTCACTTTTATTGCATGTCCGGCTAACATGTTTCCGGTTTGGCAGACATATACGTTTGTTTAGCAAATTATTCAATGCAGACATATTTATGGAGCCAGATATGCCACCTGGTTATGAAGCTACGGCTGTTTTCTGACTAACGGTGAAGTTTACTTCGTAATCCTGGGACTATACCTAAGCAAATGTTGTCTTGAACTACTTGTTGTCATGTAAATGCTAGGTCATTTCGGTACCACACTAATTTAAAACATGCCGATCTACTTGTACGGGGTTTCCAACCATTTCCAACAATGTATAATATGTCATATTCAGGTGAGGGACAGTTCAGGAATACCGCTGCATTTGCATAGCAGAATTAATATTCAGATGTGCGTAAAACATCAAGTGAGTATTTGCGTTGGACTTGCTATCGATAAACCGGTAATTTTACTGGCTAAAAGGGCTCCGGTTAACCTTTTTTTTCTCTTTAAAAAAAATAAAATAAAGCTCCATTTTAAATGTGATGCATGTTTGTTAGAAAGCATTAGGGTAGAGTAATCCTTTTAGGACACCTTGGGCATGCTTTATAAAAATATACCCTCATATATTTGAATAAAACATGTCTAATTATTTATTGTCTGGTTTAATAGAAGAGTAAGCTTTTCTGATCAGAACTGGGTGCAGTATTGGGAAAACGGTATGCCTGTAGATATCTTTACTAAAGCTTATACACACATTGAGATTAAGTTTGTGCACAAATATTGTCTTACTATTTGTGTTTGTCTACAAATATTGTCCATTGTCTTGCTGTAAGATGAATTAAATCCGTCGGGCAACTGTTGCTACAACCAGTGTCATCGCTGGTCACAGTGACATTTGGTTTATACTTCATATATTAAAGGTACAATAGGTAACATTTTTTGTTAAAACATTTTTACAAGATCATTTCATACCCTTCCTATCGTTCTATCGGCTCAGACATGTTGACTCACCCTCTGCCTGTGTTTATAGTCCTTAAATTCCGTTTCAAAATATACAGTTGACAGGCCATCACTCTGTACCAAAACACTGTACAGCTGTACAAAACTTCAAGCTCATTGGTTGAAAATTGGTTATAATGGCCACAGCCAATGGCATGGAGTCTTAATCTGAGTGTTCATGTGTAGCTGCCGAAATTGCACTCCAGACAAGCAATAACTGAAACTCTGTATACTAATCTCTATTATCCAAGCGAAGATTACATATCCAGTTATAAAACAATAACAGAGCATGAGAACACGGAACTGTATAATAACTTGTTATATTCATAGTCTATGAGAAGGATCAGTGTTGTGGTTTGAGGGTGTTTGTTGTTGGAATTCCTTTCTTGACCGTTAGGAGTCCAAAATGACCGATTGTGACTTTAAATATATTTTTAATTAAACAGCGACCATAGTCAATGTCGGGCGATGTTACTACGTTTATGAACATTCTGCGTTTTCAGTCAAGCAAAACCAGCATCAAGGCTCATCATTGTTCGTTGTAACCGATTCCCCCCTGAAAAAAATCCTGGATTTATTTTTTATTTTTTTTAAGGACAGTTCGGATTAAACCGATTATTGCTCAGATTTTTTGTTTTTCATATTGATGTTTCTCCACATTTGGAATATTTTTGGAATTAAAATCTACTATTGATTTGGTTCTCTGGACCATTGCCATGAAAAGAATACAAATTTTAGCCTGATTTGTGTTGTCTGTGAAGTTCTAAAATGTCTAGAAGATGATTCTTTATTTGTTACCCTTCATAAAATATAAAATAAGGACTGGTTATCACTAAACAATGTTATGGCAAAATAATTTGTAATGTAATGTAATTTATACAAATAGAACTGTTTATTTTATTGCTTTCGGTAGCCTATATCCTGTGATTGATTGCGAATTGAGGGGTTAAACTGGATTCCTTAGTCATTTGTATAAGAATGACTTTGTTATTATTATGGCAATGTTATGCCTACTTCTTATATGCCACTGCGAATGTCATTTGTGCTGTTGCAAGATCAGGCACAGCGTATCCAATAACCTGGAATGTGCAATATCAATCTTCTATGAGCAAAGCTTATGGATACAAAAAAAAAGGATGATGCTTCATCATCAATGAAGAAAAATGAGCCAGTACCTTTGGTAGCCATACATGCCCAAACCATAACACCCCCACCACCATGTTTCACAAATGAGGGAGGGGGTGCAATGGATCTTGGGCAGCTCTATTTGGCCTCCACACTTTGTTCATGCTAATTACTCCTATATTACTTCCTTTTTTTTTACAGAACTCTCTTTTAGGCACTTTGCAACCTGGCCATCCTGTTTTTGCAGCTTTGTTTGCATTTTGCAGTGTAGCCTCTGTAATTCTGTTTGTGAGGTATTTGGCAGAGAGTTGCAGGTATCCCAGCTCTCTCAGTATTTGGGGTTTTTCTTCATTAAGGTCAAATTCTTTGGTCAACAACTGTGGAAGTTTTGTGAATCAATGTAAATTGTTCAATTAAGCTTGCCAGTGTTCTCTTTATTAATTTGATTTTGGTAAGCCTAAGGTTTGGCCTATGTCTCTGCCAGATTTCTTTCTTATTTTTATGGTTTCTTTTGGTTTTCCTTGACGTTCTTTGGTAGAGCTCTGGTTCTCATATTAACAGACACCAATAACAGACTCCAAAGGCCTACAATCAAGACAAGATACTGAAAGCTCTCTTATGCCTACAGAAATTGGACATGGTGAAACAGAAAAATGCCCTTAAATAAAAGCTGAAAATCTGCACTTTAACCATGTGAATTGTTCAATTAAAATTGTGGCGTACAGAGCCAAATCAAGAACAAATTTATTTGTCCCAAGACTTATGGAGTTCACTCATGTGCTATAAAATTGGAAGCTGAACTGACAAGTCTATTCTGACAGTACAGTACCAAGTACCATTCTTCAGTGCATCCTTGAGTCTAAGGCCCTGTTTACATGACAGTGGTGCCGAATACGGCACAATTTTGTTGCGTTTCGGCCTTTTGTTTACATGACATTGGCGCTTTGGAGGCCTGAAAACGTTAACTTTTGATAATGGGCTTCAGAGTGGAATTATTTGAAAATGCCGTCTTTACCGTTTCTGTGTAAATTGGTAAGACACAATTCTAGTGATAACAGTGGGAGGAGTGAGGGGAGGAGGTGGGTGATGACATGAAACTGTGACGACACAGACCCTAATACGCATGCGCGAATCAGTATAAACACAACAACGGCGCCCTTCAGAGCTGTGTTTGTGCTGCAGTCAATTCAGAGTTTATTAACACTCCTCCTGCAAAATGTAGATTTGCTGCACCATTACTTCAGTGGAGATGCATGCATTAATTACATAACGCCACTTCCTCGTCCGTCCACACAAAGCTATCACTTTTCGCCTGTGCTTTCTGCATGTTTTTAGTTTTGGTTTGTAGATGCTGTAAAAGACAGCATGCGCAGGCAAGTGGTGTTATTCTGTGGTGTTGAGTTGCAAAGCTACACCGCCACCCACTGGCCTGGCATGCATACTACAGAGGTTAAAATATTTTTGTGTAACCGCGTAAAGGGGGATCGTTATCATAACGTTGTCGTATGAACGCAGATTTTTTTGGAAACACAAAGGAAAAACGTTTCCATTTTTGAGAAACCGTTGTCGTGTAAACAGGGCTTCAATAACCAGCCTTAATTTCTGAGGGCAGAACAGCATGTCACTCACCCCTCTTTCAGGTTATTAATGGGCAGGGGGACACGCCCACCCCGGTCTAGCGCTGATGTGATGTTGATGGCATTAAGCCGCTCTGGCTGCCACACGTTCTTCACCGCGCCCAGGAAGTCCCCTAACACCTCGCTGGCCAGCATCTCCTCCACATTCATGTTTTTGATGAAGAACTCTGCCTGGTACCGCAAGGGGAAGTCTGTAAAGGAGGGGGGGGGGGGTTGAATGGCCCTTTATTCAGTTATTTCTTATTGTTTCAAATTAGATGTAGGCAGGAGAGAAGTGGTATTCTGGTTAGCAAAAAAGCAAGTCAGCCTGTGTCATGCAACATAAAAAAACTATGCATTGTGTCTCTGCCAAATATTAAGCTACAAAAGATTTCAAATTGCTCTATGTTCAGTTCATAGCACTTCTAAGCTCCGACATGCAGCTCACATTGTGAGGAATTCAGAAGGTTGTTTTTTTTAAGCTTTCTTACAGCAAGCTTTACTGGGACCTTACCTTCAGTAGACATGATGTTAATGATCAAGTTGTGCCTGGCCGTCTCAAACGTACGTCTGTTATAGGCGGTAATCTGCAATGCATGAGGGTGAAAGTTTAAGCCCTGATCAAGACAGATTATACGAGAGGCTTGTCTGAATCAGACGTAAACATATATGACTGTGTGGAGAGAGGGCGAATCTGAAACTGGGGCAAGTCTATCATGTCTCTCGTGTGAGCTGAGTACCAACAGAGAGAGACAGCTGGATGCAGAGCAAGGCACGAAAATCTATGGCGTTTAGCGTTACCAAAACTCACAGGTGAACAGGAGAACATGCTCAACAGCTATGAAATCAAAATATGACAATTCCATTCAAATGTGATGAGCCTTAAGATATTTCCTTTTAAATTAAAAACAACTTTCCCAGCTCAGTGTGTACCGTTTCAAATATTTATTGCTGAATCTCAAATAGCTATCAGTGATACAAGAGTTCCAGTCATATTTCAGATCTACATTTTCAAAGGAAGTCTAATTAAAGTTGTCAAGCTTTTCAAAGGCCTCGTCATGAATCTTATAGGACAGTATAACAGTCAGACATTATTTGATGAAAAATTCCACCCAACCACTCTAATCAGATAACACAATGCTAATATGAACAAATTAACATCCCTTTGGATTTTCACTGTTCAGAATACATAAAGCTCCAGAAAAATGAACTGTGTCAAACATCATACATCAACAGAAAATAGAACACCTTCAAGCACCTTGAGAAAAATTACATCCAAGGTCTTTCTGGGCCTGCAGTAATTAATGACTGTGATGTGAATGTGTTTTTGGGCGTGGGAGGGGCAGTGTCTCCTACCTCGACGACCGTGGGTCTGCCTACATGCTCCCAGGGAGGAGACCCGTAAAGCACACCGTCGCTATGCGGAGTTCTCTGGATGTAGCGCAGCCATCCTGGCCTGTCCGGGTAGCCCATCAAATTGGTGTTGAACGTGATAGGATCGTTGCTGGCATCGCCTGCATTGACCGTTAGAGCACCATTAAGAATATCAGAGCTCTTCTTTTATCTAATCTTTAAATCATAAAATAGGCCACTGCCTTAGCCTATACAAGCACTATATTTCACAGCAGATAATATTAATCGTTTCACAGATTATCTCTGCATCTGAGAATAACCACCTGAAAACAGTGAGATCTATACAAGTTGTGACTTGTGCGGAGATGCTGACACTGCCATCACACTTTTATTTGCTTTCCAGACACCTTCATCGAGGATGAATTACACAGCCTGCATTTTACAGGTTAGCAATTTAAAAAGCTACAGACACTTACTGGAGCAATCCCTGTTAGGCACCTTGCAACCACAAGTGCCACAATCAGAATTTAAACCTGTAATCTTCTGGTCACAGAGGTCTACAGCCTCAAACCATAACTGCACACTACCACAGCTCTTCTATAAACTGAAGAAATCAACCCCAACTCATCTGAAGTCAATAAGCAGTTGTGCTGAGTCAATTACTGTGCAATTATACACTGTGGAAATTCAGCAAATCTGTGTGAATTTCATTCACCTGGCAACCCTCATGACTCATTCACATGAGGGGACAATCCAAATGACTAAATGCTGCTTTGCCATTGGTCAATGCCTTCTGTTTCAGTAAGTGTTGGTTTGGAAAAATCAACATGTGAATTAAACTGCAAAACATTGACATTGAGTTTGTTAGGGTGCACTGCACAGAAATGTTAAAACAGACTCTGACAGACAAAATTAGCAGAGTTCAATTGAGGTGAACCAGGAGTCTTCTTCACTTGGGCTATGTGCAGAGGGCCATAGAGTGAGCATGTTAATATGAAACATGAACTCTAAACCTGGCCAATACTAAGCTAACTGCACTTTAAGAGTACCCCACAGTGCATAAAAACAGTAAAAGCACCTTGAGAGAATGTAGATTTAAGATACATACCTGGCTTTGGGTAGGGAGGAAACTCTCCTTTAAAATATTCCCTTTCAAGCACGTGGACAAAAAGCACTCCCGCAGATGGGTAGACGTTTCGGTCTGCATGAGATCTGGACAGGATAGTGACCACTGGGGTAGCAAAGGGAATGGGAAAGAGGGGAAAATTAAGAACCGTCTTACAGTAATTCTGAGCATACACACGCTTACTCCAAGCAGATTTTGGGGTTCCCTAGTGTGTGTATATATATATATATATATATATATATATATATATATATATATATATATATATATATATACATACAGTGGTGTGAAAAAGTGTTTGCCCCCTTCCTGATTTCTTTTTTTTTTTTTTTTTGCATGTTTGTCACACTTAAATGGTTCAGATCATCAAACAAATTTAAATATTAGTCAAAGACAACACAAGTAAACACAAAATGCAGTTTTTAAATGAAGGTTTTTATAATTAAGGGAGAAAAAAATCCAAACCTACATGGCCCTGTGTGAAAAAGTGATTTCCCCCTAAACCTAATAACTGGTTGGGCCACCCTTAGCAGCAACAACTGCAATCAAGCGTTTGCGATAACTTGCAATGAGTCTCTTACAGCGCTGTGGAGGAATTTTGGCCCACTCATCTTTGCAGAATTGTTGTAATTCAGCCACATTGGAGGGTTTTCGAGCATGAACCGCCTTTTTAAGGTCATGCCACAGCATCTCAATAGGATTCAGGTCAGGACTTTGACTAGACTCCAAAATCTTCATTTTGTTTTTCTTCAGCCATTCAGAGGTGGACTTGCTGGTGTGTTTTGGATCATTGTCCTGCGGCAGAACCCAAGTTTGTTTCAGCTTGAGGTCACAAACAGATGGCCGGACAATCTCCTTCAGGACAGCAGAATTCATGGTTCCATTTATCACAGCAAGTCTTCCAGGTCCTGAAGCCGCAAAACAGCCCCAGACCATCACACTACCACCACCATATTTTACTGTTGGTATGATGTTCTTTTTCTGAAATACGGTGTTACTTTTACGTCAGATGTAATGGGACACACACGTTCCAAAAAGTTCAACTTTTGTCTCGTCAGACCACAGAGTATTTTCCCAAAAGTCTTGGGGATCATCAAGATGTTTTCTGGCAAAATTGAGACGAGCCTTAATGTTCTTTTTGCTCAGCAGTGGTTTTCGTCTTGGAACTCTGCCATGCAGGCCATTTTTGCCCAGTCTCTTTCTTATGGTGGAGTCATGAACACTGACCTTAACTGAGGCAAGTGAGGCCTGCCGTTCTTTGGATGTTGTTGGGGTCTTCTGTGACCTCTTGGATGAGTCGTCGCTGCGCTCTTGGGGTAATTTTGGTCGGCCGGCCACTCCTGGGAAGGTTCACCACTGTTCCATGTTTTCGCCATTTGTGGATAATGGCTCTCACTGTGGTTCGCTGGAGTCCCAAAGCTTTAGAAATGGCTTCATAACCTTTTCCAGACTGATAGATCTCAATTACTTTCTTTCTCATTTGTTCTTGAATTTCTTTAGATCTTGGCATGATGTCTAGCTTTTGAGGATCATTTGGTCTACTTCACTTTGTCAGGCAGGTCCTATTTAAGTGATTTCTTGATTGAGAACAGGTGTGGCAGTAATCAGGCCTGGGTGTGGCTAGAGAAATTGAACTCAGGTTTGATAAACCACAGTTAAGGTTTGGATTTTGTAGGTTTGGATTTTTTTTCTCCCTTAATAATAAAAACCTTCAAAAAAAAAAAAAAAAACAAGAAATCAGGAAGGGGGCAAGCACTTTTTCACACCACTGTATATATATATATATATTATATATATATATATATATATATATATATATATATATATATATTTTTTTTTTTATGAATTTGTTGCCCAATGTGGAGGTGAGCATGTCTGATGGCCACTAGTCTTGCATTGAGTGGAGTTGGAGGAAGACCATTCATATGTGGCTTTAACATGCAGTCCAAGGACGACCAGCAGTGAACCGTGGACTCCTAACTGCCTGAACCCTCCCATACCCTGGGTGATGCAATCTTGCGCATATGAGACGGTCCGGATTCGATCCGGAGACTGTGGGGCTCATCGCTACACCACAGCATGGTGCCTTAACTGTATAAGCCACCTCCCGGCCTCGTGTTTGACAGTTTCAAAATGTATGGGAGAATACAAAAAAAAACATTGTCTTACCAACAAAATCTGCTTCAGCCCAGCGTGTGGGATTGCTCACAGAGGGGTCATTATATCAGAAATACGCAGCATTCCACGTCGAGCAGATGACAGGCACGCAATGCCACAGGACTGGGAGCCCCAGCTCAGCGAACCGCATTCCAGCGGCTGAAATTCCTCCCCTGCTCATGTGCTAGCTCCATTATGACTGCACTCTCTGTTTTTACTCCACTTCATGAGCTTTCCATTGTAAACGCTAGCGCTTAGATGGATAATATGATACAGCGCAAGTATGGCTGCCGTTAGTCTCTTAGAGAGAATTTAAACTTATAATTGAAACTCATTTGTCTCAATAATGTGTTCCCCGCCCCCCAATTCGTTCAGATTTTAATCACTGTAAGCGTGAGTAATGAGCGTTTGGTGCCTCCCCAATGCTGATGCCTCAAGACCTTTTCAAAATACATCACATCGAGCCAGACCCTGAGAAGCTTCACACACTGTTACTTGTTACTGCCTTCTAAATGTTACATCAGAAGCAAAACCAAATTATACACGCAGAGGCATAGTGTTCTACACTTCTGAGAGGTTAGCGCAAAGACGCATTAAAACAAGACTGCACACAATCTGTAAGAATCTGAGACTCTTACAAAGAGTCCATTTCAAACAGTCATTTGAAGAGTAGGTCTCTCTGGGATGGTAAACAAAGTATAATGAAGGCTCAAAGGCAGACAGGCTTGAGTTCCTGATGACTGAATCCTGGGCCAGATGGCCTACATGTCTGTTTTTTCTTTAATGAAATCATTTCAGTTAGGATCAGTGGGCTGCAGTTAATCCACAGAGCACAACTACTGCACGATGTGTGCCTGCATTCAAAGCTTCCTTAAAATGGTTAAGTAGTGGTTAAATGGTTAACAGGCATCTTCTGTATGTATCTACAGTATAGGAGATGTACAGTAGTTTGTGACTTTGTAACAAGGGAAAGAACATATTTTGTCTTCAGGTTATGATCAAAACAGATGTTCATTTCAGCTACAGTATATCAAATGCCTTTTCACCTTCTGGCTTGAAGTCTTGCGGTTCATCGTTACATGCTGACTTAAGCCCACTATGCTTACAAGCCTTGTTTGTGAGGACAACATTTTCACACAAGGGTTATCCAAGCTGAATAAGTCCTCTTCATTTGTTTCATTGTGAGCAGTGCACTATGAAATCATTGTACATGCAAACAATAACTCTTCTCAGTATCAAATGTGATATATGTGACGATGCTCAGTTTGGTAATGCTACCTCTGTTTAGGATTTCTTTGTTTTCAATTCCCTTCACCGAATTTAGAATCAGCAGTTGCGCTTCTTAAAATGCCACTGCACACCAAGTACCACTGCTCAAAGCTCTAAGTGGATAGGCTACAGCACCAATAAGTCTACAAAATAAGTCTAATAAATGCCTGCTCACTGAGTGCTAGCATCAAACTGTTCAGAAGTAGCCTATGTGTATCTAATGTATCATTGGATGGAGCTAATGCAGCTGTAACACAAGGAATCTTGCCCACAACAGTGGCACATCTAATAACAAAGTCCAAGTTGGTACCACTGATGTTTAGGCTACATTGTCTGGGACTTTAGTAATGTACAGTAATGTAGTTGGAAATCATTTAACCACTTAAAGAACAAGACAATTGCTGAAAAATCACCTAAATCATCTTGACATTATGTTGTAACACAGACGGAAATAATATTTACACCTCAGCGTGAAAAAATCTACAATTGCCGACCACCAGTCCGGACCACCTGTAGAACTAGATAGCTCTTGCATGAATGTGTAATTATTTATAATTACATATAATAAATAACACCATTTTTCTAGCGGCTAGTCCCACTTCCCATGAAATCATGGCTGTGCACCTATCTCATCACTGTAAAGTCCTTTGTCTCAGATAATTCATAAGTATACTCACTACCATATGCATCTGCTAAAATGAGTGCAGCCAACCGGCACTTCTTTGATTCACAGAATGAAGTTGAGATGCACAGCAGTGTTGGATGTCTGTGTAACTAGTGCTACTGGCTCAGGTAGACTGAAAGCACATGACCGTATGCTAGACCAATGGAGTTGGTCTTGAACTGTTCTTGAGCAATGAGGTTGGGAGCCCTACACACTCGAATGCTTCCACCAATGCTTCATCCTCCATCCATCCAGCTGTCCATGCACTTTCTAACCACTTAATCCTGGGGTCATGGTGGCAACAGGGCAAGCACAGCAGCACAGACATCCCTCACCCTAGCACCCTCATCTCGTCCTGGGTCCCAAGGTGATCCCAGGCTAGCTGGGAGCACTTCCAGCCACATTACTGAATATTCTATTGGTAGATGTTATGATCAGATGAGACACACACATCTGGGGTGGGTTTTATATTGAAAAGCATATCATAGCCTAACTACAGTGAAACATGGTGGCAGATCTTTTGGTTCTGGGGCTCTTGTTAAGGTCAATGGAATCACTCCAGGACAAGTATCAGCCCAAGCCTGGTCACAATGATCTTTCAGCAAGACAAAGAATTAACAAACAAAAAATTATTTAAAGCCAAATTGAAAATCAACCAAGAAATTATTGTTTTGCAATGGCCACCAGATCACATATTTGTAATTTCACAAGTCCATAATTGTAGATTTTAAGATTTAAGAGATTTCCTCTAATATTTGCCAGTATCATAAACACTATTATAGATGACTGAGTAGCGCTATCCATGTAACGTAAAGCACACATTATGCATCAGTTCAATAGCTGACTTAGAGCAGGAAAACACCTTCTCAGATATGGATGTCTGCACACAAGGATGTCTCTAGGCGATGAAAAGCTTTTAATATATTATCCATTAAAGGTTAATGCTAAACTCCGCTTGGGACTAATCAAGAAGACTGGTTACACGCCTTCATCTGCCATGGTTACTGCCCCTGACTGCAGACATGCAGTGCAAATGGATTCCAAGGTAATGACATATAAACGTTTACAGATGACAAATGTCATTTACAGATGTGGTCACAAATGTGGTATTTTCACTAATGTGATACATAATGTTATGAAGCTTATGCTTCACATGTTGGAGGAAGTCCTCCTCAAATGGCCACAGGTCCGTTTAAGTCAGCTTGTGTACTATCTGTCTGAGAAAACTCACTATTCACTATTCATAAAAGCCTTCTCTGATTTGCAGTCAGTGGCCTTTGGCCTCACCGGTCAAAAATGCGCTCGCCTTGAAGTGAACTTTCCAGTGAGTGCACAGGCATTAGTGACAATGACAGGGCAATGGGCAGCTCAGCTGGCTCAGGGAACCCCTGCTGGCATCAAGCAACATCACAGCAAACTGCGGTAACTGTCAAAAACTATTTTCTTAATCATGGCTTGGATAGGTAGATATACGTTTAGCTTTCCTTAAGGTCACTGGGATCAGCGATCATGCTGCTCAGTTTAACATAGTTTACATAACCAGCATTAAACAGAGGACATTTGTGATTCCGTGTCAGCTAGGTCTGATTAGCACTTCAAATGCCTTTGAATATTTTGTTAAATTAGTCATTGATGAGTCAATGGAAAGGTCCATGTTATTTTTTTAAATATTATTATTGCCCTTGTGCTAAGTGTTATGTATAACTTTTTACGTATTTTTTTGCCACAATTAATTACCATCTGTCTTTTCTGAATTGACAGTTTTGGCTTTCCCCATTCTGATGGATAACAAAGGGATTTTGCATGCTTGTTGCCTCATTTTTATACTCTAGTGAAACAGGAAGTGATGGAATGACGCAATATATACATTTCATTTAGACCAAGATTAACTAAGAAACATTGTATTGCCAATTTTACTTTGTTTGATTTTATTTACAATAATTATTAGAGGCGGCAATACTTTTGAGACCTACATTATACATCAGTGGTCACCAACCATGATCCTGGAGATCTACCGTCCAGTAGGTTTTCACTCCAACCCAAACAAAGCACACCTTGTTCAATGGCTAGATATCTGTTGAAGCTGCTGATTAGTAGAATCAGGTGTGGCAAATTAGGGTTGAAGTGAAAACGTATGAGATGGTAGCTCTCCAGGAACTGGGTTGGTGACCCCTGTTATACATTATATATCATATAGATTATTATCGGTGTTATTATATACAGCCGTCTTATCAAGGGTGCCAGTACTTCTGGAGCCCACTTTGAGAGGGAGAGAATTTGAATTATCTGGCTGTAAAACGAAGCTTCAGTATTCTAAAAGCAAATCAGTAAATTAAGGGATATGGGTTAATTGGGTGCGACAGAGCATTTTGTTCGCAGCTAAAGTGTTATCTCACATACAAGGACCCGGGCACTGGTGACTCACCGAGTTAAAAACGGGGTAGGCGAACACCAATGAACACTTCACTCACCATTCCTCACAGCAGATGATCTTTGATTAGGGTCGAAATAACGCTGGATTTGGCTTCTCAACATACCCTCATGTTTAGCAACACCAGAACGCAGTATATAAGCTTTTGTTTCAACATGAAAACAAAAAATATTCATGTGTTAGCTACTGTACAGTATTCCAACAATGTGATGTGCATTATTTTTCCAAAGTTAGCTAACGTTAACCACAGGCACTGAACTGTAAGTTACCTCTCTAGCCAACAAATGGTCCTTCCATTTTAAGAATCATGTTCAGCATCTTTCATGTAGCTAGCATCAACCAATCGTACTGTTTCTGTCATAAACAATGTAAAGAATTTTGACAAAAAATTATATATATATATATATATATATATATAGATATATAAAAATCTGAACTGTGGGCCGTGATTCTAACGTTATCAGGACGGGGTGATTACCGTTAGCTACCGGAATGTTGCTAAATTAGTACCAAGGGAGAAAAGGTAGCTAGCTGGCTAGTAACGTCAGCTAAAATAAACATTCCAAGAGCTAGCGTTAGAGGTAGGCTATCATCTAAATGTTCCCGGATATATTTTACACAGATTATTCAGTGCACGTTGACGGTAAAAAATAAAATAAAAAACCCCAAACATATTATTTCTGCATTTCGATTTACCATTACTGCTTCGAAATAACCAGCTTTCTGGAAGCGAGATAATACCTAGAGAGCTGAAAGCTAGCAGCCAGCTAATAAAAGCAAAACATCAGAGATCGTGTGCATTTCCGTTGAAATCAATACATACCAGCCGTAAGCCATAAAAGGAGACCTAAAGAGTCCATGGCGCATTTATCTCATTTGGTTAATATTTACATTGAACAATATCTATTTAATCGTAGGCGATGACTGCGGTTTTACAGCTTCATGCATCCCCTTGTTGAATTCCTCCCACCCTCTTTCCCAGCGCATTGTGGGAGCTGAATGCGCCCTGGCTGGTAGGAACATCTGGCACAGATGTTGGAAAATAACATGCCATCATTGCCATGTTTCGGGAACTGAAGATCTCTCTACTCCAGTGCATCAGGAGGACACATGGGGCACCGACTACATGGCGCTTATTAACGGTAAATTATTCAAATCTAAAACGATTTTATGTAGTAATTAAATCAATCATTCGCTAGTCATATACATTTCTGTTTTATCCCTGGGGTCCTTTGCTTCCTTTGGCTAAACTGCCACCAGGTATTTTTCAGTTCGAGTTACATCATTTGCTTTAGGCATTACCCTGTCAACAAACTAATTGAATAATATAATCATCATAATCACCAATTCATAAACCCAAATCCATGAATCAACACATATTATAATCAACCTGGATGCTCTTTCTAACTATCATCAAGTGAACTAGCTGTGCTGGGATTCATTTGAAACCTTTTACAGGGTCATTTTTTGTAAGTCAGCCAGATTTGCCGCATTTGACTATCTGATGTTATCTGAAATTCAAGCCAGTATAGCAGGGGTGCACAACTCCTCAAGGGCCCAGAGTTGAAAAAAGTAGGCTACTGCTTTTTGTTCCAACCAATTGGCTTGTCTTTAATTTGCTGAGAGCTCTATGAATTACCCAGGTTCAAGCCTGTACTTGAGCAAAGTAAAATCCTTAGGTTACACTTGCAGTCTGCAGCTGTAGCCGGTACTCATACACATGTCAGATAATATATGATTGAGTCAATTAAATAATTAAGACAAGAAGTTGGCGCAAAATCCTGGAACGCCCTTAATTTGTTGTGTACCCCTTCTCTTGAGGCTGCCATCACACAAGCTATACATATTCAACACAAAAACTATGTTTAAAGTGAGAGATAATGTCATAATGGTTGGCAAAAACAAACAAAAAAAACCCAGGAAATTCACAGAAGCACTGAGAACATTATATTGACCTATGAACAAGGCTTCCAACACACAATGCATTAATACCTGCTATGAGTACGGTAACTATGGTGGTCTTCAAACAACATGTACCACTGGGCAGGCTGCTGAGGATTCAATCAAATATTCTCTTTGAATGCACAACCAAATAAATTATTTTCAGAGGAACGCAGGAGTTGATTCATTTCTAATTACTTTATGTAATGTACCCGTAATGATAGAGAAACAACTTCACTTCATCAATAAAGCCTACATATGTGTTATTCAAGACTAGATTACTGTTAACATTTACAAATACACGTGTATATTTCAAATGAAGATATGGAGGTATATACTGACTGAAACAAATGGATATTGATATTCCTCTATGCATATCTATTATTTTCATTATCATACCTTAAATGTGACAGTGATAGTTTCTTCTTCAGAGCATTAATTACTAGAAAGTAACAAGACACACAATTGGTACATTTTAAGTACATATAGCAACAAAATACTTACCTAATTGATTTCTAGAGATTGCGTTCCTCTGAAAATAATCTATTTGGTTGTTGTTAGCTAAAAAACTCTTAAACTGCTTATATAATTAGAAAATTAACAGAACAGAAAACTAACAAAACACATAACACTAGACTAGCTTTCCATTTCGATAGCTAACATTAGCTACCTAGCTAACTATAATGTTATTCATTCCAAAGAGCAGGCTAGCTAACACTAGTAGCCTAACATTAGCTAACATAAACATGAGATGAATACTGCTAGCTAGGTTACTAACAAATGTTTATATATTTAAGTATATCCAACTGCATATCAAAGTAGTTTGCTATGTTGCAATGATTTGTCTAGCTAATATAAGTCAGCCAGTAACAGCCAATGGCGCTGTAATGGGTGGTGCTACTGGTGCTGTAGCGAGACCTGGGGAAAAGTTAGTGGTGCTATAACAGCCCAAATCACCACCTAGAATTTCATCCAAAAACGCAAACTCAGAAATCGAATAGTCCTGAAATAGCATATTAACTTACTACTCGGTTTTTCTGCTAACATTACATCATTTTTTTAAATTTAGGATTTTTCCCTTTTTCTCCTAATTTAGTAGCCAATTGTACCCTCTCTATTCCAATTAGATTTAGTGTTAGATACACCGTCCACACCCCGCCGCAGGCCGAGGAAGAGCAATGCGCCTTCTTCAAGACGTCTCATCTCTCTAAACGTGTCCGTGATTCCGAGGCGTCCGAGGTGCTTATTCAGCGATCAGCTAACCCTGCCAAGACCCTCCCTCTGGAGAAGCGAACCAATTATGCTGTTCCACGTGAGCCGGCCAAACTTGGCTTTTGGCAGGACCGGGAATCGAACCCCGATCCTCGGTGCAGCGAACTGCAACCGCAAGTCTGCTGCGTCTTAACCTGTTGCGCTAATAAGGTTAATTATTTGTATTTTATGCTTTTCATGCTTTTCATGCTTTATGTCGCCTCAATTAAATATAAAGCTTTGTAATTAATAAAAAAAAAACCGTCCTCCTTTTTTTCTCTCGAAAATTGGAGGTTGTGGTTTCAAACAACATCATACAGTGCATCCGGAAAGTATTCACAGCGCTTCACTTTTCCCACATTTATGTTACAGCCTTATTCCAAAATGGAATAAATTCTTTTCTTTTTTTTTGAAAGAAGTTTTTTTTTAAATTTTTGCAAATTTATTAAAAATAAAAAAATAAAAAATCACATGTACATTAGTATTCACAGCCTTTGCCATGAAGCTCAAAATTGAGCTCAGGTGCATCCTGTTTTCACTGATCAACCTTGAGATGTTTCTGCAGCTTATTTGGAGTCCACCTGTGGTAAATTCAGTTGATTGGACATGATTTGGAAAGGCACACACCTGTCTATATAAGGTCCCACAGTTGACAGTGCATGTCGGAGCACAAACCAAGCATGAAGTCAAAGGAATTGTCTGTAGACGTCCGAGACAGGATTGTTTCAAGGCACAAAACTGGGGAAGGGTACAGAAAAATGTCTGCTGCTTTGAAGGTCCCAATGAGCACAGTGGCCTCCATCATCCATAAATGGAAGAAGTTTGGAACCACCAGGACTCTTCCTAGAGCTGGCCGCCCGTCTAAACTGAGCAATCGGGGGAGAAGGGCCTTAGTCAGGGAGGTGACCAAGAACCCAATGGTCACTCTGTCAGAGCTCCAGCGTTCCTCTGTGGAGAGAGGAGAACCTTCCAGAAGGACAACCATCTCTGCAGCAATCCACCAATCAGGCTTGTATGATAGAGTGGCCAGACGGAAGCCACTCCTTCGTAAAAGGCATATGGCAGCCCGCCTGGAGTTTGCCAAAAGGCACCTGAAGGACTCTCAGACCATGAGAAACAAAATTCTCTGGTCTGATGAGACAAAGATTGAACTCTTTGGCGTGAATGCCAGGCGTCATGTTTGGAGGTAACCAGGCACCGCTCATCACCTGGCCAATATCATCCCTACAGTGAAGCATGGTGGTGGCAGCATCATGCTGTGGGGATGTTTTTCAGCGGCAGGAACTGGGAGACTAGTCAGGATTGAGGGAAAGATGAATGCCGCAATGTACAGAGACATCCTGGATGAAAACCTGCTCCAGAGCGCTCTTGACCTCAGACTGGGGCGACAGTTCATCTTTCAGCAGGACAACGACCCTAAGCACACAGCCAAGATATCAAAGGAGTGGCTTCAGGACAACTCGGTGAATGTCCTTGAGTGGCCCAGCCAGAGCCCAGACTTGAATCCTATTGAACATCTCTCGAGAGATCTGAAAATGGCTGTGCACCGATGCTCCCCATCCAACCTGATTGAGCTTGAGAGGTGCTGCAAAGAGGAATGGGCTAAACTGCCCAAAGATAGGTGTGCCCAGCTTGTGGCATCATATTCAAAAAGACTTGAGGCTGTAATTGCTGCCAAAGGTGCATCAACAAAGTATTGAGGAAAGGCTGTGAATACTTATGTACATGCGATTTCTTAGTTTTTTATTTTTAATGAATGAGCAAAAATTTCTAAAAAACTTATTTCAAGTTGGCATTATGGGGTGTTGTGTGTAGAATTTTGAGGAAAAAAATGAATTTATTCAATTTTGGAATAAGGCTGTAACATAACAAAATGTGGGAAAAGTGAAGCGCTGTGAATACCTTCCGGATGCACTGTATATCACTTGAAATAGCCTGAAATTGTAGAACCATATAACATGTAGCTATAGTATCCTATTTCTGTGTCTGTGTATCAAAGTCTGACCACACCCCCTGGGTAAAAATTCATTTTCCCATAAAAAAATCCCATTGACTTTTTTTAAATCACTTAATATAAGAACTGTGTTCCAAAAATAAACAAAATGAGTCCGGGCATTCTGTATCTTTCATGATATTTAGTTATATTTGATACAGGCTGTCTTTTGAGAAAATTGATTTTATTCTGCGACGGTACCCATATGAAGCGTTATCGACACTACTCTTCAGGAAATCCCTGTACCCAATGCACAGATTGGCTCTGGAGATGCAGCATGACGCACGTGACGTTACAGATACGATACAGAGGAAATCGCACCGGGCATATTGTAGTGGGATATGTAGTCGTCAGGTAATTTCAAAGTGTGTAAATTGTCGCCGATTTGTTGGCAGGCTTTATGAAATGTTGACTTTAGTGGGCTACACAACAATATATATTTTTTTGTCTTTTTTAAGTTTTCACCTTAGCTAACCAACTATATTAAGAGCAAGCAACTTATTTGGCTATGTAACTAGCTGGCTATATAACTAAGATATGATAGTCCACGTACCACAAACGATGCAACTGTAACTTACAGTTTGAGACAAATAAAAGTTTAGCTGAACACGCATTATTGAACACGTAAGAGATAAAGGAACGTATAGCTGCCAAAATTGCACTCCAAACAAGCGATCACTGAAACTCTGTATACTATTGGTTATTATCCAAGCGAAGAATACATATTTAGTTATAAAACGTGTTGTGGTTCCAGGTTGTTTGTTGCAATTCCTCTCTTGACCATTAGAAGTCCGAAATTACCTATTGTACCTTTAAGTGTTTTTAGAAATAGTTTTTTGATAAATACTCCCATAACTAAAAAATTGGTGATCTGGTACCAAAGGTGTTATGTTCTAAGTAGTGTAACACATATAAATTCCGGGAAATAAAAGCTGAAATTCTGAACCCTTGTGTTCATCTTTTTATCTCAACCCCAAATTTTGGAGGGGACTGTATTTGTCTATGTATCTTGTCTATCTTTCTATCATTCTGACTGTGTTACTAATTGTGTATATATTAATTTTTTTACTGAAAAAGTAGCGCAGGTAAGGTTGTTATGGGGGTAGGCATGGTATAATGTAGGGGTGGGGAGGAAATCCAATGAAAGAAATCACTCATTGCTGCTTCACTTGGATGTCCGAGCTGCACTGTGCAGAATAATGTACAGTATGTGCAGAATGATGTACAGTATGTGCAGAATGATGTACAGTATGTGCAGAATGATGTACATTATGTGCAGAATTTGACACTAGAAGGATGTTTTCACATTCATCTGCTAAGTGTGATGTGGACACTTGAAGCCTCCAGGTCATATGCACTGAGAATGTACATTTAGTGAAGTAGGAGACATATTGTATCCAGTAGTTAAACTTTTGAAATGAAAAATATGTGCATATTCATAGATTCTGGATTTTTCAATGAGGGAGAAGGAGTAGCTGTAATTCTAAGAAATATGAACTGAAATCCATTTTTTGGTGGAATTAAAAATCATGAACGTGTTCATTTTATTTCATGTTCAATAAAATTAATAATTTGTGTTCACTCTAAATATCAAAAGCAAATCATTGCAACTAGAGTTTCAGTGTTATGCTGAACACAAAGTTTTATATTCTGTCTTATATTAAATAAGTGCATTGCATTGGTAAAGGGAAGAGCCCTTCCTGTTTTTATGAAATATATGTGGCTTTATATTACTAATCAAGCATTTCCTAGTTCTAGCAATAGACAAGATTAGACAGAGGCAGATATTGGGGCAGCTATGGCAGAATACAGGCTGTTAACTGACTTAAACACAGATTAGCCACAACATTAAAACCACCTGCTGCTGATTTAAAAATGCTTTAAACTATATTAACTTTTCTATAAACACATACAATTTAATTATATGATATGTGTACTTATATAAGCAGATCATCATCAGTGAATTGCATTGTTTTGTTAGTTAAATATCTAAGACAACGCATGTCAGTTCTGGCAGTTTTGTTGGGGTGATTGCAGCCCAACAGTGTCAGTTAGGTTTTTGCACCCAGATTTGGACCAGTAGGTCTGCCATTTTTGTTGGGGTGATTGCAGCCCTATGCTGGCAATGCTGGTTCAGTTTTAGCTGCTGGACCAGTGTACTTCGGCTAATTCTAGGGCATTATTCAAATCCGGTTTGGCAAGGGCCTGGCAACCGTACTTGGGCCAAGTTATTTATTTTGGCCTGCCAGATTTGGGCCATTATGGAGCTAAACCCTTTTTCTCCCAATTTGGTAGTCAATTGGACCCCGTCTGATTCAATTAGAGCTAGTATTAGATACACCGCCCACACCCCGTCCCTTGGCGGCCAACGGGAGAGCGACACGCCTTCTTCAAGCCGTCTCGCCTACCAAGTTGTAACCGTGATTCTGAGGCGCCCGAGGTGCTTGTTTTTGTGCGGCGATCTACTAACCCTGCCAAGTCCCTCCCTCTGGAGCAGTGAGCCAATTATTGCTGCTCCACGAGCCGGCCAAACTTGGCTTTTGGCAGGACCGAGAATCGAACCCCAGTCCCCAGTGTGCAACTGCAGCGAACTGCAACCGCGAGTCTGCTGCGTCTTAGCCTGTTGCACCACCGCGGCTCCTACCTGGGGAATCTTTAAATACATAAATAGAATAGAATACTGAATCACTCAGGGGTTTATGGACAAGCAAAAGTGTCTAAGATGCTGAAATTATATTAGCTACTTATAAGGTCCCTAGAACAAGCGACCCAAATGGGAGACCAAGGCCTAGGATTTATAATAAAAGTATTTATTATAAAGATGCAGGTCAGATAGGCGAGGGTCAATAACAAGCAGGCTAAGATGATAAAAAAACAGGATCCAGAAAGAAAAGTTGAGGTACAAAAACAGGTCAATGAACTACGGTTCCAAATCAGACAGACCGGATAAACACAACATGGAAGTCGGGGGCGAAACAGGTCATAGCGGGTATCGATCCGAAAATTGAAATAATACAGGTAATGGGAGGGAATGGCAATCAGGTGTGGGAAACAATCAGGAAGTGAAACAGGGGAATGAATGCATGGCAGCATGTAGCGTAGTGGTTAAGGTAAATGACTGGGAGACGCAAGGTCGGTGGTTCTAATAGCCACAATAAGATCCGCATAGCCGTTGGGCCCTTCAGCAAGGCCCCCTTGACCCTGCATTGCTCCAGGGGAGGATTGTCTCCTGCTTAGTTTTATCAATTGTATGTCGTTCTGGATAACAGCGTCTGCCAAGTGCCAATAATGTAATAATGTAATGTAAGTGACAGGGTGGCTACGGTGTGCACGGAGGTAAGAAAAACATGGAAACGCTAACGACATAAAATACAAAACATAGAAAACACTACTTAATATTCTGTCTTTGGTAATAACATAGACTATACAAAATATAGTTTGAACTACAATGATTGTTAAAGTAAATGGTACACAAAACAAACTTGTTCAAGTCCACATTTTTTATCCAGTGTACACAAGAAAACAAATTGGCACAAGTTCCAAAGATTTTGTATTAGCCACACCTCAGTTATCTACCGTCCTCCAGGGCCCCTGGGAAACTTCCTTGATGAGCTAGACACCCTTCTCAGCTCCTTCCCTGAGGATGGCACCCCACTGATTCTCCTTGGACACTTCAACATCCACCTATAAGCCTCCCAGGCTGCTGCCTTCCTACCGCTAATCCACTCCTTCGGCCTCTCCCTCCAACACTCTCCTCCAACCCACAAGGCGGGCAATGTCCTAGACCTTGTCTTTGTGAGGAACTGCTCATGCTCCGATTTCACGGTTACCCCTCTGCATACATCCGATCACCACTTCATCTCATTCTCCCTCCCTCTTCCTCCCCATCCTCCTCCCCCTCCTCCCACCCACACTTCCTCAGCCCGCCGTAACCTCCGCTCCCTCTCACCCTCTTCCTTTGCCAGCACCGTCATCGCCTCACTCCCCCCTCTTGAATCCTTCTTCAAACTCCCCACTAACTCTGCATCTGCCACCCTCCATTCATCTCTCTCCTCCGCCTTTGACTCTCTCTGTCCGCCTGTCTCAAAGCCACCTCGCACATCCCCTCCCAGTCCTTGGCTATCTGACACCCTCCGTACCTCCAGGGCCAGCCTCCGCGCAGCGGAGAGGAAGTGGGGGAAATCCAGAGATGCTTCAGACCTCACGACTGACCAGTCTCTCCTGGCAGCATTCTCTTCCGCTGTCACTGCCGCCAAAGCAAAATACTTTCAAACACAAATTCAGAACTCCAGTTCTAACCCCCGGAAACTTTTCTCTATTTTCTCCTCTCTCCTCAATGCACCGCCTCCTCCTCCTCAGTCCTCCTTTGCTGCTGATGACTTTGCTGATTTCTTCGATGAGAAGGTCACAGTCATCCGTAGATCCTTTACAACCACCACCCCCCTCACTGTGCCCTTCACCCCCTCTAGGCCCATCCCTTCCTTTTCCACTTTCTCCCCCCTTATAGACTCTGATGTTTCTCAACTCCTGCTCTGCCACCGCCCTACAACCTGTGCCCTTGACCCTATCCCCTCTTCTCTTCTCCAAACTATCACACCTGACATTCTCCCATTTGTCACCTCCCTTGTCAACTCCTCCCTGTCATCCGGCTGTTTTCCGGCATCCTCCAAGAGGGCCCACATCACTCTCTCTCCTTTGAAATCCTACTCTGGATCCCTCCATCATCCAGAACTACCACCCGGTATCTCTTCTTCCTTTCCTTTCTAAAACTATTGAACGAGCTGCTTCTACTCAACTTTCTTCTTTCTTTTCTAACAACAACCTGCTAGACTCCCATCAGTCTGGCTTCAGATCGGGCCACTCGACAGAGACTGTGCTCCTCTCCGTCAGTGAGTCACTCCATGCCGCACGAGCAGCCTCCCTCTCCTCTGTCCTCATTCTTCTAGATCTCTCTGCTGCCTTTGACACTGTGGATCACTCCATCCTCCTGTCTGCCCTGTCAGCAACGGGCATCTGTGGCACAGCCCTGGATTGGATTGAGTCCTACCTCTCTGGTCGCTCCTTCCAGGTTGCCTGGGCTGGTTCGGTATCGACACCTCGGCCCCTCGCCACAGGAGTTCCCCAGGGCTCAGTCCTAGGCCCGCTTCTTTTTTCTCTTTACACTCGCTCCCTTGGCCCTGTGATCACTGCACATGAGTTATCCTACCACTGCTACGCGGACGATACCCAACTCTTCGTCTCGTTCCCGCCGTCTGATACGCAGGTTTCAGCCCATATCTCTGCTTGCCTGAGGGACATCCAGAGCTGGATGGACAACCACCATCTAAAGCTCAACCCAGGCAAGACTGAAATTATATTCATCCCTGCTAAAGCCTCTCCCCATCTGGATCTCTCCATTTCCGTCGGGGATACCACACTCACGCCATCACCCAGTGCAAGGAACCTCGGCGTGGTGATGGACAGCAGACTGTCCCTCTCCGAGAACATTGCGGCGGTGACCCGGTCATGCAGGTTCTTCCTATACAACATACGGAGAATCTTCCCCTTTCTCACCCCCTACTCGACCCAGCTCCTGGTCCAAGCGATGGTTCTGTCCCGCCTGGACTACTGCAATTCCCTCTTGGCTGGCCTCCCAGCGTCCGCCATCAGACCCCTCCAACTCATCCAGAATGCAGCAGCTCATCTGGTCTTCAACCTTCCCAAATACTCACACGTCACCCCCCTGCTTACTTCCCTCCACTGGCTGCCTGTCATGGCTCGCATCAAATTCAAAACATTGGTGCTAGCCTTCCAAGCAGTTAAAGGGTCTTCCCCAGCTTATCTACAAAAAATCATCAGACCCTACACCCCTGCCAGACCTCTTCGTTCAGCCTCCACAGGCCGCTTGGCACCTCCCCCTCTCCGAACCTCCACCTCACCCTCACGACTACTGTCTGTTCTGGCTCCACGGTGGTGGAACGAACTCCCCGTTGAGGTCAGAACTGTAGAATCTCTCCCCACCTTCAAGCTGAAGACACACCTCTTCAAGCAGCACCTCTCCCCATCCCTCCCTACCTCCCTGTGAACCTTAATTGTTGTCTCTGTGACTTGCTTTGTGTATCGGTATTTTTAGTTGGCTAGATTAGCAGTGTTTGGATAGTTAACTTTGGTCACTTTTGCTCTGTTTGTTTGTTTCTTTGTTCTCAAAAAATAAAAAAAAATAAAAAAAATAAGGCCCTCGTCCTTATCTTTGTTGTACAGGTAGCACTTGAAATTGTACTTCCCTCTAGGGTGTTTCAGCGAACTTATCCCTGGTTATGGGTATGCACTTTGTTGTACGTTGCTCTGGATAAGAGCGTCTGCCAAATGCAACAATGTAATGTAATGTAACAATTATTATTAACCCTCCTATTATATTTGGGGTCAAGATGACCCCATTCAGGGTTTGACATCTCTTAAGAACCACCCTTTTTTTACACAATTTAATCATTTGGTGGGATTAAATAGCAAACATGCAATAAACATCCTGCTATGCTAAGACCTGTACCAACTTGGCTAAATAGAAATGTGCTGTATTATTTTGACCCGCTGTAACTGTATAAAATGTAAGAAAATATACGACCATTTAAATTTTTATCTCGGATTTTGTCGTGAATTATTCTGGTGGCACAGGTGCCAAACTCCCTAGGCTCTAAAATTAGATGTTTCTCATAGATTTTTCATATTTATTGATGGAAAAATAGTAATTTGGGAGACAATAAGAAGGTAAATGGTAAATGGTTGGCATTTATATAGCGCCTTTATCCGAAGCGCTGTACAATTGATGCTTCTCATTCACCCATTCATACACACACTCAGGGTGATTGCCTGCCATGCAAGGCACCGACCAGCTCATCAGGAGCATTTGGGGGATAGCTGTCTTGCTCAGGGACACTTTGACACAGCCCGGGTGGGGGATCTAACCGGCAACCCTCCGACTACCAGACGACAGCTCTTACTGCCTGAGCCATGCCACCCAGAAGGCTACACACTATGTGTCAAAAACATTTTTATTACAATTTTATGTGGTTATTTCAACTGTTGGGCTCAATTTGACCCTAAATGTAAAACCGATCATAAAATCTGAACATAATTAATGGGTTAATGGATTTTTTTTTTTAATCCAAAATTTACATTGTTTGTACTTATCTGCTTCTAGTGATTGTATGTAGTTAAACCTGAATGGTTTCAAAGATGCCTTCCCCCCCAGCTGATATATGGCTGGGCCATAAAGAGGTCAATGTGATAAAGACCATTAAAATCCTTTTAACCTCCTATGGTGCAGTGGGATGGACAAATGGCAGTGCAGGGTCCACATTGCTTCATGACAATGCAGCCCAGCTAAATGACCATAATTCAAAAGTCTGTGTAATGTTTCCCTTTGTTAGTGAGAGTTCATCTTATAATGGAAGGAAAGCCCTTTTCTGGCCCAGTGCATTTTGTCCTTGATATCACATGCATTCGACCATGCAGGTATCTTAATGTCAGCCAATTCAGAGTAAAGGGATTGCATGTCTTTGTGTTGCCTACTGTTTATTTATTTATTTATTTTTTGTTGTTTTTAGATTAAATATTTCTGTAGGTGGAAATTCACCAGACCATCTTCATTTTCTGCTCTGAAGAGATGTTACAAGATATTTTTTGTAAGATTATTTTTAGGTTGCTTAGCAACAATATCAGACTGTATAGGTTGCAATGTTGTGGGGGAGTAGTAAAATAGCATACAATATATGGGGATTCCACATTCACAGATTCTTTGACAAAAAATAATGCAAACATTGTGTGTAAATATCACATTCATACAGTATATGAGATGTACTCCTCTGGTATTTTTCCATTTCACTGACTGTAAGTGAACTAATTTTGGGTCTCACAAGTGTGCCCCCAGTATAGTGCTTATCCTGTGTAATCCTATATGTTTTAATCTTTTTAGCAGTGTATTTTTTTTTCAATATATTTTCAATGCTGCTGCCATTGTAGAAGCTTACCCGACTGGCTGAAAAGGAACAAACCCATTAGTCTAGTTTGACAAAGCCTTCTTTCAGACCCCAGTATGTCACATGGCTCCATCAGTGTTCTGTGTTTTAACTAAGGTTTCCAGCATTCCACTATTTTATGGAGCATTTTCATAGAACAGTCTCATTTTATTGGTCTCGCATTATCTTCAAAGTGATCCATATGGAACACATTAGGCTATGTATTTAATTATGTTACATGGTGATGGTGTATACCAGACCCATATTAGCCTTGATCTAGGACCGAACTTCACGTTGGTTAAGTATCTTGTGTCATTTTTATTTTCAGCCCAGGTCTATAGTTCTCAAGTGAAAATAACCACTATATGCTTGCCATTCGATACATTTTATTATTCTAAACTATTCTAAACTTTTTAAATACTGGACACATATTTTATTTCAAAACAAACAAAAACATTTTTGCCCTCTGTCCTGGATAAGAGCACATGAGCTACAACACACCCTTCAATGCATGCCTACATTATTACATGGTGTAATACTGTAGCCTACAGTATTTAATGTAGGCCTAGATGTAGCTATTTCTTAAAACATACATCATAGATGCAGGTATGGGAAGTCGTAGACCTAGGTTATTTGCAAGATGTGCTCTGCTGCTGCAATACTTTTGGGAAAAAACACGGTTGGTTTAATTTAAAATTGGTAAATGGTAAAAAATTATTATTGAATATTTACAAACAGTGTGCGTAATGCTCGGCGTCTTTTGCTACGTATTTAGTCCAGGTAAGTTATTGTGATGTTATTATTCCAGAATGCAGACTGCAGTTCGTTAGAACATCTCCGTGTAGATTTATGGAACAAACCATTGGTATGCAGAAGGTATAACACCTGTCACACGTCTGTAATTATTGGAGGAGATTTAAAAAAAAAATGCAAACAATAGTATTTCTTCAAGCGAAATAATAAGTGAATTTGATATTTACAAGAACCTATTCTCGTTTTTCTTCCACCGAAAAATATAGAATGTTACATTTCACTGACACCCCTATTGTGCGGGTGGCCGTGTCAACAATTGCCTGCAATGGCGTTGTCTTGTGGTGCTCAGACTAGGGCTTGTGTGTCAAATTGTTTCAATTGGAGGGATTGTAGAGCACGACTTGTAGAGGAAATGGACGTAGCTCAATGAAGGTGTCTAATAGGAGTGTACTTGCTATGTACATATTATGTTGTATTTGAACTCTACCAGAAAATATGCCCATTTTGGATATTAAACATTCATCATAGCATCTCTTTTTAACGAGGCAAAGAACGTAAGTGGCGCTTTTGTTTTGCTCATTGTAGCAACAGCTATAGGCAGTATAGTTAACTTCTTCTTTTTTGAATACTTTCTCAATAGGTTGACATTTGCCTGTGCACAACTAAATTTATGATCCGGATTAATAGGAAACGAGACTGCTTGTTTTACAGCATACGTACGTAACTACAGTTTGTTTGAAATGTCGCTAGCTGTCATTTAATATGGTCTACGGGAGTCGATTTGCGACTATTTGCTGTTTGTTCACTGTATCATTCTCTTGACTCGTTACGGTATGCGTCGCTGTTTTTACTGTCTGCAATTTTGAAGTTGACCCTGTATTAAATGTAACGATCAGAGTTTAATTGAATTATTTGTAGTCTATTTAATCGTTACCATTGTAGCAATTCGGAAACATTATTTATAATTCTTATTTTGCCATTTCAACGTTGATAACGGAGGGCAGCCTACGCTTGCAGAATGTTGCAATTTGACATTTCTGTGACTTGTATCTGGTGACCGACGCTACGCAACTACAGCTGGAGACATGCATCTCAGCTCTTTTCTTAATTTTGCTGCTGTTATGCTGTGTAAGGCCGTATCTGCAGAAACATAAAACATCTTAGAGAATAAGATACATTTGAAAGCTGAAATGTAAACGTTTCTCCACCATTACGTCCGCGATAGTGCATTTTCAGTTTTAGCTGATCGGAACCTCCGTTTGCAGTATATCGGAAATGCAGTACTGTGCTCGTCTTTGGCATCATATACTGTAACAAATATTTTACCATGATTTAAAAAACAATCGTGGTAAAGGCCTGACAATAGGCACAGAAGGCTCATATGTTCGACTTGGTACAAGCGAATTAACGCAGCATGAAATCCAAATTCCCAGTGAAATCTTTACGTGCTATGGGAATATATGATAGGCTACACTCTGTTTAAAGATTAATTGTGTTTGTTGATCTTGTTGGCGGTCATTGTACAGGAAAAGTCTTTCCCGAAATGCGCCTTTGTCATTTGTGTTTGTAAGCAGATCGGAGGCTTTGGCTTCATACGTAGATGATTATGCTGAATTCAATGGGTAGGCGCAGGAGATTCAGAAAAAGCGGTGCCTCAAATTAAAATGAGAAAATCAGTGTGGATTCTATGCAGTGTGGATCAAGTGCTTTTTTTTGGAACACCAAGAACGTCATAATCGGAATGTTTTGACACTCACATTTCAATTTATCCAGGAACGTTGCATAGTTTTCCGTTACATTCACTCATATTCCACATAAATGCATTCAGTGATGATCCATTCTTTTAAGAAAATTTTTTTTTTGTTTGTTTTTTTTGCAATAGTCCGTATTAGATTTACAGTATGGTAATAATATGTTACAATTAGGAAATAGCCTATAGTTGGCATGGACATGTGTGTTAAATCTTGAAATGGTTTCTGAAATATGAATGAAATATGAATTTTCTTTTTCTTTTTCAGAGAACGTGTAAATGTAAATGTAAATATAATACATATTGTTGGTATTTGTAACATATATTTCTTCAATTCTTGTAGATATTAGGTTCGCCCTCAACAAAATGTGAGAGGTTGGACGATGGGAAAATGTGATATGAAAACCCAGCGATGCTGAAATCTCCAGCTTTAAAGCAAACATGTTGAAAACGGAGGCTTCGGGGGAGCGTTCCAACCTCCGGAGCGCCTCTCCCCATCGGAACGCTTACAGGGCCGAGTTTCAGGCCTTGAAGAAGGCCTTCGACCAGCCCAGACAGGATGGGGACCCCAAGCAGAAGGATCCGGAGCGTGTCAAGCAGCCACGGGGCAGGCAATACGGTACCCACGTCAGCCGGATTAAAAACATGTTCATGCAGATGGGGACGGATGGCCCTGTGCCTGCCTCAAAAACTACAGCCAGGGAGGAGGCCTCGCCCCAGAAGTTGCGGAAGCCCACAAACTTTGTTAACAGGACGGATGGCTCAGTCATCAAGCTCCAGCCCGCTGCTAGCGAGCGAGCAGGCAGCATCCACTCCAAGTTCTCAGAGACCAGGAAGCTTTTCGAACAGCATGGGGCATCGCAGTCCCCGGTCTACCCCTCTGGCCGGGACAAGAGGGGCTCACACGAGCACCTGGATGACTGGAGGGGGTCTCGCTCCAACAGGGGCAGCAACGACTCCCTGGACAGCCTCTGCTCGAGAACTGAGGCTGCGTCGCCCACGGTCAGCCAGCTCAGCGCCGTGTTCGAGAACTCAGACCTGCAGCAGTCAGGAGGGTTCCGCGGCAGTGGGAGGGCCCTGTGCTCCCCAGACGGGATCCAGCGGCCCGGCGACCTCAGCGAGGATGACACCAGCTCCCGTCAGTCGCCGTTGCGGGGCGCCCACAGGCCCCGCTGCGGACGGCTCCCTGCGTCGTCTTCCTCGGAGGACCTGCTCAGCCCCAGCCCGCTGTCTGAGCCGGCGGACGCCGGATCCAGCTTCCCAGACGGACCTCAGGATCCGGAGGACGGGGGGAGCGCCCGAAGGGACATTTCAGACGAACGTGAGGAACCTCGCCAGCTGAGCCAGACTGGAATGGCGACATCCACAGAAGCTGTAGGTGTTTCCACAGAGTCGCTAGCAAGCATGGCCACAATTTACTCTGAGCCTAAAGAGAGCGACCCTGACACAGTAGCCGGTCGGACAAAGAAAGACACAGAAGGCCGCGATGCGGAGAAACCTACTCAGGTCGCCGGTGACAAGGCTAAAGAACCTAGTGAGGAATACAGTGGGAATGAGAGGGTCATATTCAACGCGGATGGTGATGCTTGTTACCAAGGCTGGGGCGAAAGTTGCACGGATCCCGAAGATGAAGCGTACGGCGATGACGATGCTTATTTCGACCCGGGTTCAGACATCAAGGAGATTGCTGGCTTACCTGAGGAGGAGGAAGAAGACATACCTAAAAGCAGAAAAATAAGATTCAGTACAGCTCCAATGACCGTGAGTTTTCCTTTTATTATTCTTCAAAATGACTAAGGAGTTACCAAAGAATAATTATATGAGTGTACTATTTCTCCATTTCAGGTGCTATTTAGCCTGAAGGTATTTTGCTTAATAATGTTCATAGCATTTTACAGTGTATATATTTAATAATTTTTCTGGTCAGAAGCAAACAATTTAATACAGACATGTGGAACTAATCAAATTGGTTCTTCAAGATCTAATTCAAAATGGGCATTAGAAATGATGTCCACCCCAACCCCCCCCCCCGGTCCCGCATGGTCGCTCCCTACTGCTCCCAAGCAACTACAATGGGTCAAATGCAGAGGACAAATTACACCATGGGGTTCAATGAAGTATTGAATATATACAGTTTGTATGACCGTGCATATTGGTTGGTGAAGTGTTAATTTTACCCTTGAACAGAACAGGAATCTTTGAATATCCCTCAATCATAAGCTACAGTAAATAACTGTAAATAAGCATCCTGCTCATAGCTGTGCATCTTAATAATGAAACTGGCTATGTCCTGACTGGAGCCTGTTATTGCCAACTGGGGAGGGTGCACAGGAACAGTGACCTGTAAGTGAGTCAGTTTGGCAGTACTCCCAGTTGATTTTCACACTTCCACAGTCCTGGCACATTGAAAGCTTTCCGTTTTGTAAGTCCCATTTCAAAAGGATCCCATCTCTAGGTGTGAAATAGCAGTGATATGGATGTGGAGACATTTGTTTTATGATTCCTGGCTGTAGATGCATTGGCAATTACCACCTGCCAGGATTTTATGCTTCCTTCTTTCTTCCAAAATTATTTGAATATGACCTTGCACTTCTAATAATGTTTATGGACCTTCTGAAATCTCTATCCAGTTCCTGAAAGATCCATAACTTACATATTTGTGTGCTGAGTGCTATTAAATGTGTTAAATTACACATTGTCATCACATTTTTCAGAATTAATGTTTTGATCATGAACTCTGGCAAAAGTCAACATAATGGATGAAATGCTCATCCGTCACCAGTTGTTCTGGATTACAATCAGAATGCATCAGGGGGTATTCCTGAGCTAATGTGACCATTCTGTTAAGCCCAATGCCACAAGCACTGTACTGTGTAAACTGAGGCTGGGTAAATTGGCCCATACCTGGAATAGGCATTTTTCTGCATTGGTCAGCAGTGTGAATGAAGGCCAGCAGGTATTGGTATATGGATTGTGCGGTGACATTCTAGGACTTTTATTTTTTATGTCATGTTTAAGTAGGATTAACTGTACTAAAACCCTCTTTAAAATATAAAATGTTTATTATACTTCCATACGTTTTTGTACACGCTTTTGGGTTTTCTTTGGATCAAAAGCAATGCAACCGGTTCAGAGGTTTGAAATTGATCTCATCAACATGAGGGAAATAGACTAGAGCCGTCGCCCTACTTTTCTCAGGAAAAGTGGTGTTAAATCACTAATCCGTGATAAAACTGAAATCATTTGAAAGTAACTGAATGGTGAGTTTAGCTTGAAGAAAAAGGTCAGCTACTCCACTCACATTTTTAGCATATTTTATATTCTTAGAATACCATAATCAGATCATATTCCCTTGCTATGCTAAATTTAATTTGAGATTTAGCTCACTAATTATCAGCTTACTATATAGGTCTCAGTTATCCAAGGCTGCTCTATAGCTGGTGTGATGTATAGCAGTTGGGATATACAAAAATGACATGGTCCTGTAATGCCTTCAATTTTGCACAGTATGTTTATTGGACATTTATTGGATCAGTAATGTTAATCAGGACATATGCCTTCAGAGGAGACCGATATCAGTGCTTCTTGGGCAATTTGAGAGGAACTCAATTGCCCATTGATTCTACGTCATTTAATTATTTTCATCTTCTGTTTCAAATGATTGAATAGCTTCTGGTATGTTTTCCAGACAAGGTGTTGTGTGTCATTTAATTGAGCCAGGAATTTTCCAAATGTGGGAGCAAAAAGAGCCCTGAGCGCTATAGCTAGTCTATTCTTCGGAATTTTGAACAAAACAAGGATATTCAGATATAGATGTATATATATCCAGATATATTCTATAACTATTCTTAAGTCAAAAAAGTGGGGTGGCCTGTAGCGTAGTGGTTAAGGTAAATGACTGGGACAGGCAAGGTTGGGGGTTCGAATCCCAGTGTA
This sequence comes from Conger conger, assembly GCF_963514075.1. Taxonomy (NCBI): domain Eukaryota; kingdom Metazoa; phylum Chordata; class Actinopteri; order Anguilliformes; family Congridae; genus Conger; species Conger conger. The sequence goes on along the minus strand of NC_083768.1, from coordinate 53,424,821 downwards.
GCCACAATAAGATCTGCACAGCCGTTGGGCCCTTGAGCAAGGCCCTTAACCCTGCATTGCTCCAGGGGAGGATTGTCTCCTGCTTAGTCTAATCAACTGTATGTCGCTCTGGATAAGAGTGTCTGCCAAATGCCAATAATGTAATGTAATGTAATCTGTCTACTGCGAAAACCCTGAAGTGGTTTGATTCAAGAAAAGGCAAAGCACTAAAAAATCATCTGGTTAATATCACTTAATAATTCCTTTGGTAATATTTCCCAGTGTCTCTCAGTGCCAATGAATCATTTCAACATCAAAGCTGTTAAAACCTTAATTAATTTAGAAGTCTTTTGCAGACTGTCATCCAAGCTGGCTCTCATTCTTGTATTGATAAAGCACTGGTTGTTTTTTCCTCTGAAATAGTGAACTCTCCTTTAACTATCAATGGAAGTCCTCCCCATCTGATGGCATGCTTTCATTTTGGTTGTCACAGCATTGTCTCTCCAATACTCTCCAATTCTTTAAATAAAGTGAATATATTTTTTTTCTAAGGCACAATAACATAAAAAAATACCACACATCATTTTAATAATATTATTTTCTCATTTTATTTCCATGATGAGATTTTATTATGCATAAGTGATAGTATTGATTAAAAAAAGAAACAAATGTTCTTACTGTTATAACAGGGATATTTACAGCCTGTGGGCTGTTTTAAATGCAGTGTGGTGCAATTCTCAGACCGCTCATAATACTAGTGATTTTACAAGCTTATAGACTCCTCTAAACTACTCTAACCTCTGTGGCTTGTCCTCTCATGAAAGGCCACTGCACTTAAAGTTGGCTGCGGTAGCTCCATCAGCCCCTCAGAAGCATGACAGTGAAGTTTGTGATGGACAGCTTGGGATGGACCCTGTGAATCCAATTGGACAGGCCGGCCCTGGGTCCTGACTCACCTCTCACTGACTCAGTACTGAGCTGGACATGTCCCTACAGATGAGCCCTGTTCCATCATACTCCCTGTCACATGATAAACACATCAGCCCATCAACGCAAAAAGGTGCTTCAAACTTATTAGTCCTGGCAGATTCTCTGAGCCAGAGTGACTTACAGGGCCAACATGGAATGTGGTGGGTTTGTAAAATAATGATAATAAAATAATATTCGTTCATACTGTGTTTTTCATACAATGTCCTACATTCAATTCAATCGAATGACAATACAGTGTACAGATTGAAAGAGTTTCAAAACTCATGGAATTTTACATACAATTTTACATTTCTTCCGAAGCCTTGCTGAAGGAACATTACGAAGGCCCTGAGCACCTTTTCCGACTTGTACGACACTTATGTTTGACTGCCTATTGACAAGCAAAACTATGTAGTGCTTTAAAAATCAATAAAATCATGAAATCCGTTTCAAATGCTACTGAAAATGCTCATGTATGCATTACAAAAAACAATAGGCAGGGTTAAAAAACAATAAGTAACCCATCAAGTAAGACAATAAAGCCTCAGCTAAACAGAGTAAACAATAGGATCCAAACAGTAAGTGCAAGGTTATGATAAGATCAGTTAGAGCAGTCTACTAATACAGCTTTATTACCACTGAAATGCCTAGATGAAACATAAAAGACATTCTGAAATTAGGCAGTTTGTGTTCTGCAAATAGTTCAATATAAGCCCACATTTTGGCTGTCGATATTTCTGTTCTTTGAGCGAGAGAATGTATCGCAGACTCTTTCTTTTCTCCCACCTCGATACGCTCAGTCATATTCATCTCATGGCTGCAATGTACTTTTTCAGTTTGGGAGAGCTCTGTGCTGTTCTGCCAGCCACCGCCTGCTTTTACTCTGCTGCCCACCATGCAGTTCAGCCGCGTGTTGGAGGAGTGAACTTCATGCACAGTTGGCTGACTGTAGGCGTCAGATTGAACACATGAGCTGCTCTTGGACAATCATCTAGGGACAACCCTGATAGCCGAAGCACTCCCTTGGCAACACTGTGACCAATTAGACTTGTGGGCCATTGGTCACAGTTGGCACTGGCACAATCAGTGCATTTACTCTGAAAACTAATGTTTTGGCTGGCCACTCCACTTGGCTGTTTCATGTTATTGGCAGTAGTTATTAATCCAGTCATGTTCATATTTCAGAAATTGTACATCCTCTAAGACTAGAGATTCACTTTTGAAATCCCGCTGAAACTTTGTTTTAAGGTTTTAAAGTCGTTCTCTCGCCCTTGAGTCTTTGTTGTGTTGTGTTCTGCAGTCGTGCAGCTGAGACAAGCTTGTACTGATATAACCTACAGTACTGCTAATTAAATTTTAGGGTTTTGTGGAGCTTTTATTCTTTTAGAAAATGTCATTGGTTCTACAATGCTGTGACTAAATATTTGCGAGAGACGTTAGTCAGTCTTCTGGAAAATGTGGAAAGATCTGTGTTTACTGTATGTATAAATGCATAACGGTTCAATAACTGCTTAAGTTGCTGTCAATTTGTAGAAAACCGTACAAGATCAGATTGCGATGGTGAAGCAGTCGCGGTCATGCAGCACACATGTTCCACAGGTCGTGGTGCACGGACATGCTGTCGTGTCAAGTCTGTCATGTGAGGTCATTTTCTTTTCCTGGCCAGAGATTAGGGCTTGCACGATATGAGGGAAATATACAATATGCGATAAAGTTGTTGAATATCATGATGACGATATGACTTGCGATGAATAAAGAAATATTGAAGTGTGCTTTCTGCTTAGGTACACTGCTAACATAGACCCCAGACAATTAATGGCCTATGCCCACTGAATAATAAAAAAGACATGCTTTTGTTGAACAAATAGCCAATCAGTTTAACAGAACATCATTTAAATAAATACTATTCATCGCAGTTCAAGCAGTCTTTTGCAATATGTTTATCTCTCATGTTCATATCTTGATGATGATGAATATACAATACATCGTACAGCCCTACCAGAGATAACCAAGAGGGAACTGAAAGCTGGTCCTTAGTGCTTCATTTTAGGGCCCAGACCACAACTCCGTTATCAGAACTGTGTCACGCCCTTCCATGTGTATTATTAATAGCAGAGTGGTTTTGTTTTGATTATTTCGCCGACATGTGACCTTCTTGGTTGAATTTGTAACGATTCAGGAAACATAAAACTGCCCCTGTGGTCTGAGCATGGTCGATTCAGACGTCCGTATCAGCCGTTCCAACCTCCTAATATAATATCAGTCTGCTAAAGTGTTTCACATTGTTCTAAAAGCACACCCGGCAGCAAGCGAGCGCATTCAGAAAATGACACAGTGGCCTGCATTGTTGTGAAGTGCGTCCTCCTTCCCCAGCTGAGAACTTGGCTCAGTGCTTAAGCCAGCCGTACAGTCAGATGTACAACAGCCTGCGGGGTATTGACTGGAGTGCTGGGTTTGAACCCAGGTCTGCAGGTTTCAGTATTGCTGAAGAAACAGCTGGTAGCTGGTTGACCAGTTCAGTTATACCCAGCTTGACTATCTTGTGACCAGCTTGGCCTGTTCAATTTCAAAGCTAGTCAAGCTGGCATAGCTGGACTTTACAGCAAGGATCAGCAATTCCCCTGAATAGCTTTAGTTGAAACCCCACCTTTATTAATTGGTTATACAATGCACAGGATTCTGTAGATAAAAGGTAAGCATTGTTGTTGCCCTGGATATGGGCATCTGCTTAATAAAATAAATAATAATACAAAAATAAAAATAAAATAAATAAATAATAATAATAAAAATAATAATAATAGAAGATGAAGAGTATTTCAAACAACTGTGCTATTATTGGCAATATCATTGTTACAATATGCATGAAGCTTAATGTTGCTGCTGAATAATTTGATTTGGCTTGGGGCTGGAAACTGTTTACATTGCATGTAGTTGGAGGCATGTGTTAAAAGATGTTGCCCACGTGATATTGGTGCAGTAAGCATTTTGAATGAAAGAATTGGCTGTTGTTTTCATCCACTTATGTCTCCACTCTGAAAGAGCGCCCTTTTGCATGTTGGCTGCTTGCTGACTGGAGTCATGGCACCCAATTGTAATGTACCATAACAGGATTTGAAAATGCATTATTTGGCAGATACGCCACCTACAGAGTCAGCAATTTGTTGTGTAAAAAAAAATCCTGAGCAAATTTCTCTGTTCCGTTTTCGTCCTGACCAGGATGACTTTGTCAAAAAGTCTGTACGCAGTTGGAAAAACTGGCTTGCTACTTGCTACTTCTACATATTTCTAATTCACAAAAGTCTCTTACTAACGTCTGACTTTTCAGTCCTTACTGATAAATGGTCATTTAAGGGAGCTAATACAATACAATACAATAATTACAATATTAATTAAAATACAATGTCACACAACATTTGTAAGAGGCATATTCATCATAGTTTGAAGTCAACTCATTTTTAAGAACCCACACACATCAGGCGTGCCAGAACCATTTCAGAAGTGCAGGGGCCAATGATCCAAACCCTAACCCGATAAATGCAGGAGTCTAGCAAGATCTTTAATTCATTTATCCTTAATTTCCAACCTTGGTGTGTTACAGAAACATCTGACTGCTCAGAATAATTACTTTATTTGGAATATTTTAGGTTTAGCTTATTCAGATATTTTATGTTTAGTAGCCAATATTTTTTGCTGCATTTTTGGGCTCGTTTTTGAACTATGTATCCTACTCACTCTTTGACCTGATTTGGTGAGCGATATTTTCAGCAGCTTGATTTTATTCAGCTTTCGTATGATCTGGTTCTTTTGATCTTTTTCATGTGATCGCAATAGGCCCGTAGTTAATGGTAGCTCTTTGTAATAATGTTAACTAAGTTTGGCTCAAACAGACATAAACAAAGCATAAACAGCATAAACAAATCACTGAAACAATTTCATTTTTTATTGGTTATTAACTGTAGGCTATGCATTTGTGATTTGACTCGTTGCTTGGATTAAAACATGATGATATTGCATGCTTTATTTGACCTAATGTCAGAATGGGCAGGAATACATGCAAAGTATTTGTACAGTAAGTGTTGCAACTTTAGGGAATTAGTGGGGATACAGGGAAGGTAAAAGTATGCGTGTGTGTGGGGAGGGGGAATGACACACATTCAAGTGAATGTTTTCAATGTGCTGAACAGTTGCACTGGTACACAACAAAGGCCACACTTCAAGTACCACAGTGCAAGGGCGTGCTTGCCCCTCTTCTCTGAGACAGTGTGGCACCTACTCTCTGGCAAACAAGTCACAAAGCGGCGTTTAATACCTGTGGAAATGGTAGCTGGCAGTAGTAGTAGATGCCATGCTGTGGCATTCTCAGGCAGGGGATCCCCCTACCACCCACCACCACCCCCCGCCTTTTTAAAAAATCAGTTGCTGAGAGCTGGTTCATGGAATTTGCCATACTTGAAAAAGTAAGGCTGTGGGGAGCCACCACATATACGGAAGAAGTTACTTCTCTTTACCGCAGGCGTTAAACTGAGGAGGAGTTGAACAAAAATGCCTGGCAGATTGTTCGTCGCTCTTCCGCAGACCTGAATACCGGCCAGTCCACTTGCGCCAGTGAGTACCAGCAGCCGGTCTAGTGGAGAACATTCCCAGGCAGATTCCCAGGATAACACTGCCAGGGATAGGACCACGTACAGTGAAATATGCCTTTGGCGCTCGTAATGCAGCTTTGGCCTGAAGAAACCCTGTCTCCTTCCTCTCATTGTTAATGACTCAGGGACCCTGCGATGCAGCACACGGTGAAAGCATTTGGCCAGAGATTAATGCACAGATCAATTGCGTCTTTTTTCACAACTTGTATTTTACTTCGCTCTCAATTTGGACCGGCGGTTTGCCCTTCTGGTTGGTGCAGCCTTCTCCATAAACTTGGGGAGAGCAGACAGGGATGCATGTCCTCAGAAGTGCATTCACCCGCACTCTGCTGCTAATGCGATGCAGCCATTATGCCAGAGTACTGCGGTTTTTGTACAGTTGGTGTAGACAGACAGCAGGCACTTGACCAAAGGTTGACCAGACCAGAGGTTACTCTGTTCTGTGATGAAGTGAGGTAATCCCCTGCTGACATCCTGCCTTAGTACTTAGTACTTTACTGACTTTTACTTGTTATTTATGTCTTTTTTATCTTTATCTTTTATTATTTCTGTATATATTTTTACCTACATACCTGCTTATTATTTCCTTTGCACAGTACTTTTCCCCTATTACTTATTGAATTACTTACTTATTTACTATTACCTATTTTCTTATTGCACAACCTGAAGTAGTCCATCGCACCACCATTTTGTTGTACATACTTGTAAGATGTGCAACATATATGTGACATATACATATACAACACCAGTCATAGTCAGAACTCTCACAGGAAGGATTTGGTTCTGGATCATAGAGGACCCCTACACAGAGGACTAGCACATTGCCTTGATGATAAGCCTACAGCAGCCCCTTCATAGAGTGATACTGGCCCTAGTGCAAATAATCTACATACAGTGGCTTTGGAAGTATTGCCTGCTGCTTGACCAGCTTGACAATTGAGCTGGTCAAACTGGTCATAAGCTGGGAATGGGAATGAGTTGGTCAACCAGCTAGTGCAGGTAGTCATAATGCTTCTGTAGTTTTGCTGGCTCAGAAACTTGGAATTGGCAAACAGCATGAAAGCTTCTTGATTGATGCTCCTCGTATTGCGGCAGTGTGTGTTACCGAATATCCCAGCTGTCTTTCTCCAGTCACCACCTCATCTGAAAAGCTTATGAACATACTTACTGCTGTCATCGAAATGTCTGCATAGCTGATGCCACTGCCATTTAATACCCTATAAAGTAACCACCTGTATGCTTGATAACTTACAGTGTACACTGTAATGGTTAGATTGGAATCAAAGACTGATTACAGTAACATTACTAAAGTGTACAGGGTCCAAGAACCGGGCACCAGGTAAAAAAAAAGAAAGAAGAAGAGGCCGAATATGCAAGGCAGATGTATGGCCTTGCATAAGTCCATGTTGCTGCCATTCTGAAATTATATCTCTTGGCGTTAGGCTACCTTGATAAAACAAAAAGTGAAATTTTAGCTTTATAACAGTTTGGTTTAATACATTTCCTTCCATCCAAACTGGTCTACGGAGCTGGTACCAGTCCACTGTTTCCTGAATAAATTAATAAAAGAGCCAGCTTCTGGCCACTGTTCGGTGGTATTAATCTTTTATTTATATTATTGATGCTTTTTTATTTATACAGGTACTCCCGTACCAGTATTCAGAGTGACTTCAAAGACTATCATGACAAGATGCACTAATTGTAACAAGAGCAATACAGAATGGCTTACAGAGCATCAGCGATTGTGTTGAAAAACTGATTAATTACAGTGTACAACTGCGACTGTTTTCATGCTCTCTATGCATTTTGTTTTCAGCATAAAGGAAACATTACAGTACATCACAGTAGAAAATTGTGCTGGTCAATCTGGTCATAAGCTGGTCTACTTGTTCAACCAGCTAGTGCTGGTAGTTTGTCTGGGCTGGTAGCTGGTCAACCAGATAAACCACGTTGTGCTGGGAGCTGGTCTGAACTGGTCAACCAGCTACCAGCTGTTCCAAAACCTAGCGTAAGCTGAGTAGTGTCACGTCCCATGCCTCTGTGTTCCTGGTTTCTCAGTTTCTATGCGTTTTCAGTGTTTGTATTCCATTTCACGTTTTCCTTTTTCTCAATTACGTGTCCCCCTCACCTGATATATATATTTCCACAACTGTAATTGTCTCACCTGTTTCTTGTTGTCTCGTCATTAGTGTTGTTATTTAAACATACCTGTTTCTTTGTCCTGTGCCAGATCATCTAGTGCCTGGCATTCGTGCTTGTGTCCTGTACTTTCCAGCATTTATTCCTGCCTGATCCATACCTGTTTCCCGAGTTCCTGTCTCTGAGTCCTGTGTCATCCTGTCCTGCTCCTATCCTGCCTGCCTTACCTGTCTCTGTCCAGCCCTCCTGCCCGCCCTACCCTTCTCCTCCAGGCGCTGCTCCAGCCCTTCCACTCCCTACCTGTCTCCAGCCCTGCACCCTCCTGTTCTCCAGCCCCGCTGATTGATCTCATGGCTGCGACCTTTGCCTTTTCTTGGACATCACCCTTCCTTCTTTCCATTGCTGTGGTTGCTTGGACTTTGACCCCTTGCCTGGACCTGACCATGGTTTTACTTTGATTGCAGCCTGTTATTTACTACATCTTAGTGTCTGCAAGTAGTTCCGATCGGTTCTCTTACCAGGTAGTCTAAAGCAGCCAGTAATAACTCAGCGTATAATCATTTTGGTACTATAACAATAATGAAAAAGGTGACTTTGAGATGTTCAGCCACAAAGAGGGCCTGTTAAGATGAGAAAGGTAACTGAGCAGAGCTTTTGCCAGGTCTAAGGTACAGTTGACTGCCCTCAACTTGCTTCAGCCTGGTGGTGGGCTGAAGCAACCAGGCCTTAGATGTTAGACAGGTTGGGATCAATAGCCAATAAAGGCAGAGGGGGAGTGGTCATGAACCTGTTTAACCAAACAATAACCCTTCGCAGAACTGTTATCCAAGTGGGAGGAGCTGGCTCAGGACCAGGGCCAGCAGCCGGGTTGAGTAAGTGGTGATGAGCAAGCATTTTCTATTTGTGGAGTAGAAGACTAGCTACAGAAACTGGTGACCAAGACAGGGTGCTCAGAAACTGCTGATCTCCTGGGATCAGCAGTTTCTGAGAGTTAGCAGAGAATGGTGCGAAAACCAAAAACATCCAGTGAGCAGTAGTTCTGCGGAAAAACGGAGAAGAAGGGTCAGACTGGCCAAAGTTGACAGGGCCAGGTTAACCACACAAATAGCCACACATTACAACAGTGGTATGTAGAAGAGCATCGCTGAACACACGATGTGTCAAACCTCTAAATGGATAGGCTACAGCAGCAGAAGACCATTAAGTCTAGTCTAATAAATACCTAATAAAGTGCTCACTAAGTGTATATCTCTATTACACATATGTCAATCAGTGGCGTGACTGAAGTGAAATGGTTGGCACTTCCTCCACCACAATACTCCTCTACCCAGAAGGGTGGTGTCTGTCTCTCTCTTGCTGAGGCCCCTCCTGGCAGACAGGAAGTCATGTAACCACACCCCCCCAAAGGCCCTTGTGGGGCTGTCAAAGGTGTGGTGAAACAGAGCTCTTTCTCCATGCTTTATGGTGGTGTGAGACACACCTATTGGCTGTGTTTCAGCCTTTGCATGACACCAAATACTGCCCTCAATGTCAAGCCCTTTTCCCTTAGAAAGCAAGAACATGGATCCAAAGGCTGTTTCGTGCCAATAGTGCTGAATCATAGCCTAGTAGTGCAATTGTGTGTGTGTTAAATAGCCAGATTGTTGATGACACTGAAATGATTGATGATGTGGATTTTACTGAGATAAAGATTTTGTAGGGAGCCCTCCTACATTGCCATGGTTCAGCAGTAAAGCCTCATGTAGTTGCTGACTTCAGTTTATCTGTATTTGTGACCTTCGATGTATTTTCCTGTAACCCTACATACAGACAATTTCTTGCCTTTTCCTCGATTTAGTTTCATTTAAATTGTGAACAATATAATATGGGCGGCACGGATGGTGCAGTGGGTAGCACTGCCGCCTCACAGCAAGGAGGTCCTGGGTTCGAATCCCCGTCGGTTGGGGCCTCTCTGTGTGGAGTTTGCATGTTCTCCCCGTGTCTGCGTGGGTTTCCTCCGGGTACTCCGGTTTCCTCCCACAGTCCAAAGACATGCAGGTTAGGCTGATTGGAGAGTCTAAATTGCCCATCGGTATGAGTGTGTGAGTGAATGGTGTGTGTGCCCTGTGATGGACTGGCGACCTGTCCAGGGTGTATTCCTGCCTTTCGCCCAATGTATGCTGGGATAGGCTCCAGCCCCCCTGCGACCCTGTTCAGGATAAGCGGGTTAAGATAATGGATGGATGGACAATATAATATGCCATAATATGTTATTAATAATATTATTCATCTCACACTGTTGTAGTGTATATCGCTCTCATAATTTTAGGTTAATGAGGTGATTTGTGTTGGTCTACAGTAGAGATATTTAACCTTTTCCTCATGGGGGCAGATTATTATTTTTGAGTAGTGCATAAGGCCTAACATTTTCATCCTGCTGTTTAGACTTAAGAGTGCACTCCCTTCATGGCATGAGCCAACATGGCATAGGAGTGCAAGATGATTAATCTCCATTTCATTATTTTCATTTTGCCATGTGCTATTAATGTATTGTACAGGACTGTAAATTAAGTAGATGGCTTCTTAAATTGTGCATGTCTATTGTTTTATATTCTGTCACCAGTGGGAGGTATGCAGATATTCTACAGATGCAGACATATTCCTTTTTTTCTCAATGAAAATGATCAAAGGCACAAGTGAATATCAGTGACAGGCCAAATTGAGCTCCCATGAGGCCAGTTGAATAGCCCTGGTCTATAATTGACAGCGTACTGTTTAAAGCACAGCAATGTCAGATACTGTAATTATTATGTGGTGTTAAGCAATAGAACTGTTCATTTTGTGTTTCCAGGTTTTTAACACATACTCAAATGAGGATTATGACCGGAGAAACGGGGAGGTAGATCCTGTGGCCTCATCTGCGGAATACGAGCTGGAAAAAAGAGTGGAAAAGCTGGAACTTTTCCCTGTCGAGCTTGAAAAAGGTAAAATTGGCTGCTTTCAACTGTTGCACCTGCTCCAATTGATCCGCACACAGCATCCTAGCATGACTGAACATGTCTCACATACCTGTCGCCTCTATAAAGTGCTCTGCTTGAGTTATGATTCTGTGCTATGACTCATTTAGCTTGGAGGAACAACCCATATACAGTATAAATATCATAACCATAACAGGTTTCAGAAGGTATGCACATATCCATAATATCTGTATACACACCCTCACTCTCACACACACACACACACAGACACACAACCTCACAGACACAGCCACAAACACGCATCAGCTGAAGCTGTTATTTTTGGGCTGTGCTCAGATGAGGACGGGCTGGGGATCAGTATCATCGGCATGGGTGTGGGAGCCGATGCTGGGTTGGAGAAGCTGGGGATTTTCGTCAAGACCGTCATCGAGGGAGGAGCTGCCGAGAGAGATGGCAGGTAAGGGCGTTCACTGTCTGCCTCCCTCCCCCCCAGGGAGACAAGGACTTACAGTGTGGCAGGGGTTGGGATTAGAGCGGGGGAAAGCTTTGAGACTTTTCGGAGGCGATGAACCAGCCAATCACTGGCAAGAGTAAATGGGATTATCACAATCACGGAAATGTATTAGGAGTCAGTACTGGGTGGTTACCCTGGAACTGCAGTACAGTATACTGTAAAAATAAAACTTCTCAACTTCACTTATCTTAAATTTTAACCCTATCCACAGATATTGACACTTTTATAGGAGTAGTATGAAATTGCCCTCACAAATCCAAGCACTTTGACACAGACTGCTTTCAGTTTGTTAGAGCTAACCAGCCAATCAGAACAGAAATTAATTGATCTCAATAGCCTTAAACTTAGTCACTAAAGCAGCCTATTCTTGGTAAAGCCAATGAGAGTAAACACAACTGTCTTCTTATGGAGTACTGTGCAGAAGTCTTAGGCACCCTAGACTTTATTATATATATGTTTATTTTTTTGTGTGTGTTAAATGAGTATAAAAGAACACATTTGAAATTTCCAAATATTCATTTTCAAAAAGATTGAATTTTACAGAGACATGTTTGTATTTAAGTTTAAAAAGTAACATATTACTGTAAGCAATTGACTACTTTTTACATAAAAACTTGATCAAGGCTGTCATAAGCAAGGTCCCAACCAAAGTCTGCAGAAGAACTGTGGCAAGTTCTCCAACATGCTTGGAACAACCTCCCTGCTGACAGTCTTATAGAACTGCAGGACAGCGTTGGCTGGTCTCTGATCTCAGAGAAGTGATGCAGATTTAATGCCGAAGGGTGGTCACAAAAAATATTGATTTGATTCAGTTGAACTATTCTGCCAAATTACTAAAATGCATAGTAAGTTCATTTAGGACCTTTCATTGAATTATTTTCGAAAGGATCTTATCTGTACAGAATGTTATACAGGTGCCTAAAACCTATGCACAGTACTGTAAGTTTCTCTGGGTAATAGTGTCTGCTAAATGTCCAAAGGCACAGGAATTTGCAGCATTTTGCATGACAGTATGTTTATTATAGCATCATTTTATATGAGTATACATAACTTACCATTTTCCTGTCTGCATCTATACTGATGCTTATCTAGCCTTCCACTGTCCTTTAGATTAGATGATCTGGATAAGACTGTTGAGTAAATGAGTAAATGTCACTGTAAACAGGCAGTTATGGTGCGACAACATCAACATCGAGATGAATAATTAAATAGTTGAAGAGCTTGATTCGGGATAATATTGTTTGTCTTTGTGGACTTCCTGATTATGCAGAATACTTGTGGGCATTGAGCAAGAAGGACTATTAGCAGGCAGGTTATTGTGAATGGAAAACATTAGCTGTTTGAACATTCCTTCCATTAATAAATCTCTGGCTGGCAGGAACTGCATTTAATTGTTCCACAGGAAACAGCAGTGTAGAGTAATTGTATTGATATGTATATATATATAGCTTAAGCCGGTCGAGCCAGGTCAGGTTTCTGGCTTGTAAATGTTTGTAGCCAATCAGAAACATTGAAAGGTTTATTGGACTGGTTTGCAGTGAATGCTAACAAATAAATGTGGTTCCTATGGGCTGCTGGATGGCATTCTATGATCAGTTATTGAATCAGAACCGTGCCATTGTCGACTGGCCCCACAGCTGAGGCCACAAATGAAGACTTTTGTGGTACAAACCTGCTGCTGGTGGACTTTTTCTTTTCCTTGCTCCTGACCGGGAAATTTATGGTCCACCATCTTTAAGGACTTTCCAACCCATTAAATATTTGTTCTACGAGTAAAAGTTAGAAACAAGGAAAAGAAAAAAAGAACAGGAATATAAGCATTTGAGCCCCTTGTTTCATTGTGTACAGGAAAACTGAAAATAAGCAATAGCTGGCAGCATGTTCTTCAGACCAACTAGTGTGTACTTCCTAGCACTCTCCCAAATGGTCTTAGATGTAATTGCACATTGCAAATTCAAACAATGGAGACAAATTATGTAAATAATGAACAAGGAATACTTTTTTATAACTGCAAAAGGTTGGACCCATTTCTCCATGCTGCAGGCAGATTTCTAACCTCACTGCACCGTGTAGTTAATAATACTATTACGACTAATAATAGATATTCTTATTTATGTGTTCTATGTGTGTTTTTTTCTTTCGGTTTCTGTGAGTGCTACTACTTGATTTAAGTGAAAATTGCACATTTATTTTGATTATCTGAGGTCCGGAAATGGGTCTCTAAAATGATGGCCTCATCTGTATCAAATCTTCTTCCTCGTAATGACTGTTTAGATTTCAGAAATGTGATTGTTATTATTCTCTACTGCAAATTCAAACCCCCCAGTATCCCAGACTCCGGACTAGTACAGTAAAATAACATTTGTATTCTTTCATTAGCCCTAGGGCTGCCACAAACCTCGGGCACTACACAACTTGTTCTTGTTAGCATCCAGACATCTGAAGACAATTTCTTCTGTTGGGCAGCTCAGTTAAATTTTACCACCATTGGGCATGGTGGGCATTGGACCTCGAGGGTCAGTTATCTTTAACATTCTGTGGAGGTTTGTAATTATATCCCACTCTTTAAAATTATGGTCAAGATGATATCAGACATAAAAAATGTACTAGCCACTGTGTAATAACAGCACTCAGACAGTTCCCAACTCATCCGTACATGAAAAGAATGCTGAAAAAATACCAGTTCAGACCAGCTCCAAGCTTGTCATGGTTTTACCAACTGAAGCTACAGTATGTTTTGGTAGCTGGTTGACCAGCTCTGAAAAGCTACCAGCACTAGCTGGTTGACCACTTCATACCCAGCTAGACCAGCTTTATGACCAGCTTGGCTATGCAGTTTGACCAACTCATACCCAGCTAGACCAGCTTATGACCAGCACAATTTTCAAGTTGGTCAACCTGGTCAAGCTGGCATTATGGATAATGGATTTTACAGCAGTTTTGACATTGCACTGTCATTTTCATTTGTGACCTGGGATTTCTTCTTGGCTTGTAGGATCAAGGTTAACGACCAGATTGTGGAGGTGGATGGGACCAGTCTGGTAGGGGTCACTCAGAGCTTTGCTGCGTCCGTCCTGAGGAACACACAGGGTGTGGTTAGGTAAGAAACGCACATCACAGACACAAGGACACATACTAATTTAACAGAAAAATTAAAAGGAGGCGGCACAGATCGTGCAGCGGGTAGCACTGCCGCCTCACAGCAAGGAGGTCCTGGGTTCGAATCCCGGTCGGCCAGGGATAAAGTAAGTCAAATGCAGCAAAGTGCATTTTACACCTCATAAGGCCCATCATTTTCATTTAATTCCATAAACATAGTTTAGAAAGAACAATGCAGAATGCTTTGTCATCAAATTTGAAAGGGAATTTATCCATTGTTGTGGCTGTGGCTTCATTTTGTTTCTAAATGCACCAGCCATAGCTACAATTACAGGGTTCAAGAATAGTAACCATTTTATTTTGGGTATTCCATTTTCAAGCTTGTGTCAAGAAAAGGGGTGATACAAAAGGGGTTAATGTGTATCCATTTTGGCATTTATTACTCTATTTGTTTATTGTTTACTGTATCTGCAATATCTTTATTTAAATCTAAAGAAATACCACTTAATTATTTGTATCATTTAGGACTAGGATTGGGAATAATCCCTGTCTGCATCTTGGGTACTGTATTTTGCTTAACAAAACTCTCTTGACTGCCAATATTTTAAAACTCTTGGAGCGCACTTTACAATAGGCTAATTGTTGTTGGAAACTATAAAATATGTTTGCCATACGTTTTTTATCCATGTACCGTATATATAGATTATGTCAAAAATTGCATGTTACTTTATACAGTGTGCTCTCTGGAAATGGGACTTTCATTTTTAGTTAAATGTGTACACCTCATTTCAAAGCCTATAGCCTATTCAAAGCTATTTTGGCAAACTGTGAAAGCATCCTTTTGAAAACTAGAACTTTATTAGCTCTACTAAGGTTTACAAAACCGAGTGACAGAACAGCACAATCCCACACCATGACAGTAACTCACGACTGTCGGTGGGCCCAGCTGCTTACTTAAGCACTGCAGCTGTAAGCAGTTTTGGTAGGTGGTTACCCTGCCTGATCTGCATCATTTCAAACGCACCCCTTCTTATTCACAGTTCTGCTTATAAAAGCTGGTCCCAGTCTATAGTGCTTAAGTCAGTCCTATTATTCAAATTCTCCCTATTATTCAAATTCACACTGTGCGATTTTTGCCACGATCCTGTAGTTACAGACACAGTTTCCAAATCGTATAAGAAATTGTTCATCATGGCTGTCTTGGATTTCTCAGTGTGACACACAGACAGCCAATTTAGTGAATCTTAGCCTCCGACGGAAGACTGGCAGTGTCAGATATTTCGGGCCAAATTTGTGCAATATGACAGCTGCTACGACCACAGACCATGGCCGTCTAATAAACAACCAATAGGAGCATCATAATACAATACCTGACATACTGTAAATGATACACGTAGCACTCTAACCACAACATTGTAAACACATTGTTTTAACATTAATTACTTCAGTCACTATTTCTAGTGTCACCTTCGATAGTACAATATTACTTGAATGTGGATAAAGTAGCCTTGGCTAATCAAGTGCACTGTTAAAATATTTTCTTTTGCTACCGCTCTCAATTTGGGGTCCCAAATTTTTGCACAGGGCCTTTTTCTTTTTTTATTATTTTGAAACTGTAAAACATTAAAATAAAAAGTACAAAAAATAATAATAATAATTGTAGATCATTTTGTGTTTACTTGTGTTGTCTTTGACTCATATTTAAATTTGTTTGATGATCTGAAACATTTAACTGTGACAAACATGCAAACAAATAAGAAATACTTTTTCACACCACTGTAGTTCGCTCCTAATCTTTGAAACAATCTACCAGTCATTAAAAATTATTCCTGTCAGAAAGGTCTCATGAACATTGAAGGAATCGCCGTGTCTGACAATGATGCCAGGGACATCCAGGTCATTTCCTCTTCAGAAAACCCGAAGTGCGGTCACATCAATTAAGCTTAAGTTCCCTGACAGGGAGAGCTGAACACACTCTAAAATCTTTTGCTTCAACACAGTCAACTGAACTGCTTCCTACACCACCCGGTACTTGGTATTGCCAGTATGACTTGTGTGAATTCCTTTGTTCAAACTTTGTTGAGATTAATTGTTCTTAATGGCCTTAATTGTGCCATGGCACTTCTGTTCTGACACCATGGCTGTTGCGAGTCAAATCATAATTTGTATTCTGCACATTAATTGATGAAGGGCCTCTGCAGAATTATTATCTGCTATGACAAAACAGGGTCAGTTGAATGAGCACAAAAAGATTTCTTGCTTTCTGAAATTCTGGCCTGGTCTGTTTCCTAAATAGAATAAAGGACATTTTGTTGGAAACATTAACTTTCTGTCTACTTTTGACTTTTTAATACTTTTTAATACTTTGAAAATATATTAATTGCATTTTTTAGGGAAGATAAGCTTTGAAAATAGAATTGTGTTTTTACAATTCATCTACATTCAGTGAGCATATTAGGTGTTTATTAGACTTATTTCTTAGGCTACAACAGCAGAAGACTAGTTAAGAGCTTTGACGCATTATGTGTTCAGAGATGCTTTTCTGTATACCACTGTATACACATAATGTGTGGTTATGTGCTTTACTGTCACCTTCCTGTCAGTTTTGACTAGTCTGGCCCTTCTCCACTGACCTCTCTCATTAACAAGGCATTTTTACCTGCAGAACTGCTGCTGCTTTGTTTTTCGCTCCATTCTCTGCAAACTACAGACTGTTGTGTGGGAAAATCCCTGGAGATCATCAGATTCTAAGATATTCAAACCACCCTGTCTGGCATCAACCATCATTCCACTTAGATTACATTTCTGAACCATTCTGACATTTGGTATTAAAAATAGCTGAACCTCTTGACAATGTCTGCATGTTTTTATGCATTTAGTTGCTGTCACATGATTGGCAGATTAAATATTTGCATTAGCAAGATGGTGTACAGGTCTACCTAAAAAGTACTTAGTGAGTGTACATTTACATTACATCTTGAACACTCAAAGATCTTCATGATTCCAAATCTTCTTAATCAAATGCTCAACCCAAGAGAAGCCTAATCATGCCACTTGTAATTTTGTTCAAAAATGCAAGAGTCACACCCTCTAGATTGATGTCATGACGACATCAAAGATGCTGTGCTCTCTGTAGTTGTAGTTCTGTGTGGAGTTTGCATGTTCTCCCCGTGTTCGTGTGGGTTTCCTCCGGGTACTCCGGTTTCCTCCCACAGTTCAAAGACATGCAGGCTGATTAGAGAGTCTAAATTGCCTGTGGGTATGAGCCCCCCTGCGACCCTGTTCAGGATAAGCGTGTTAAGATAATGGATAGATGGATGGATATTCTTGTCTGCTGTAGTTCATTCCCTGTGGCATAATGTAGGTCTCATTTAAAAAGTAAGTGTGGTGACACCAATGCTTGGGGCTAGCATCCAATGGCTTTTGCAGCTTTACAGATAAGGTGTCACCCCTATGGCCTCTGATTGGTTGCTTCTCTGTCTCCAGGTTTGTGATTGGACGAGAGCGGCCGGGCCAGGTGAGCGAGGTGGCGCAGCTGATCAGTCAGACCCTGGAACAGGAGCGGCGGCAGAGGGAGATGCTGGAACAGCATTACGCGCAGTACGATGCTGATGATGATGAGGTCAGGCCTATACTCAGAGGATTTTACTGTGTGCCTGGCAGTTAAAATGATTATTCCGTAGAAAACTGATACCGTCTTAATAACTACTTTAGTAAGTAGCTAGTGGTGCGTTAAACAAATCCAAAATAAATCCTCACAACAAAAACGCTACAAAACTTACATCTACGTTTTCACTTATAGAACCAGGGAGAAGAATACAGAATAAATAACCTTATTGTTGTGTGTGAGCCCTTTATTTTGGATCACCCTTGAACATTGACTAAATTGATTATTAATGGTTACCAATTTCTGAAATCAGTGGATAAGGTGAATCAGTGGAAACTGCTCAAGCTAGCTTTTTAAACAGCTGGTAGCTGGTTGACCTGCTCGGACCAGTTCCCAGCTCAATATGCTTTAGCTGGTTTACTAGTTCAGATCTGCTCCTAGCTTGACATGGTTTGACTCGCTCAAGCTATGTTTTGACCAGCTACCAGCTCTGACAAGTGACCAGCACTAGCTGGTTGACCAGCTCATACCCAGCTGGACCAGCTTAACCAGCTCAGAGCTGGTATAGCTGGATTTTGCTGCCAGGTGAGCTTCCAGTGCTTGTATAGGGTCCCTCCTCCTCACCCTTACTGTTCACCGACGTGATTCTTTTGCAGTCATGTGGAAATGTTCAAGCCCATACAGCAGGGGTGTCAAACTGAATCCCCAGGGGGCCGCAGTGTCTGCGGGTTTTTGTGGTTTCCTTTCAATCAGCTGCCAATTAAGGCCAATTAAGGCCTTGAGAACAAGGCGTGCGGATACTTTAACCAATCAATGACTTGAATGAACCCAGAACACCCCAAAACCCAGTAGACACTATGGCCCTCCAGGACTGGAGTTTGACACCTGTGCCATACAGTGACATTCACATTCGTTTCAGTGTAGTGTGCTGTTATAGTAGGTTCTATGTACTGTAGGCTATGCTAAATGCGTTGGCACATGCTGTTCAATGGCATTGTGTTTAAGAGACAAAGAAGCTGCTATCTTATTCCTAGATTTGTCAGTTGACTTTGTTTCGGGTAATTGTTGACTTGCATGGGAGATGACCACATTTCCAGAATAGGTTCTGTGTTGCTATGGTGCTGTGGTGCTCCAGTGAAGCATCAATATGAGACTTGACTGAAGGCCAAATTAATCAAAGCTTCCTGCTTTAATTGTATCTACAGCTGAAGTTGGCATTACATTAGGAGCTATGCAACTCTGCTAGCAATAGTAACACTGGAGCTAAAGCCCTGTGTAGTCTAAACACTAGATTCATAGGCCATTCAGTTTTCACTTGTTGTGACACAGTCAGAATATTAGTAAAGTCTGTTTCAAAAATAAGATATATTTGTTTGGTATTAGACACCCCTTGTAGGAACCAATCTACTGTAGCCTAACTTGTCATCTATCTGGGAGGTGGGCAATTAAAGAAAATGTACTACCTGATGATCACCTGGCTTCTGTGCTGTCTTTCAGTGGTTCCTCCCCATCCTACTCTCAACATTTCCTGTCTCCTGTTTGTACTCTTTACTTTGACTTCTTTTTCTGATCTTTTCTGTCTTCTTCACAGGTTTTCTACTGTTTCTGTAAGAAATGTGTATGTAAGAAAAGTTTTGAGCAATCTGTCCTACATGTTAATTTGTTTGTCCAGTGCTTCAAAATGACAAGGCTTAATTTAATATTTAAAGCCAAAATTGAATAACATTATAAATATAATTAATGTGTACACTACATGACTGACAGGGTCACTTAAAGTTACTGCACACATAATGACCATTTCTTTCTCTCTCCCTCAGATCTCCCCACTTGTTCTGAATGCACCTAACATTACATGTCAGTTTCTCTCAGTTTCTCTTTCTTGCATTCTTGTTGATTAATGTTACTAGCAAGTTAGCTACCTTTGGCTTTTATAAAAAAATATTTTTATGAAGCTTTGATAGAAAACAGTTCCAAACTATCAATCGGCATTCCAACATTCTCTAAAAGTACATAAAACCTAGATGTTACCTTGTGTGAAAAGCCACTTCAGCGCTACTCTGGGGGACGTTCTTGGGCACTAGCCAGGGCTCCAGACTCACTTTTTCAGCTGCTGGCACAATAACAAAATTTGGTGCCACAACATATTGCTGTGGCATTGCATATTAAGCTATTTTATGACATTTTGGAGGGGCCTGTATGATTTGTCATTACACAGTAGGCCTACATTAAGGCGTTGAAAGCAGTAATAATGTGCAACATTTTATATTCATACACTTTTGAGAATACATTAAGTATATAACAACAAATGCCGTTGTCAGTGAATCAACCTTCAGGACAGATCACACACAAACCAGGGAAATTTTTAGGGGAGCTGTGATGAAAAACAGGGGGGCTGAAGCCCCTCAAAAAAGCGGTGAAATCGCCCACATTCCAGCCAATGGATGAACTATCCCATGTTTCAGTATCCCATTTTACTGCAAGCTGCTACTGCATCAAATTCACATAAAGTTATAAAAATGATCAACCAATACAACTGTCAACGTCTCTTAAACATTCTGTGAGGTTAAAAAATTAGCAAGCAGTTTTTGGCTAGCTGAGTAGAGTCCGTTAAGTGTCTTGTGACATGAGCTAGCCTAGCAACCTCTTAACAGCAAGTAGGTTTCTGTCGGGTCATCACTTGGATAGCTATTTAACTAGTTTAGCTAGCTAGCTAATAACATATTTAGGAGAAAAGCTAGCACAAAATCCTCATTCATTTCATCTTTGACAGTCTTTTGACATTATGTGGTATCATAGAAATTACTTTCCATCCTTGTACTTTCATCTCAGGCAAAGAAACAAGCGAATTCACTGTGGCCTTGTTGCCCAACTAATTCCATAGACACAAATCTGTAGTGGGGAAGATGATGTTTTAACTTAAAACGACCAGTTATTTCTGTATTACCGTAAAGTTATACCATACTGAAGAGACTGCAAAGTGGATATGGTTAGCCCAGTGTATATTTCCTTTTCTTTTCTTTTTTTAAAGATATTTTTTAGGCCTTTTTCAGCTTTATTGGACAGTATATAGAGAAAGGAAGAATGGGGGCGAGAGAGAGGGAAAGACATGCGACAAATTGTCAGACGGTCGGATTCGAACCGTTGACGTCGTGGCTCACAATGAGCATGCGGTCAGTGCTCTGCAGGCTGCGCCACCGAGACACCCCATATATTTCCTTTTCTGAAACTTTTCTTGGTAATTTCTCTCATTGTGATAAGGCTTCAGTGCCTTGTATATAAGCATACAACATGGTTAATTTATGGCTTATTTATACGAAAAATGTCTGAATTTAGTCTGAATTTGGGTTTTTCTTAAAGCCCAGATTACCAGTAGGGCCTTAATTATGGTAACAGTGCTCAGAACAGGACATGGTTCACATCTGTTGCCCGGGGGTGCAGATTTCAACTAAATGTAAGATGGCACCATGGGCAGTTCACTTACACCCTGTACCAAGAACACTTTGTAAAGCAAGTGGCAAAGTACAGTACTGTAGGGTGAAGAACTGGGGCAATGTACCTTAGTTATTCAGTTACCAAAAGGTAACTTGGGAGTGCAATTATAGCTCACAGTACTGCACAGCATTAACTGTACTATGCAGACAAATTTCCCAAACGACAATATGCTTTTTCCTTAAACCCGAAGAACACACTGAAATGAGAAATCATTCTTCTCTCTTTCTTTCAAAAGACTGGTGGGCCAGAAATGTAATTTTTGAAAGCCAATAATAAATTAACAAAAATGACTGCGCTATTGTCATTGATACCCTTCTCCACTCGGCATTGTGAAAAGAGAGCTAAACATGTTTGATTGCTGCAAATACATAGAAGCAACATTCTTATGGCCCCAGTCATACCTGTTTCAGTTCATGCCCGCATTTTTAGTGGTTAACAGGCATCTCTCCCTTTGTTTCAACATCTTGCTTACTGGCAAACTTTTAAACCTGCCGTCAGCATTTAACTCACTTTTGGCTTACAAGCAATAAAAAAAAGCACTCAGTAGATAGAAGTGGATTTTAAACACCATGCCAATTGCTTAAGATAATTAGTAAGGCCAAGCATAGACTTTGTGCATATAAGCTTTCTGAAATAAAGCACTTTTTGCGGTGCTGCTAATGGTCGTGCACCACTGCTCGCCAACTGGGTTAGTGTCATCTTAGATACCCAAATAACATCGCCAGCTGCCATCACACACAACATTACTGTCAGTGTAATCCCGCCTTGTGGAAGGAGGAGACCCAGAACAATTTGACGCCAACATAAGGTTTAAGCCACTGTACTGTAATTGTCCTCTGTAAACAGAAGGTGTAATGCTGTTTGCAACATTAGGAAATCCCTTAATCCCCATGTTTCTGTAAACTTTGAAGCACCATTTTGCTTGCCATGCTGCCTCTTGTCTCGTTAATGCGTGACTGTGAAAAATAGCAGGGATTTGTTTGACAGCATAAACGACAAATAGGTGGTCTTCACTGGAGTGTCTGGTTTGGATGGTACGGCATGGTAGGAGTATGTCTACATGGTTCATTTGATCTGGAGGAGAGGCCTCCCTTGGACACGCTGGTGTGGAACCTGATCCACTTACTAGTCAAATAAAAAGGCCTGCCAACACTGCACTCGTAAAGGAGGAGAGGACACCTTTGCATTTTTCACATTCTGCCTACATTCTCACCTTCTGCCACTGTAGAGCCTTTATTTCACAAACTTGCTGTATCTTTACAACACATCCTGATTCACAGCTCTCCCCATTACGTCACATCCTTATCCCCACTAGTACTCAACATCCTTATCTATACACCACATTCTCACTCCCACTCTGCCCATTACTCCACATCCTTATCTATACACCACATTCTCACTCCCACTCTGCCCATTACTCCACATCCTTATCTATACACCACATTCTCACTCCCACTCTGCCCATTACTCCACATCCTTATCTATACACCACATTCTCACTCCCACTCTGCCCATTACTCCACACTCTCACTCACCACTATGTCATTTGCATTACATTCTCACTTTGAACACATCCACATCTTATCACAGCATCATCCCTCAGATCATGATGACTGTGTAAACGCGTATAATCACTGTGGTGTTGTCAGGATGCCATCTTCACAAATAGCCTATGTGGCATGTTTGAAACTCCGTAGCAGTTGTGGATTGCCATAGCAACAATCCTGAGTTGATGAGCCAAAACTCTTGAGTTGCTGAAGTGATTGGACGACTTAGCTTGGATGTGTGTATACTTGCAGTTCATGTAAATAATCCAGGATTGTTTCTTTATTCTTTAATGGGTCAAATGTTAATTACGGATTCCTAAGGAATCAGCTACATAATGGTTGACCTGCTTTCTCATTATCCATAACTGCTTTGATAACGGCTCCTCTGGGTACTTGAGATAAATAGTTTGATTCTCGTGCATTCTGTTTTGAATTCAATACTATAACTGATTTTATCCATCTTTCTTACAGTCATATTTACATTATATTGGCCTCCTATGAGTTATTACAGTTTTTCACAATAGCACACTAAAACTGGTTCTGTTAGCAAAAACTCCCAAATGATTACTTCAGCTCTCAGGGTACCAACACATCTCTCAACACTAAAAACACTTGTTTTAACACAAGATGCAAATGGTCAAACTTTTTCTGCAACTTAAACTCAGGTAACACACCTTTCTCCAGATGCAAACTTGTTAACACAAAATTGTTAAGACATCAGTCACAATTGCAGGATCAATAAATATAGCCATAGTTTGCATCTGTGTGCTTTTGAACAAAGTATCCTCAAAATGGACGAGCTGCCCAAAGAGCAACAGAGTACCGTAGTGACTTACTGTAAATTACTGTATGCAAGGAATATTTTACTGTATTTACTATATATATATATATATATATATATATATATATATACAGTACTGTGCAAAAGTCTTAGGCACCAGTATAACATTCTGTACAGATAAGATTCTTTAAAAATAATTCATTAAACAGTCCTAAATAAACGTACTATACTTTTTTTTTTAAAGATATTTTTCAGGCCTTTTTCAGCTTTATTGGACAGTATAGTATAGAGAGACAGGAAGAATGGGGGCGAGAGAGAGGGAAAGACATGTGACAAATTGTCGGATGGTCGGATTCGAACCGCCGACGTCGCGGCTCGCAATGAGCATGCGGTCAGTGCCCTACAGGCTGCGCCACCGAGACACCCAGTACGTTTGGGTGTCTCGGTGGCGCAGCCTGTAGGGCACTGACCGCATGCTCATTGCGAGCCGCGACGTCGGCGGTTCGAATCCGACCATCCGACAATTTGTCACATTTGAGTAATTTGGCAGAATAGTTAAAAACTGAATCTAATCAATATTTTTTGTGACCACCCTTCGGCATTAAAACTGCATCACTTTACTGAGATAATGGACTGCCAACGCTGTCCTGCAGTTCTATAAGGCACTCAGCTGTTACAAGCATGTTGGAGAACTGTTCTTTTGCAGACTTTGGTTGACTCCTTGCTTCTGATCTCAGACAGCCTTGATCAAGTTTTGTAAATATATGTAAACATTAAATCTTTTGGATAATGAATATTTGGAAATCCAAATGTGTTCTTTTATACTAATACACACACACAAAAACATATATATAATAAAGTCTAGGGTGCCTAAGACTTCTGCACAGTACTGTATACAGGGCGGCCTGTAGCGTAGTGGTTAAGGTAAATGACTGGGACACGCAAGGTCAGTGGTTCTAATCCCGGTGTAGCCACAATAAGATCTGCACAGCCGTTGGGCCCTTGAGCAAGGCCCTTAACCCTGCATTGCTCCAGGGGAGGATTGTCTCCTGCTTAGTCTCATCAACTGTATGTCGCTCTGGATAAGAGCGTCTGCCAAATGCCAATAATGCAATGCAATAATGCAATGTATATATATATGTGCAATATATATCATCATAAATATCATTGGCCTGTGTGCCGGGTGCCAGGACAACAAGGCGGCAACATGTCCCTATGTGCCGCCATTAGCCAGTATATAACTCCTAACTCCCTGCCAATAGTTTTTGCTGTAGTGCTTTGTATTTATCTGACTGATGTGTTATGGGTAATCTAATTGTCTTTGTTTTTGATGGCTTGTGTGTGCAACATGAAGGCAAAGTTTTAATGGAAGAGTATATGTTTTTGAGAAGATAATTTAAGTTTGGCATGGATGTTTGAGGTTTGTACTGATTGATGTGTAGTTTTGGGATTGTGTTAATAGTTTTGGGAAAACGGGGAATTATTCCATAAAATGTGTCTTAGCAATCAGACAAAACTGTAAGTGGTTTTTAATGTGATAAACCCCCTGAAGATTACTGAAAGAGAAAAGGCCCTTACAGATCTAATGCACAGGTATTACGAATGTTGTTTCTACAAAACTGTAACTGCTACATTTTTGTTCCAAAAATCTTTAACAGTGGTATGCAGGTTTCACATTTCTCACAGTCAACATATTTATTGAAGCATGATTAGTGTTCCCCCAAGGAAATGCAGTATAGATGTCAAAGCATACAATCTTTGGGCTCAATTCCAATGTTTTATATAATTTCACTTCTTCCTTGCCGTTGTGTGACACAGATGCATCAGTGTTCTTTATTTCTCCATAAAAAAGGACTAAAAATACTCATAATGGCTTCTGTTGATTTCAGACATTTCCTTTGAAGACTTTCATTTTCATTGCAGACATACATAACAAAGTCATAGTTATTAGCGTATATAACATCTGAAATTTGACATACGTAGCTGTAGAGTTCAAAAGTAAATAACAGGGAAGTTCTCGAGAACTTGTGCTTCTGCTGGAATGTGAAAGCTTGAAGTGCGGCTAAGTTAACTGGAAAATCAGGATCCTTGGTTGATTCACTGCTTAACTGAATCATCCGCTTTCATAATCATGAGGTGTCATCCACTGACCTCAATCAGAATCTTTGTAGTCTGTCCTCTGTTATACCATGACCATTTCAGATTTTTGCACATATTTATTTTTAAATACTTTACTGTTCTTGTTGAATTGGCTTACATGGGTTTTCCCAATCAATCTGCCAATGAAATACAATTGTAAATCCCCAGTGTACTGTACATTACATTACATTGTACATGCAATACATTTTATTTTATTACCATGGTAACTGCAGCTTCTGTGTTCTGTTTTACATTAAGTAAGGAGAGGCAAGCTGTTCAATTACAAATTAGCTTGATAAAGTGTTCCGGTTGTTCCACTGCATTTGCATTGTTTCCAGACAGGGGAATATGCCACCGATGAAGAGGAGGAGGAAGGCCCTGCTATTACTGGTGGGGAGATGACTATTGAGGTGTTTGATTTGCCAGAAACAGAGGACATGTTTTCCCCCTCGGAAATGGATGCAACCAAACTGTCCCAGAAGTTCCGCGAGGTACATATCACAAACAAGGCATGCAGACTTAGTGTCATATGAAGGAGTTCTACATAAATGATGGATGCAATCGCAATGCTGCATGAACTGCTTGTTGGACGGCATTGAATGATGGTGTCGCTGATTTGGGAGTGCATTCTAATACAACTTAAAACACAGCTGTAGCCTACTCTGCCTACAGTAGTAGCATTGTGTATAATGTTATTGTTCTAAGAATTTGCTTGCTGTACATTAGTTTAATGTGCACTCAATATTGTATTGTATTTGGGTACCTTTCAAGTAATTTCCTGTTAAAATTGAAGAGAGAACCGGCAGTTCACACAGTAATTGGTGGATATAGTTTTCACTTTATGTGGAAAGTAAAAAAAAAATACATGTTCCTTTCACTTTCAGCTTGAGGTCTAAGAAAATGATATTATTTGCACTAAATGCACAAAATTACATACAGAATTTGAGTAGAGTGAGGTCTACATTTTCCCATTTTAATGAACACCCACATACTGTATTACACAGCAATTTATTACCCATTTTTATTATTAATAAGAAGTTAATGAATAATAATAATAGTGATCCAAGTAGTATTACAATAGAAAGTTTAATAATATGCTTGGCAGATACCGTTACGTACAGTAGTGTAATTTACATAGATTCATACATATTTTAATGGTGCCACAGTGTACGTACATCCCGTTATAGAGAATGAACTGCCAAACTCCCCACCACAGAAGACTAGAATCTCCCCATTCCATCCTGTCCCATCTCTTTCCTTTCTCTCTCTCTCTCTCCCTCCCCCTCACACCATAGCTCATCTCCTTAGACATTGTTTTTTCAGAGTAAATCTAAGTTGGGACAAGTATGGGTTTGACTTCCTATGCATGAGAGGCAGTGTGATTTATTTATTGCCACTGCGCTGTGCAGTTCACTCCCGAGTGCGTACTGTGCAGGATAGACCCATTGCCTGGCAGCCCAGTCCATTAACTCCCATTGAATTTTTACACAGCTGCAGATAAAGCACACTGTCACCGAAGCCGAGATACAGAAGCTAAAAAAAAAGGTAAGTTCGTCTTCTGGGCCTGTGCATGAAGTTCTTGAGGAAGCACAATGCATGAATATGATTAAAATATGATATTGCATTATATTGTATTTAGTGAATGTGTGTGTCCACTGTACATGTACAGCAAGGTCTGTCATTTGAGCAATGCATTGTTGAGAAGCAAATGTGTATTACAGTTCTGTTATTATAGGCAACATGTATAATATTTTTGTTAAAAACCTGGAAGATATGCCTCTGTTTTGACAGACAGATTGTTGTAATTCATCAATATACTGTAATTACACATCATTTATGAAGTATGTAGTTCCATATGTATAATATTTCACATATCTGTATGTATAGGTATAGAGGATCAAGTTCTTGTTCCTGCTTTTCATGATAATTTATGACTTCCAGTTCCACAACTCAGAACTGGTTGCTGCCCAGCATGTGCCTTTTTTGGACAGGAAGAGCAATGTATTTTCTCAGTGCTCATAGCACATGCAATTATCTTACATAAATTAATGTAACACCCAAATGTATAGATCTGCTATTATTTTGAAAAACAATCCATTGATATATTATTCTCTTGCATAGCCAAAGAGTTGACAATCTATTGCTGCTGAAAAAATATAACAAATAAGATGGCTGGGGGAGTTTGATGAGTCATTCAAAACTGGATAGATTGTGGTCTTTGTTTCGTTTTATTTTTGAAAATGGGGTCCTCTTTTTGAAAATGGAGTTCAAAGCAGTGGCTTTAGAGAGACACTGTAATAAAATATCTTAAGGTTTTTGTATTGTTTTCAGAATGCTGAGCCTCCACATGCAATATTGATTGAGTTTGAGTATTTTCTCAATTTCCCCTGGAAAACTTTGTTCCATTGAGGTGTGACTAGGGGTGGGACAATCTATCGTGACACAATATATTTAAAAACGAAAACGTCACAATATGGATTGTGGAGCTTAAAAATGTATCACAAAACGACATTCACTATTCACTAATTCACATAACCACATATTTTCAAATTAGCCAAAGGACAAACAACTTTACGTCTACCATTTGCAACACCTTTACTCTAATGAAGCACACAAGTAAAGAAAATCTGCAAATGCATAGGCACTTATATGACTCATAACCTAAGTCCGTTTTAGTTGTTGAGAACAAAGGATTTCAGAAGCTTTTTAACACTTTGGAGTACACTGTTCAGTTGTAACATAGTACGTAGTATATAGCCCTGTACAGAGAAGCAAAATGTGACTCAGAGGTTGAATGCTGCCAACTACATATTGTCCGACAGCTGGACGTCCCAAGCCACCTCGTCCTAAATCACAATCACAGCCCACCCCATAAATGATGACTGGAAAATGTAGTGCAAACCCGTCCACTATTCGTCTCTCATACGGCAGTGAACATAGGGGAAGTGCTGAAATCGGCTGTATAAGAATGGAAGCTGGAAAAGCCATGTCATACCACTGCTGTTACAGGCAATGCAAGGAATATGGACATAGCTGTGAGTGACTACATATCAAGCGTTTAAAATGAAGTTCAGAGGAAGACAATGTAGAATTGAACAACCAATGTACTACTAGGACAATGGTTACACAAAGTATGGTTGAACAAGACTCAATGTTTACTTCATCATCCCATCATGGTGGTGTGGTGCAAAAAACAAAGAACATCCAGTAGGCGAAGCAGCAGTTCTGCAGGCATGTGTTATTAATGAGAGAGGTCAGAGGAGATCGGCCAGACTGGTCGACGCTGACAGGAAATAACCACACATTAAAACAGTGGTATGCAGAAGAGCATCTCTGACGCACACGTCAAACCTCACCCCTAGTCTAATAAATACCTAATAAAGTGCTCACTGGTTGTATATTAGAGTTTAATATACACTTAAATATATTACATTGAATGTGCTGAATTAATGAGGTCACAATTTGACTTTTACCCTCATGTAGTTCCAGCATTGATCACCAAAATTCACGGAAGAATTTGCCAGTAGTGCCCAATAGTAATTGCTTATCCGAATAATTCTGTGATTTAAAACTATGGTGTAGTCCTTACAAATCTCCTGTCATGGCACCATATCATCCAATTTCTATCTGTAGATAGACATTTCTTTTGAGATAGGTTAAAAGCTATATGAATAAAGTGCATACTGTACATTTCTGTCCAGGCATGTAGTATTTTTGTCAGAAAAAAATTATAGGGAGGGGCTAGTGTCCTCTCTTATTTTGGAATTCTTTAGCTATTATAAGGAATGGACCTGTACAGGATACCTGTACATACTGTATGTGATTTGGGTGATAGGGAGTAGTGTTTCTGCCCCTATATATGCTATGTGATTTAAGGTGTAGTGTTTCTGACTCTGTATATGCTATTTGATTTAGGGTGTAGTGTTTCTGACCCTGTACATAATATATGATTTAGGGTGTAGTGTTTCTGACCCTGTACATAATATATGATTTAAGGGAATTTTCTCTGACCCAGTACCTGATATATGATTGA
Source organism: Conger conger (assembly GCF_963514075.1). NCBI lineage: Eukaryota > Metazoa > Chordata > Actinopteri > Anguilliformes > Congridae > Conger > Conger conger. Next base: position 53,394,922 of record NC_083768.1, on the reverse strand, counting down.
GGGGGGATTTATTCTGACCCTGTGCAGAATGTGTGATTTTGGGAGCATTGGTTTGTCAAGGCATTTGTGTGTAGTTTTACTTGCTGGATATGTGTGGTTTCATTCCATCTGTGGGTAGTCACTCGAGATGTGCAATTTAGTTTTTCATGCTGGGCAGGTATAAACTCTCATGGGTGTGTAGTTTTTCATGCTGGGCAGGTATAAACTCTCATGGGTGTGTGGTTTCTCATGCTGGGCAGGTATAAACTCTCATGGGTGTGTGGTTTCTCATGCTGGGCAGGTATAAACTCTCATGGGTGTGTGGTTTCTCATGCTGGGCAGGTATAAACTCTCATGGGTGTGTGGTTTCTCATGCTGGGCAGGTATAAACTCTCATGGGTGCATAGTCTCACTCTGGCCAGGTGACTGGTGCATGTGTGTGCATACGTTCTCACACTGGGCTGGTGACAGGTGTGTGTGTGCATAGCCTGCTGAAAACAGCTGAAGCTAGGTTTTGAAACCGCTGGTAGCTGGTTAACCAGCTCATTACCAGCCAGGCCAGCTTCATGACCAGCTTGGCCATGCTGGTTTACCGGCTCATACCCAGCTAGACCTGTTTATGACCAGCTTGACCAGCTCTATTTTCAAGCTGGTGAAGCTGGCATAGCTGGATTTTACAGAAAGATAGTGTCTCACCCTGGTGTGTGTGCTCCCAGCTGTGTGTGTTTATAGTGTCTCACCCCGGTGTGTGTGCTCTCAGCTGTGTGTGTTTATAGTGTCTCACCGCAGTGTGTGTACTCTCAGCTGTGTGTGTTTATAGTGTCTCACCCCGGTGTGTGTGCTCTCAGCTGTGTGTGTTTATAGTGTCTCACCGCAGTGTGTGTGCTCTCAGCTGTGTGTGTTTATAGTGTCTCACCCCGGTGTGTGTGCTCTCAGCTGTGTGTGTTTATAGTGTCTCACCCTGGTGTGTGTGCTCTCAGCTGTGTGTGTTTATAGTGTCTCACCCTGGTGTGTGTGCTCTCAGCTGTGTGTGTGTATAGAGTCTCACCTCGATATTTGTGCTCTCTCAGTTGTGTGTGTGTATAGTGCCTCACCCTGGTGTGTGTGCTCCCAGCTGTGTGTGTTTATAGTGTCTCACCCTGGTGTGTGTGTGTGTGTGTATAGTGTCTCACCCTGGTGTGTGTGCTCTCAGCTGCAGGCAGTGGAGAAGGAGAAACAGCGCTGGGAGCGGGAGAAGTCTCAGCTGCGGCAGAGCATCGAGGACAACAAGGAGAGGATGCTGAAGCTGGAGAGCTACTGGATCGAGGCCCAGACCCTCTGCCACACTGTCAACGAGCACCTGAAGGAGACACAGAGCCAGTACCAGACCCTAGAGAAGAAGTACAATAAGGCCAAGAAGCTCATCAAAGACTTCCAGCAGAAGTGAGTGCAACACTGCTTGAGTTCAATCATTCCTTAGCCCAGTGGCTCTCACTTCTGAAGAGCCGCAGGGTGTGCTGGATTTCGACGTTACTCAGCACTTAATTGCTCAATTAAATTGAATACACAGTAAACACACCTCAACTGGTTTCTTCAGTCTGAATCTCTTGCTGACCTTAAGGCAAAATCAAAAGCCAGCACACCCTGCGATTCTCCAGGACCAGGAGTGGGGACCACTACCAAAAACGTATTCCTTTAGAGCAGAGATCATCAAATCATGGTCATCAAGGTCTGAGAACCGCTGGTACCCTTTACCTGGGAGTCAGGTGTGAAGACAGTTTGGGCAATCAACAGCATTAATTGTTCAGTTAATTACCCAGTAGAAGTGAAAACCAGGGCTGAATTTAGATTTGAGGTCCACATTCGATAAACCATTCTTTACAGTGTGTTAACTTAAAATTTTTACAAGCAGTGATGAAAGCCTCTAATGGCTTACACAACTCTTAACATTGCACCTGAGCTGCACCTATAGGGGTGAAGAATATATTTAAAACATACTGTTTTGCCTACTTTTTGCAGCATGTTGCTCAGTCTCCCTTATATTTTCTGTTCTTTATTATCGATTCCTCTGGAGCAAATGTGAAGGTTTATTGTTGGTAGTGCAGCATTGAGAATGCTAATATTTTTTTAAATATTTATTTCTATGTCTTTGTATTATATGTCTTACTTAATTCAAATATGATGTTTTATACCACTCTATTATTTACAGCTGAATTACCTTTGGGTAGTTTCCATAATGCAAATTAATTTGTACTTTTATAATGTGAAATGCCCTTTTTGTTACCAAAAATGGAGTGTAATTTGCTAGAAATGCTAATGTTTTGTGATTGGGATTCTGGAAAGCATTAAGTTGTTTTAGTATTGTATTAGTATTCCACACAAGCCCTGCTAGAGGAAGAACTCAGCATTTCGCGGTGTGACCCCTTTGCTGCGGTTGCCCCCGTCAGAATGCTTCGCTTCCTCAGTTAACGTGACTGGCTTTAATTGCCGTCGCCCTTGGGCGACATTGCCGGGGCCTGGCCAATTTAATGGTGACGCTAAAATGTCCAGACGAGCCGCTTCGTTTGACGGGGGCGAGTGAGAGAACGGGGGAGGGCCACGCCCGCGTCCTTGACGAGCCAGGCGTTAATTGCGCTTTTTGTCCGAGCCATCGCTCTTCCTGGCCTGTCATGGCGCCTCATTTCAGCGTGTCAGCAGAGAGAGGGCGGGGAGGAGAGCCACTTCCTAATGGCCCCGCACCGCGTTCGCTGTGTCCTCCTATCAGGGAGCTGGAGTTCATCCAGAAGGAGGAGGCCGAGCGGAAGAAGCTGGAGGAGGCGGAGAAGGCCCATTTGGTGGAGATACAGGCCTTACAAGCCAGGGTAACTATCCACTTCAACCGACCATTTACATTTATGTCCTCACTCCTGTGAAAATACGGTTAACTGTGTAAAACAGAGTACTATACTAAGGTAGAGTAATATAGTGCTATATATGCACACACGCACACGCAAACAGACACACACTTTTATTCAAAAATGTATTCGAACAGAAATCGGCTGTCCTAGAATGTATGTCATTGTCCCTATCAATGTTCCTACTTGCTGTGCTATAGCCATTTTTAGCATGGATGGTAATGTACTATTGTTATGACAATATGACATGGCAATGTGTATGTAATGTTTAGCAGAGAAGCATTTTGAATTAAATGAGTAATACATTTTTACATTTTGTGGGATGCCATTTGGCTCCTGGTAAAACACTGGGTTTCATGCATCCCACTGTCTGGTACTGTTGACCCTATCAATTCTAACTGTGTCACGTTTCAGGTCTGTCTTGCCATGTTTTATGTTTATTCATTTTGTCTTAGTCACGTATTGTCTTATCATGTATTATGTTAGTCTAGGTTCGTCATGTTGTTTAGTTTGTTTCTTGTTACGAATAATTTTCTCGTCATGTCTAGTTATGTTTCGTTACGATTATATTATCTTGTTATGTTGAGTGGTTATCGTCTTAGTTCGTTTAGTGTTATGTTTTGATATATGTTTATTGTTACGTAGACTGGTTACTGTTTAAACATACACTTTTACATGTCTTTCCACAAACCTTGCGTTCCGTCTCTCTCTCTCTCTTTCTGTCATTCACACCCTAATTGTTTCCATTTGTCTATTTACTAAAACTACTAACGCTAGATGAGGATTGGGTAGAACTAACAAACTAATCATGTGTTCATGTTACCTTACGTTTCTCTTGCATGTCATTTACTAATTTACTAATGCTAGGGCAGGATAGGTTTATTACTAACGATGACTAATTACCTTGTTAAACTTGTCATCCATCGCACCTGTTTTTCATTTCCTTGCTGCTCTCTAACTAATTGTCTACATCTGTCTACACCCACATTTATAGCCCAGTCGCACTACTGTTCTTCGCAAAATTGTCTGCCTCTTGTTTATCAACGCAACTCTTGAGCATTTACTGTTATTGATTACACGTTACGATCCAAGCCTGTTTACCAACCACCGATTATTGATTTCTGTTTTGTTGACCATCGTTTGTTTTTGACCACGTCCTCGCCTACCGTTTTTGTACCTTTGCCTCGCTGATTGTTTCATGGTTTCGACTTCCGCATCGCCCTCGACTACTCTGCCTGCCGTCTGCCTGTACGTCTGCCCCGCTGACGGTTCTCCTGCTACCGGACCTTCCTGCACGTCTACCGGCTACGTGTTTGCCTCTTCCCTCGGCACCGTGCTTTTTGTTTGTTTACTGTTTGTTTGGCTGGCTCTACGTGTATGGACTTTGCTTATTTTGACTACTCTCCTGGGATTCGTCTCGAATAAAGCCCTGACGGGACTTTATCTAACCATTGTTTCTGAGTCGTGCATTTTGGGTCCAACCCCCACGCACCCGTCTCAGAACAATTTCGCCAACATGGACCCGGCTGACTCAACCGCCATGTTCTACGCCCTCCAGGAACAAGGCGCCATAGTCCAGCAACACTCTCAAGGAATCTCTGAACTTCGTCTGGAGATTCGAGAGCTGTGTGCGGAGATGAGGAGTCTCGCCATCGCGGTTCAGCCACAACTACTGGAAAAACCTGCCAACCCGCCTGCACCTCCACCTTCCAACCCCATGGGAACCTGGCAATTCCGGGAGCCACAACAACCCCCCCCCGGAGAGGTTTGGCGGAGAACCGGAGAGATGCAAGGTGTTCCTGCTCCGGTGTGACCTTGTGTTCCGGCAGCAACCACAGACCTATGACAGTGATGACCGCCGGATCGGCTACGTGATGGGGTTACTCAAGGGGAGAGCCTTGGACTGGGCTACAGCTGTGTGGTCTGGGCGTTCATTCCCTCCCCAGTACCCGATCTTCGCCGAGGAAATCCGCAAGGTCTTCCAGCACGCATCCAGCGACCAAGAGCCGTCCCAGCGTCTGATCGCCCTTCGCCAAGGCAGGAAGAGTGCGGCGGACCATTCCATTGACTTCCGCACTCTCGCGGCAGCTACCAACTGGAATGATGCGGCTCTGGCAAACCTGTTCCTGGCCAGCCTGAGTGAGGCACTCCAGGACGAGTTGGCGTGTCTCGAACCCATCATTCAGTTCGACCCACTCGTTCGTGCCGCCATCCGTTTGGACAACCGTGCCAGACAACGTCGGACTGAGAGACAGGTCCCACCCACCCAGGCTTACCCCAGGCGAGGGTCAAGTCCCCGACCGGAGGAGAAGCTAGCCGAAGGAGTCGAACCCATGGACCTTTCCTGTGCCGTTATGAAGATATCACCTGAGGAACGGACACGTCGGAGGGTGACCGGTTCCTGCTTCTATTGTGGGAAGCTGGGACACACCCAGGTTCGGTGCACCATCCGGTCCAAGAAATCCGGCTCATCTGTTGAGGTGAGAGTACTCAACAGATATGAAGGGTTTGCCAGGAATGACCATCGCCCCACGCTTATGGCCATGTTGATGCTTCCTGACAGAGCTATCCAGGTTAACACGTTGGTGGATTCCGGAGCTGATGCAAACCTTATTGACAAGGTAATGCTCATGGAACTGGACATTCCCACCCTCCCACTGCCCCATCCCGAGAATGCTCGGTCATTGGATGGAAAGACGTTCTGCCGCATGACCCACATCACCAAACCCATCAAGCTGATCATTTCTGGAAACCATCATGAAATGATTCAGTTCCGCGTCATCCGGTCCCCTAATGATCAGCTCATTTTTTCATTTCCTTGCTGCTCTCTAACTAATTGTATACACCTGTCTACACCCGCATTTATAGCCCAGCCGCACTACTGTTCTTCGCGAAATTGTCTGCCTCTTGTTTATCAACGCAACTCTTGAGCATTTACTGTTATTGATTACACGTTACGATCCAAGCCTGTTTACCGACCACCAATTATAGATTTCTGTTTTGTTGACCATCGTTTGTTTTTGACCACGTCCTCGCCTACCGTTTTTGTACCTTTCCCTCGCTGATTGTTTCATGGTTTAGACTTCCGCATCGGACTACGACTACGACTCGACTACGACTCTGCCTGCCGTCCGCCTGTACTTCTGCCCCGCTGACGGTTCTCCTGCTACCGGACCTTCCTGCACGTCTACCGACTACGAGTTTGCCTCTTCCCTCAGCACCGTGCTTTTTGTTTGTTTACTGTTCGTTTGGCTGGATCTACGTGTATGGACTTTGCTTGTTTTGACTACTCTCCTGGGATTCGTCCCGAATAAAGCCCTGACGGGACTTTATCTAACCATTGTTTCTGAGTCGTGTATTTTGGGTCCAACCCCTACGCACCCGTCTCAAACAGTGCATGATTGTGTGTAGCTGATTGTGCACAGTTGCACAACTCCCCTCTCCTTGCACAAATGTGACTCATGGAATACATTTGACTCATGCAGAATACATTTGAAATATATTCAGGTTATGCAGTATATTGCATTCAGTATGCAGTATATGCGTAACGTATGCATACAGGATGCAGTTTTGTAATGTGTCATACAGTATAAATTATTAAGTACAATTAAGTATGTGCTCTACTATGTATTGTTATCCTTTTAGATAAATCAATAATGTTTCTAATTTTGGATTTTATGTTTGAAGAAACATTTTGTTTAGTTAGAGCGCCACAATGAAATGTGTGGTTTGGTCCAGGCTAGATTAGGCAGTAGTGCATTGTACCAGGCATAATGGACAGATTGCAAGTGGCAGCTCTGCTTGTGCTCTTTAGCCCTGCCAATGTGCTTTAGTCCTGCCTGTGTGCTTTAGCCCTGCCTGTAATTTAACCCTGCCAGTGTGGTTTATCCCTGCCTGAGATTTAACCCTGTCTGTGTGCTTTAGCCCTGTCTGTACTTTAGCCCTGCCTGTACTTTAGTCCTGCCTGTGTGCTTTAGCCCTGTCTGTGATTTACCCTTGCCTGTGTGCTTTTGCCCAGCCTGTGTGTTTTAGCCCTGCCTGTAATTTAACCCCACCAGTGTGCTTTATCACTGCCTGTGCTGTAGCCCTGACTGTGTGCTTTAGCCCTGCCTGTACTTTAGCCATGCCAGTGTGCTTTAGCCCTGCCTGTACTTTAGCCCTGCCAGTGTGCTTTAACCCTGTGAGTGCTTTAGCTGTGTGCTTTAACCCTGTCTGTGCTTTAGCTGTGTGCTTTAGGCCTGTCTGTGCTTTAGCTGTGTGCTTTAGCCCTGTCTGTGCTTTAGGCCTGTCTGTGCTTTAGCTATGTGCTTTAGCCCTGTCTGTGCTTTAGCTGTGTGCTTTAACCCTGTCTGTGCTTTAGGCCTGTCTGTGCTTTAGCTGTGTGCTTTAGCCCTGTCTATGCTTTAGCCCTGTCTGTGCTGTAGCTGTGTACTTTAACCCTGTCTGTGCTTTAGCTGTGTGCTTTAGCCCTGTCTGTGCTTTAGCTGTGTGCTTTAACCCTGTCTGTGCTTTAGGCCTGTCTGTGCTTTAGCTGTGTGCTTTAGCCCTGTCTGTGCTTTAGGCCTGTCTGTGCTTTAGCTGTGTGCTTTAGCCCTGTCTGTGCTTTAGCTGTGTGCTTTAACCCTGTCTATGCTTTTGCCCTGTCTGTGCTTTAGCTGTGTGCTTTAACCCTGTCTGTGCTTTTGCCCTGTCTGTGCTTTAGGCCTGTCTGTGCTTTAGCTGTGTGCTTTAGCCCTGTCTGTGCTTTAGGCCTGTCTGTGCTTTAGCTGTGTGCTTTTGCCCTGTCTGTGCTTTAGGCCTGTCTGTGCTTTAGCCCTGCCTGAGATTTAGCCCTGCCAATGTGCTTTTGGGGCACACACCTCTGCTGACTGCGGAGCTCTGGGGACCAGCTCAGGCTGACGTGAGCCAGCTCGATTCAAATTCTCAGAGCCCCGCCCTGTTCTGCAGCACCTGGCGTCGCGGGAACGCTGCGTACATTTCTGAAGGAGTCATCTCCGCAGGGGATTGGCAGGCCCTGTCCCTCAAAACACATTCGCAAGCTCTTCAGGGAGTTTCACCCCAAAGGGGTATTTTTGGTCAATATGTGCACACCCGTGCGTTTCAGTTACATAAACAAAATGTTTACATTACATTTTATTTAGCTGAAGCTTTTATCCAGAGCGTCATACAAAGAAGTACATATGAAGGTCATTAGAAAATACAGAACAGGCTGGATTGGCTACAATTCACAAAGAAACCATTCTACAGCCATCAACATAATTTCCAGTTCACATGGCAAATAGGCAAAGTAAGGAATTAGGACTAGAGTACCAAGAAATACAAATGTAAATACAATATAAATGCAAATACAATTGCAACTAGAGTAGACTACAAAGTCGACCATAATACTGTAACAGTTACATCCCCAGAGCCGGTTCATTGGGCTACGCTTCGGTTCAGTTTGAAGCGACCGCCCCGGTTATACATTATTTACCGCGCCGTCAACAGAGCTCTACCAAGAAACACCCTTACAATGTGGCCACAGGGGCCTGAGTGTTTTGGGCCTGACGTGAAGCGACTCTCCCTGTCTCCCTGCAGATCGGCGAGCTGGAGACGGAGCTGCTGCAGCTGATGAAGCGGAACGGCGCGCAGGTGAACAACAACAACAACAGCGCAGAGGCCCGGGTGGAGCCACGCGGCTCAGCCAAGGCTGCCACTGCTGGAGGAGGAGGTGAGCCCTCCGGAGTTTTCCGGCTTTCGGGACAGGTTGCTGTTCCCCCCCGCAACCCCTCCCCTCCCACACCTCAGCGGACCGCGGCATAGCGCCTCCCGGGGGACTCACAAAAATATGTGACAAGGACAGGCTACATCCCTTTGCAACGCCTCCCGCTGTGTGGAAACAGTCACGTGACCTCCTCTTGGGCTGCCAGCCATGGAGCTGTCCCATGACCGGGAAGAGCGGGAGAGGAGCCCTCGGCTCTTGTTTTATCTCCTGCTCGTGCGTGTGAGGGTGCCCATCCCTTCACATGAATTCCCTCAGGGCATAACGCTTTTCTACCGAATACAATGTCTATGCTGAGGGATATCAAGGCGTTGTTCTAGTGTGCAATTTAGGAGAAAACAGGGCCACACAATGACTAAAAGGAAGACACACGATCTCTGCTCTGTATGGGATACATTTTTCTCACTAAAAGGTTAGGGACCACATTGAGGGGCATTTGACCCTGTCGGTATTTTTTATAAGTAAAAAATGTACTATGATATTATTATGTCACTCAGCAAAATGCTATCAATGCTGAAGAAATGGATAAGCATCTTAAATGGCGTTGCCTCTGAATAAATTTTTTATTCAAATGCTTTACTTTGACTTTTTTGGCAAATATAAAAATAAAATAGAAATAAAAAGCAGTATCATAACTCATTTTTCCACCAGTAGCTTTGGCTTTCTATTAAACAACAGCAAAGCAATACAATTGTTTTCTGTTTTTTGTAGTAAACACAGGAGTGTTCATCTTCACTCCAGATACTGTCTAGGAGGCTTTAGTTGCAATATTGACGATAGAGATGTGTTTCTCTCATAAATCCACCCTCTCTACCCAAATAACATGAGAAAGGCAAGGCAGACCCAAATCCGTGCTGACTGAATGAGGCACAGTATCAGACACTATCAGGAAGACGACAAGACGGAAACTCCTCCTTCTCAACATACCGCCCCACCCCCACAATAACTGACAGAAACATTTTGCCTGTGCAGATGCAGCACCACAGCTGTTAGTGAGATTTACTTTCTTTGTTACATTTGGATGTTATGTAGTGTGAAAGCTGTGAATTGTTGAGATAAGCACTCCCTGCTGAAAAACAGGGTTCTGAAACAGCTGGTAGCTGGTTGACCAGTTCAGACCAGCTCTATGTTCAACATGGTTTGACCAGATGGTAATTTCAATGGGTGTTGGGGTGTTCCCGTGTGTCAGATTTGAGCAAGGCGGTATCCCAGACGGAGCGGTTGAACAGCGAGGCGCTGAAGGCCCGGGCTCAACTAGCAGGAAAGTCCTGCAGGCAGAGACCATCCAGGTCACTGCTTCGAGACAGCATCAGCTCCACCGAGGGAGATGATAGCCTCGAGAGGAAGGTGAGACACGGTCACACACATTCATATGCACACACACACACACACTGCACTGTATCTGAGTAAACATCATGGAACTGAATTTATTGTTATCCTTAAAATGTTATGGTTTTAATGTTTCATATGTCTTTCCAGCTGTTCAACTATTTCAGTGAAATTCAGTTTAATTGTACAGCATTTTGTGTTCTTGAAAACTACTGCTATAAAGCTCCGAGGTGCACTTTCGCACTTTCAGCTGGTTAATGATGTCTCTTGTCATTTTGTTATGTCGGGTTTTATGTAACATAGTATTAATTCCTGTGCCTGCACCCTGTGGCACAGAGTTAATCTCCTGTGGTGTCAAAGCTCATTCTGTCTTCCATATATAATTGCTTGTATTAATAACCCGCTGAGTCTTTAAAAAAAAACTCATACCACATAAGCAAGATGTTTCTCCCCTTTGGAGACCTGCAGCTCTGTTACTGAGAATCCTAGGGATTCTGTGCAGTGATATTGCTGTATACACTCACTGAGCACTTCATTAGGAACATTTTTACTTTATTACACCGACTTATTCATGCGATTATCTAATCAGCCAATTGTGTGGCAGCAGTGCAATGCATACAATCATGTAAATACAAGTCACAAGCTTCAGTTAATGTTCACATCAACCATCAGAATGGGGAAAAAATTTAATCTAAGTGATTTTGACCATGGAATGATTGTTGATGGCAGACAGGGTGGTTTGAGTATCTCAGAAACTGCTGATCTCCTGGGATTTTCACGCACATTAGTCTCTAGTCTTTGCAAAAAATGGTGTAAAAAACACAAAAAAATCCAGTGAGCAGCAGTTCTGCAGACAGAAATGCCTTGTTAATGAGAGACTTCAGTGGAGAAGGGCCAGACTGGTCAAAGCTGACAGGAAGGTGACAATAACCACACATTACAACAGTGGTATGCAGAAGAGCATTTAATTTTGTACTAGTCCTATAAAAGTGTCAATATCTCAAAAATATTCACTGCAAACACATATTTGAAGACTTAAATTCAAGAAGAGGCTTGTACCATTCAGAAATTTGAGACAGAACCCATGTATGTCAGAGCATGTACATACAGTCTACTCAAAAGTACAAGAAAACTACAAATCACCTTGTGTTTTTATAGTTTAACACTAAATATATAATTTTTTGACTCAAGGACCAACCCATATACTTGTGCACAAACTTGATGTCAACTTGTGTACAAAATATGGTAAAGATATTGACAGGCATTCTGCTTTGCCAAAACTGCACTCAGATGTCCTCAAGTGTCCCCAAATCTCTCCAAATACAAAACATCTGCATATCTTTTTCCCGAGACACAAGAAACCTTGGCCCACTAGCTAACCTAACACTTTTTAACAAACCTGCATCACATTAAAAATGGAACTTCATTTCAAAATTAGGTTAACTAGAGCCCTGTCACCCAGCACAATTAGAGGTTTACATCTATAGCAAGGCCAAATCTTATAATTACGCACTTCTGTATATTCATTCTGCTACAGTACGCGAACGCAGCAATATTCCTGAACTGTCCATCACCTGAATATGACACTTTATACCTTGCTGGTAAGGGTAGGAAATCCCATGTAAGAAATGTGCCATGTTTTACAGTAGTTCAGTACTGAAATGACTTTGCAATGCATTGATGCAACAATAAATGTATGCCTCTGAATAACTGAGAGAACGAGTGGTTTTATGTTGGGATCTGTTGGATTTAAATGGAGTTATTTTTGCACAAAAAAGGTTTTTATGATAATTTTTAGGGGTATCCATAACACAGAAATGGCACAACGTAGCTATTCCAAAATCAGTAGTTGCCATTGTAGTATACCTGCAAAATGGCATTGAGATCGGTTTAGAAAATGGTGAGATATTGAGGTTCAAATTTAGCTGTTTCCAACAGAAGAGCCAACCAACCGGGCGGGCACACTATAATATTCCAAATAATTAACAATAATAAATATTTGTTGATATTAAAAAACAAGAATTGACAAGATTTAGAAAATGAAGAAGAAAACGCGCTAGGATGAGGTCACGGTTTGTATCCAGGCTGCGACGCATCATGTCAGGTCGGTAAAGCACCTGTCCCCTCTCTCCTCCCCCTCTTCCCAGGCCTCGGAAAGCTGCGGGGCCAGGCCCTCCTCCACCTCCGCCTCCTCTCTGTCCGGCGCGCCCAAGTCCTCCGAGACGATGGTGGATGGCATGGAGACGCGCACAGGGAGGACGCGCAGACACGACATCTGCGAATCTTCCCCCCAGCGCCAGCCGCGCACGGGTGGCGAGGAGGGAGGTCAGTTCGGAACACACGTAGAGGCTTCTGTCTCCTTGCCTTTGTGACGCAATCAATTTCACTGCTTTGCCCCTCTTATGCTCGGCTCGTTTTTAATTGCTTTGAGAAAGGACGAATGCTGCAGGCCCTTGAGCGATCCGTGTGATTAACGCTCGGCTCAAGCATTTGGTTGGACGTTGGTAGAGTTTTTGCAGTCCTGCTGTGCTGTTATTGTCTCTTGACTGTTCCCAGTACAGTGAATTAGCCTGCAGCGGTGTCATGTCACTATGCCGTCCGTTGTTGCAGTCTCATCAAATCAAATCAAAATGTATTAGTCACAAACGATTTTCGCCGTACGCTTCACAGAAAATTACCCGCTAGAGAAAACCTAGGGCAACAGTGGCAGGACTCCCAGGCCACTGATAGGATGAAACCTTGAAAGGAACCAGACTCAAGGGGGGAGCCGTCCTCCTCTGACCAGCTCAGGGTGTGGGTTTTAATGACCAGCACAGTCAATCAGTCAACGTTCATGGTAATGAAATTAGCCGCAGCTAGACAGTCCTGAGGTGGGTGGCGGCTCAGACGGTGGGTGGGACTTGCCGATGACAGCATTCCCGCATTCTGGAGGAAGAGCGCTGCCAGCAGTGTAGAGGGGGAAAATTGAGAAAGGCCGTTCAGGAAGTGGAACAGAGTAACAAGGAGTACAATAAAGTTACAGGACACAATTGGGGATTGCAAAAGTGGTCAGGAGGCGGCACGGATGGTGCAGTGGGTAGCACTGCCGCCTCATAGCAAGGAGGTCCTGGGTTTGAATCCCCGTGTTTGCGTGGGTGTCCTCCGGGTACTCCGGTTTCCTCCCACAGTCCAAAGACATGCAGGCCAGGCTGATTGGAGAGTCTAAATTGCCCATAGGTATGAGTGTGTGAGTGAATGGTGTGTGTGCCCTGTGATGGACTGGCGACCTGTCCAGGGTGTTTCCTGCCTTTTGCCCAATGTATGCTAGGATAGGCTCCAGCCCCCCTGCGACCCTGTTCAGGATAAGCCGGTTAGGATAATGAATGAATGAATGAAAAGTGGTCAGGAGTAATCTATGACTGCATAACTACTAGGATAGGGATTCAGAATTCATGTACTCATGAGAGGGAGACAACTGAACACACTTATCAAAAGCTAGCCCAGGGACAGGTGACAGTAAGGAAAGGATGCTTCTCTACAATACTCTTTCTCTATAGGCTTCTCCCATCTTGTCTCTAGTCTAAAACTGATTATAAGCCTGACCGTTACTGTTCCCAGTACAGTGAGTTAGCCTGCAGGGGTGTCGTGTGACTGTAGTCCTGCTGTGTTGCTGTAGTCGCTTGACTGTTCCCAGTACAGTGAGTTAGCCTGCAGCAATGTCATTCAGTCCTGCTGCGCTGTTATAGTCTCATGACTGTTCCTAGTACAGTGAGATATCCTGCAGCAGTGTCATGTGACTATGCAGTCCAGTTGTGTCATTCTAGTGTTGTAGCTGTTCCCAGTTCTATCCTGCAACATTGATGTGTGTCTATGTATGTCTATGCAGGGTCTCCTCTTGTGTCCAGTCCTTCAGGGAAAACAAACAGAAAGGTCTTCGATGCCGGGTAAGTTGATGATGATGATTATGAGACTGGTGATTAGGATAATGAAGAGGGTGGTGAGCTTGATGACAATGGCTTTATGATGAGTAGGATGATGAAGTAGGTAATGATGAGGGCACATTGATTTTGGGTACAATTACGATAATAATGACACTACTGTCATCTGTGCATTTCTCAATAGGGCTAGCCTATAATCCTTATAATCCCAAGATGCTCTCTCAGACACTGGAGGACATTGCAGAAGTGGTTTGGGGCCTTGGGGAAATAAAGAAAACATGCAATGATAATTGAACAAAGTATGATAATCAAAGGCAAAATAGCCATGTGAACATGATGGCTTCATTCACAATATAGTGATTACAGCCCTAAAATCCTGGCCACCCTTTGTCTCCACAGATCTCCACTAAGGCACAACAAAGGCAGAGAGTCTAGACTCTCCTCTGGAAACAGGTAAGACTATCAAACCTGCACCACTTCATTTAAATCTAAACTGACCAAATACAGTTTCTTTCCTTCCGTGTGGGCCTATTTGGCCTTAATTTGCATTAGTACTGCATTAATTCCGTAAAGAAACATAGGTAATTAACACCCAATGAAATTCAGTTATCTGGCTTAAGTGACAGGCAATGTACATGTTTATAATGAAACAGGGTCTACTGTATGTTTGCACATACCACTGAAGTAAGGAAATATAGTTCAGCATTCAGTATACCACTGAAAAAAGATTTGATTCAGCATTCAGTATACCAGTGAAATAAGGAGAGTTGGTATATTGTGGCAGTAACATATGGTAATGTAAAAGCATACACATATGAAGAGGATTTAGACGCTTGTGTTTCAGTAATTTTATTTAAGGTCAGTATTATTTAACCATTCAACCATGCCTAATGAGATATTCTTCATTCTTTCAGCTTTTTTGAGTTATGCAACACAAAATAAGCAGGACAAAAACAGCAGGAGATGGTGTACAATAGGCTTACATTACACTAAATGTTTACATGGTTGAGTGCCCCTTCAGTGTGGGTACAGTAGATGCATTTCCTGCTGTCTCAGCCCTTCATCATCATGATAGGGTATGTCATTCTGTCAGTGAGTTGGTGTTATGGTGTAACAGGTGAGTGGCGAAGGTTTTGATTTATGTAGAGAGCAGCTGTGTATATAACGGAGCCCCAGCTCCCCAGCAATGTGTCACGGCTGTGAGGCACAGGAAGTAGTCGCTTCCCCCGCGTTTTGCAAAGCGCTGGGCCAGACACAGCCTCACACAGCTGCAGGTTTACTCCACTCTGTGACCGCAACAGTCAAGAATACCGCTGTTAACCACGTACAAGCTGACCATGTACTGTAGATCTGGTCCTGCAAGGAAGACCCTTTCTTCTACCGTCTTTTTCTTCACCAGACAAGACCAGAGTGTGTGAAGGCATTTCACCTGCAAAGCCACTGCAGAGCACGAGAGGATACCATGGGCGAATTTACTAAGACCTATTGCATGTTCAAAACCTTTTAGCACATGCAACATGTATAACTAAAATGAAATCACATTCAATTAATAGCTGTGGCTAACACTGGTGTTATACATCATATTTCCCTTAGTGAAATGTATGTTAAAATTTACACATGATCCCTGTGAAATAAATGAAATAAAAAAACACAAATTTGGTGCATGACTACATCAGCAGCCCCCAATAATGACTAATTCCTTCAGTTCCACAGATCTGTCTGCAGAGAACAGCCCAGAGAAGCTGAAGACCAAGGTACACAAACAGGACCCCAGACTAAGATTAATAACTGTAATCTTTTGTGAGCATGTACAGTCCTGCCCTATACTCTGCACAGTTGTTGGTTGATCACATCAACTCATACATCATCTCCTTATCATTAGTGAGGTACCAGCGCCTATGTAAAATGGTGAAATTGACTTACTCCTCCACTGCTTGTGAGCAGCGTTCTATTACATTCCAGTGTGAATGCTCTGTATGAGGCATGACATGTGGTCAGACAGTCTGAATTCATAAGCAGGCTGCAGTTCTCAGTGGAATGTGTGAAAATAACGGGAAATACCGAAATGTGCTGTATTGTTCATTTTGAATTCATATTGAAGTGCAGTATTGTTCATATTGAATGCCATTTTGGATTTTTAAGCCGTGAAAATGACTCTTTTTGCATCGGTGCATCTCTGTTGTACAGAAATCCATCTTGCGGCCTCATTTCTTTTCGTATTCTGATGATGTGGTATTGTGTTTCATTTCTTATCTTCAATCATGATTTATTAAATTTGAAAATATAGTGCATGCACAGCAGCACCTATGTGAAGCATGTATCTAATCAGTTGATTACAAACTATTTATGAATTGTGCAAATTGTGATCTGTTCAATTCACAGAAGTGATCACGTAATCACTCAGTTTCAGTCACTCATTTCAGTCAGTCAATTCATTTGTACTGAATCTACCCAAATTGTAACAGCTGTGCGACATTAGACCCTTGATTAATTTGCAATAGTTTGATTAAGCACAGGAAGTAGACTTGCCATGTAAGAAACTGCCATCTCTACGATATTCCCTTAAATCTAATACAAATTGCTTGAGTTCTCTCCAGCAAATGAATCAAGAAGAAGTAAATCAGCAAAGTCAGAAATATATTGGCATGGAGAAAACATCCATTACACTTTATTGTTCAGATATGGATACATTATTCCTGATTTACTGTAGTTGGCCCAACTTGATAGACTGATAAGACTTGGTTTTCTTGCTTTACTCCGATTCAGAGCAAAACTGCTTTTGTAGCCAGTGGACTTTGCATGGGGGGATCAGCGAGTTACTATACTACATAAGCTGCTTTTTGGATTTCTAGGTAGACGGCTATATGAGCTTGGGTAACAGCCTAATCCTGATAGGGCATACGTTTATGCTGGCATCATGGAGTTTTCTGACAAAGCTACCCTGCCATTTTGTGCAGATGTGAGGAAGCCTAAGCAAAAAAGTGTACTAACATTTCGGCACAGTCATCATGCTGATGTGATAGAGAGAGGCAGCCTAAGCACGTGTACCGCCGCAGGCCGGGGCATGATTGGCTCAAGCGTACAGAAGAGGAGTTTCAGGAGAGCTACGGGCCTGTCCCAGGCTGACCTCTGGTGGAGGGTGACTTCCGGCCAGCCTATCTTTTCCACAATCCCTGCTCGAGGCCTGAATGCTCTCCAGCACATTGCGGGCGAGCAGACCAAACAGACTTTCCAGAGCTTGCAGCGTCACTGGCTGGCAGCTGTCCTGCTGAGACCAGGTGCCTCGCTGGCACTGCTTATGTCACAGTGTGACTCAGCTTTGCCCATGTCTCCTCAAATTCACCAGAGGGTGCAGCATGCCAGCAGATGGCAGTGGCTTGAAATGTTACATTAGCTCAGGCAGTCAAATTCCTCACACACAAAACATGATGTAAATCCCGGTTCTTCTACTGCTGTCCTGCGTTACTCACAAATATCTTGCAAAATATTTTGGAGCAAAGTGTCAAGTCAAGCACCTTAGCCTGTCAGATCTGCTAGTGGCTTTCAAAATCCTAAACCTTCCACTTGCTGGACAGAAAGCATTCATATGTTATGATTCATAACTGATTTTATGTAAATTTACAGAGATGAAATAAAAGTCTAAATGAAATTAACAATCCAATGGATACAATTTTTTGAATTATTGTTACTTTTTAATTGAAACCTGTAGCTGCTGCAATTAAATGTAATTGCTGCTGTAGGGACATTATTTGGTCGCCTAGTATGTAAATAGTAAATGGTTGGAATTTATATAGCACCTTTATCCAAAGGGCTCTACAATTGATGCTTCTCATTCACCCATTCATACACACACTCACACACCAACGGCGATTGGCTGCCATGCAAGGTGCCAACCAGCTCGTCAGGAGCATTTGGGGGTTAGGTCTCTTGCTCAAGAACACTTCGACACACCCAGGGTGGGATTCGAACCAGCAACCCTCCGACTGCCAGACGACAGCTCTTACCACCTGGCCATTGTCGCCCCTATGTTGTAAAATCCTGTTAGTGTATGGCAGGCATTTGAAATGTATGTGATTAATTTGTTTTGTTTGCCCGCAGAGCCCCGCTTTGAACGATGACTTTAGTGCCAGCAGCACCAGCTCGGCGGATTTCAGCGACCTGCTGGTGGACCCCAAGCTTTCGGGCTGCTCTCACACTCTGGTGCTGTCGTCAGACGAGGTGAGAAATCGGAAGGCCTCTAAGGGATCCGCTGCCTCACTGCACTGTAAAAAACTAATTACTGTCTAAAAGTTACTGTCTGTGGTGCATTAAAATTGTATGTTGGGTGAACTTGAGAAGACACAGAGGTTGTTTTCTGTAAACAAATTGTCTTCTCAAGTTCACTTCAATTAAAATGTGTATGCAGCATGGACACTTAAGTTGAAACAATAATTTTGTAACTACTGTACTAATGCACGTGCAAGTAAAGACAGTTTAACTTGCTTCTTCTGCACTGTAAAATAGATCTTGAATTCACTTGAGTGAATTAATGTAGTATTTCTGGAAATCAGGGAGTCATCCAACTATGGAGAATTCTTAGCAGATTTGAGTTGGGTTTTTTTGTTTATCAGTGGATGGAGAAAGCAAACTGAGAAAAGGGTTTTTTGCATAATGGTCCGTTCACTGTCAATGGGTCTGTTGTTTTTTTGGGTTTTTTTAACTCAGCATGTCTGGTCAATTTTCTGTGTTTGGCACCATCTTTATTATGTCATATTTTATTCTCTATTCACCTTCCTCCTCTTCCACATGCTCTAACACGGCATTGATCAGAGCTTGGATATGATAGAGGATGAGGTGAGATTCAGCATTTTCTGTCAGTGTGTGATAGTGGGGCTAATAGATGCATGCGCTCATAGATCAATTGCTTGTGTAAGGATGGAAATATTACGGAATATCTCTCCTGATGTCTGAATCATTCCGAGTTTTACAGCAAGCAGTGTTGTGATTGAAAGCCTCCTGCTGGTTATGAGCTAACCTACTTCTAGGTGGGCTGAAATGGCAATGCATCTGGAGTGCTACTTCCGTCCTCATCCTTCCAAGTTAACTGCAGCTTTCATTTCAGCTGGCATTTTGAGCGGTGAGCTGGTCCCTGCATCACAAAGCATGAGTAAAACCCAGAACCCTCCCAAATCTGGAACGTGGTGTCAAAACAGCTGTTCCAGATTTTACTCGGCAATCTTGCTTTGTGACACAGGCACCTGGTATTAAAAATGGAGAAAACACGGTTTGTTCACCCAAAAATTAAAGGTTCACTTATCCAGAGTACTATCTATCCATCCAGGTAGTTTCGATAAGATGTGACAATTTTTTTTTGACAACTGTTTGCATTGCTGTTGAGTAGATTTTCAGTGCATTCATTACCAGAAAAGGGCCGGTCTATAGAGGTCCATTATTGGTGATCTGAATCTAGATACTGTGGTACTCTGGGTAAGTGGAAACATACTTTAACCCTTTCCACTTTGCCCCCTTGTGGTTGAGTCATCGACGTTGATTATTGTTGTGTTCTATTTTCATTTTGTTTACATTTCATATAAAATTCAGTTTCTCCATATCTGGACAAAGAGATATGTAGATTTGGATAGATTTAGGGACACTTGAGGACAACTGTGTGCAGGAAAACTGAATGCCTGTCGATATCTTTACTATATTTTGTACAGATAAAGTAGTTCTGAGTTGGTTCTTGACTTAGATATTGAGATATTCAGTGCTAAACTATAAAGGTGGAAATTCCCCTCGGGGGGGGGGGGGGGGGCAAGTGAAACGGGTTACTTTCATTTTTGGGTGACCGACCCCTTTAAGGACTTTCTGCTATAAGCAGGGATGCTTGACAGAAGGTTTGAAGGATGGCTATCTGCTTCGTCATTGGCACGGTGCATGCTGGTCCTTTTAAATCAGAAGCAATTCACATAATACGCTTACTGTTTCTGTGAAAAGATTCTGGACGAGGCCCAGGCACCCAAGCCGCACCACTGGCAGAACCGCAGCGTACTCGAGTGGAACAACCAGCAGGTGTCCCGCTGGCTCATGGGGCTGAACCTGGAGCAGTACGTCCCGGAGTTCACTGCCAAAAACGTGGACGGAGAGCAGCTCCTGCAGGTGGACAGCACCAGCCTCAAGGTAAAGCTCATAGTTTCCTGCTGAAAAAACAGCTCACGCTAGGTATTGGAACCAGTTAGACCAGCTTCCAGCTTGACATGGTTTAGCTGGTAGACCAGCTCAAGCTATGTTTTGACCAGCTACCAGCTCAGACAAACAACGAGCACTAGCTGTTTGACTAGACCAGCTAGACCAGCTTACAGTATGACCAGCTTGACCAGCTCAATTTTCAAGCTGGTCAAGCTGGCATAGCTGGAGTTTACAGGACAGTTGTTAACAAGGTTTGAGATAAGCTCACAGCTCCATTACATAATTTACCATAGCCACTTATTCAGTCTTGCAGTGTAAGGGAACATATGTAAATGGTAAATGGTTGGCATTTATATAGCGCCTTTATCCAAAGCGATGTACAATTGATGTTTCTCATTCACCCATTCATACACACACTCACACACCGACGGCGATTGGCGATATGTGTGTTAATTTGAGTTATGAGCAATAGTGTAAGAGACCTGGCTCAACCAGCGAATGTACGTATACGACCTCACAAAAGTATTAACAATGCTAACCCAGAGCTGAAAGACAAATAGCCAAACATCCATAATAAGTTGGGGGAAAACACAAACTGAAAATGCCATAACAACTTCAATTTATAAATACAGTGCCTTGAAAAATATTTGCCCTCTTCCTGATTTCGTCTACGACATGGGCGACATGGCTCAGGCAGTAAGAGCAGTCGTCTGGCAGTCGGAGGGTTGCCGGTTCGATCCCCCTGCCCGGGCTGTGTCGAGGTGTCCCTGAGCAAGACACCTAACCCCTAAATGCTCCTGATGAGCTGGTCGGCGCCTTGCATGGCTGCCAATCGCCGTGAGTGTGTGTATGAATGGGTGAATGAGAAGCATCAATTGTACAGCACTTTGGATAAAGGCGCTATATAAATGCCAACCATTTACCATTCTATTATTCCTTATGGGGCGACATGGCTCAGGCAGTAAGAGCAGTCGTCTGGCAGTCGGAGGGTTGCCGGTTCGATCCCCCGCCTGGGCTGTGTCGAAGTGTCCCTGAGCAAGACACCTAACCCCCAAATGCTCCTGACGAGCTGGTCGGCACCTTGCATGGCAGCCAATCGCCGTCGGTGTGTGAGTGTGTGTATGAATGGGTGAATGAGAAGCATCAATTGTACAGCGCTTTGGATAAGGGCGCTATATAAATGCCAACCATTTTACCATTTACCTTATTTGTCACACTGAATCTGATCTTTAGACAACATGTAATATTAGACAGAGTATAATATTCACAAACCACATTTTTAAAATTTTAATTTATTTAATGAAAAGCTCCCATAACACCCATATCACCCCTGTGAAAAAGTAATTGCCCGCTTAAACTTAAAGGTACAATAGGTCATTTCAGACTTCTAACAGTCAAGAGAGGAATAGCAGCAACAAACACCACAACACCTCCCCCTTCTCTGTAAACGCGCTGACGTTGAAACGCTATTGGGCTGTGGCAATTAGAACCAATTTTCAACCAATGAGCTAGATTTATTGTACAGTTGTACAATGTTTTGGTACAGTGTTGGGCCGTCAACTGTATATTTTGAAACCCGAATTTAAGGACTATAAACACAGGCAGAGGGTCAACATGTCAGTGAGCCTTTCAATAACAGGAAATTTACAATGGCCTTGTAACAATGTTTTAACACGAGAATCTTGCCTATTGTACCTTTAATAACACCCCCAGGATTTATTTATTTTTGTTGAGGAACTTTAACACACTCTTCTGTGTAGGTGACCAGTGGCCAGACGGATGGAGACATTTCCCTTAAGAATTTGGTTCTGGCTTTCATTAGAATTTAATGTTAGT
Source organism: Conger conger (assembly GCF_963514075.1). Classification (NCBI taxonomy): domain Eukaryota; kingdom Metazoa; phylum Chordata; class Actinopteri; order Anguilliformes; family Congridae; genus Conger; species Conger conger. Next base: position 53,373,062 of record NC_083768.1, on the reverse strand, counting down.
TTCATTGTGTTATTAGCTTATGGATTTGTTTATTAAAATTGTATTGTATTCAGACCTTCACTGCTTGTGGACACGAAAATGATTGCATAATAGTTCCTGCGTCTATTGCAATGTGCTTAGCAGGAGTTTCTCTAAATCTCTAAACCACAGACCTGCATTTGGAACAGATATCCAAAGCTGTGAAATAAGGATTTGATGTTCCATATGCAATGCAATATGCCCTTGTATGTACCATCATACACATCAATTGCTTCTTAAGTCCCTACCTAAGGCAGCTGCCAAACGTATAGCAATAATAATTGTAATGCTACTAATAATTGCAACAACAACACTAACAGTATTAATAGTAGTAACAGCAAAGGTATTAATAATCATACTGTCATCAGTATCAATCCGACCTGGGTCAAATATATAATTGTTTTCTGTGCTCGATTGATATTGCCTGATGCAATTGAACCAACCACAAGGACTAGAAGGCGGGTTTTGCTCTTTTTGAGGGTATTTCTAGGTTTGAATACACCAGACTAGCTCAGTAAAGTGTATATTTTGATTATTTGAATCCAAAACTATTACGTATTTTTACATTATTGGCATTTGGCAGACGCTCTTATCCAGAGCGACGTACAGTTGATTAGACTACGCAGGAGACAATCCTCCCCTGGAGCAATGCAGGGTTAAGGGCCTTGCTCAAGGGCCCAACGGCTGTGCGGATATTATTGTGGCTACACTGGGATTAGAACCACCGACCTTGTGTGTCCCAGGCATTTGCCTTAACCACTAGGCTACAGGCCGACACAGGTCTGGAATAAATGAAGCAAAACTGAGAGAAAGTACAGTGTATTTTCCCCTCTTTTTGTTCAGGCTCTGGGCGTGGCATCATCCCAGGACCGCGCACTGATAAAGAAGAAGGTGAGGGACCTGAAGGCGCTGATGGAGAAGGCCCGGAGGAACCGTGATAAACAGGAGAAGCAGAGGGAGAAAGCACAACAGAAAGAGTTGGCCCGCAAAAGCAGCAAGACCTCCGGCGAGCCAGCAGAGGGCGCCACTGAGTGACGAGCCTGGCCAAGCCAGCAGCACTTTTATTTCTATCCTGGAGGCTGGAAAGCGGAGCGGGGACTCATATAAGAGTTTTCACAGAATGGGGACTCGTGTAAGAGATGTACCGCTGCTTCAGGGGAGCCAACGAGCCGAAACAACAAGATGAAACAACTTTCGGGGGGCCAACAAGCCGCCAGACTCACTTGAAACAAGCCGAAACGCTTGGTTCTGGCTCACATGCTGGCTTCATCTCACTTTGTTTTTTTCCCCCTTTTACTGGGTTTATTTTTATGTTTCTTGCTTGCAGTGTTCTGTCTCAACCCATTGGATCTCATGACACTCACACTCATCCTGAAATCGGCTTGACTCTGGTCTCTGGACATCACATTAATAGGCTGTATTTCAACCACCTTTAGATGTAATGTAATTGTAAATATATACATATATACATACTATATATTATAACATACAACAGTCTGTGTGCCATTTTTAATATGAGAAACTTGTGTATATGCTGTGTAGATTTGTTATATCTTTTATGCTTTGTGGAAGCACACTAGATAAGCCTGGATTGCATAGCCACTCCCAGTAGAATGCCTTGCACATTATTTTGATACGTCATGGGCTTCTGCTTTCGCTTTGATTTGGACTGGAGAAACTGGAACCCTTGTGTTGCAGCTGAGGATCGGCAGGATTAACGGCAAACTGCTCCCTTCATGTACCACGGCTGCAAAAGGCCTGGGCTACCACGCCATGCCGTCTCCATGCCGTCAGGGCTGCCGTATGTCCCACAATGCAATGCAAGACGTGTGAAATGCGAGCGTAAAGGAGCAGAATGGGTAATGGTCGGCTGACCACACGCCTTTTCTGTGATTTTCGAAAATGTGATTTTCGCTGCAGTCGTAGGAGGGCGTACCTCTGCGTTCGTTCAAAAGCATATCGCCTTATCAGGCAGCGGGGTTTAATAGGTAGCATGGACGCGGAAGGGCAGTATTTCAATGTTTAAGACATACCAAACAGTACTTTGAAAGCAAGAATGCGGCACTATGTAATTTGCAGTTAGCTCTATTGCTTTAATAGCCTCCATTTTGAGAGCTTTTAGGTTTCCAGAAATTCAAGGTCAGTTTGCCTTTAGAATTTTAGATTTTTCTGGAATACATTGACCTTGTCTGCTGATGTTTTCGTACCTCATTTGTCGATCAGCTGGTTTATTTTCTCTGCTGTATAAGGAAAGCGGAGATGTGCCATTGAGAGAGAAAGACAGAATCATATTCAGTGTTTGATTTTGACCTAAGGTATGCCCTGCACTGAAAAGATCCCCATTTACACTCTTTTATTTCTGCATGATCAGTCATGCACTTGGGATAACACAACACCCTCCCTTTTACACCTCCTTCAAAATTGCACAGTCATGTGCAAGATATCTTTAAACGTCAAGTATGTCACTGTCTTTTGACATTTTTCTAGTGCACAGAAAGTGGTCTCTGAGGTCTGGAGGGAAGTGTTCCAAGCATTTCAGTTTGTCATGTATCATCTGTCATTTTCCACTCTGCCATGTTTTTGGCATATTCTTCATTTCTCTAGTCATTTGCATCTTTTTGTTTCAGTTGAGGTAATTTTTTAGATTGAGCCTCTAAACAGTAATACTGTACAAAAGGCACTAAATGGCTGCTGAAGTTTTGTTTGTAACCTCCCTGCAGCTGGAAGTTTGTGCAGTGCGTGTTGAGTGGGTTTATGTCACTTCAAGCTGGGTGTAAATCATTTTTACTCCTATTAAATAGTGATGTCATAACTGTGGTATAGTAACCACTGTTCTACACATCAAAATGACCATAATCAAAACTACTTTTCATAATTTTACTCCACAAAACCTTTTGTTTTTGGTTAACAAAACTATGAGATGTCTCAGGATGGGAAATGAATGCAATAGACGGTGACACATGAAGACATTTGAGATGTGATTGTGATGAATAGCAAATACTGTAGTATTCAAAGCCTAATACCATCAATATTATTTAAGTAGCCTTGTGCTTTAGCATTACCTGAGGTCCTTTTTTTGACAAGAAATTCAATTATCCTGTCCCTGTCATTTTTTCCCCTTCCCCTATGGCCTGAATGAATTTAAAAACACAAAATATTAAGAGTTTATGATGCAAGCTAGACAAGAAGATATCGTGCATAAAAACAAAAAATGCTAAGATGCAGGCGAGAGAAGATGCTATCTGCGCATACCACTTTCACACATAATGACCTCAAGCACTGGCAAAGAACACTCTGTAGATATTCCAGAATTCCCTACCTGTTGTTCAACATTACTATATGTATATGTATTTTTTACATGCTGATGAAAGCAATATAACTTTAGAAAGTCATGTTTTATATTGTGCAAGTCCTCAATGTTGGGACCAATGTGAGGGCTACGTACTGTCCACATAAATACAAGGAAGCGGGGATGTTCACAGCTGCTGATCAGGTTTTATAACAAAGATGTACATAGCATTGCACTGTCTGGAAATTGTGTGTATGTGCTGCGTTTTGATTTAAGTATTTTGTCACCATTTTAGGCCTCCAAGGTGCGAAGTGTCCTCAACTTTGTGTGACAAATTTCTAAAACTAATTTGTTTATTATTATTTTATGTGTTAATTTCTTATGGTACTTTTTTTCATTGAGTGACTTCTGAAGTCAATATTGTGGAAGAAAAGAAACACTTATGTGATCTACAGTTAAGGACAAAGTGTGCCGTGGTCAGGTTGAATAGAGGTCATACTGTACTACTGAAATGTTGAAAGGGCAGCTAACAGTCGCACTGGAAATGGTAAAATCACTGTAAAGACACTGTTTAGCGATGTAAAAACACTGTTTTTTATTGGTTCATTTTGCAGTATATTGAGTTATACAATCGAAATCAAGGCAATATAGGTACAACTAGTACAAATAGCATGTGAAAGGTTATAACTTTAATTTTATTTTCATTTTTTTACTTCATACTTGCATGAAGGAGACCCGTAGGTGCCATGTGTGTGTTGTTGGCACTCCTTTAAATGTTTTCAGTTTCTGGTCCCCGTTTCAGTAGCTTATGACTAAGGGACACTGCCTCTGCCATGAGGTCACCCCTGAATCCTGTTGCTTTGTAAATACACCCTGTCAAAGAAATACAAAGTTCATTCCAGACTACTTGTGTGACAGTGATTTTTTTTTTTTTGTTCTTCTTCAGTGCCTGTGTTTATCCCACAGATACAGTACGCAAGCAGTCATGGTGATATAAATATTAAATATACGGGGAGAAGTATCTGTGACTGTTAAGGACACCATTGTCTTAGTATCTTTATGGCTGTATGCCTTGTATGCCCAGCATGCCTTGCTGACAGTGAGTGGTCACACATTTGTTGTGGGTGTTACGTGGGTCAGGCCGTCACAGGGTAAAGGATAGGGAGAGTGTAGAATGGGGAGTGGGAATGAAATTAACATTGCAGACCAACAAGTAACTCCGGTCCTGTCAGCCTAAACAAACCTAAATACGCTGCAGCTAGTCTTCCGAAAGCTTACCGGGCTTGAAGCAGTGTGTAGTCAACCCCCAACGGAGATCAGGGGCCATATTTTCTGGCCGGTGCAAAGTTGCGAGCTGGTGTGCTGTTTATTTAGCTTTTTCTGGACGATCCAGATGCTTCTGGTAATTTCAAGATTCACGGCACACCGAACTGGGAGGAGAGCCACTGTCAGTCAAGAGTAAGCAGCTCATTTCCAATTTGGTGTAGCTTATTGCAATTCCGGTCAGACAGGTCTGCATTTCACCCTTTTGTACCCAACAGCTCAACCCAGGTGAAAGTAACAAGTTTCAGTAGATAATTAACCGTTTTTGTGGATAGTATGCTGTTCAGGTTGTCTTTGATATAGAAAATGCATTGGTTACATTTTATTTATTGTTAAATTTTACTTCCTGTATTTATGTTTTTGTGGCTATTCTCATTGTAGACATAACTTATTTTATTCTAAAGTGAAATCTTTTCATTTTACTTGTTAAATTATTGCTACAATAGCGCTTACTGGTGCAAATTACGGATAGACTGCATTAGTAAACTGAAGATAATCTTATATTTTGCAGCAATTTCCCTTTTCGCATAATAAGTAATATGTAGCCTAATACATGTAATATGAATGTATATGTGAGGATATAATTACAGTTTGTTTTAAATAAGCAATGATCATTACACCTACCATGTGGTTACTACCAACAGTGAGCAGTCGTATCTTGCAATTAAGAACAAATCTTTTCAAACAAATCTTTCAAATTAACGAACTGAGCCGAGGCTTCTCCATGAAAGATTTGTTCATTTGGCTCTCTTCCCAAGCGCTGAAATCTGTGCTTAGCCAAAGACAGTGATTTTAGTGACTTTTACAGTATCCAATGGCTACTTAGCAGGACAGCATTGTGTGATTAAGCCAATAGGCTTACCAAAATGCCAATGAAACAACCACAATTGAACGACCATACATAATAACATTAGCAAGCCATGGACCCATACTGAGCCAGTGAATGAATGACCGAAAGGAGTGAACAAACTAATGAGCCACTGAGCGGTGAACTAGTTTGTGAACGAAGAGCCGAATGAGCCATTGAATGAGTGAGCCAAAAGAGCCATTGAACGACTGAATGAACAAGTGAGCCAAAAGAGTCATTGATAGTCATTCATAGCTGATGTATTATTTTGCCTACTAGGCAGATGGCTTTTATGCAGTATCATTCATACTGCAAAGCATAATTGAACAGATGTTCAATGTATTGACCAGCTGCCCGCAGAGCAAGTGACGCCGGACCGGATCTGCGCCGGTACCGCAACTAAACTGGGTGATATTCCGAGGGAGCCACACATGGGCGGCTTTTTTACGCTGTGAACCAATACAGTTCAATGCTGCGCACGAACTGAGTAACATATGAGATGGGGTGTAACGATTCACGGACATGGATCGGAGACCAATTTTAATGTTAAAGATGCAATGCTCGGACCCATGGATTGATCTAAATCGGTCATTTGCCCGATTCATTCATTACGAATCGGTTGACTGGCGCTTTGCTGCTAATTCTACTTTAGTATAAACTCACTGATCTACAAATCATGTTACTTTCTAAATAATAATGACCGCCTCTCATTGGCTAATAGTTGCTAAATCTGCACAGCGTCTCACGTTGACCTTTTAACTTTTACGAGAGTAGCGCTGGATGCTATTGGCTTGCGAGGAAAAAACCATGGGAAAACCAAGAACAAAATGTCCACAACAAATCTGAGCACTCACCTGGTGAGACGGCACGGTAAAACCTATGTAGGCGACGAGGAATCTATGGATGCTAGTACATCTAGCACAAGCAAGAACACACAAGACAAAGACACAGATATTGAACACTTAGCCACAACTCAGCATGGTCTAAGGTAATCACGGCATCTATAGCCCGTTTTGTTGCTTACGACCTTACAGTGTAGTGGAGAGTGATGGCTTTTGTGACAAGGTAAATTGGAGCCGAGGTATAAGATACGAAGTAGACAGCATTTTGGTTGTTATAGCCTCTTGCTCCATCCATCCATCCATTATCACCCGCTTATCCAGAGTCGAGTCGCGGTGGCAGTAGGCTAAGCTGGGTATTCCAGGCGTCCCTCTCCCCAGAAATGCATTCCAGCTCCTCCTGGGGGATCCCGAGGTGTTCCCAGGCCAGGAGAGTTATATAATCTCTCCAGCAGGTTCTGGGTCTACCTCGGGGTCTCCGCCCAGTTGGATATGTCCGGAAAACCTCCAAAGGGAGGCACCCGGGAGGCATCCTGATCAGATGCCCAAACCACCTCAATTGGCTCCTTTCGATGCGAAGGAGCAGTGGCTCTACTCCGAGCTCCCTCCGGAAGTCCGAGCTCCTCACCCTATCTCTAAGGCTGAGCCCAGCCACCCTACGGAGGAAGCTCATTTCGGCCGCTTGTATCCGCGATCTTGTTCCTTTGGTCACTACCACGAGCTTGTGACCATAGGTGAGGGTTGGGACGTAGATCGACCGGTAAATCGAGAGCTTCGCCTTCCGGCTCAGCTCCTTCTTCACCACAACGGTCCGGTGCAACGCCCGCATTACTGCTGACGTTGCACCGATCCGCCTGTCGATCTCACGCTCCCTTTTACCCTCACTCTTGAACAAGAACCCGAGATACTTGAACTCCTTCACCTGGGGTAGTGGCTCGTTCCCAACCCGGAGGGAGCAATCCACCGTTTTCTGGCAGAAAACCATGGCCTTGGAGTCTCTCATCCTGGCCGCTTCACACTCGGCTGCAAACCGCTCCAGTGCATGCTGAAGGTCACGGTCCGATAAAGCTAGCAGAACTACATCCTCCGCAAAAAGCAGAGACGCAATTCTGAGGTCACCAAACCGGACTCTCTCCTCACCTCGGCTGCGCCTTGAGATCCTGTCCATGAATATCACAAACAGGACCGGTGACAAGGGCCAACCGAGTCCCACACCCACTGGAAACGTGCTCGACTTTGTGCCGAGGATGGGGACACAGCTCTCACTTTGGTTATACAGGGACCAGATGGCTCATCACAACGGCCCCAGTACACCATACTCCCGCAGTCCCCCCCACAGGTTTCCCCGGGGGACACAGTCAAAAGCCTTCTCCAAGTCCACAAAGCACATGTGGACTGGATGGGAAAACTCCCATGAACCTGCCAGCAGCCCCGCCAAGGTAAAGAGCTGGTCCACTGTTCCATGACCAGGACGGAAGCCACATTGCTCCTCTTGAATCCGAGGTTCGACCATCGGTCAGAGCCTCCTTTCCAGCACCCTAGAGTTAAACTTTCCCGGGGAGGCTGAGGAGTGTGATACCCCGATAATTGGAGCACAATTCTTGAAAATGGGGACCACCACCCCGGTCTGCCGGTCTGCAGGTACTGTCTTTGACCTCCACGCAACACTGAAGAGGCGTGTCAGCCAAGACAGCCCAACAATGTCCAGAGCCTTCAGCATCTCAGGGCGAATCTCATCCACACCCGGCGACTTGCCGCTGAGGAGCTTTTTGACTACCTCAGCAACTTCCGCCAGGGATATAGGTGCAGATTCCCCTGAGTCTTTGGGCTCTGCCTCTTCCACAGAGGACGTTTTGTTCGGGTTCAGGAGCTCCTCAAAGTGTTCCGACAACATCCCCAGTCCAGGTCAGCAGTTATCCTCCCCTGCTGAAAACAGCCTGAGACAAGCCCTGCTTTCCCTTTCTGAGTCTTTGGATGGTTTGCCAGAACTTCCTCGAGGCCAACCGAAAGTCCTTCTCCATAGCTTCCCCTAACATACTCGGGTTTTTGCTTCAGGGACTGCTGAAGCCGCAGCCCTTCTGGCCACCTGGTACCTGTTTGCTGCTTCAGGGGACCCCCGGGCCAGCCAAGCCCGAAAGGCCTCCTTCTTCAGTTTGACGGCCTCCCTCACTTGGGTTCTTGGGTTGCCGCCCCGACAGGCACCGATGATTTTCTGGCCACAGCTCCTGCTTGACGCCTCTGCAATGGAGGCTTTGAACATGGCCCACTCGGACTCCATGTCCCCAGCCTCCCCCGGGATGCGCAAGAAGTTCCTCCAGAGGTGGGAGTCGAAGACCTTGCGGAGGGGGGCCTCCACCAGACGTTCCCAGTTCACCCTCACTACGCATTTGGGTTTGCCGGGTCTGTCCGGCAGCCTCCCCGGCCACTTTATCCAACTCACCACCAGGTGGTGATCAGTTGACAGCTCTGCTCCACTCTTCACCCGAGTGTCCAAGACATATAGCCGCAGGTCTGATGATACGACCACAAAGTCGATCATTGATCTTTGGCCTAAGGTGCTCTGGTACCAAGTACACTTATAGGCTACCCTATGCTCGAACATGGTGTTATGGACAATCCATCATCCCCTTCCGGTTTCTCCGTCATTGCCCACGTGAGCATTGTCACCCAGCAGAACTATGGAGTCTCTGGGCGGCATCCTGGAAAGTGACTCCAAGAAGGCTGGATACTCTGAACTGCCGTTTGGCGCATAAGCACAAACGACAGTCAGAGCTTTCCCCCCAGCGACAGAGGCGACCCTCTCATTCCCCGGGTGAAACTCCAACACAGTGGCGCTCAGCCAGTGGCTTGTGAGTATCCCCAGACCTGCCTGGCGCCTCTCACCCTGGGCAACTCCAGAAAAGAACAGATTCCAGCTCCTCTCCAGGAGTTTGGTTCCGGAATCAGTGCTGTGCTTGGAGGTGAGCCCAACTATATCTAGTTGGTACCGCTCCGCCTCCCGCACCAGCTCCGGTTCCTTCCCCACCAGAGAAGTGATGTTCCACGTCCCCAGAACCAGTCTGCGACGCCGGGGATCAGGACACCCGGATCCCCGCCTTTGCCCACCGCCCTGCACCTGACTCCGGTGCCGACCCCTGCAGGTGGTGAACCCACAGGGCGGCGACCCCACATTCCCCACGTTCCCAATTCAGGCTGTGCCCCATGGGATAAGGCCCGGCCACCAGATGCTTGCTGACGAGCTCCCCTCCCGGGTCTGGCTCCAGAAGGGGCCCCCGGTTTCCATTTTTCGGGTGAGGTAGCTTGGTCATTATGTGGCTATATCATGGAGTCTTTGAATCGCTCTTAGTCTGGCCCCTCCCCCGGGACCAATTTGCCTTGGGAGACCCTACTGGGGGCTAATGCCCCCGACAACATAGCTCCCAGGATCACCGAGACACACAAACCCCTCCATCGCGTTAAGGTGGTGATTCCTTGGAGAGGAATCACGAGGAAGCCACTCGCTCTGCATTTGACAATTCTGTTTTAACTTCATTCTTTACTTTGATATACAACTCTGGCACGCATTTGTCTGATTCTACTACTTTTTTTTACTTCATTTATAATGGAAAATGAATGTCTACAACTGTACATTAAACAAATATTAAGAACTGCCTCGTATCGCATCGAATTGCACCAAATTGTATCACACCGAATCGTTCATATCATAGCCCATGTATACTAGATGCACATCTTATAAGGGAGACCCTTAATATGAGACTCATGCGGGTACTTTCCGGAAGTACGAGTGAGCCCAACGAACAAATCTTTTAAACAAACCAAAAGATCCGGGTCACCTAAGTGAACGAACGTTCCCATCGCTAAACTCTACTTCGAAATGGCTCACTATTCACTAGGGTTGAACAAGTAGTGCAATACACTATCCGTTTCCATGTACAAGTAAACCAATTACTTTATCCATTACTCGTACTCGGGGACTGGGCATGACTTAACTTGTGTCACTCAAGGGGAGGGCGTTGGACTGGGCTACGGTGGTGTAGTCCGGGGATTCTTTCCCTCCTCGTTACCCAGTCTTCGCCGATGAGATCCGGAAAGTCTTCCAACACGCATCCAGCGACCAGGAGCCATCCCAGAGACTGATTGCTCTGCGCCAGGGGCGGAAGACCGCGGCAGACCACTCCATCAACTTCCGCACCCTCGCGGCGGCTACTAGTTGGAACGATGCGCCATTGGCGAATCTCTTCCTGGCCAGCCTGAGCGAGACGCTCCAGGACGAGTTGGCGCAACTGGACCCCATCACTCAGTTCGACCAGCTTGTGCACACCGCGATCCGCCTGGATCCTTCCCGGCAACCCGTACCCCAGGCAGGGGCCAAGTCCTCGACTAGAGGAGCAACAATCTGAGGGATCCGAACCCATGGATCTGTCCCGGACCGGGACAAAGGTCTCTACCGAGGAACGAGCACGCCGCAGAACCACCGGCTCGTGCTACTACTGTGGGAGGCCGGGTCACACCCAGGCTCGGTGCCCCTTCAGGACCAGGCGACCAGTGGAGGTGAGAGCAGTCGACAGAGATGAGGGTTCTAACGGAGACAACCATCGCCCCATGCTCACCACGCTATTAATTCGTCCCGACAGAACAACCCGGATTAACGCGTTGGTGGATTCTGGAGCGGACGCCAATCTCATCAACGAAGTTTTGGTGTCCGAACTGAACATTCCCACCCTTCCTCTACCCCACCCTTAGAACGCCCAGTCACTGGATGGAAGGACCTTCTGCCGCATCACACAAATCACCATTCCCATACAACTGGTCATTTCTGATCATCGGGAGATGATCCAGTTCCGCGTCATCCGGTCTCCCAATGACCAACTCATTTTAGGATTACCCTGGCTCCAGAAACACAACCCCACGATCAACTGGAGCTCTAACCAGGTGCAAGCTTGGGATCCGAAATTCCATCTCTCCTGCTTGCGTTCCGCTCCACCACCAACAGAGGGAGTACCAGCTCTACCTCAGACTCCCAAGCCCTCCCTGGAGAGCGTTCCCACTCCTTACCATAACCTGGGCACGGTATTCTCCAAGACACAGGCTCAGTCACTGCCGCCTCATCGACCCTATGACTGCGCCATTGAGCTCCTTCCCGGTTCGTCACTCCCCTCAAGTCGCCTATACAACTTCTCCAGACCAGAAAGGGAGGCTATGGAGAAATACATCCGTGACTGCCTGGCTAACGGACTAATTCGCCCATCCTCCTCTCCCGTCGGTGCAGGATTCTTCTTCGTACAGAAGAAGGATGGCTCCCTACGCCCGTGCATTGACTACAGGGAGCTGAACAACATCACGGTGAGGAACAAGTATCCTCTACCCTTGATGGACTCCGCGTTCCACCCTCTTCACGAGGCCACCATCTTCACCATGTTGGATCTCCGCAACGCCTACCACGTGGTCCGTATCTGTGAGGGCGATGAATGGAAGACCGCTTTCAACACCTCCCTCGGACACTTCGAATACCTGGTCATGCCATTCGGCCTCACCAATGCTCCTGTTCCAGGCCCTGGTGAATGATGTTCTTCGGGACCTGTTGGGTCGCCATGTGTTCGTCTACCTGGATGACATTCTAATCTACTCAACTAATGCCAAGGATCATGAGAAACACGTCAGGCAAGTGCTACACAGACTCCTGGAGAACAGACTATTCGTCAAGGCGGAGAAATGCGTCTTCCACTCCGACACAATTGAGTTCCTTGGGTTCATTCTTGAGAGGACGGATCAGGGCAGATCCCAAGAAGATTCTAGCGGTCACCGACTGGCCCACACCCACCTCACATAAGCAACTCCAGCGCTTCTTGGCATTCGCCAACTTTTACCGAAGATTCATCCGTTCCTATAGTCAAGTGGTTTCCCCTCTAACCAAGCTCACGTCCCTTGCGGTGCCATTCCGGTGGAGCCCTGAAGCTAAGACGGCCTTCACCAAGGTCAAGAGACTGTTCTCTTCCGCGCCCATCCTGGTACACCCCGACCCCACCCGCCAGTTTGTGGTTGAGACGGATGCTTCCGACACAGGGGTGGGAGCTGTGCTCTCTCAGGTGGCGGCCGCGGACAACCGACTACACCCCTGCGCCTTCTTCTCCAAGAAGCTATCCCCGGCGGAGAGGAACTATGACGTTGGTAATCAAGAACTGCTGGCAGTCAAACTGGCATTGGAGGAGTGGAGACATTGGCTGGAGGGGGCCAAGAAGCCGTTCATTGTTTGGACTGACCACAATAACCTGGCATACCTCCAGACAGCCAAGAGGCTGAACTCCCGACAGGCCAGATGGGCACTGTTCTTCGGGAGGTTCAACTTTTCTCTCACCTACCGTCCTGGTTCCAAGAACGTTAAACCTGACGCCCTTTCTCGCCAATTTAACACCTGTGTTGAGCGTGAGGTTCCGGTGCTGCAATGGGCCCATTCATCCCTCCTTTCTTGCCATCCCGGCTTTACCCGCACCTTGGCGGTGCTGAAGAGGAAATTCTGGTGGGTTTCCAAGATCCCCGACACCAGACGCTTTATCAAGGCTTGCACCACATGCGCCAGAAGCAAAGCATCTCACCAGGCCCCTGCTGGACTGCTTCAACCATTGCCTGTGCCCAGCCGACCCTGGAGCCACATTGGAGTGGACTTCGTGACCGGACTTCCCCTTTCCGAGGGCAACACCACCATCCTGACTGTGGTGGACCGATTCAGCAAAGCGGCACTCCCCCTGGCTGGATTGCCCACCGCCCAAGAAACCGCTGATGTTCTTGTGAGAGAGGTTTTCCGCATCCACGGACTTCCCTTGGACATCGTTTCCGACCGCGGCCCCCAATTCATCTCCCAAGTATGTAGGCATTCTGCGTAGCCCTCGGGGCCACAGCTAGCCTCTCTTCAGGCTACCACCCTCAATCCAATGGCCAAACGGAGAGGGCCAATCAGGACCTGGGGGGCGCTCTACGCTGCGTATCGGCCAAGAATCCTGCCGCATGGAGCAAGATGCTTACCTGGGTGGAGTACGCACACAACACCTTACCCTGCGCCGCCACCGGGAAATCGCCGTTTGAGGTCTCCCTGGGCTACCAACCTCCACTGTTACCTGACCAGGAGGCCGAGATCGCTGTTCCCTCCCTCGCCATCCACATGAAACGGTGCACCAAGGTTTGGAGGGATGCCAGGGCCACGCTGTTAAGCACGGCAGACCGTAATCGGCGTTTTGCTGATCACCACCGCACTCCAGCTCCGGCCTACAAACCAGGTGACTCCGTCTGGCTGTCCACTAAGGACATTCCCCTCCAAGCCACTTCCCACAAACTGCAACCCCGCTTTATTGGTCCTTTTAAGATTCACAGTATCATCAACCCTTCCTCTGTAAAATTGTCACTCCCTGCTTCCCTTAAGATTCACCCCACTTTTCATGTTTCTTGTATTAAGCCTGTATCCTCTCACCCTATATGTCCCCCGGATCCCCCACAACCTCCCCCCCGCATTATTGACAACCACCCTGCTTTCACTGTTAAGAAACTCTTGAACATTCGTAAGAGGGGCCGTGGGGTGCAATACTTGGTTGACTGGGAGGGCTATGGTCCTGAGGAGCGTTCCTGGGTCGCTCCCAGTCTCATTCTGGACAATTTGCTCATCAGAGACTTCCATCTTGACCACCCTGACAAATTCAAATGACCGCCAGGAGTCGGTCGTTAAGGGGGGGGTCCTGTCACGTTTCAGGTCTGTCTCGCCATGTTTTATGTTTATTCATTTTTGTCTTAGTCTTGTATTGTCTTATCATGTATTATGTTAGTCTAGGTTCGTCATGTTGTTTAGTTTATTTCTTGTTACGATTTATTTTCTCGTCATGTCTAGTTATGTTTCGTTACGATTTTTTTCGTTATGTTGAGTGGTTATCGTCTTAGTTTCGTTTTGTGTTATGTTTTGATTTATGTTTATTGTTACGGAGACTGGTTACTGTTTAAACATACACTTACATGTCTTTCCGCAAACCTTGTGTTCCGCCTTTTCTCTCTCTCTCTTTCTGTCATTCACTCCCTAATTGTTTCCATTTGTCTATTTACTAAAACTACTAACGCTAGATCAGGATTGGGTAGAAACTAACAAACTAATCATGTGTTCATGTTACCTTACGTTTCTCGTGCATGTTATTTACTAATTTACTAATGCTAGGGCAGGATAGGTTTATTACTAACGATTACTAATTACCTTGTTAAACTTGTCATCCATCGCACCTGTTTTCCATTTCCTTGCTACGCTCTAACTAATTGTCTACACCTGTCTACACCTGCATTTATATCCCAGTCGCGCTACTGTTCACTGCAAAATTGTCTGCCTCTAGTTTACTACGCAACTCTTGAGCATTATTACTGATTGATTCACGTTAAGATCCAAGCCTGTTTTACCGACCATCGTTTATTGATTTCTGTTTCGTTGACCATTTTTTGTTTTTTGACCATGTCTTCGTTTTGTACCTTTGCCTCGCTGATTGTTTCATGGTTTCGACTTCCGCATCGCCCTCGACTACGACTCTGCCTGCCGTCCGCCTGTACTTCTGCCCCGCTGACGGCTCTCCTGCTACCGGACCTTCCTGCATGTCTACCGACTACGAGTTTGCCTCTTCCCTCGGCACCATGCTTTTTGTTTGTTTAGTGTTTGTTTGGCTGGATCTACGTGTATGGACTTTGCTTGTTTTGACTACGCTCCTGGGATTCGTCCCGAATAAAGCCCTGCCGGGACTTTATCTAACCATTGTTTCTGAGTCGTGCATTTTGGGTCCAACCCCCACGCACCCGTCTCAACTTGGAAGTGGTGTCATATAAGCCATAGACATATATGTCTATGATTTAAGCAGTCCCCCATGCTACATTGTTATTTGCAGTACTTTTAAACCAAGACTTTCACCTGAAGCACAACTACTACAGTTTTGCACTCTGTTATGCAGGTAAATCTCTTTAATCTTTATTTGGTTAACCTTAGCATTAATTAAAAACCTGAAACCGTCTATATAAAACATGTGAACAATGGCTAGACAAAGGATTTTCAGCCATCCTTACACATTAAAGTGTGTTCAGACCACTTCACAGGTAATTTGAAAAATCGGTAGGACATAACAAGCAAGCTCACTAGCTACACGTCACAGTGCCTAGCTAGCTGGCTGCCTAGTGCCTAGCTAGCTGGCTGGTAAACACGTTTAAAAATGAGTAACTAAATAACAAGAATCACCACCAGAAAAAAGTTAAATTGACAAAATGTACTACCTTACCTCTCGCTAAAATGTCCATGTCCACAAAATCATGACAGTCCTTACAATTAACTATACGTCTAAAGTTAGCTCTGTTCTGTAGCTTGTTTGAAGCACATGGATGTGTGTTTACAACGGGTCACGTCTTCCCCGTCAGCAGCCATTTCTGTTATCAGCGCACTACCTTTTCAAATTGTAACAGAAAAAAGTTTGAATATGTTCTCTAACATTTGCAATCTTGAACGCACCCCTGGTCACACAATGACTACATACTAGTTAAGTAGTTATATCCGTAATCTATGATTGTAACAAGTTCAGACACAACAGTCACTTGACAGGCACAAGAGTGAACTGAGGAAAATAACAGCAGTCAGTAGTTTTCCTGATCTAAGAGGGAGGAACCAGGGAGGAATTGGCCTATCACAAAACAGTGTTAACTTTATGTTACCATTCATCACTGATGTACAGCTGCTGCAGCCAAAAATAAAAATGAAAGCTTCTCTGATCACAGATAATGAATCCAATCACTTTCATATTTTAAAAAGAGTCTACAAATAATTGTCTGAAATGAATACTGGGCTTACCCCTACTATTCACTAACTTGTAAACTAGATTGGCTAAATGGAATGTTGACACATCTTTGAAATTAACAGAACTTAACATTATCATCATCTCGCCGCTAGTAGCCTACCAAAGTAAAACAAAATTAGTGACTTTTGACCTTCTCGGGGAGTAGGAATGAAAAAATGCAACTAAGGCAACATCCTTGGATCAAAATACCAGCAAGACCACCAAATGCTGTTTTCAAAGCTACAGTCATAACGACGCCATGAGTTATTTCAATAACTGCAAGTTTTCTGGCAGCGTCCAGATAAACATCTACAACGAAGACAAATTACTTCAGTGTCGTCAGGTGTAGGGCGCATTTGTAAATACGCTCTGCGAGTGCCGGAGCACCCCCAGAGTGCTCTCTGGTCATTTAGAAATTCAGATAGCATCCCTGTTCCAAAATTCTGAGCACTGTGCTCTGGGAGTACTCAGAGCACACGCTAGGCGCTCTGATTGAGGGTGCTTTCATAAATGAATTCTGAAAATCTGATCTGATTTCAGAGTGCTCTGGTTTCAATGTCATGGATCTCTCTGAAATCAGTTAATTTTCAGAGTGAATTTACGAACGCACCCCTTATGTAAAGCTAGCTAGCTAGCTACCGTTGGTGCAGTGGGGATACATTATTGCAGTAGCGTTCCTTAGCTAACGTTATTGCAGTGGGGATACATTACTGCTAGTAACTAACGTTAGTACCGTTGCTTAGCTAGTGGTGTGGGTATACATTATTGCTAGCTAATGTTAGCAATACTGTTGCTGAGCAACCAATAAACTACTGCTCAGCGGAAGAATACATTTCCCATAAAACATAGTTCCTCTAAAAATGCATTAATTTAAAGTTTGTCTTGTCTTTCTTTTGTGAAATTTTGAAAGATAAATGTGGTAAACTTTATATAGAAGCGTTATGGAACTCAAACCTGTGGTGTTGTGCCTAAACACCCTGCTATCTGTGCCAATATACACGATATACGTCAGGTTCTCATTCCATAACGCTTAATTAAATGGACATTAAATTATGATGGAAGCGGCTGCTTCCCTGTGTTCTGTTTGTTCTGTCTAGTTAGGTGATTTGTATTGTAATGTTGATACAATAAAAGGCTAGCCTAATAAAATTGAAGGAAGGCAACGTTTCATAGCTCCGCCATTGTTTATTATTTTTCATTACACCAAGGGCTTAGTTCACAAAGCTGGTTAGGCCAGCTATGTAACCTTCAGAAATATTTTTAAACAAACCCAGAATTTTTGTTTAAAAAAAAATTGTTCCCCAGCTCGTAGATACCCAACAACAGGCTCAGCTTTTCTTCATTCAAAACACAAACTTGAGGGTACAATCAGCGTTTTTATGCATAATTGAAAACAGTTTGAAACTAATGGTGAGTTTATGCCATCAACACTGTTTTAGAGGGAGTTAACTTAACATAACTCAAAATAACCAGTTAAATTTATTTTCTGACAGTAAGTGCGCTCCAAGACTCATGACCACTCTGAACAATATGGCCTCATGTTAAAGGTACAATAGGTAATTTCACACTCCTAACGGTCAAGAGAGGAATTGCAACAACAAACACCCTCAAACCACAACATGCACTGTTTTAACTATACATGTAGTCTTCGCTTGGATAATAAGCAATAGTGTACACAGTTTCAGTGGTAGCTTGTCTAGATGCAATTTGGGCAGCTACTCACAAATAACCAGAGCCCCCACGTTATTTGCTGTGGCAATTAGAACCAATTTTCAACCAATGAGCTTTAACTATTTTACAGCTGTACAATGTTTTGGTACAGAGTGACGGCCTGTCAACTGTATGTTTTGAAACCAGAATTTAAGGACTATAAACACAGGCAGAGGCTGAGTCAACATGTCAGTGAGCCCTTTTCAACGATAGGAAGGGATTTACTGTGGTCTTGTAACAATGTTTTAACACAAAAATCTTACCTATTGTACCTTTAAGACATTTTATAGATAACACTGCCTTTACAAATTCCCCACAAGTGATACATTAGAAGCTAGCTAAGTTAGCCAACTGGTTAGCCAAAAGCAAACTACTTGACCAACTGAAAGGTTTCTAGGGACATTCACATAATACTCAGTACCATCAGTTATGGCTGGTTTATTTCAATTTTACTCAAGTCAAGTCCCGAATTCGCATGACAGTGACTGACAAATGCTAGTTCAATAACCATGGGAATTCAAAGTACTTTACGGCCATTCACTTTGTAGGCTTTTCATCAATTTTACACATTCCGCCGCTCAGAGTCATATGTTAGATCATATGTCATGGACATTTTGACCAACCAAAGAGTCTCATGTTGACTCATCACATATAAAACAATGTTAGGGGGTGCTGACAACTAACGTTAACATGACATAAGCTAGCTAGACCACGTCGTATAAATCATATAAATAAAAAACTTTCATTCAGTTTTCACAAATTATTTTCATATTCCAACATTGACTTGGTTGAATGACATGGAAACACTTCCTCTTATTCATCTATATAGTGCACTATATGGACATTAGTAATTAGTGAATAGTGAGATTTCGGACACAGCCAGTGATTTCAATTTATGCCAGTACTGTAAGCTGATATGCAAGCTGCATTTAGCTAATACCATTAATATCATCTGGTTGCGCTCAATGTCTAAGAGGCCAATAAACAACAAGACGTGTTGTAATAATTTTTTTTCTGCCAGCTACATCAGCTACGTCGAAAGTTCAGCTCAATTTAATAAGCCATATGAGTAATGTGAATTCATGTTTTAATTATACATTATTTTTTTATGGCGGCACGGATGGTGCAGTGGGTAGCACTGCCGCCTCACAGCAAGGAGGTCCTGGGTTCGAATCCCCGTCGGCCGGGGCCTCTCTGTGCGGAGTTTGCATGTTCTCCCCGTGTCTGCGTGGGTTTCCTCCGGGTACTCCGGTTTCCTCCCACAGTCCAAAGACATGCATGTTAGGCTGATTGGAGAGTCTAAATTGCCCATAGGTATGAGTGTGTGAGTGAATGGTGTGTGTGCCCTGTGATGGACTGGCGACCCGTCCAGGGTGTATTCCTGCCTTTTGCCCAATGTATGCTGGGATAGGCTCCAGCCCCCCTGCGACCCTGTTCAGGATAAGCGGGTTCAGATAATGGATGGATTATTTTTTAATTCTGTTTGAGCAATAGTTAACACTGAGTCATTCACTGCTGTGAACGGCTTGATAACCTGTGTTATGATCTTCGCTGGTATTATTTTGTTTCATAAAAACGTGTCAATATTTTTTAGTTATATAATAGCACGTTTAAAGTTTATTATTTATTAAAATTGCTAAACTTGGGCAACCTGGAAGTGAACAAATATAGTCATGCAACAGTGGGGAAACAATAAACTGACAGGAACAGAAACTTTACCGGCTACATCATGAACTAAGGAGTTTTAATGATATATTGACATGTTTACTATCTATTATATTACTGAAAAGAGTAACATTAACAATTCATAAATGTTTCTATTTTTAAAGAGCATTAAAGTTGATAATCTGAAAATAGATAAATTGAAAATAAAATAATATGTAATATTGGAATAGGACTAATGACATAATCTTTTGTATAACATAATACACTCTATGCCATAAACGTGTGTTTCTGTAGGTCTAGCAGTGTTTGTGTACAATGTAAAAAAATTTTTTTTACATGGCTAATGGCAAAATAACTACGTTTTGAATTGCCTTGGTAGAAGCAGCATATAGCATACAAATAGCATGCAGGAGGCCAATACAGCTGTATAAAGTATGGATTTGTGCTAGTCAAAGTGTAAGGTGGGTAGCCATTGTAACAAGGGACAATGTTTCAAAAGCACCTGACAACAGGAGTGTTTTTTAGTTCATAATTGACAAGGTTAGGATATAAGCTGGGAAAACCTGATCCTAGATATGCATTCCTTCTCTGCTACTAAATAGAGGCCCAGCTACCTATAGGCGTCGAGAAGAACTGGGAGATTTCAGCACGCCTGAAAGTGAAGCACTAGCTAGACACAAGATAGAACAGCTCTTAATTGAGTGGTTCTGTAAAGTCAAGGTGAAATGGGCTGTCGACACATTTTTTCATCCATCACCACCTGCGTGATTCTATCAAAGCTGTGCATGGTTAAGTGGTCCTCAACGTACCGTGCAAGCAAATCACCAAATAGTTGATCGGACAGCAAAACCAGCCCTTTAAGATTTGATAAGAGTGACGGCCTCCTGAATGCACACCTAAAAGCATTTGTGCTCAGAAACTCGGAAGGGCCATTTCAGTGTCATTTGGAAATTCCTTCACTGATTTTTTCTTTTTTACTTTTCATCACAAAATGCATGTCATTTCATTTCAAAGCCAGTTGAATGAACTTTATTAGTAATCAAGCTTAATCCTGCCATTGAAATGGTAGCTTTTGATGAAGAACGTTTGACAGGATTTCCACTGGATCTACAGTAAAGCTTTTATGGTTAAGTGGTAGTGCCTTACGTCTCAAAATAAATGACTGTCAACTTTCCTTCCGTGTCATCGCCGGTGGCACGGAAAAGCCTGACTCGCTGTCAGTTGAAGTGGTCCAAGTTGAGGCTTGTTCCACCCTTAAACCACGCCTACCTTAGACCCTGTTCATATCTTCTCCAGTACATCTTAAGGTGGACCTTAAGAAGTATTATGTTTCAATAAAAGGTGGATCTAAAACATATCTAGAGCAATGGCTTGTCATATGCATAGTCTTACGCTCGTACAGTATTATAATTGGGCTTTCATTGTGCATATTTTACCATAGGCAACTGGTCTAATGATTTGACTTTTATACGAATAGTCTCTGTACAATTAGATTTTTATGTAATGGTAAACTTTGCCAATGCATTTTGTATGGCATGGGGCAAACATGGTGGTGAGATTAACGTGGTCCATTTTTCGCTGAAAGCAGGGAATTTTCACTTTCAATATCCGATGGATAAATAGCCTAATGATGATGTATCGCTTTATTTATTTTTCTGTAGATACCGCATAGTGGAAAGCAATGTTCATGTTGCCGGTAGTTTGAATTTGCGTGTCAATCAACAAACACGGATGAAGAAACGGAATACAATAAGCCACAAGTAAACCAACAGCTACAGATTTAAACCACACAGGAATGATTTCATAATGAATGTAGCATTCAATTCCGTACGGTGTTTGCATTCTTAACTCTCTGAAATGGCCGCAGATTGCTTGCTCGTAGGCTACTACTATCGCTTGATTCCTAGTTTAGAATGGAAGGGTATTACGGCATATTCTAATATTGCGTGCAGCATTTGTCCAATGATGTATTGCTTTGTTTATTTTCATGTAGATACAGCATAGTGGAAAGCTGTGTTTAGTTTGCTGGTAGTTTGAATTTGTGTGTCAACAAACAAACATGGATCTTGTGTTTATAAACCAACAGCTACATAAATTCTTTGATAACTATAATACTGTAGCATTACATTTCCTGTGGTGCTTGTATTTTAAACCCCCTGAAATGGCCAGATTGCTTCCTAGAACTACTGTAGCTTCTCGATTGTTCAGAATATGGTGTATGCATTACCACTTACATTTCAGCTTCAGAAAAAAAAGATGGTCATCAGTTAGCAATTTTTTGTAAATGTTTACAATTCAGTTTCCCTTTGCCTTGGTGAACTCATTGTGCTATTTCGCGTGATCTGCCTTCAAATGCTTTAGAAGATTGCTATTTTTGAAATTGAAACTAAGGCTTTGCATACTGTCCACATCGCCGTTTTACGGGTGGGATTCGATACCCGAACCAGCATTTTGGTTTGTATTACTCTACACTTTATTAGACTTCATTTTTTGACTTATTGTTCTTCTGCTGCTGTAGCCTACCCACTTAGAGGTTTGACGCTTTGAGTGTTCAGAGATGCTCTTCTGCATACCACTGTAATGTGTGGTTACCGGTATTTGCGTTGCTGTCACCTTCCTGTCAGCTTTGACCAGTCTGGCCAAACTGGTCAAACTCTAGAGACTGTTGTGCATGAAAATCCCAGGAGATCAGCAGTTTATGAGATATTCAAACCACCCTGTCTGGCACCAAGAATCATTTCACGGTTGCTGCCGCGTGATTGACTGATTAAATATGTGCATTAACAAACTGGTGTACTGGTCTACCTAATAACGTGCTTACCGAGTGTAGGTCCATGCATGTGTGGGTCTAATATGCAATGTAGTGCATTGCGCTTAAATACTACACCAAATATTATATATAATATTACACCAAATACTGCTCATACTGTACACAACCGCTTAACTTGACTACAAACACAGGAAATCAGAAGGTAACATATTGTCAGTGTTTTGCTGGTTTATCTTTATGAGTGTTCATTTTGGGACTGATGAATAACATGTATTTCTGAACTCATAACATAATCTAGAGCTCAGATACATGGTGTTTTTCCTATTTCAATAGAGGAGATTCAAAAAACTGAAATCACAAGGAGCAGTTAAATACAATTTTTTTTTTATTAAATAGCTTAAAATGTTGATGCTTAAAATGTTTCAATGCATTTACAACTCCAATTGTCGGCAGTCTTGAGAAGTGGAACTCTGCAGCATAGATATATGCACAGAAGTTAAATATATATAAACTAAAAGTCAATACTACATCGTACATACTACAATACTACAAATATTTGCTTTTCATCCATTATTAAAGGATTCCATCAGTAATTATCTGCAACACTGGCATTCCCCAAATTAAATGACAAAGTCTATAGTTGCATAGCCTTTATTAACCACAAGGGGGCACTTGATATGTGCAAATGTTTGCATACGAATACAGCATTGCTCCATGGAGAATCTTCAGGTCTGTGCAGGGGACATAATTTTTTCATTCCATTCCAGACTTTTAAGTAAACAAAAGCTTGTTTTAACTCCAATGGCGAATAAGCCCTCTTGAATGTCAACCTTCCATAAATTGTTGACTTACTGACTGAATGAATTATATAATTTGTGATAATTGAGTGGATCTATATCAAAGCTGAAGATAACACAAGCTTGTCAAAATGTTTATGAACAGCAATAAAGGGCAATATGTATCACCAGATGAAATCAGTTATCACATTTTTTCTTGTCATTGGGCCAATTTAAATGTTGGTATTTCCATGAATCTTTATTTGACAGCTATACAATGGTATAGCCAAATTACATTAAAAATGTGTTCTTAAACAAAACAAAAATTCTCTATAATGATTGTATAATTAATAACATATTAATCTTTATTACCTGTACATTTTCTTTCCAATTATAAGAACTGTCTTAAAGAAAAGAGAGCCAGCAAGCAGTAATCTTTTGGTAATCTCTTATATTTCTTTTGTTATATATAGGCTATTCCACAGGCTCAGGTCAGCTGCCTGGGTCTGTGGCAGGAATTCCCTACTCTGCCTTCAGTTCTATAAATAGCCTGACAAATTTAACGTCGCAGCAGTTGTGCTGCAGGCCGAGGAGACCCACACTCCTGCAAGGGCGGTTACAGAACTGTGGTAGTGCGCCGACACATTGTCTCAACTCCAGGGAATTCCTTCCGGCAAATGTGGCAGGGCAAAGGACATGGGCGAGCCCATCAGCCGGTCACAAGCCACCAAGAGGCTAAAAGAGCGATTCCTTCAGGCGCTTCAGCATGACGATGACCAGGAGGTCCGGAGGATCCTGCACACCACCAACATAGACATCGACACTGTGTTGGAGGTGGAGGACAAGAATATGATTCTGGCTTCATACAAAAAAGGTAAAGGTGGAATAACCTTTTGGTGCAAACATCAGGAATTTGGGCCAAAATGGAGGCTCCTGTAAAACAACAAAGAGTGTAATTCACCACTATGGGGTGCTAAACTTCTTCCAAAGAGAACAGGATACAAGTAGGATTTTTACTCATGAATATGTGATCATGGTGGGTATATTTCCTGTATTGTGTGGCTGTTGCTTGAGAATGTCCCCCTTACTGTTCTCTCAAAGGTTTTTGAAACAAATACTTGCTCCTATCATTTTCTTCCATTTCAATCTCCCCAGACAGTGGGGTATATACATAGCATAACCACAGTTTTTTCTGTTTATTATGATACCTTTTTTCTCTTTTGGTTGTAGGTTACTGGCTGCCAGGATACAAGCTGGAGTGCTCTTGGGCTATGGGCCTCCATGTTTGCGTGATGTATAACTCCCTGGCTAGTGCCATGGTGCTCCTGGAGGAAGGGGCAGCAGTCAACCGGAAGCCCAACGGGAAGACCCCTCTGCATGTAGCATGTGAGGTCTCTAATATTGACTTTGTCACCCTCCTGCTGAACCATGGAGCCAGGATCAACAGCGTGTCGCTGAGCGGACACACACCTCTGCACTACTGCATCACTAAGGAGTCAGTGGACTGTGCCAAACAGCTCATTCTAAAAGGTGTGCAGAATGATGAGTAAGCCTATTATGTACATTCTATTGCGTAGAAAATACAATGTTTATGTACATAGATATTTAGTTTAAGAAATAATTTCTTGAGTAGTCCTCCTTTCGTTTCAACGAATCAGAAACACCAGATTCAATCATCCAGCAATATGCTTAGGCGTAGAGCTGGTCTGAACTGGTCAGCCAGCTACCAACTGTTTCAAAACATAGCTTGAGATATTTTTTCAGCAGGGTGTAAATGGATTACAAATGTATTATATATTTTTAATACATAAAGTGTATCTGGTATTAGTATTATTAATACTGTTTTAGTACATAAGCAGAAAATATATTAGTCTATGAACAGAACTGCTTGGCAATTATGTGCTATGCAGGTGCACATATGGACAAACACAGTGAGAACGACGACGAGGAGACACCCCTTCACACCGCTGCCCGCCTCGGCCTCCCTGAACACATCGCCCTGTATATCAGCCACGGTGCCAATGTGAACGCCGTGAACGCACGCTCCGAGACGGCGCTCATCGTGGCGGCCTTCTGGGCCCTGAGCGTCCGGGAGCAGCTGTACTCGGGGGATCACCACCTGGTGTGCCGCATGCTGCTGGACTACGGAGCCACCGTTGACCTGCAGGAGGAGGACAACAAAACGGCCCTCCATAAGGCCGCCTGGAACTGCGACCGCACGATCATGCAGATCCTGCTGGAAGCTGGGGCCGATGCCCGCCTCATGGACATCAATGGCTGCGCACCCATCCAGTACGTCCTCAAAGTGACGCAAGTGAGGCCCATGGGAGAGCCGGAGGTGTGCTACCAGCTGCTGCTCAATCACGGCGCGGCGAGGGTGTATCCCCCACAGTTCCATAAGGCAAGCCTAGGAACCTTAACATGGTTTGAGAGTTGGGAAACCTTCCTTCGAAGTAGGCACCACCTTGCTGTAAAATCTAGCTATTCCAGCTTCACCGTCTGAGCTAGTAGCTGGTCAACCAACTACCAGCAAATGAAAGGGATGTGCTGACTCTCCTATATCACAGTCTTTGAATGAAAAAGCCAGAGCTGTCAGGTCTCACACATACAGAAGAGGTGTGATGAGTATGGTAGCCAGCAGCATGCACTCCCCCATGGGGGGTGGCTTATACCAGTGGTTGGCATACTAGTCCAAAAGCACTCTTAAAAAAATAAAATAAAAAATAATATATATATATATATATATATATATATATATATATATATATATATATATATGTATATATATTATTATTATTCTTTTTTTTTAAAATTTTTGTGGCCCTGCCATCCTTAAACATCCTTAAACATTTTGTGACCTTTTCATCCGGTAGGGCGGCCATCTTGGAGAACACGTTTCTCCAATAGCTGTATATGTCCGACAAGCAAAGTATCAACTTGAAGCTTGACTTGGGGCACATATTTCTCGAATGACAACTACATACAATCAGTGAACACTTTATTATGTAAACCTGTACTCCAGCTTGTTAATGCAAATATTCTTATCTGTACAGAATGTTATACAGGTGCCTAAAACTATATAGGTCAGAGGTCAAGGTCATATGACCAATTGAAAAAGAGGTGCGACAAAATAATTGTCTATACTATATGCCATTGTTCATCAGAGATGTATATTTATTGAAGTTGTACAACATCTATTTGTTGTTGTGCCAATAACCTACTTTTTGTCCGACCCGCCAGCTTAAAAAACATGTTTTTGCTGATAACTCGAAGTATTGTAAATATCTGAGACAAACAGTATCAGGTATCAACTTGAAGCTTGACACTGGGCACATATTTCTCAAATGACAACTATATACAATCAGTGAACACTTTATTATGTAAACCTGTACTCCAGCTTGTTAATGCAAATATTCTTATCTGTACAAAATGTTATACATGTTATACATGTAAGACTTGTGCACAGTACTGTGTGTGTGTGTATATATATATATATATATATATATATATATAGGGGGGACTATCTATAATTACATTTATATATATCCCTCCAATTTTAGGGGACCAACGTAATCTGTATTTCAGCATCTTAGTGTCATAGAAAGACAACAACTCAATTGTAGCCACTTACCTCACATTCTAGCATTTTCTACTCATCACGAATATAGCCTCAATTTAGCTAGTCAAAACTATTTAAAAACTAGAAAGCATACATTTTAAAGAGGAAAACCTCTACATGTATCAAACCAGAGTGGAGCGCGAAAAAACGAATGTATAAAAATCTCATTCATTTAATTAATATTTAAGCCGTTCGCATTACATATTTACATACTGTATCATCACAAATGTGGTCGGCTTATAGGAAAATACTGCACAAAATAAACTGGTAATTGTTACGCCTATACTGTTCTTGTTATTGGCTGCCCTCCAAGCAGCTCCAGCCACACTGGTGTAGCCTTGGAAACTTGGTGTGAAAACTCCACCCCACTGTAATTCTGTCTTTCCAGTCTTGCTGCAAAAATCAATTTTTTTTATTCCAGTGAGACTCACAATCATACTTGATGTAGTTCTCAGCCAACTGCTTTAAAACCAGACAAAAACATATTTGTCAAGAAGTTCTCCCAGACAGAAGACAATTGAGTTCAAAGTCGGACTATGCGGCCAAAATCTGGACATCTGGACACCCTAGTGATGAGGCGAAACTCATGCCAAACTAAGTCACACAGGCAAGGGATGTGTCTTGGAAAGTCTAATATCAAGCATTCACTGATTGTAACGTTCCAAAACTGATAATGGCCCAGATCAAGTGTATGAAAACAACTATGCATTGAAATTGTCAGGTTTTGTTCTCAGTTGAATTGGGCTGTGATCATATGAAAGCGGCTTTAAAATCTGTACACGATCATACTTCTCACAGTATGTACTGTATGTACAGTGCAGTCCATACATATATTTTGTTGTTTTGGCTCCGTATACTAGCACATTGGATTTGAAATTAAATAAGGAATATGAGGTTGAAATGCAGTCTGTGCCCCTTAATTTGAGGGTATTTACATCCATGTCGGGTGACGTGTTTCACAATTACAGCCCTTTTTCCACTCATTTCATGTCACCACCATTTTTAGGACAAATAGCTTTTGATTAGCTTTTGATTAGTCAGGTCATTCAGGTGTGTTCAAATGCTTCCTTAGTGCAGGTATGAGAGCTTTCAGTGTGTAGTCTTGATTCTTGTTCTGAATAGGGAGCCATTATATATCATTGCTATTTTAGTATTTTAATGCATAATAATGTGCCAGCAAATTTCATTCAATTGTTATATTTAGAGACCAGCAGAGGTGTTTTGGCAAAAATAAACCGAACGATAATAAAATAATAAAAATAAACCGACACAGTTTGAGAGTGGATAGTCGATCCAACTCAATCGCCTCAGGGTATCACTCCCTAGCATCGTCTTCTATCTCATTAAACCCCAGGTCAACTACATTATGATCCATGAACCAAGAAAAGTAGACTAACTAACCAGACTACCTAGTTCATCATAATCGTTCAGTTACACTTTTAACATGTTTACCATTTAATTTTATAGGCTAATGCCGTTAGCTGTTGTTAACCACAGGCTTCTTGGAAA
The DNA here is from genome assembly GCF_963514075.1 of Conger conger. Classification (NCBI taxonomy): domain Eukaryota; kingdom Metazoa; phylum Chordata; class Actinopteri; order Anguilliformes; family Congridae; genus Conger; species Conger conger. The sequence continues at coordinate 53,344,864 of NC_083768.1, read as the reverse complement.
TTAAATAAAAGTGCAAATCCGGGTATAAACCCTGTTTTATGTGCGATGAGGCACACAGCAGCTTTCTGATATTTTGAAAATCGTGATGATTTTAATATACAACTACATTCTGTACTCAATTAAAGACTCCTATGGAAACTCCACCGCCAAACTTTTCAAACTCCACCCTTGAACACAGAGACTAGTTTATGGACGGCCATCCATCCAGGCGATTACATGACACTCCCACTAAAATACGGTAATTTTAGCATGCAAATATCACTGAACATAACTTGGCTAGCCTGAGCGATATGACGGACAGCTCTGACTTTGCCGAGTTAGAGGACGAGCCTTCTGATTTTGACGAAGAAATACAACCTTACAGTTTTGAACCGGAATTTACAGAGGAAGAATTGCATGAGCGAGAGAGACAGACAGCGGAGGCTACAGTGATGGTGATTTAAAAAATGTCTACACACATAATTTAAGCATTTCATCCAAATAAGCTCAACTGAAACAAGTGTGACCGTGCTCCTTTAATAAACAGTTAGGAACATCATTCAGAAGAAACAGAGCACTAGTGTATGCTTGGGATCATTGTCTTGCTATAGGATGAAGTTCCGTCCAATGAGTTTGGAAGCATTTGGTTGAATTTGAGCAGATCAGATGCTTCTTCTCATTTTCGAAATTAATTCCTTTGCTGTCACCAGTTACATCATTAATGAAGACAAATGAGCCAGTACCAGTGGTAGCCATACATGCTGAACCGTAACATCCCCACCATGATTCACAGATAAGGAGGTGCTTTGAATCTTAAGCAGTTCATTTTGACCTACACACTATGCTATTCCCTGGTGTAAAATCCATCTATGAGCAGCTTGAAATGACCAGCCATCAGCTATTTCAAAACCTAGCTTGAGCTGTTAGTTTTTTTTCAGCAGGGCTGAGTGTTTAGGGGATTTTTCTTCATTATGGTGAGAAGTAAAATTGTGGAGTACAGAGTAAAATCAAGAAAATAACTGTCTTTGTCCCAAACATTATGGAGCTCACTGTAAAGCGTGTACATGAAAAAATATATTGTGGGCTATTCACCATGGAACATTGATTCTGTACTGACTAAAGCTAATTAATGCTTTGATCATTTCCACAGGTGTTGTACGCCTGTCATGAGTATCCAAGGGCTGTGGAAATACTGATAAACTCATATGAACATATCAAAGCCACAAAGAAATGGAGAATGGCTATTCCTGAAGGTACATACCAGGTAATTGTGTATGTTTCCCTTTAAAAATATCTGTGTGTGTGTGTGTGTGTGTGTGTGTGTGTGTGTGTGCCTGTAATGGAAAGAATGCAGAGTCCAGAATTCTGATCTAGCTGATTCAAGTGTTGTGAAAATACGCCTTTATAATGGGTTTTTTTCCCCTTGTTTTCCAGCAACACCGCAATTTCTACGACTCTGTGTTTGCTGTGTGTAGTAACACACCACGTACTCTGCTGCATCTGGCCAGATGTGCCATCCGGGCACATATGCTCAACAGATGCCACTGCGGGATCAAAACACTGCCCGTTCCACAGTCAATGGAGAGATATTTGTTACTTGAACCAGAAGGAATCATTTATTGAGGTGTCACACTGTACCTCTAAAGGCCCAGCTAATAACTGATAGCCCTTCAGGGTGCATATGAGCGGAGAATTTCAGTACAAAAATATTTGGTCATAGAAGTTTTCAAAATTAACCCATGGTCAATTTTCAGGATTTTCAAGAAAAGGGACCATTTTTAACCAGTTGTAAATCATTTCTAAGTAGTTTTTCTTCATTTGTATCCCATCCCCTCTCACAGGTTAAAAAAACATTGTCAACTCAGAAAACTGCGAAAAGCACTTAAAGAACCTTACCTTTCTTAGCATGTAAATAAAAAAAGAACATTCACTCCAGGGGCTCAAATGAAGAGATGGGCTTTTATCCATACAAGGTAAGTGTAATTAAACAAAAGACATGACATTTAGTAATAGCAGTGTGAATCTGGATCCATATCAGAGGTATTGGTCTGATATAATGTTGCAGAGTAATATAGCACAATTCACTCGCAGCACTTAAGGGACCCTGCATGAATAGGCAAAAGTGTCTCGGCTTTTAATTATTTGTTAGCCGAGATCCCAAATGGCACCGTCTGCACTTACTGTAAATGTCATCTTTTCACTCAAAGAACTCAAATGAGCTCATACTCAGGCCTTTATTTAAAATAATGGTAACATTACAAAATGGAAGTCTCACACTTGAAGGCATAAGAAATACGACACAAATTGCCTTTTTTCGTGTTTTCCAGAAATTTCTTTGGTTAAAATGTAGTAAGATGTAAAAATAAAATGATAGATACTTTAGACATTGCTGTATTATTTTTGAGGACTGGTTCACCTTGTCTGAGGTGTCCAAGATTAATAGAACTACCTGTAAAGCTAACTCTTTGACTGATTTTATGCAATAAAATCTGTACAATTTATGCAATTTCAATTGCCAGTGTAATAATTTTAATTAGTTGACATTCTTTTACAGACAAATGCTTAGTGACTTAGAATGGAGAATGTTTACAGTGATGTGTGGTGGGCATTCTGGTGCAAAGTGGATACTATTGCATCACCCAGGTGGGTGTTACACATGGTGGTGGTGGTTGAGGTGAGTTTGCCGCTCATTACAGTAAAACGGTTTGAGTCGACAGCTGGAGAGGAAATTCCTTGCACTTAAGTAATTAATTAATGATAATCCTTTATCCCTTTACTTTTCATACTTTTCCAGTATACTGTCGGAGAAGGGATGGGTTCAGTTTATGTACAATAATTCCACTGGTTCTCAGTGGGATTGAAGTCAGATGAAGTCAATGACTGGCTCCATCCTCCTCAATCTCCACCTCCATACTATCATCACAAAAACCAGTACCATTATCCTGCTTTCTTAAACTTTGGCTCAGAATTGCTATGCATTTCTCTGCACATGTTGAGCAATCATTTTTGGTTCCCAGCATAAGCATTTTTTGTAAATGTCAATAAGATGTAAAATGCTGAGACTTAACGGTTTTACTTCTTACTCCTGTACATTACCCAAAATGCATAGTGAATCTGCCTATCAGTATAAAGTTAGCAGTTCTATAAAGGATTGTGTAAATGTATCCATGCAATCATAATCAACAATATTTTTACAGAACAAGGAAAGGAGAATTGGGGAATCGTATGAAAACTAATGGGACGCATTACTTTTCTTTTACTTTAAATCTAATTATATAATATATTGAAGACTTTGCAATAATATCCCTTCAAAAGCTAAAAAGTGTTTGCCTGTTAATTGAATAGGCATCATGTGGGTGGGAGGGCTCTCCATTTTTGTAAATTTTGTGCCTTGTGCCTCTATGCACTTTGCTCGACCTTTTCTCTCACGCCAGGGGCATATCCAGTTCAAATCTATTTTTACTTGCATCATACTTTTTCAGAGACACTGTCACAAAAACAGGAAACTGATATAGACCCTGCCAACTCCCAAAACATTTGTTTGTTGGCTGACTCACTCAACAGAGAGTGGGTTTTTCCATTTATTAAGAAAAACACTAAGAATGGCAAGATACATCTCACCAATGGGTACAAATGATCAGGAGGAACCTTCCATATTGGCCCATATTCTACATATACTTGCTGGCCAGCCCAATGTCAGACATAAGTACAACATGATTAATGACCCACAGGGTCATGTGTGGACGTGACAATGGTTCCCGCATGCACAAAGCTGAACCCGTCGGATTAGAGGACACAGAGATTCAGGCAGGAGACCGCGCTGCAAAGCCATAATTGTTTGTACAGGCTCTCGACTGTACTGGGGTGGCAGTTCTGCTATTGTCTACTTAAGTGTGAGGTGGAGAAACCCCTCCTTCCTCCTGTCAGTCCTCTTTGCCAAAGAGCCCTCGTCCGGAAGCACTGTCTTTTCCAGACCAGTGGCCCACATCGCTAACAGTTCGGAAGCTCCAAAGGTTGAACTACTCTCCAGGAGACAGTAAACATTTAGAGAAATGAACACACAGGAAGACATTAAAAGGTTTCATTTATCAAAATTAGTAATAGTAGGAGCAGTAACACCAGTTATACTAGAAGCAGAGGCAGTAGTAGTACTAACAGCAGTAGTAGTACATTAGCAGCAGTAAAAGTAGTAACAAGTAGTAGTGTTGTAGGTCATGTACATGACAAGTACTAATGCATAGCACTGTGACAAATACATTGCAACACTGCAAGCAGAGATAAGTGGGGCTTGGCAGAAAATATATTTAAATGTATAAAAGAAATCTGTTAATTTTGACATATGCATACAGCATCCTAATAAACTAACAAACAAAAAAAATGCAGTTAATATGGAAGGAAGTAGAAGGGCTCTTTTAAAACAAGCAGGGAAGAGGGAAGTGGAAAGGCCAAGAGTCCATACAAATGCCCCAGACAACAACAGAATAGAGTTACTGTACTTTATCAGTACACAAACTTATATGGATATACAGTGACTGGGAACACTTTGAACCCTGGTTACATAAACAAGCGTACAGTATAAACACATATAACCTACATTTCAGTCGCTTGCAATAGCAATGCTCATTAGTAAAAGAAACTTGTAGTTTGAACAGCTAAATAAGAACATTAATTTGTAAAAGCAGCTACCAGTATAAAAACAGTCAGTGTCAGTCAGCTGTTTTGTCACTGATATGGGTTGACAGATAGTCTTACACAATGTCACTTGCTCGCTTGAACATACACCATTTCCCAGGGCCGTATACCATTCTGGTCACCACAGACACAAAAACAACATAACCAGCTTATTGCAACCGTTTACCCTTTATTGCAGGTTTTATGGGAAGGTACATAGCTGCCAATACAGAAGCAGACTTTTAGACAAGTCAGGAAGAAATGGAGAATCCAAACACACATAGACAAAATAAAGCAGGGAGGCCAGTGTGCGAGATAAATACAAAAAAAAAAATTTATCTTGAATAGCTTCGACAGTCTATACTCATACAACCGAGTTTCCATTAAATATACAGGCAGGGTCAGTGTTGACAAGATAAAGCAAGATAAAGGAAAGACTTTTCTTTTCATATCACTCCCTGACCCTGGCATTTCCTGAATGCAGTTCAAAGGGCAAAATAATTTAGGAGCACACCAATGCATCCCAATTAGCCCACAGCAAATTATCCTAAAATGGGAGCACTGTAGACCCCTGGTTCACTAGAGATGGGACTTTGTTATTGCCGGCGTTTACTTGTATTTAAATCACAAGTGAAAGGGATTCATTGATCCGCTACAACTGTAGAGACAGTTTGTTCACATAAAAAGACTACCTTCATAATGTCCTTATCAATATTGATATGGTGAATGCATGCCATAGTCCTGAGATCAAAGGGATTTGAAAACAATAAACACTATCCACCGCGGACATGTACAATTAAAAAATGTGTTGGCACTTCACAGTGTTATGGAGGTCTTTTAGTCTCAAACCATTGGTGAAAATACTCCTAATTAAAAACAAAACTGTGGAATTACAGGTTAGTATGTGTACACCTTGTTTTTATACAATTATTATTGCTAACTACAATAAAACAAGTAATATTAAATGGCAGTACTTGGATTAGCAGTGTGTGTAATGGCAGGATAGGAGACATCACAACCATGGTTGATACTGTTCATTCAACACCATTTCATTGGGTTTCTCTGGTATATTTACTGCAACCAGCATTGTATGAATCATACTTCATTCTTACATTTGGCCACACAACTGACGGAAAAGACAAAATTTTTTAAACTAATACAGTACTGTAAGAGCAAATGCTAAGTGGTCTTAATGGCAGTGGCTTTTTGTCACAGTATAATTAATAATTAATATAACTTTTTCATTAAATTGTGGAGGTGTGTTAAACTGACCTACCCACACCTCTAAATACCACAAGCCAGTTAAACAGTTCAGTTTGCCTGTAAGGTATATGGGTGTGTACCTGCTGAATAACTGCAGTGGTAATTGTTTTGAGTGGTATATGGTTTGAGCAAAACAAAATGCAAGCATTACTTGAAGTGCTAAGTGTTTATTAGCAGGCTGAATTTGGCAGTCTGAATCTCTTTTTTGGATAGACAACAAAACAATACTTCCTAAAATACTTTGAAATCACTAAGCAGGTTCAGCGTTGGACATTTAGCACAGGAGTGTCAATAGGAGATTCAAAACGGGACATACTGTACTGCACTGTAGTTACGTAAAGAAATTAAGCTGGCAAGATAAAATTAGCACCTCCATCTCCATGGACATTTCATAAAATCTCTCAATAGTTGAATGTTCGAATGTAAGTAATGAATGCAATATATCTGAGGTTGCAGAAAGTTAAAGACCCAGTTCTCGGTTTTATTTTCAATCCTCAATGAAACAAAAAATATTGCACAACACTACATTTCCTTACCATTGCATCAAATAGTGAATTTCACCATAAGGTGATCCACCATTCTAAATTGTTTTCTAAAAATGTTTTGTTTAAATTGGGTATCAAGACTCTTCAAGGCACAAAAAATAAATAAAAACTTGGTGGTTAAAGGTGGGATGTGGTTATTTATTGCACATTTTGAACAATATTTTTCAATAGCTTATATGTGGATATTTCTTATTAAAATGTATACATATTTTGTTGATAATTAGTAATTAGTAAATTACTAAGTAAAACCCTCTAACTAAAATAAAACTTGAGAAAAGGCCACATATTACAGCTTATAAGGCTTTAGAACCAGAGAAGCCCATTAAAAATGGCAATATGAAGTTCAGCAGGATCCAGTACTATTATCTGTGTCATATTGTGTCTAATACCAGGCCTCTATCCTCATGGAATACTTTTTTATTATGATGTGAAAAAATAAAACTGAAAAGCTCAGTTTGTAAATCTGAAATGTTACTGTGCCCTAAGACCAAATTACTTGTATAAGGATATGTATGTACACATGTATAAAGAAGTACGTGTAGCTAAAATATAAAAATTAAAATGTACATTAGCAGTTCAGTCTGGAATTGCAAATGCCCTCTTACAAACCAACATTCATGAAGTCAGTTATGAGAGATGCCTCCCAAGGTTCCGTTCAGTCCTGTTAGCTGAATGTGTTGCTACTCAATACAGAAATGGTGTGAAGCTTCCGTTTGTGAAACCGCTTTTTCCAACATGGGTGCTGAGAATAGCAGAGAAATGTTTACTTATGTTTTTTCCCCCAGTTAGGAGTGCGATCTACTGGCCTTAATACACGGGAACTCAGGTCCCTCCCTCCATGCTCAATGTCTCCCTCAGTCTTAAACACTGTACTCGTACTTCCCCAGTTTCTTGGGGTCGCTGCTGGGGATGCACCAGTCGTCAGCCTCGGTGCTTGTCTGGTAATGCCTTAAGGCTGACTTGTTGAACACGGGCAGCCGCTCCACGGACTCGGAGGACAAGGCCTGGGACAAGGAGAAGACTGCTGATTTCACTGAGATCTGAATCATTTTCACGATTTGACGATTTGATTTTCACAAATTTGTCAAGCTAACTATAGCTAATTTGCTTGTTGCTACTGTTAACAAACTGGTATTGTTTTATAACTTGGTATGTAGTCCTCGCTTCGATTGTAACCAATGGTATACAAAGTTTCAGTGATCGCTTGTCTGGAGTGTAATTTGTGCAGCTACACGAACAATCAGAAGCCCCTACGCCATCTGTGGCAGTTAGAACCAATTTTCAAGCAATGAGCTTGAATTGTTGTGTAGCGGAACAATGAGTTACAGCCAGACAATTGTACACTTTTAAGGACTTTAAGGACTAGAAACACAGGCAGAAGGTGAGGGTGAGGGTGATGTCAGTGAGCCTTCTTCAAAGATAGGAAGGGATTTACAATGGTCTTGTAACAATGTTTTAACACAAAAATCTTACCTATTGTAGCTTTAACATGTTTGAAAAAGTGTTATGTTAATGAACTTGCTCCAGCCCTCCTTATTTTGTAATCACCTCTTTTATAACCTGGGCTCCAGTGTGCTTGCTGTCACTGTTCGACAACCGGCTTTGTGTTTACTCAAGACACTCCTCATTCACAGCTGAACTCAAGTGTGTCCAAAAGTGTAGGCTCAGGATACAAACAAAGCGCTTACCTTCAGGTAAATGACTGCTGCCGTTCCATAGCCCTCCATGGAATACAGCTGCAGATCCCCCTGGAAATACTTGGCATACAGGCGGGAAATGGGAAGGCCGTAACCAAAGCCAGCCTGGAGAACAAACGAACACATTCATCAAAGGATTCATTCTGATTTTTAAAAAATATTTTTTGTGTGTGTGTGTGTGTGTGTGTACATACAGTATATTATACCGGCTACATGTGGTTTACAAGTATGCCAAAGAACATTTCTGTTCAGTTAAAACAGAAGGGTTTGTTTGGCAGTTTTGAAAGAGAGTGGTGCAGACATTTTAAAGTGTATTTACACAGTATTTTGGAGATGTTTTTTCGGAGCTGCGCTGGCAGCATCTAACGAAAACGTGTTGTTGCCTTATCTGGGGTTCAAAGACCGGAAACGGGAGCAACGTACAGAAGTTCTCCCAGTACTCACCAGGGGTGCATTGCGAGCATTGCCAATCACAGGGCTGGGAGCGGTTGAATACATGTAACTGAAAAGCCGCTCGATTTTCCTCAAAGGTACCCCACCACCTCTGTCCGACATCTGCAATACATCACGATAAGGGACATTATCCCTGCTGAAAAAAACAAGCTATATTTTGAAACAGCTGGTAGCTGATCATTTCAAGCTGGTCATTGGTGGATTTTACAGCAGGGATATCTCTGCAACATCCATTTTCTATATCCTATGGTGTTTAGAAAATGAAATTAATTATTTCATATAAGAATTATGATTCTTCAAAATATCACATTTTTGATTGAATTGCTTTAAAGTGCTTGATTTATTTTCTGGCAATGATCTCAAAAAGTTTCATGTCTCATTTCATTTGAAATGAGGCCTGATCTGACCCTGGATCAGAATCCAAATTCTAATCAAAATGTTGAGGTTTGGACCTGGGGGCAGAGTTCTTTTTCAGCCAGGGATATATTAAATTATATTACTTTATTGACGGTTGGCAATACAGTCAAAAATAGAGTAAAGTGCCCGACGTTTAGGGGAATGGGACCTTGAATGGACTTGGAATGCCCTTGAATTAGTGTTATAGTTATGTGGGGGATTACTGCCATTTTCTCTTTAACGTTCTAGAGAAAAATGAGTTTACCTTTATTGTCAGGTCTTCACTTCCCAGTGAAACCTGTACTTTTATTTCTGGAAGAGTCAGACTAGACTCATGTGCCTCCACTGTTGCCCTCATTGCATTCTGTAAATACCAAACAATACCGTTCACAAAAACTGTGCTTGCTGCAAAAATACAGGCTACTTTTAACAGGCAAACTGAAATGCACATACTTCACAGATTTTAATATAGATATATACATATATTTTATCCCAAGAAAAGCAAAGAATATATCCACATTCTACACTCTACAAAGCAGACATGTAATTATTGACAATAGAATGAATGAAAATAATAAATGTACAAAGTGAAGTTATATTGTGCCTGTGAACAATAGAGTGATAAGAATGCAGTACTGTACCTTAAAGAGTTCAAATAACATATGATATAGATGGGAAGGGACATAAACAATATGCAGAGGCAGCTCGGGGTCTTTGGCTGGAAAACAGTAGAAGAACAGCAGTAATCATATTGTTATTATGCCCTTGTATTTGGGTGCATTTCACAACTCGTCACCACATACCGCCAGACAACAAGAGAGACATTTCCCTTAAGTGAGCGGGCCAAATGCCCATCACCTGTGTAAACAAACATTTCTGAACGATAATTAACTTGCTCCCAAGAAACAGTACATTAACAAATGGCATATCAACAACAAATGTTCTCTGTTTAAAAAGTGGAGCCCTTTGTGTGGCAAGAGCAAACTGTTACAAGGGCCTGTGACATCAGCATTTACTATGGCAATGAGAGTATTGTTCATGCCACGTTATTGCATTATATTCTCCATTTGTTTCCGTTTGCTTACAAAGAAACATAAAACAAAATGGTACTTTCTAAAACCTTGCCACAAGTTCAGTTAGGGCATTCAAAATTTGTTAGAAAGACAAAAAGAATTTCAACATTCACGTTTGAATATGCGTTTTTTCCATCCGTCACAGAAAAGAAAAGTAGTAATATACAAACGAGTCAATTTTGCTAAAATCATTGAGTCTTTGCAGGAATCTTTATGAAAAATACTTTTGTGGGAATTACAGCCTGACTGGGAGTCTTAAGCTTCATTTACTGACAGCTTCCGCTGAAACTGAGCAGACATGCTTAAGCTAAACCAACATAATTACAGGGTAAAAAAAAAAAAAAAAGCTTAAAAAAATGTGACAAGATTTGTGTATGAAGGTGGTACAGAGATTTCGTTAAACCAGACTGACTTGCAAATAGCCATCGTGTACAGGATTACAATAAACACAGACAGCAGAATGGCTGGCTTCAAACGCGGAAAAATAAACTACGACCACACGTGCAAGTCTTTCCGGAAAGCTCCGCCCCTGTTTTGTAGGCGAATACTCCTGGACTGTTACTGCAGGCGTAATCGTTCTTGACAGTCCAGAAACCCAGCTGGTACAAAACCTGCAGTGACAAACATAGCTTCTTAAATTTCTGCAGTGCCTTCGCAGGCCTTTGGAAATATGAGACTGCGAAAAAATATTTTGCAGAGGTCTGTTCTGTCTCTACGCTACCCTGAATAATGTTGCGTGTCTTGCACTCACAGTTGACTTGTTTGATTTCCACTTCAGGAGATGTCAGGTAGTACTGGTCACATAGCATCTTGGCACTTTCGAAGGCATCTGCACAAACAGGAGTGTGTTGTGCATTACTCCATGGCATGCAGCTAAGAAGAAACATGTTTTTATATTATGCATTTTTGACTTATTAATAGTTAAGCAACTTGAAAAAAAAAAAAAGAACGGTAGTTGTACATGTAAAGTACCTGACAAATAGCTTTTCAATCTGACTGCAATCTCATGTATCAAGCTATTTAATAAGACAGAAATAATTTCAAGTGCTGAGCTAATTAATACAAAATAAATGAGAAGTTTTATGGTACTCAGTAGAGTGCATACCTCCACAAATGCTGCAATTGTGAAGATGTTCCAATTCCACATAGAATATTCATCAAAATGTTATCCTTTCTTCTATGCCCTTCACAACAGGCAATGCATGCATTTTCCTGACTCTATCTCAAATCAGGCATTAGGTATGCCTATTTAAATTCTAGCCACTCTTAAGAATTTTTGACGGTTATTGCAACACCATTTGTTCAGTGGCCGGAAATGAGTTCTCCAGCACACCCCTGCTGACACAAGGTTTCACGGTGTTACACAACTTCATTAAGACATTACATGCCTTTTGGTGAGAAGCAAGCCCATCGCCACACCTCCCACTGACCAAAAACTGGTGTTTTTTCCATCTTTGCTTGCCCCTGATTGAGATTTCCACAAAGTTTTGTGGAGATACATGAATCTGTTCGGACGTTATTATACTCCGTTTTGTGAAAAGCCAAACCCACTGCCTCCCACAAAGACAGGCAGACAGACAGATTGGTGCTAAAAATAACTCAGAGGTAGAGTAATAAATAAACAGTAACAGCTCGTACGAGAGATAACCTTAATTAATTTGTTTGTTTATAGCAATTAACTAATAACAAAAATACCTTGTTTAGCTGTTAATAATTCATGTATTATTATTTTGCTACCTAAAATCCTTCATCCTGCTCAAGGTATCGATATTTTTGTGTATATCCCAAAGTTGCAACCTATTTTAGAAGGATATCAGGGCCACACCACAGTTAATGATGCAAAGCCAGTAACTTCCTTTCATTGCGCAAGAATGTTCCATATAAAAACCAGAAAAAGAAAAGAGCTAGTCATATTGAGTTCCATACTTCAGACAACAAAACAGGCACAATTACTCTTTGCACAGTTAAAAGTGTCATCTCATGAAGCCATGTGCTGATAAGTACAAAGCTGCACTTGCATGACCTTTGCGCTGTTTTCGATCAAAACTGTGTGGAAGGTTGGTAAATCAACAAACAAGCTAAAAAGGCCATAATTAATTTTCTGCATACAGATGTTTTAATTAGATTAAATGTATTTCATATACACAGATATTGTATTAGAGCAATCATAGATATTACAGTGGTTACACAACTGATACAATATTGAAATGTCTCACATTATAGCCAAGCACAATTATCTGTAATCACACTTATGATGTTAGCATGACAACCGGCGGCGATTTTGTTTGGACATTGTAGTTGCTTCCTTCAGTTACAATCATTTAAAGTGAGTGTAAAGTGTCCGGAAAATTTTGAAATAGCTCAGAGTCTGGTAAAAAATGGAACTCCACCCATTCAATCCTCACACAGGAATAGATGGAAATGTTTAGGCTGATATAAGTTCATTTTTAAATGTTTGATTCCGTTTGATTTTGCTGATGGGTAATACATACAATAATTACAATAACACCATTCAATGCAGTTTGCAGCCATTCAGATTAACCTTTATAGTCACTTTAATCATTTGCATCCTTTTTAGTTTACCTCCCCCAATTGGAATGCTACATTTTATTTTCAGGCCAATCAAATCACTGCAATGCCCGCTATCAATTTAAGATCAAATGGATCCTCTACAGTGCATGCACAGTCTAATTAAGCCATCCTCTGGTCTCCTGGACAGTACGGATGCAAAAATGTCCGAAACGTCAAATAAATACATCCAATAAAACAATGTTGATACAGTTTATACAGTGCAGTTTCCATGAAGATAATTACCTTTTACAACCCCCACCACGTCACAGTTAGGATCAATACTTCCAATGTGTTTAGGATGGGCAGGGTTGGTACTTCCATCAAATATAAGAGCTGTGTAGAAGAATGAATACAACTTACAACCCAACATACATACAGTAAATTACAGAAGTTTTGCTAAGATTTCCTTTTTTTATTTTCTGTTTGACTATGACCAAAACATGAATCCATTAGCATGCTAATGAGATTGATTTTGACATGAAAAGCATACTATGCAGGATTTTTACCTTGAAAATATTATAACATAACCAAGCTCAGTCATATCTATGATGCACTGGCAATCTGTCTTTTGCACACATTTGCTGAATCTGTGCTCCTCTTCTTTCTGAGCAGACATGCTTTTCTGGGTGTGGCTACAGAGCCTGTGGGTGGGATCAGGTTTCAGTGGAGCTGCATTTGCAGCTAGCTAGCTACTGCAATGGTGGTAGAAGGTGAAGAAGCACAAGTACAGCTAAGTGAAACGATAAAGCGACAGGGCTCACACAGAAACCAGAGCCAACATTGGAATTGCTTTTCCTCGATGGTGACAACTATGGACAAAATAGATCAAAATAAAAACAGTATGAAAAAGGATATAAAATATAAAAACGGAGGACAGTGTGCAGAGTTTAGGATACCCAATCACATCAAGGCTGAAAATCCTGGATAGTATGCCTTTAAATAAGTAAAGCTAAGGCACCACTCATTTTAGTCACCATATTCATTTTAATTCAAGCTGACATACACACTGTTGAGAAAGCCAGTAATGTCATATTCTAAGATCTGACTTGACTCTTACGGATTACGGAATTCAATGATCCAACAGTCCTATTTAGTACCCAAGACAACAATTAGCCATCCTTCAAGCCGCATGGATACAGAAGAGGAATTGGCTCCCTTACTGTGTTGGTTCATGAGCATCCGTGTTGAGATGCGGCTCATGTAGAAGCGATCGAGGAAATACTGGACATTCTGATTGGTCACTGGGTCCACTCCAAATGCCTCCTTGTACTCAACAACCCCCTGGGCCATTGTGGGAATCACATTGTTGTGTCGATTCCGAACGTTGATGAGTGTTTCTGTAAATCTGAAGGAGGAAAATACCAATTAAAATCACATCACAGCAGTTCACAAAGGAAAGACATATTTCCTTTTATTAATACTGTACAATTCCCTTGCAAAAGTGTGTAGTGTGCAGTGATGATTATACACATAAAACAATGAAGATAAAGTACTATTCAAGTATTTATTCCATGTAATATTGGCTCATGTAGATGAAAATAACAATAATATATTGTAAAAACTAAAATAATAGTCTCTTTGGGAGAAAAAAGTCAATATCTAGAGTGGCCACCCTTTGCTTTGATTACAGCATTTAATCGTCCACATATTTTTTTATTTCTTCACTCGTTAAACCATTCCATATGGTTTGAAGTTCATTCCAAAGAGATACTTTCGATGTTACAACAGATTTATTTATCTTGGTATCCTGCAAATCCCAGATTTAATCGGATTAAGGTCTTGAGTCACAAGTCATAACTTTTATGTCACCAGATGATTATATTTTCATCAAGTGACCAACCGGCATCATGTAAGGCTACAATGCGGCTACGAACAATGTCAGAGAGCTCCTTCTATTGTGCCATCGTGTTTAACACTGTGACACTGCTCAAAGTTTGTGTTACCTTAAATACTGGAACAACTGACCATCAGAAGTAATTTTGCAGAATAATGTTGCTTCAAACCAGTTTAAACAAATTGTTTAGCATCAACAATCATGGAATGAGCCTTCAAACATGCATTCATGCTATACAAAAGTCAAATTTTTTTTAGTTTCAATTCAAAAATTTACATTTTTTTTTTTGGTTCTCATTGCCTACAATAGTATTGTTAAATACATTTTATAAAGAAGTAACATATTAGGACCCCTTTTAGACAAACGTTGTGGTGTATAATCATCACTGCACACTACTGTATTTAGAGTACTGTTTCCAGTTCGGAGTAGCACATTATAAATCTCTAGACGCCCCAGTCAGATGACAAAATAGGGACACTAACTTGTTTACAGGTATCAAATAGCTATGAAGACTTTGGGGCAATTTCAATAAAATAAAAACTTGCTTAATTGGTAGGTACAGTTGGGATCCTCAGTGTTACTTCTTGGTACGGGTATCAAACTTATTCAGTAAAACGTACCTCTTAACTGAATAACATTACTGTACACACTTTCAGTAAGGTGAAGGGATGGAAACTTACAGAAAGCAGTTCTATTCATTAGCCAATTAATAATATTCACCATTAAATAATTTGATTTCCTGATCATTTGAAGATGATAATTTATTATAAAAGGTTCTCCAGGCTCAGAGGATGCCATCATCACCCACTCAACCTCAAGCAGCAAATGGATGCTCTGTCAGTGTCCACTCCAAGTAATACCCGATCATGACCTTTGCATCGGATTTCAACCTTTGATCACCTTTTGTTTGCCTTGTCTACGGTTTTGCTTCCAAAGTTTTAACATTACATGTATTCAATAATTCAAAGTCATTCAGAGAATCAGCGCCTTTATCTCATATGGTTTCGCAAAAGGAGACAACCTAACTAACTGTTTCACATATAATAGAGAGTTGGTGAATGAGCTTGTCAGAAGGAGAGACCCATGGGTTGTTCAAAAACAGGCTTTACACACTGGTAGATATTCTCTAGGCTGTACAGCCTCTTCTCCTCTTCAGATGTACGTGTTTGATGTGCATAACATATTCCTTTGATTGTGTTATACATCTGAGGCTTTTGATAATTAATTCTATAACACAGCCAATATGATATCACAGAAGAGTTTACATGAAATAGCAATCACATTGAAATCTACAATTACATGGGTGGTTTAGACATTAGAATCCAATCCTGGAGTGCCGCAGTGTCTGCTGATTTTCATTGCATTTCAGCATCTAGTGACTTGATTGGTTAAAAAATTCACATAATGTGTTCACAAGGCCCTAATAGGCTGCTGGTTGAAATAAAACCACAACAACCTGCAGATACTATTACCCTCGGTTTGGCACCCTCGGCCCCTAGACAAAAGCCAATTGTAACATCACAAGACGGACTGAGGCTTCTGGAATGCTACTGTAGCTTTTGCTGTGAATATGCTTCAGAAATTATCCTGTTACCTCACTGGTTTCTGGAGAATATGTTAAATATTTACAGTATTTCCTCAAATGCCTATTCTTAGGCCTGCTGTATCAACCCATGTCCTGCCAACCACTGTCTAACTTCACTCAGTAATCCACTAGCTGTTCACCAGACGAGAGGCTCCAGCCTTATGAGTCAGCTGAATCCCCCTCCCAGCTTGACATGGGCATGCAAAGATACAATACCATGTGGCCTGTCACTACGCTGAAACCAAGTGTATTAACAGGATTAGATAACCTAAGCAACCCCCATATTCAGCATTTTAATCAAGATTTTATCACCAGCTAGAGCTCTTCTTAAATTCTGAAAAACTTACTTTGTCAGGATCTTTTTATCTTCCGGATCTTTCTCCAGGAAATCCACTAATTCCATAAGAGACTGTGCATACCTGTTCCAAAAGCAGACCTTGCAGTTTACTAAACACACCAGGTAAGACCAAAATAGTTGTATTTCTAAAATAGACAGAGATGAATATGCAATTGAATCAATGAGGTAGGACATCACGCATCTGAGATATAACTGAAATATAATTAATATATAATGAGTAAATGAAACGTGTTTCACTGCATGCTTAAATGAATTAGAAACCATCTATACTTGTCTACAGAGGCCTTTCCTCTGCTGAAACAAAAACAAGGAACCAAAATAGTGATTCTGGAATTCTCCGTGCTTGCTCTTTCAGTACCTTATAATAGACACAAACATCTCACTACTTTAGCCGCATAATGAACCTTGTTAGCAGGAAGGACAAACCATGAGCAATGTATTAGCTACTTCTTTAAAAATATGGGTGAGAACCGACTATGTCATAGACTATGGCCAGGAATGTGCAAAAGCAGGACACAATTGACTCTAAGCACTAAAATCCATCGCAGTTGCTTGGGTTACAGCTGCAATAACTCATCCCAATGCAGCACCAGGCCCACACAAGCTACCAGTTATCAACAGTAAAAGATACAGTATGCCTCTCCTCCAATGGATGCTGGCTGCGTTTCCAATTTCAAATGTGGAAGGTGGCACAGTGGGTAGCACCATTGCTTCATAGCAAGAAGGTTGCGGGTTTGAGCCCTGCCCAGGCCTTTCTGTGTGGAGTTTGCATGTTCTCCTCGTGTCAGTGTGGGTTTCCTCTGGGTACTCCGGTTTCCTCCCAAAACATGAGACATGCCAAAGAAGGCGTATTTGTAGATGGTGTAGCCATAAACCGTATCACTAACCGTACATATATTTTGGAGAAAATTATATATATGGTTGGATAATATAGTTTGGAAATGTTTTATTCTATTAAAACGTTTCCACCAGTCATGATAAATGCGATATTTTATTCAAGCAGTGTTTTATTCATAAATAACACTACTTTCTCTCATAACGCAGTGCATAATCGATCGTAGAGCGAGTCGATGGGCCTAGTAACGTCGCACGTAAAAGCTATCCATTAAGCAACCGCCTAAGTGATAGTTCGGAGAAGACACTTAGAAAAGTAAACAAATTTAGTAAGGTATATCTTTTGAGTCTTCGTAAAACGCTAAGAGACACCGTTATCGGGAAATGCGGCCCTAGTATCATTTTATATGTATTATTTGCTTGGATAATAACCAATAGTATACAGAGTTTCAGTGATCGCTTGTCTGGAGTGCAATTTGGGCAGCTACATGTTCCTTTTATTTCTTTATGTGTTCAATCATGCGTGTTTAGCTAAACCTTGATTTGTCTCAAACTGTAAGTTACGGTAGCATCATTTGTGGTAGACTATCATATCGTAGTTATATAGTCAGCTAGTTACATTGCCAAATAAGTTGCTTGCTCATAATATAGTTGGTTAGCTAAAGTGAAAACTTCAAAAAGACAAAAAATATTAATAGTGTTGTGTAGCACACCAAAGTTAACATTTAATAAAGTCACCTGTTAGGTGACATTTCTTTTACTAGAACGCTACGAAAAGACAGCAGGCTCCGTCGCCGTCAGCTTTCCAAAACAGTGCATTGGAACACAGAACTGTATAATAATGCTTTATATTACATGTTATATTCAGAGACTGTGGTAAGGATTAGGGGTGTGAACGGTAACCGGTTAACCTAAACTGATTTGTAACCGGTTACAAAAAATTGATAACCGATAAACGTAAACTTAGTTTTAAATAAATGCCTGTTCATCACAAGGCATATTATTGCAGTTCTAAACCATTCTAAACTGGCAATCAACAAGCTTCAGTAGTTTGAGTGAGCAAGCAATCTGGCCATTTCAGGGGATTTAAAATACACCACATGAAATGAATTCTACAGTTTTCGAGTTATCAAATAATTTCTGTAGCTGTTGGTTGACTTATGGCTTATTGTAATGCTATGTCGTTTCTTTACAGAAGATCCGTGTTTATTTGTAGATATGTGAATTCAAACTACCCGCAAACTGAACATAGCTTTTCACTATGCTGTATCTACAAACAAAAAAGCAATACATTATTGGACAAATAACTAAATATTACAATACGCTATTCACAAGCAATCGGCGGCCATTTCAGAGGCTTAAGAATGCAAACTGTCAAATATTTTTGTGTGTTTTAAATCTGTAGATGTTAGTTCACTTATGGCTTATTCTATGGCATTTCTTCATCCGTGTTTATTCGTTGACACGCAAATTCAAATGAACGCCAAACTGAACTTTGCTTTCCACTATGCGGAAATATTAAATATATATTAAAAATAAACAAAGCAATACATTATCATTAGGCTATTAATCCATTAGATATTGAAAGCAAAAATTCCCCGCTTTCAACAAAAAATGGACACCTTAATCTCACCAACATGATTGTCCCACGCTATATAAAATGCATTGGAATATAAAATGCAAGTTTACTGTTACATAAAAATATATCAAATTGTACAGAGACCTGAATTGGCAGGAAAGCAAAATCACTAGACCGGTCGCCTATGGTAAAATGGGCCCGGTGTTATATTCTATCAGCCAAATAATGCGTGAACACAGAATTTTGAGTGCACAACCCAGTCTGTAACAAAGTTGTTCACAGCAGCATATTTACAGATTACATGCCAATCAAGTCTATGAAGCAGAAACCATAGGGACGAGGGATGAAAACATGAAGAATTATAATTTTAACCGATGCATTTAAACTGAAATTACATTTATCAGTAACTCAATAAAAAAAAAAAAAACCATACGACCCCTAGCGGTCATAAGCAATATCAGTTAACCGGTTAACGGTTTAAAAAATGGGATGGTAACCGGTTACAAAAACTAATGATTTGTTACATCCCTAGTAAGAATAAGTGTTGTGGTTTCAGGGTGCTTGTTGTTGCAATTCGTCTCTTGACCATTAGGAGTCCGAAATTACCTATTGTACCTTTAAGTTGGCAATACATAAATTACTATTAATGCTCTAACTAGCCAGTAAAGTGATTTCACAAGATTCCCAATGCATGAAGCCAAAAGAGGTCTTAGTGCCAATGTATTAACAGAGAGCAAACATGATGATCTGACAAGTCAATCTACAAAAGTGTCTTGTAACCACAGGCTATTTAACATTAGCAAACTCTTTGCTGTGGTTTTCTGTGAGGCTACAGTTGCTATCAATAGGATTGTTAATGTTTACCTGAGAGCTACAGGTCTGTTCCAAGGCCTTCAAAATCAAAAGTTGCATTAATGTTGCAAGGTCAGCAAGCTAATTACACCAACAATAAGTCTTATTTCTGACACCTAGGAAACTGAACCAGTTTGTCTGCTAACCCTCTATGCCTCCATGCACTACGCAGTGGCAGTATAGTGAAAGGCCGCATGCAAAGAAACGGTTATGTTATTAGCATGTTCACTGAAATTTCTAGCACATTACATTACATTATTACATTACATTATTGGCATTTGGCAGACGCTCTTATCCAGAGTGACATACAACAAAGTGCATACCCATAACCAGGGATAAGTGCGCGGAAAGTACAATTTCAATTGCTACCCATACAACAAAGATAAGGACCAGGGCCTATTATTATTATTATTATTATTATTATATATTTTTTTTACAACAAATAAACAAACAACAAAGCAAAAGTGACCAAACTTAACTATCCAAATACTGCTTACCTAGCCAACTAAAAAATACCGAAACATAATGTAAATCACAAAGACAACAATTAAGGTTCACAGGGAGGGATGGGGAGAGGTGCTGCTTGAAGAGGTGCGTCTTCAGTTTGCGCTTGAAGGTGGGGAGAGATTCTACAGTTCTGACCTCAAGTTTGTTCCACCACAGTGGAGCCAGAACAGACAGTAGTCTGTGAGTGTGAGGTGGGGGTTCGGAGAGGGGGAGGTGCCAAGCGGCCTGTGGAGGCTGAACGAAGAGGTCTGGCAGGGGTGTAGGGTGATTTTTTGTAGGTAAGCTGGGGAAGACCCCTTAACTGCTTGGAAGGCTAGCACCAATGTTTTGAATTTGATGCGAGCCATGACAGGCAGCCAGTGGAGGGAAGTAAGCAGGGGGGTGACGTGTGAGTATTTGGGAAGGTTGAAGACCAGACGAGCTGCTGCATTCTGGATAAGTTGATGGCGGACGCTGGGAGGCCAGCCAAGAGGGAATTGCAGTAGTCCAGGCGGGACAGAACCATCGCTTGGACCAGGAGCTGGGTCGAGTAGGGGGTGAGAAAGGGGCGGATTCTCCGTATGTTGTATAGGAAGAACTTCTACACTTCTTATTCAATAATTAATTAATCAATGCCAAGCAGAGTGAAGATGGCAATCAAGGCGAAAGGTGGACACACCAAGTATTAACAATTTTTGAACTTCAATAAACACCAACACTTTTTTTTATTGCATGTATTATATTATATTATATTGTATTATATTATGTATTACATATACATGTATTATTGAATAAGAAGGGTATCACAATTGTACATGCCCTTGAGTAGTTTTTATTAAGTAATAAAGAAAAAATCAGTTCTTGGTAGTGTCCTCAGGTTTATGGTCCCCACTCTATCCATTGACAGTGAACCTAAAACTGAAATCAACGTGCAACCACTTAACCTCCTTAACCACCCAGCATCCTCAAACGAGGACATTCAATTTTGGCTTCCCTGAGCTCTATACATTATTTCTCTTAACATAAGGGACTTTCAATTCAAATTAAATAAAATATATAATACTTTCACTGCTTTTTGTGATCCAAGACATGTATTATGTATTACTGTATAAAAATTATGTATAAAAAAGCCAGTTCAAATAGGGACATGAACAGCGAAACCAGCTGTGTGAGTAAACATGGCACACACCTTGGGGAATTACTTCCTGCACTGCTGTCCAGAAGGTGTTTGTTTTATTTTTATTTTTAATTTTTTAACCAATTACTCACCAATTAAATGATTATAAGAATTAACTTAACACACTTTTGCACTATTTACAGTATGTGCATTGGGGTGGGTTGAACTTTCCACAGCAATAGACTGTCATGCTTGCTTGATTCAAGGTCCATGTTCTCACCCAGGGTATACCGGTTATACAACTTAAATTAACCTGCTTCAGGCTAGGAGTCAGGATGAAATATGAGCAATAAAAATATATGGTTGCCTACCTTTTAAAAAACACAAAATCAAATTTCTCCTTGCCTGTTCTAATAAAATCTATATTAGCACATCACAAGACATTAATCATAGGAAAGCTGTTGTTGCTTTATAAGCAAGACAAATAAAAAAACAACTTCACTTCAATTAGATGTAAAAACAATTATAGGCTATGTATAATCTTTCCTGAAACCAACCTTAGTACCACCAAGCATACACAAGAATAAATTGTTCCCTTTGCTTGTGTATGGCAGGTCAAAGGTTAGAGATGTATCATGGGAAAAAGAGGGGGAAGGTCGCAAAGCATTTCTACATTTAGCTATTGTGGCCCCAATGACTCTGACCTACACTCCTAAGGTTGAAAACCAATCACCACAAAGCAAACAAAAAAACTGTTATGTTGAACTAACTGAAAGCAACTACCTCCCCTAAATGTGGTTTAAAAAGGTCCAGCAACTCAATAATACTATGATGAATTAGAAAAATTGGGGGTTAATTTCAAATGACCAAAGCAGTACTTTCTGAAAAGCACAAAACAGTAGGTGCTGCAAGTACAAAATTGGCAAAATTAAAAAGGGACCTTAAATTGCAAGCATAGCATGGTATAACTTTACTCTTAACTGAAGCACAGAATTCAGCACACTGTCACAATAAAATGTGACTCGTGAATATGGTTCAGTACACCTAGCTACCAAAATATTTATCTGGAGAATAGCTAAGATAATGGCACCAAAGCAACACAGGAGTGTAGCAGATGCTCATCCAGGACCATGCAAGCCACAGGACTCCTGAAAATAGACAATCCATCCAGAGAGAGGAGCTGGCATAGCCTCTGGGCTGCTGCTGTCCAGTGCCAGTTAGCACATAACAAGTGGTGACGGGGTGACTCTACTGGCTCTGTCAAGGTCAGTCCTGTAAACAAGCTTGTCTATGGATTTTAGTTTATTTGAAAAAGCAAATGCTCTGTGCCACTGATCAGAATTACAGGTTAGATCTCGGAAGAATATGAGTATTGTTAAAGAAAATGCCACAAACAACACAGAATAAACACTTGAAGGACATTTTAAAAAGCCACAAAAATACTGACAACGAGAATGCATCACTTTGGAAATTGCACAGCAAAGTAATAACAAAGCACCCTCCGTCACACCATTAGAGAAATCAGAAACAGAACATACATTTCAGAATGTACAGTATTAACTTGTTCCCCTTCTGAACATACAGCAACAGACTCAGAGTTGGGAGATAGTGAGATTTACCAGCTTTGCAGGAGCTGAAGTGATGGGGTACCAAGGAGTTTGTCAGGAAGGAAGTCTATCTCTTTCATGATATTTGCCAACCTGACAGGCAGCTCCTGACGTAAAAAAACGAAGGAAGTTTTCTCACAGGCATTGGCGGACCCTGCAAGAAGTAAAAAACTATCAAAAAATAAAAATAAATGTAATAAAAAGGAAAGACCTGGCTGGAGATCCTGGTACCGTCACCTTGCACATATATATGTTAATGTCTTGGCTGATACTGTGTACAGAACAATTCTGCGGAACTAGTTATCGAATTGCTGACTTTTCGCTAGACTTTTTTTTGTTGTTGTTGCTTGACCTACATAAAGCAGGAGAAACAAAACACTCATCAAAATGAATTCTAGCCAATTAAGTTAGCGTCGGGTTTTCGAAAATATACATTTAATTTAACCTGCACTGATAACTATATTGTATAACCTTGGGTATGGTATTGTGATTGATATTTATATCGTCTGTCTGCAGCCACGTGCACGAAAATACAGTTCTGGAATTCCGCGGATTTAATTCTGTGAACTTTTTTTTCCAACAAACCGCAGGAAAACATCAAAGAAAAGGTATGTCTAGCCTCAGTAATCTCAAGAGGACATTAGATTAGCTATGTGATACCAGTTAAAACAAAAGGTAGCCAGCAACCAACTAGCTATGTTAAATAGCCTGTAACGTCACTCTTTTTACTCATAGCAGAAACCTTTTTATCGCTTTTATCTTGCATATGTAACGTTAGCATATCTAACTAGTGCTTCTGAGCAGTGACCACCAACCAGTGTAATGACAGCTGTCAGGTGAAATCAATAACTCATTTGCATGTAGCTATGGGTAAATTAATGCTAACATTACAAACTGATTAGCTACCACGGTGAAGCAATCTGTGAGGTAACTTTCACAATAATAGGTAGCTAGCTAGTTATGTGTGAATCTAGCTATAAACCGTTTGCTAACTATATACCGTTAACCATCCCGTGGTGGGTAATTTTGCTAAAATAAATAGACATCTTACCAAAATCAAGGAACTGTTTCATTGACAGCGGCGAAGGAGAGAACTTCGAAAATCTATCGACTTCTTTTGGTATGTTTGTCTTGGCGCTATTCAGCAAAAACTGTGCAAACTTCATGACTTCAAATTTAAATCCAAATTCAACAGCTGATTGTTCTCGATTAACGTTACGCCCTTTTTAAAAAATCCACCTACGATTCCTATCTTCAGCACAAGCGGCTGAAGTGCTATCTTGGCAACAAGATGTTTGTGTGTCGATCGACGCATTTATAAAACGGACATGATGTTTAAATTCAGTAGGACATGCACGTTTGAAGGTCGCTAGCTCTCAGGCTCTTTGCAGCTTTAATTTTTCATGTAGCTAGTGCTGACAAAAAACATTCATGTACGACTTCCTCTGACCAACCTCCACAGGGCTGTTTGTTGCTGAGTAAGCAAGACTGACGTTCCAGCTAACCAATAATACTGCAAGCAGCACTAGTAGCCTATTGGGAGTCGTAATTATTACTGTTCTGCACACTGCACGTATTCTACACTGCCAGTGAACCCGGGTACGGCCAAGGAGTCGCTGCACTTGTACTCGATATCGAGTGGGGGAAGGGGCATGCCGGTCATTTTGCTCTAGCCAGAGATGTTGTATGAAACGAGTCCGACCACCGACTTATTCAATAATGTCTTTGTAGGGGAACATTTTTCTGTTTCAGGGTGAAATGTATAACAAAGCTGCGGAGCAGAGAGCCAAATCAAATGTCTTTGCCCCTAACACTATTAAGGTTGCTATATTACTTTAATTATTATTTTTTTAAGCTGTATCAGGGAATGGGCTATATCCGTGGAAGAATTGAGTCTAAAAGCTAAAAGATACAAGACAAGATGAGCTGGAGAGCTAATACTGACAACTGAGAAAGCCAACAGTGTGGGATGTCCTAAAGAAGAAACTGAGAACTCAGGAATCACCAGCAAATAGGCCATCTGCGATAAAGACGACAGGGGGATAATATCAAATTTTCAGCTTGAGTAGCTGAATTGCTAATGATCACTCCAAATTATACAAAGAATTGCAGGACATTGGGCTTCATTTATCAAACGTGAGCCGAACGAAATAGACTGTAAATACATCTGAAAATGCATTTACACAAATGTGTAAGACATTTGCTTAGACATTTGTTGCTATGGCTGACCTTTCTTATTACATTTACATGTATTGCTTTAATAGAAGATTTGGTGCATGGCGTACTTCGGTGAGAACGCATCTTAAAAGACCGAGGCGATTTCTTTGATGAGGCTCAGGAGTCAGTTCCGATTGCCCAGTCACATCCTGAGTTTGTGCAACACACTGGAGCCG
The DNA here is from genome assembly GCF_963514075.1 of Conger conger. Taxonomy (NCBI): domain Eukaryota; kingdom Metazoa; phylum Chordata; class Actinopteri; order Anguilliformes; family Congridae; genus Conger; species Conger conger. Next base: position 53,319,571 of record NC_083768.1, on the reverse strand, counting down.
GAACTCAGAAGATCCACACACTTTCCATCATCAGCTTCTTCTGAATTGGCACAGGACAGCAAAAACATATCGCTGTCGCCCTCCTTTGTAATTCCAGGCAATACATCGCTCCCATAATTTCATAACCTTGCCTCCAGTTTAGTATCAAACCATTTTTGCTTTACCAGTCACATAGTACATGGAACTCTGGACAGAGTTTACAACAACAGCAATATCTTCCCAGGCTTTAGTCTTACCCGGCACTGACATTCTACTGCTAACCCCAATTTCACACCACATGCACATGAGCACATCTCTTTATGTTTCTCCACCAGGCCAATCAGCTTTTCCATTTTTGAACAGAACTAACAATAATGTCAAGTTCAAGATAAGAAAACATCATGGCATATAAATAATATACATTTTAATGGTCACAAAGACAAGTTGTTACAATGCATCTGTAGTACACAAAGTCATATAATGTAAAAACAAAAATCTGATCATGTGTAGACTACACAGCATAGAGCAAAGTTCTTTCATATTCTCTCAGCCTTCTCTTTAATTACTAATTACATGGGAGAAAAGCAAACCAGGGCTGGATTTGGATTCATGGGCCAGAGTTGCTCCCTGTTGATCACTGCAGTATGCAGTCTAGGACAGGGGTCGGCAACCCTGGTCCTGGAGAGCCGCAGGGTGTGCTGGCTTTCGTTGTTACTTGGCATTAATTGATCAATGAAAGCCGTTGATTACACAGTTAACTCACCTCACCTGGTTTCTTGGGTCTGAATCGGTTGCTTATATTAAGGTGGAGACGAAAGCCAGCACACCCTGCGGCTCTCCAGGACCAGGGTTGCCGACCCCTGGTCTAGGAGGAGGAGAGGGAAGTGCAGCACAGATACACACTGACAGAAAAGCTGCAGACCGGAGCCCAATTACATACTGACAGGAACTACAGAATGCAACATGGTTACACATCGATATTCAGTTAAAGCTACAGACAGCTGCATGGTTAAGCGCTATAAAGTTTTCTGCACAACCCTTTCGACAAATGTTGTATGACAAAGATTTATTTTCAACTAAGAAAAAGCGCACCTCTAGAATTTTAGTATGTCAAAATAAACATGTAAAGATATGGATGGCCAAAAGTTTTCTCCTCCCAAATTCAGGAAAAACTGAAATATTGGTTGTTGGTTCAAACAGTCATTAAAAACCTTATGAACCTTGAAATAGAAATCTTGGGACACAGTGTTGTGTTGGGTTCTTGGTAATAAATAAGACCACCTCCAGTTCGGCGTTAAGCTGGTTTACTCAAGTAGTTGGTGGCAAGACAATACAGATGATCAGTTACCGTGAGCTTCCCTGCTCGTCACTCTCGGCTCTCCCTAACCCCGCCCCATGCGTGACCTCATATCTAGGTCCAATGTCAAAACAATAACATAACACCACATCCCCCTTACCTTAAGTTCAAAGTTAACCTTAGCTATAGCTTTAAAATTTCAATGAACACATTTTTTTTTTTCCATCACCATTCACCTTATTTTCTTAGCTTTTGGTTTCACCAATCCCATTACACATCTCCCACATGAACTTAACCCTTAAGCTAGGCTTACCTACATCCATAAACCATAAGAACAGTTAACAGGTTTTAATTTTTTAAAATTTTTTATACAGCATTATTTTTCCTTATACATTTTGTTTCTCACAGGTTAAGTTTCTGTGGTTGTTTAACTTCTCTGCCTGACCGCGTGCACTGAGGTTTGGTAGCTGGTGACACCATCCCTGAACCTGCGAAAGTGCCCGCTTCCGGTAGGCCTCCTGTGGGCTCTCACTCTGAGAGTCTGGTGCTGGCATTGGCACTGGACTCTCACTCTGAGAGTCTGGCATTGGCACCAGATGGTGACGATTCCTTCTCAGTGTCCCTTGTGGTCCACTGACTAGGTAAGAGCGTGGTGTGTGGTGTCTGGATATTACAGTCCCTTGTGCTTTTGCATCCGAAATCCACACGTGGTCTCCAGGTAACAGCTTTGCAAGATCCCTTGTTCTGTGCCGCCGGTTGAAACTTTTAGCCTCTGTCCATCTTTTCTCCCTCTCCTTGCTCTGGAGTGTTTGCAAGTCTGGGAGAGACGGCTGCAAAGTCTCTGGAAGGGCAGGCAGTGTGATGCGAAGGCGACATCCCATGAGCAGCTGGGCAGGGCTGTAGCCGTTACTCAGAGGTGTGGCTCTGTAGGCCAATAAGGCACGATAAGGGTCTCTGGCCTTTTTAAGCAAGTTTTTAACAGTTTGAACAGTGCGCTCTGCCTCACTGTTACTCTGAGGGTATTTGGGACTACTGGTTACATCAGGGGTCTCCAACCCTGGTCCTGGAGAGCTACTGGGTCTGCTGGTTTTTGTTTTCACTTTAAAATCAGCACCTGTTGAGACCCAAGTAACCAGGTGAGGTGAGTTAATTAATCAATTAGAGCAGTTGATTAATTGAGGTGAGTTAATTAATCAATTAGAGCAGTTGATTACAGTTAATTGCTGGGTAACAAAGAAAACCAGCAGACCCTGTAGCTCTCCAGGACCAGGGTTGGAGACCACTGGGTTACATGCTCAAAGCCATAGTCAACCGCAAACTCCTTCATTGCAACTCCAGAGAATTGTGGGCCATTGTCACTTACAAATGTCTCTGGGATGCCGTGGCGTGCAAACATAGACTTCAGGTGAATGATCACGTCTGGGGATCTGGTAGGGCTGAGCTGAGCTATTTCTACATATCTAGAGAAATAATCTACCACTAGTAGATATGTACGGTCTCTTAGGGAGAACAGATCTGCACCTAATTTTTGCCACGGCCTGTCTGGTAGTTTGGTTGGCATCAGAGGCTCTATTGTATTTACCCGTTCTTAGATGCATTCTCTGCATTTCAGGACTAGCTCACCTATCTGACTGCTTAGTCCAGCACTGTCTGACTAGCACGTTCTCTACATTTTACCACTCCCTGGTGGCCCTCGTGGATTTTCTCCAGCACACTGTTTCTCATGGCAGCAGGTATAACTAACCTTGTGCCACGCAGGAGAAGTCCATCATACACACTTAGAACTGCTCTCTCATGCCAGTAGTGTTTGACCGGTCCTTCTAACTGGTTCCTGTCTGGCCAACCCTCCAGGCAGTATCAGGCAGCTGTCTGCACCCAGCTGCTCGCGAAGCTCAGTCAGGTATCTGTCGCTTGTCGGGAGGCTGTCCAGCACAGAATCAACATAGATATTTGTATCCTCCATCACGTCGCTGTCAGCCCGTGTAGTTCCATCTTTGAGGGGTGAGCGTGAGAGCGTATCAGCTGTTGTGAGGCTTTTCCCTGGCGTGTGTGAGATGGTATATGAATACCTCATCAAACGCATCCTGAACCTCTGTATCCGAGGCGGCAGCAAATCCAGAGCCCATCCACCTAGTAGACTCACAAGAGGCTTGTGGTCGGTTTCCAGCTCGATATGCAGACCAAGAATGAAATCCCTGAACCTCTCACAGGCCCAAGTCAGTGCCAGCGCCTCCTTTTCCAGCTGAGCATAGCGCTGCTCTGTCTCCGTCAATGACTTGGAAGCATATGCGACCGGTGACCAAGTCTCTCTCTCCTTTTGTAGCATCACTGCCCCTAAACCGTGGGATGAGGAGTCGGCCGATATCCTCAGGGGTTTGTTAGGGTCGTTAAGCTGGAGGACTGGTGAAGACGAGAGCTCACGTTTGGGACTGCAAAATGTCTTTTGTTGCTCATGACCCCAGCACCACTGATTCTTTGTGGACAGCAGATCCCTGAGTGGTTTGTCCTTTTCAGACAGATTTGGTATGAACTTTCCTAACTGGTTTACCATACCAAGGAAGCTCCTGAGCTCGGTTATGTTTGTCGGCTCTTTCATGTCCTGTACAGCTCTTGTTTTGTCGGGATCCGGCCTCATGCCATCTGCCGCGATGATGTAGCCAAGGAACTTCACCTCACTTTTCCAAAACTCACACTTTTTCATGTTGAGTGTGACCCCTGCCTTTTCTGCTCGCTCCAGGACAGCGTGCACTCTCGCGTCGTGCTGCTTCTTCGTAGTCCCCCAGATAAGGAGATTGTCCATGTGGCAGACAACTCCTTCCAAGCCTGCTGTCACTTCGGTCACCATCATTTTCTGCCTGCTGTCTTTTTGTAGTGTTCTAGTCAAAATGATCAGCGAACAGGTGACTTTATGAAACGTTTAGTGTGCGACGCAACACTATTTTTATTTTATAGCTAAGCTATATAATTAAGATATAATCATCTACCACAAACCATGTAACTCTAACTTACAGTTTGAGACAAATAAAAGTTTAGCTAAACACACAGATTGAACATGTACGGAGATAAATGGAACGTGTAGCTGCCCAAATTGCACTTGCGAACTTGCGATCACTGAAACTCTGTATTGGCTACTATTGGTTATTATCCCAGCAAAGAATACATATCTAGTTATAAAACAATACAAGTTTGTTATCGGTAGCAACAAGCAAATTTGCTATTTGTAATGTTTCTGTATTTGTTTTGTATGTTTTCATGTTTATTCTTGTTTATCATTCATTTCTCACAGTACCTGGTTTATGTTTTCCCATTACAGTTCTCTATTGTCCTCCCCTGTTATGTCTACGTCTGAATGTTTATCAGTCTGGTCACTCCCCTGTCTGCGTGCCCCACTATTCGGGTGGTTACGGTAGTTTTCGGGGTTCAACATTTTTTCTAAACTCGCGATTCTTACTTCCTGCTTTTTCTTGATAGTTAAATCTTGTAAAGCACGATTCTTACTAACTACTACTAATCTAGGTTTTGTACAGTACTAATCCGATTAATACACTTACTGTCTGTCTAACTAACTAACTAACAATCACTTTTATTGGGTAGTTTAGAAATATTCACATAACTAACTCACTAACGCTATCTCTTAGTATTTCTGCACTGTTCTATAACTCCGCCTCCCTATGCTATCCCTGATTACTCGTTTAGTTTCAGCGAAGTGTTCGCACCTGTCTCTAACTATCACTACGTCTTCTAACTATGCAAATGTCTACTCCCTAATCCGGAGCCGTATGTTTTACATGTTTTGTTTCGTGCATCCAGTCCGCGTTTTCGTCTCCCTCCCGTTATTATGTTATTACCCTATTGTGTTTCCCCACCTGTTGTCCATTCGTTTAGCCCACCTTTTCCTCTGCCCCGCCTAGATTGTCACCTTCCCTCTTGTATTTAAACCTCAGTCTCAGTATGCTTCGTTGTCAGAACGTTGATCTTGATAAGTGCCGATTGTTTGTAAGCCTCGTTTTTGGCTGTGTTTTGGATCTCTTGGCTTTTGACTACTGGACATTAAAACTACTCTTTTGGATTATCCTGTGGTCTGCGTCTGGGTTCCCTGCACCGTACATAACACTATTAGTATTAGTATATTTAATGTTGCTGTTGGTTGTAGTTCATTTGTGATATTTTGTCTGCATGTATTCACTGAGGTTAATATTTTAGTCCACTGGTGCACTGCATAGAGTGTGAAGTTCAGTGGTGCACTGTGCATCTGTACAATATGGCCGAGGTTCGTTTTGAGTGATGTTATGGAATACTCTGAATAACTTGTGACCCCCACTTTGCACAGCTGGCCTACAAGAAAGTCATAGCAAGTCATAGCTAATTGACAGTTCTCATTACCACGCCCAGACTGTTCGGGGAGAACTTTTATAGTGGGAAATTTAGGCTTAGAAAAATATTTTTAAATACGTTTAATTACTTGATAGTAATAAAATTATGCACATTTGTTTTATTGTTGCCTAAAGACAACTGGAAAGTGTCACATTCAACCACAATGTTACTTCTTTAAGATTCAATAAAGAATGTTAGGAAATGTGGGCAGCCTACCATGTGTGCTTAGTGTGGAATAGCCAGTGCTAGTGCTATTTGCAACAGCCTCAGCTAACTTTGAACATGAAGCTGCAAAGGCATAATGACAGCAGAAAGCATAAACTTTCGCAGAGATAAATCGTCTAGGTTTTATTTAAGCGTTATGTAACGAGAACTCATGGTATATCGTGGATATTGCATAAACCCCTTTTAAGCAATTTAGCCAACAATAATAAGCCAGCAATAATAATAAAACAGCAGCACAATAGAAAACCAAAGGTGTAAGCTATAGGTGTGCTTAGAGCGACGCTTGCGTGTATTAGCTTTGGAAAACTCATTGGACAGTGAATGCATTATTTCAACCAGGTGTTTTGGTATCGCTGCAGGCCGTTCCACTAGATCAGGTTAAGTACGGATTTTTAAATTGCTATTTGGAACAGCTGAGGTTAGAGCGAGCTTTGAGCTAGTTTGTTTTAGTGGTGTGCTTTTAATCATTGAAACTAGTAGGCTTCCTGGTGTAAGTGATTGTTTAATTGTTTTGATAGCACGGGCATTCGATTAGCTTTGATTTGGTATTCCTTTTAAGCAATTTAGCCAATAGAAAACCCACGAGACGTAGTCTATAGGTGTGCTTAGAGTGATGCAGAGAACGCTCTGTCCTAGTTTACGTTATGTTTCACCCACATCAAATGCCAGTCTCTGAGCTAGAGTCCAAGTCAAGTCTCAAGTCTCTGAACTAGAGTCCAAGTCAAGTCTCAAGTCTCTGAGCTAGAGTCCAAGTCAAGTCTCAAGTCTCTGAACTAGAGTTTGAGTCAAGTCTTCAGAATGGTGCAGCCTAAACAACAGTATGGCTCTAGAAATTAATCACGATTCCTAGCCTATTTGAAGATTATAAACCAGAAGTGTAGAAGATATATTTTGTATCTGACATCAAGTGTGTGACAACTGAAGAAGCAGCATTATCAGGGGCACAAAAAATAGTGCTTATTTAATTTATTTATTCATGTATCAATGAACTACTGCGCCTGAGCCTACATTTAGGCAAAGCCTATCTCAAGATGGCTGGAGAAAGGCTTGAAACGTGAGTTATGTTATGGATGTGATGCTTTGACATGTGGAAGAACCTATGCACTTGTAAATCACTTTGGATTAAAAGCGTCTGCCAAATAACTAAAATGTAAATGTTAACGCAACAGTGAGCAGTGGTGGGATCAGTTCCGGTGCTGGTAAACTGACTTAACTTACCATATGAGTTTTCAAATGTCTGTTGAAATTTGATGTAATAGCTTGTGCATCATTTATTTTAATTCTCCACATTTTGCTAGTTGCAAGCATTTTGTTTGGCTCGGTGAGCCTGAATTATTTAAACTCAAAGACCAGGCCACAACATGCAGAACTGTAATGTTAGCGAGCTATGCTGTAAGAAATACAGCGTAGGGTGTTGCTTTGGTTGCTACTAAAAGGCGCACAGTATGGCACGTAAAACAACATTTGGTGCTTTTCAACTAAGGAATATCTTTCATATAAATAACTGAAAAATAATTATTGGCTGAGACATTATTCACTTCGTCATTTTCACGATGCCATTTGGCAGACTTTTATTGTTCACGAGTCCTTATTGACCAGTCCGAGTCGAGTCTCAAGTCATTTCTGGATCAGTCCGAGTCGAGTCTGGAGTCTGTGTATATGCAAATCAAGTGCAACTCGAGTCCGAGTCGCTGACTCAAGTCCCCATCCCCTGTGATATGGATCTCCATGGTGCCGGAACCCCTCCAACCTCTGCTACCCCCCCGCTGACCCCCTGTGAGAACCTTGCGGTCACAGGGGGACTATAGAACTGTCAGTCTACCACTCGGAAGGCTGACTTCATCCCTGCATATGCCACCCTTCAGTCCCTACAATAACCTGCCATTACTGAGACCTGGATCACACCTGACAACACCACCACTCCTGCTGCCCTCTCATCCTCGTTCTCCTTTTCTTACACTCCCCGGCTATAGTGGTGGGACTGGTTTGTTAATCTCCCCCAGAAATTCTCTATTCTCCCCCTCTCTGACCTGTCAATATCCACCTGTCAGTACCATACTGTCTCAATATTCTACCCTATTAACCTCTTTATTGCTGTTGTCGATTGTCCTCTAGGGCCCCTGGGAAATTTACTTGATGAAACTTCTCAGCTCCTTCCCTGAGGATGGCACCCCACTGATCCTCCTCGGAGACTTCAATATCCACCTTGAAGCCTCCCAGGCTGCTGCCTTCCAACCACTACTCCACTCCTTCGACCTCTCTCTGCAACACTCCCCCAACCCACAAGGCGTGCAACGTATTTAAGTATTTAAGACCAGCAGGTACTATCTTTCAGTGCTTTTGTGTTAACCGTTCGCCCTTGACACAAAGCCGTTAAAAGCACCTGGTAGACTCTGCACTAATATGAGTCAAGTTCGGTGCTGGTGGGTTATTCGCTAAAAAACTGAATTTATGAGAAAAGGTAAGGAAGGCGTTCAGCTGAGAGTGTTTATGTGCTGTCACCTTCCTCAAGGGTTTTGTTTTTCTTTGGACTCGTGTGAGTCGGCGGTAGAGGGACGGTGTCCCCGGTACATGTATTTTGGTTTGCGTTTTGTCCCGAGCTGCGTCTCGAGGTTTTTATTTTCGTGCCTGGTCTTTTTCTCGCCCGGTTGTATTTTATTTTTGTTTCTTGGTCTGTGACCATTTGTGCCCAGCTATTGGTACACATCCTGAGTTATTGGTTCGCCCTGTTTGTTAAGGGTTGTTTTCTATTTCCCATAACCGTTTCTGGGCTATTTCTGTTTCCCCTTTATAAGTTTTGTGTTGTTTATTTCTTTTCCGGGAGAAGTCCTCTCGTGGCTGTGTACCCTACCTCTGTCTACTAGTCTAGAAGGGTTCTAGCATTGGTCGCCCTTGGCTTTCCGCCCCGCTCGCCACCTTACACCTTGTCTTCGTGAGGAACTGCTCATGCTCCAATTTCACAGTTACCCCTTTGTATACATCTGATCACTACTTCATCTCATTCTCCCTCCCCCTTTCTCCCCATCCTCCCACCCCCACTTCCTCAGCCCGCTGTAACCTCCTCTCCCTCTCAGCCTCTACCGTTGCCCCCGTTGTCACCACCTTTATACCCCCTCTCGAATCCTTCTCCAAACTTCTCACTGACTCTGCATCTGCCACCCTCCTTTCATCTCTCTCCTCTGCCTTTGACCTTCTCTGTCCCTTTGTCACAAGGCCACCTCGCACATCCCCTCCAAGTTCTTGGATGTCTGGAGGCCCACCCTGGACCCCTCTATCATCCAGAACTTCTTCCTTTTTCATCTAAAACAATTGAATGAGCTGCTTCTAATCAACTCTCTTCTTTCTTTTCTAAGAACAACCTGCTAGACCCCCATCAGACCTGGCTGCTCAACAGAGACCGCACTCCTCTCCGTCAGTGAATCACTCCATGCCGCGTGAGCAGCCTCCCTCTCCTCTGTCCTCATTCTTCTAGACCTCTCTGCTGCCTTTGACGCTGTGGATCACTCCATCCTCCTGTCCTCCCTGTCAGCAACGGTGATCTGTGGCACAGCCCTGAACTGGATCGAGTCCTACCTCTCTGGTCAGTCCTTCCAGGTTGCCTAGGCTGGTAGAGTATCGAGTTCCCTAGGGCTCAGTCCTGGGCCCACTTCTTTTCTCCCTTTACACTTGGTCCCTTGGCCCTGTTATTACTGCTCATGGTCTGTCCTACCACAGCTATGCAGATGAGAGCCAACTCTTCTTCACATTCCCACCATCTCACACACAGGTTTCAGCCCGAATGCTTGCCTGAGTGACATCCAGAGCTGGATGGACAACCACCATCTAAAGCTCAACCCAGGTGAGACTTAAATTATCTTCATTCCTGCTCTAACCTCTCCCTATCTGGATCTCTCCATTTCCCTAGGGGATATTTCAGACACCATCACCCTGTGCAAGGAACCTCGGCGTGGTAATGGACAACAGACTGTCCCTCTCCAAGAACATTTAGCAGCCCCAGCTTATCTCCAAAATATCATCAGACCCAACAGGCCTGCCTGACCCCACCACAGGATGCTTGGGGCCGCGCCCTCTCCGCACTTCCACCTCCCACTCATGACAACTGCCTGTTCTGGCTCCACGGTGGTGGAACAAACTCTCTGTGAAGGTCAGAACATCAGAATCTCTTACCACCTTCATGTGCCGACTGAAGACATACCTTTTCAAGCTGCACCTCTGTGTCACTGTGACCACCAGAGGGCCTGAGATCATTGGCTCCACCTGTTCCTCGTTAGCGCCAGGGGAATTACCTCCCTTAAGGGTATTTAAGACCGGCACTGACTATCCTTCAGTGCTTTGGTGTTCAACCGTTCGCGATTGCACTAAGCCAGTAACGCACAGGTAGACTCTGCCACTGAGAGTCAGGTATCGTGCTAGTGTGTGGTCTCTAGTCTCTATAACTAGAGAGTAATTCAGAGAAGGTAAGGAAGGTGTTCAGCTGGTGTTTCTTTCGCTGACATCTTCCTCAAGGGTTTTGTTTTTTTTGGGCTCGTGTGAGCCGGTGGTTGGAGGACGGTGTCCTCCGGTATGTATTTTGGTTTGTGTTTTGGTCCCGAGCTGCGACTCAAGGTTTTATTTTCTTGCCTAGTTTTTTATCGCTAGGTTGTATTTTTATTTTCTCTCCTCGGTCTGTGACCGCGCATAATTGTTTGGCACTGCTTTTGGTTGGGTCATTCGCCCTGTTTTTTAAACGGTAGTTTTATTTTCGCTTAGCCGTTTTTGGCTTCTTTTCTGTTTCCTTAAAGAAATTATCAAACAAAGGAGAAAGTCCTTCTAGTGTCTGCATATCCTCATTTCCTGTTACCCCGGGGGATTTAGTGACGAGCACGCCTGCATGTTCGTTTAGGCGGGTTTCACCCTCGGTCGCATCTGGCTCTCCGCCCAGCCCCTCCATCACACCCTGTCCCTCCCTACCTCCCTGTAAACCTTAACTGTTGTCTTTACTTTTGTTATTATGCTAGGATGATACCTTCGCTAGTTTTGTTTGGCTAGGTAAGCTGTTCACTCATATATTTGTGTGGTGCGGTATTAAAAAAAAAAGTCCCTAAGTCCTTATCTTTGTTGTACTGTTAGCAGTTGGAATTGAACTTCCCTCTAGAGTCTTTCAGCGCACTTATCCCTAGTTATGGGTATGCACTTTGCTGTACGTCGCTCTGAATAAGACATTACATTACATTACATTACATTAATGGCATCCTACTACACAAGTAAATATCACAGAAAGACAACTATTAAGGTTTACAGGGAGGTAGGGAGGGACAGGGACAGAGGTGCGTCTTCAGTTTGCGCTTGAAGATGGCCATTACATTAATGGCATTTGGCAGACGCTCTTATCCAGAGCGACGTACAGTTGATGAGACTAAGCAGGAGACAATCCTCCCCTGGAGCAATGCAGGGTTAAGGGCCTTGCTCAAGGGCCCAATGGCTCTGCGGATCTTATTGTGGCTACACCGGGATTAGAACCACCGACCATGCGTGTCCCAGTCCTTTACCTTAACCACTACACTACAGGCCGCCCATACTGTTCTGACCTCCACGTGGAGTTCGTTCCACCACCGTGGAGCCAGAACAGACAGTAAGTTGTGAGCGGGAGGTGGAAGTTTGGAGAGGGGAAGGCGCCAAGCGGCCTGTGGAGGCCGAATGAAGGTCTGGCAGGGGTGTCGGGTCTGATGATTTTTTGGAGGTAAGCTGGAGCAGACCCCTTAACTGCTTGGAAGGCTGGCACCAATGTTTTGAATTTAATGCGAGCCATGACAGGCATCCAGTGGAGGGAAGTAAGCAGTGGGGTGACATGCGAGTGTTTGGGAAGGTTGAAGACCAGACAAGCTGCTGCATTCTGGATAAGTTGGAGGGATCTGGATGCTGGGAGTCCAGCCAAGAGGGAGTTGCTGTGTGACTGTGTGGGTCCTCACAATTCTGTCCTGTCAGTGGCACTCTGTGAGGCCTGATCCTTTTGGAGAATCTCATGGCGCTTCCGTCGGATCCATCCTGGTGTCACCACATCCTGGTGAAGGACCTTCCTGTCTCGCCTTCCAATGATCTCATACAGCACAGGGCCAAAGCAGGAAGCAACGATACATAGGCCCTTCCATGGAGGCTGCAGTTTGGGACTGAATCCCTTTTTCTTGGTGCTGTCTTTGACATAGACCGAATCTCCAATAGTATATTGTCTTTCTTTGGCACAAACATCATGCACATCACTCAGGAACCTCGCTCTTGTTCCACTTAAGCTCTGCTGCTCCTGACCATATATCATGTGGTTGATGGACCTCTCTGTCTAGCATTAGCCTGTTTGAGCTGAATCCAGTGCTTGAGTTCTTGGGACTGCGGTAGACGGAGGTAAGCAGTGGGAGATGTTTATCCCAGTTCTTCTGACTCTGATCAACGAATCATTTGGAGTGGAGTTCTGTTGAACCTCTCAATCTGGCTGTGTGAGGCTGGGTGGTACGGTGTGGTTTGGGTTTTATAGACTTCAAGAAGCTGGCATACATTTCTGAACAGGGCACTTTCAATGTTGCGCCCCTGATCAGTATGCAGTACGAAGGTAGACCCAAAGCATGAGATGATACTCCAATCTTCTAGTTGTAGTCTCTGCTCCTTGATCTGGTACAGGGAATGCTTCCTACCACCGCAAAAACTGGCATCCTTGGTACTACTTCCTCAGTGCAGGGCTTTCTAGAGACACTTGATCTCACATAGGAAGTTCTCCTAACTCCTTCTGCTAGTGGTTGGTCTGCACAAGTCACCTCTGACCTGGTCTTTGTTGTGCGTCTGACCGCAAGGGGAACCACATCATCCACATCGCCCTCAAACCACAGTCATCTGTAACTTGGTGCGACATTGCATCAGCAATTGAGTGTCTCTTTCCAGCTCTGTGCTCTATTTCCAGCCAGTGAGCTAACTGACCTTCTGGGTTCTCGAACCTAAACAGCTAGGTCAGACTGCTGTGGGCTGTGCGTAGCAGGAACCTTCTGCCAAGGAGGTAGTGCCGAAACTGACAAGCAAATCTGACTACGGCGAGCAAATCCGTGACACAATATCTGTGCTGGGCTTGTGTTAGACTGTTGCTGGCATGGGACATCACTCTCTCCTCCCCCCACTGAAGTTGGAATAGCACAGCTCCAATGCTGTAATTTGAGGCATCTGTGTCGAGGATGTACTTTTACTCACTGATGGGGTAGGTGAGGATTGGAGAAGTGGTCAGCCTTCCTTTCAGATAAATGAAGGCATCCTGCTGCTTCTCCCCACACTGGAATTGGCTGTTCTTCTTCAGGAGACATGAAAAAGGGCTCAGCAACTCTGCAAAGGATGGGACAAAATTGCTGTAATAGTTACAAGTCCCAGGAAGGCTTGAAGTTCTGGTATGTTAGTAGGAGGCGGCCAGTCCTGTACGGTGCAGAATTGGGACGTATGCCGTCACCACTGACAACATAGCCCAAGAACCGGACTTCCTCGTTCAACAACTAGCTCTGTCAGACGCTCTAGGCTCTCATCAACCCCCCTGCCAAGAATGATGATGTCGTCCAGGTATATTAGTAATCTGTCCCATTGAAGTCCAGGCAGTGCAAGCTCCATAGCTCTCCGAAAATGCCTGGAGCATTACATAGTTCAAATGGCATCTTTGTGTACTCATATAGGACATACCTGGTGATGAATGCTGTTTTTTCCACAGTCTTTGCCATCCACTGCAATCTGCCAATATCCGCTCTGCAGATTGAGGGTGTAAAGGAAATTTTCTCAACCAAGAATATCCAGACACTCTTCAATCTTGGGTAAGGGGTAGGCATACTTAGCTGTCAAACTGTTAAGATGGCGGTAGTCCACACACCAGTGGACCCCTCCATCTTTTTTATGGACTAAGACCACAGGTGATGCCCATTCTGTCAATGACGGGGTGACTACACCTGCTTATAGCATGGACTGAAGGTGCCTCTCCTCCTCGTCTTGGAACCCAAGAGGAGTTTGTCGTACTGGTTGACGCACCGGTCTGGATGTTCCTGTGTCAATCTTGTGGGAAACAGCAGAGAGGTAGCCTTGCCGTATTACTAGCTGACGTACTTCCTCTGCAAACTCAGCGGATGACTGTCCAAGCTTCCGCCACACAGTCATTGGAGGGTCGTGCTGACCAAAACATTGAGTCAAATGTTCTTTGAGCACTGTGTAATCTTCCCTAATATGTTGAAGAAGTAAGCAGACATAGTGCATTCATGCAGTCAGTCCACTCTTTTAGCTCCATTCCATCCATATTTCCGTGCCAACCGTTCAAATGGTACGGTTTGGGACCATCATATGCAGCGGGGCGACTAACCTCTGGGTGAGGGTGAGCGCTGGGGTCCTCTTTCAAGGTCTCTCCCTCTTTCATCTGGTCCCACACTAGATCCTATTCTGGTGGGGCCTGCACCTCATTCCATTTGCCGGATGACTCCAAGCTCAGCCGCAAATAGACCAGTGGCACCATCGGCATCTGGGAGATCCCTAATTATTGCTGCATATTTGAGTGGCGAGCTGTATGGCGCTCTTGTAATCCATGCACTGTGGCTGTGGTAGGCTGTGTAGATATGCCATTGCCCACACTGAGATGTGAAACCAGTGTTGATAAAAAGTTTTGCATCTAATACCGCTTGCAGCCTAGGAGGAGGCTCTGTTGTCTCTTGGGCTACCGCTGCAGCTTCATTTTGTTCTCCTTGAGATATTTTAATTCTTCAACGATTTATTTAGTTATATTTCTTTGTTGCTTTACTATTACTTTTAGTTTTGCTTTGTCTGCACAATTGCTATAATGTAATAATTATGCTGTGTGGGCTGGGAATCCCTTCCGATAACTTTGTTGCTAGCTGCAGCCATTTTTTTTTTTGGTGAAATTGTGCTTTGATCCGGAAATCCATATATGGCCAAAAAGGTGCTCACAAACAAAATCCAGCATCCGCACATGGTGACAGAACGTACCCCAAAGTTGTCTGTTTAATGGGCGGTACTGCAGGTGGGTCCTGTCTGATAGTGGGATCCATGGGATCAATAAGAAGAGGGATGTAGTTTACCATAGAACACTGTCGGCACCTGATTGTATAGCACTGCTTTCAATTGTTTTGGCAAAACAGAACAATATCACAGACAGTATACTTTTACTTATTCGTTCTAAATCGTTGACTAAAATATGTTTATGAAAACATTTGAGGCTAGAAATAAGCCGAACAGTTGGAGAATCTTGATACATATTTTATCTGCAGCACCTAGTTTGGAAGTTTGATCCTATTTTTGTGAACCAGGCGAGCTGCACTGGACACAGTTGATTTGTATGGGCTCAGGCACGCAATGCATACCATTAATCTTCTATGGAGCTTTGTGTTTATTAAGAACAATCCATAGCCTTTTTAAGAGGAAAGGCAATGTTTCAGACCTTGTTTTGAATTTGTAATTTACACCAAGGGGTTAGAGCTACCCAACAACAGGCTCAGCTTTGCAAAGTATTCTTAATTCAAACTGTACAATGTTTTACACACATTTTTTATGAATTATTGAAAATGGGTTGAAATGAATGGCGATTTTACCCATAAACTCTGTTTTAGAGGGAGCTACCACTCAAAATCTGTTCACTTCATTTTCCAACAGTAAGTACGCTCAAAGTCACAGGACCAACATTTTTATAGAAATTCCCCACAAGTGTTAGAAGCTAGCTAAGTTAGCCAACTTGTAAACAAAACAGTTGGCCAACCAAGAGTTTTCTAGTGTAATTTACATAATAATAATAATAATAATAATAATAATAATAATAGCATAATAATAGCTTTTTAAAAGGGCAGTTTTGCTGGAAGCTTAATCGGAGCCTCATACAATACAGGCCTGGCATCACCAGGGAAGATACCCAGCATCTGGTAATGTCTTGCAAAAGATTTGCAATTAAATATTGAATATGAGTTGAGTTGAGTTTGTGTTAATATGGATGTAAAACCCCTCATATTAAATCAATATGTCTGCACTTTATCTTCATAGTCATTGATTTATTTCAAATTAAATCTGCTCCAGTCCAATGACTTTCAGACTGCACTGATCAAATACAGGTAGTACCACTCTGCACACCATTATTCATTGTATTTTGTAATTTAATTTTGTAATGATGATTATTAAGTTAACTCCCCCCAAACATATGCATTGATCCTGTATCTTGCATTGTGTGTATGTTTTTGAAAGCTATAGACCCCATCCAAAACACAGCTCATTCTCAGCCTGTTCAGATTCAAAGATGGGCACATGGAAAAAGTCGTAAATAGCTCTAAACCAACAAACTGTCAGAATTAATTAATTGTGGCAGTTACCTGTAACAAATGCTCTGTCTAATTTCACTGGTACCTCTCCTGTGACCCCCTTTTGAGACCCCCCTTGACTATAGTATTGGGCAGTATTTCACTGTTTATAATACATTAGGCAATTATGAAATATCAACCTACATTTTCTCTATTCCGTTTGCTTCAAAAAAAACCCTCACCCATAATATTGTGCTTATACTGATATGCACCCTGAAACATTTACATTTTAGTCATTTGGCAGATGCTTTTAATCCAAAGCGATTTACAAGTGTATAGGTTCTTCCACAAGTTAAAGCAACACATCCATAACTAGTAAAATACACATGAAGTGCTGTTCTAAACAGTGCAATTTTTTTTTTTTTTTTTTTTTTTGGGGGGGTTAGACAAGAGGGATAGGGATATCGGAAAGGGGGGGGGGTCAGGAGGTAGAGGACTAAGGTACAGTTTGAAAAGATGTGTTTTTAGTCTGCGTCGAAATAGGGGGAGGGATTCTGCTGTCCTGACAGTGGTAGGCAAGTCATTCCACCACTGAGGAACCAGAACGGAAAACAGGCGTGAACGTGCAGCTCGACCGCCAGGTGCTCGTAGTGACGGAAACGGCATTAAAATGCCATTTGCTGTGGCAATTAGAACCAATTTCAACCAATGTGCTTGAATTATTGCACAGCTGTACCTGTTTTGGTACAGTGCCGGCCCGTCAACTGTATATTTTGAAGCCGAATTTAAGGACTATAAACACAGGCAGAGGGTGAGTCAACATGTCAGTGGGGCTTTTTCAATGATAGGAAGGGATTTACAATGGTCATGTAACAATGTTTTAACACAAAAATTGTGTATTGGTCTTGGAATTGATGGTGTGTTTATTCAGTCCATCTACACCAACCACATGATGA